>NC_081414.1:597774202-598514202 GCF_030272615.1 Cryptomeria japonica
CCAACTTGACCTATCACTGCCACCTAGAAGGCCTAGAAACCCTCCAAAACCCTCATTTTGGGGATAGCGCATTGAATGGTGGGTTAAGAAGCCAAAACCACAAAAATAAATTGAGGTTAGATGAACCATTGAAGGAAATCCAAAATTGTTAGGGGGTCTTTTGGACCGTTTTCACCCAAGCCCTAAAAAACCGGTTTTAGGAGGCCTAATTAGGATAATTCCTTATAGCCCTTTTCTAGGCAAGATTTTGAAATCGGTAAGAAACCTATTGATGGAAAACCTCAAATGGACCCTAAATGCATTAAAAATATGAAAGAAGAAACCTCCACACCTTTGCATCATCTCACAATGGTAGGAGGTCGGTTTGACAACTTGAAACCAAGAAACCATAATTGAGCACATGGGAAGCACTATGAATTGGTAGGGTTCCTAGCCAAAACACTTGAAGCAAAACACCTTGGAAAGGTAAAGATTCAAGCCCTAGAAGAGACTAAGAAGGACTTGGAGGCCTGGAGAGAAACTAGGCTTGGTGAGTTGGTGGAATTGAGAAACACCAACTAGGTGAAGTGTTAAACAAATTAGGTGAACCCCATAAAATTGGTATCAGAGCCTATAAGATTTGGGCTAAGTGAGTAGATATCCTCAGTGGAATATATAGGAGACAATAGCATGGTGACCAATGCAGAGTTGGCTAATAAAATGGATGATCAGGAGGAAGAGAATAGACTCCTAAAGGAGAAGTTGCTACAATTGGAGAGTAAGCTTAGAGAGGTAGAAACCAAGGCAGATGAAGTGTTGGCAAAGGTGGAAGGAGCAGAAGGGAAGGGTAAAGAAGAGTTGGAGATAGACAAGATACCTAAACCTGATCCTATCCTAGAGCAAGAACCTTTCCTAAAGGCATTGAAAGCCCTAAGTGGTAAATCACTAGAAGGATTGTCATTGTTCACTGGTAAGATGGAGGCAGAAGTAGTCCTAGAATGGATAGAAGGCATGGAGAACCATTTTGAATGTGAAGGAATAACTGAAGCCCAGAGAGTCAAGGTAGCCAAGTCAAGGATGAGAGGAGCTTCTCTCACATGTTGGAAAATTTTGCAATATGAAAGGAAGAAAATGGGCAAAGCACCCATCTCTTCTTGGAAAGGGATGTTAGTCAAAATCAAAGAAGTCTATCTCCCTAATGACTATGAAGTGAAAATTCATAGGAAGAGGCAAAACTTGAGACAAAAAGACCTTGATGTCAGTAGCTATATGGAGAATTTTCACAAACTTAGTCTTAGATCTTATGCGGTGGAAGAAGAGATTCTCAAGGTTGCTAGATACCTAAATGGTCTACGGTGGAACATCCTAGAAGAAATCAGTCTAATGAGCCCAAAAATAGTCCATCAAACCTATCAAATTTCCCTTAAGGTGGAGGAAAAACTGAAAAGAAGACATGACTCAAGCAACAATAGGGTCAAAGGTAGAGGAAAAGACAACAGAGGCCATAGAGGAGGCTTTGGAGGAAGAAGTTCTAAACAAAGAACACAAGGAGAGTCTAAACTCACTGAGCAACAAGATAGTGGCAGTAGTAAAGGAGGATTCAATGGAGGAAGGGGATCCAATAGTGGTTTCAGAGGAAGATCTAGTGGCCAAGGTGGAGGTTCCTCATACTTTTCAACAATGAAGTATTACCATTGTAACCAACTTGGTTATCCAGCATATAGGTGTCCAGAGAAGGGATCATCATCACATGGTGGTGAAAGAAGAGTGAGCTATCTTCAAGAAGAGTATTCAAGCAACAAGACTTCAAAGGTTGCCTTAGAATCAGAGGTAGGTGACAACTTGATGATAAGAATAACTTTGATCAAAGAACCGGTTAGACAAGAGCCAAGCCAAAGAAGGTCCTTATTTAGGATCAAATGCAAGATTATGGACAAAGTGTGCAAAGTAATCATTGATTCAGGGTCTACGGACAATATTGTGTCAGAAGAGGTAGTGAGAAAGCTCAAATTGCAAAGGATACCTTAGAACAATCCTTATAGAGTCACTTGGTTGAACGAAGGCCAACATTTTCTAGTTAATGAGCAAGCATGGGTGGACTTTACCATTGGAAGGTATAAGGACAAGGTGTTATGTGATGTTCTACCCATGGATGCATGTCATCTTCTATTGGGAAGACCATGGCAATTTGATAGACAAGCTATCCATGATGGAGCCAAGAATGCATACTCATTCAAGAAAGATGGAGTCACGTTCAAGATTCAGTTTATCCTTGAAGAAGGTGAAAAGAGGGCAGTAGGTCCTAATGTTCTTTTGGTGAGTGAAAAATAGTTCTTAAAGACACTTGAGGAAGGTGAAGGTATAGGGTTTGCACTAGTGATGAAGCACAAAGAAGAAGACAAGAAGGAGTAGCCAGATTTTCCATTAGAGGTGCAAGATTTGTTGAAGAAATTCAAAGGCATAGTAAGTGAAGGACAACCAGCCACCTTACCTCCTAAAAGAACCATAAGCCATCAAATAGACTTCATTCCCTGAGCATCTTTGCCTAATAAAGCAGATTATAAAATGACTCCCCAACAAAATGTTGAGATTGCCAAGCAAATCCAAGAGCTCTTAGACCAAGGCCTAATTAGGAAAAGTATTATCCCTTGTGTTGTCCCTACCATGTTAGCACCAAAGAAAGGTGGTACTTGGAGATTGTGTATTAATTCTAGAGCCATAAATAGGATCACCATTAGATATAGGTTCCCTATTCCTAGAATAGAAGACCTAATGGATTGTTTAGGGGAAGCAAAGTACTTTACCAAGATTGACCTTAAAAGTGGATATCATCAAATTAGGATTAAGGAGGGTGACGAATGGAAAACTGCATTCAAGACTACTAAGGGTCTTTATGAGTGGCTCGTAATGCCATTTGGCTTATCCAATTCTCCAAGCACCTTCATGAGACTCATGAATGAGGTGATGAAGGACTTCATAGGTAAATTTGTGGTAGTATACCTTGATGATATTCTCATTTTTAGTAAGGATAGGACAGATCATATTAATCATTTGCAAGATGTATTACAAAGATTGTATGATGAAAAGCTAACCATGAACTTGGATAAGTGTGAGTTTTTTAAGCAGGAGTTGGTTTACCTTGGGTTTGTGTTGTCGCAAGGAAACCTTAAGATGGATCCCAGCAAGGTTGAAGCCATTGTAAATTGGCCTACTCCTAAGTCAGCAATAGAGGTGAGAAGCTTCCATGGACTAGCTCAGTACTATAGGAAGTTCATTAGGCAATTCGGTGCTATATGTGCACCAATTCTAGACACCATTAGAGGTGGAGTAAAGGCAAAGTTTTAGTGGGGTGAAGTAGCAAAAAAAGGTTTTGAAACCTTGAAGGAGAAGATAGCTACCCAACCGGTGCTAGTGTTAGCCTAGTTTTGAGAAACTTTTCATTGTAGAATGTGATGCAAGCAATGTTGTAGTAGGTGTTGTCCTAAGCCAAGAAGAAAGACCAGCAGCTTTCCATAGTGAGAAGCTAAAAGATGCCAAGAGGAAATACTCCTCTTATGATCTTGAGTTGTATGGTTTAGTGTAGGCATTAAGGAAGTAGAGACACTATCTCCTCCCTAAAGAATTTGTGGTCTATATGGACAACCAAGCATTGAGTTTTCTAAACTCACAAGACAAACTCAGTCATAAACACATGAAATGGGTGGAGTATATGTGGGCCTATACATTCACCATCAAGCACAAGAAAGGGTAGTTAAACTGGGTAGTTGATGCACTAAGTGGGAGGCTTTTGATAGTCCAAGAAATCCAATTGAGAAGCATAGGTGTGGACTATTTTAGAGACTTGTACCCAGAGGATGAAGACTTCTCAAATGCCTACAAGGTGTGTAAGGAGTATAAAAATCACTTCCATAGTGAGTATTATGATTTTACTTTGCAAAATGGACTATTGTTCAAAGGTGAGCAACTTTGTGTGCCTAGAGGCTCAATGAGAGAAAACCTTATTTAAGAGAAGCATAATGGCAGCCTTAGTGGACATTTTGGAGTCAATAAGACTCAAGAGTTGGTTCAAAGATACTATTATTGGCCAAGGATGAATCAAGATGTGAAGAAGTATGTGGAGACTTGCATAGTTTGCCAAAAGGCCTAGGGTACTTCTACAAATGTTGGTTTATACCAACCTCTTCCCATACCAAATAGACCTTGGGAATGCATTAGCATGGATTTTGTAATAGGTTTAGCAAGGACAAAGTAGGGATATGATAACATTTATGTCATTGTTGATAGATTTAGGAAAATGGCTCACTTTGTGCCTTGCAAGACTACTCATGATGCATGCCAAATTGCTCAATTGTTCTTCAAAGAGGTGGTGAGGATACATGGTTTACCCATGAGCATTGTTTCAGATAGGGACTCAAAGTTCATGAGTCATTTTTGGAAGACACTATGGCAAAAGCTTGACACCAACCTCTCTTTTGGATTAGCCTACCATCCTCAAACAGATGGGCAGACTGAAGTGGTGAATAGAAGCTTGGGAAAATTATTAAGGTACCTTACTAAGGAATATGGTCAAACATGGGATTAGGTACTCTCACAAGGTGAATATGCATATAATGACACCATAAATAGGACTACCGGTAAGAGCCCTTTTGAAGTGGTCTATGGTGTGCACCCAAGAGGCATTTTGGAGTTGAGAGACTTAGGAAGTGCAGTAAAAACAAGTGGATATGTAGGGAACTTTCTCAATCAATGAAGGAGGTCCATGAATCAGTCAAGCAAGCATTGATGGAGAACACAAGTAAACTCAAACAAAAAGTTGATGAAAGGAGGAAGAACCTACAATTTCAAGTGGGAGATCTTGTCATGGTGCATCTAAACAAAGCAAGGCTATAGCAAGGAGTGCCAAACAAGTTACAAATGAGGAGGATAGGTCCATGTGCCATTCTAGCCAAGTATGGAGAAAATGCATACAACGTGGATCTACCTAGTGAGATAGGCTTGTCACTAGTTTTCAACATAGCAGACTTAGTTGCATACAAGGGACCAGTTCAAGGTTCATATTGTAGTCACTCAGAGGTTTTAGATGATGTGAACAACCTTCAGTTGCCAGCCAAACCAAATCCAAAGGCCGAGAAGGTGTTGAGATCAAGGATCACCATGAAGACAAGGCATCAAGTCTATTGGGAGCACCTAATCAAATGGAAGGGTAAGGATGATGCTGAAGCTACATGGGTGCTTGAGACAAAGTTTAAGAAGCTTGGAATTGATCAGAATCTAATTCCCAAGGAGGTGACATGATATTCTTTTGTTTGGGAGAATGGTGCAAGAGCACCTAGGACTTAGGCTATCTAGTTTTTCAATTTTGGTTTGTAATAACCCTAGCCAAGTCAGTAGTGAATAAGGACTCCTTAGGGTCCAAGAGTTATTTTTTTGATTCAATGTAATCCTAGGTTGTGTTCATACTTCTTAGGTTTGCATTTTTGTGTAAATAGTGAGTTTGAGTAGGTAATTGACCTATTTGATGGTCAAAAGTGTCAAAACTTGGTATAGCCATTAGGGAGGGTTAAATTAGTATTAGGAAAGTTTTAGAAGTCATTTTTTATGACTTGGAATAAGTCTTATAGGTTGGAAAGACCAAAATTGTAAAAATTGCAAAGTTGCAAAAAGTTGTCATGACAACTTTTGTCCTGAATTGGTTAGCGATGGAGTTAGGGATTGTCCAATGCCCTAGGATGACTTCAAACATGGGAAATATATAAGTACCCTCTCTTACATGATTACAAAGGTTGGTGAATGTGTTTTGCAATCTTAACAATCTAAAACTACTCATTTTCAGACTAGTTGGCATCAGTTTGGCTTGATTTTACTCATTTTATAATTGAAAATGGATTGAATCCATTGATCCAGCAATGGATTGAGCTTCTCTTGTGTTTTATTGTTTTTTTGGTTCAATTTAGAGCCTTGTAGATACTATTCATTAGTTTTTTCTTGCTTTAGTTTGCAAGCAACCAGTTTTGGCTTGTATATAGCTGTTTTCTTGTAAATATGGTTGCCCCATGAGTTCCACACGTGCTGCCATAACGGCTTGTTGGGACATGATGTGAAACCATTTGTATAGTTTATATATGTAGGTGAAATTTCTGGAGAAGAGTTTTGATATGACTGTCACCTTATTTTGGGCGAGTCCGAGAGCAACCCGGCTAGAGGAAATAAGGTGAAACTGAAGTGCCAAGTGCAGAAGTGGATGTCAAATCACTTTCTAGGATTTTGAAGGGGGAAAAGGAGTTGGGACAGAGTTTCCAATGCAAGGAGGAGCCTTGAAAAGTTCATTTGTTGCACAAACCCCAACTTGGCCTGTCACTACCACCTATAAGGCCTAGAAACCCTCCAAAACCCTCATTTTGGGGTTAGCACATTGAATGGTGTGTTAAGAAGCCAAAACCAAAAAAATAACTTGAGGTTAGATTAACCATTTAATGAAATCCAAAATTTTTAGGGGGTCTTTTGGACCATTTTCACCCAATCCCTAAAAAATCGGTTTTAGGAGGCCTAATTGGGCTAATTCCTTGTAGCCCTTTTCTAGGCAAGATTTTGAAATCGGTAAGAAACCTATTGATGGAAAACCTCAAATGGACCCTAAATGCATTAAAAACATGAAATAATACACCTCCACACCTTTGCATCATCTCACAATGGTAGGAGGTCAGTTTGACAACTTGAAGCCAAGAAGCCATAATTGAGCACATGGGAAGCACTGTGAATTGGTAGGGTTCCTAGCCAAAAGACTTGAAGTAAACACCTTGGAAAGCTAAAGAGTCAAGCCATAGAAGAGACTGAGAAGGAGTTGGAGGCCTAGAGAGAAACTAGGCCTGGTGAGTTGGTGAAATTGAGCAACACCAACTAGGTGAAGTGTTAAACAAACTAGGTGAACCCCATCAGATAGTGAGTTTCTACAATTGAGAAATAAGGAAAATTATAAAAAACTTATTAAGGAAGGGTCATTTTATTTTCACTATCTATGATGGATGTTATTGGAAAAATGTGCTTGATAATGGGATAAACCAAGGAAAGGTGATTTTTCTCTCACCTACCCCAATAGGGTTAATTGGACAATAATTTAATTAACTTCTCCCTGCCATAGCACATGTAAATAAGTTCAATAGTTTTGTTGTTAAATATTGCATGCGCACACAGGTTCCATTCCTAATAGCTGGTTTCGACTTGCTAGGGAACTCTGTCATGAGGGATGAGAGCTCATCATGAGCACCAAGAAGTGAAAGATTCATTAGGTTGGGTGAATAAAACGCCTAGGTCATATGTTCATCTTCCAGATTTGCAGATGGAGGTGAGTCCAATGGCAATGGAGATGATACATCCAAAGACAAAGATTCATATATATATTGCATTGTAAAGTCTAATGGACTATTGTACATTTAGTTACATTATTATAAATGACCAATATGGTCTCATGATTGTAAGCTATATAAGCTATGTAAAGGGCCTATATGGTCTACCATCAAAGATGCGACATAAAGTTTCCATGAATATGTAACTAACAGATAACAAGGAAAACACTAACTAACCCCCCTAACTGACTAACATGTGTCCATGTGTGCATGTTTCATCTTTTATGTGTTTTTCTTTGATTAGTCTCTATCTTCAATTCATGAATGCATGGTTGAATGATATCATCTAAGATGATAAGTTATCTTTACTCTTTTGCACAATAACTTTAATTTGTATTAATCATTAATTAAACATAGACATTTGAAGTTCTTTTTCTTTGTTAGCTTATTTATACTAACTATAAGTGCAACATTTATTTTGATAACATATTGCTTATATGACATGTAGTCCTTAATTTTAAGTAATTACATTCCTCAATTATGAATGTTAGTACATAAGATAATTAAGATAGTGTTAGGCATATTAACTTTAATTCCTAATAATAGTAATCATGGTGTTATGAAATGTTAACCTCTAGTTGTTATTAATTCATAATAATTACCTATTTTTTCATGACAATTTATATTATTTCATACTTATTAATATATAGTTCAGGGTGAACTCGCAATTTAATGGTTCCCAAATTTTTGCCAACTTTGACACTGAGTTGAACATTTTTAAAATAATATTCACCTTCTGACAACTATAACTTATAAATTATTAAGAATTTGAAGATGATGTAAATTAGTGATTTGTAGCATTTTGTCTTTAGATTATAAATATATTTTTTGAAGAATTTTTTTTCCATCTCCCTCGAAAAGTAGTTTTTTATGGCAAACAACATTTTTAAAGAGTGATGTGCCTTCTGAAATGCATAATTTTTTTCTATAAATGATAAAAACTCAATTCTTTCGAATTTTGGTTTGTAACATTAATATCCAGGGCATAAAGTTGGTTTAATAGTGATATGTTGAATATATTTTATTTTATTAAGTTTTGAAGTCAGACTAGTTATAATTCAAACATAGGTGTACGTTTGAACACATAACTTGTTCTATATATATCGAAATTCAATTTTTTTTTATTAGAAAGAAGACATCAAATATGGAGGGCCTAGATATTTTTAATATTTTTTTTGAATTAGTTTCCTATTTTTTCCAATGTGTTGAATAGAGAAGTTCATGTTTGTTGAAAAACCAATATTTCGTAAAATTTAAAAAACAATATCATAACAAATTCACAATGTAATAAAGTTATAGTTTTTAGAAAGATTGCTTCGAGCACTACCATTCTATATTTTTGGGTTGTCAAGATTATTTCATCTGAGCCTTAAACTAGAGGTTTCAAGGCCAAAAATTTTCAGAATTTGGGAAGAGATGTCTAGGAAGGCGGTTCGTGCGAACAGGAGTTCATACGAAGGGGGTTCGCTCGAACCCTATGGGTTTCGCTCGAACCCCTATTCGCTTGAACACCCAGTGGCACAAAAATTCACATAACTGACGGGTTTGAGAAAACATGGCCTTTTGTAATGGCCGGCATTCGCTCAAACCTAGGCCAACGCAAAAAAAAAATCTAACAATTTACAGTCTCATATAAATAGAAATGTTTTTTTTCTATTTTTTCAAGCACAAATGATCAAAGTAATTCGCATTTTTTGATAAAACAAGATATTTCAAAGTTATTTTAAGGGCAACAATTTGAAGATATTTGAAGGTTATTTTAAAAGCATGGGGAACAAGAAGAGAAGGCAAAATAAGACTTTGAGGAAGTATTCACCTGGCACGGAACAAAGATATCGAGAACAAAGAATGCAAAGATATTATGCACGTTTTTATTTTTATTTAATTCCTAATTAATTTTATATGTATTTGTACTAAAATTTATTTGATACTTAGTTAAATATATTTTTAATGTAATAATTTTAATTTAATTATATTAATAATTTATATAATAGTTTTATCTTAATTATTTCTAAATGATGTTATTTTAATTAAATAAATTGGAAATGGTTGGATTAAAAATAATCTTATTTTAATAAAAAATAATTTTGTTTTAATTTGAAATAATACACATGTATTTGCATTTCAAATTCCTAGTCTAATGAGGCTCACATGATTTCATTGACATTTCCTTTGTTTGTTGAGGGGAAATAACTTGCTTGTTGTGTCTTGTGCCTTTGGCACATTGTGTTTAGTTTAGAAACTAAGGTGATAATAAAAGTATCATCTCCCCTCGCTTTCCATTGGAACTTGGGTGTAAGAGACATTGTTATTATCTTTAGAGGGTCTACCTCCCATCTTGTGAGAGGGAACAACCCAAGCGGTATTTTATTTCAGTCTGCTATACAAAAGATTGTGGTTTTGGATGAAAGTCCCTTATCACCTGTCATTGATGTGTTATACTGACATCTATCTCCTCTAGTGCCATTTGGTGCAATAAAACCTATAGAGTGTAACCTTTGTGGACTAGGAGGACTCATTTAACATGAGCGAAATACCGCATGTATAGCCACAAGATGCCCGAAATATGACTAGATACCTTTAGATTAGTGGCCCACCTTTTTTGACCAAACATTGAGATAGCTTCAGTGCAAGGGGGTAGCTGGTTATCCCCCCAAGATACTCACCATAAGGCTCCCATGGGATGAGACAGAAATCCTCGGCTTAGCATAAGCTACTTGTAGCTTTCCGAGGAGGGGGTGATATGTTCATCCTTCCAGTACTGGAGGCCCCTAGCTATCTGCTCACAAAAAAGGAAAAATTAGTGAATACACCCCTCAAGGTATCCCTACACTTGAGTCGTGGGGATTCTAGGATAAGAAAGTGTTTGATGTGTTTTCGATTGTGCTAGACCCGTAGAAATTTGGGCTAATTCAGCATATAGAACATACACATTATGATCATTTTGACAAAAACATGTGTTTTCGATTGTGCTAGACCCGTAGAAATTTGGGCTAATTCGGCATATAGAACATACACATTATGATAATTTTGACAAAAACACCTTTAGACATTGTGTCTTCATTGTTTGTTGTGTCTTTTGTCATGCAAACATTGTCAGTATATGCAAAAACCATGCACATTTGTTTGAAGTAACTTAACCAGTCTTGGTCCCACATAGTCAATCATTTTCCTTCATTCACAATCCCTCCTGTATATTTTCTAAACTTGAGTCAAAAGGTTGCTTTGTTGTCCTCATCACATATCTTTCAAACACAGTAGTATTTTTACAACATAGATCACTAAGTGGTTCCTATATCAAATCCATCATCTTAGGGTCCCATTTGGTTTTCTTGAGTCAAAGTCAACTTACCTCATCACTTGAGATTCTTCTTCTCTTTGGAAACCACACCTTGCCTTAGTTCTACATACATATTTTGGACTTACACTCTTCCAAACAATACGAGTCAGCACCCAGGTCTTTCACTCTCTCACATTTTTCCTCCACTTAAGTCTATTTAGAACCTCTCTCGAGCTCTTATTTCTTATTAGTACCCCTCTCCCCTCCCTTAAGTCCATAAATTATGACCTCTCTTTTTAGTATCTCTTATTAGGATTAAAAATAATAGATAGTTTTAATTTAAATTAGATCTTTAGGACTCCTCTCCAACTCAAGCTTAAGTCTTCTTACCACTCTCTCTTCTCTCTCCTTTTAAATGTCTTGAATATACCTCTCTTTGTCTTTTTGTCTCTCTCTCTCTCTCCTTAAAAAAATTTCGTACCTCTCTCTCTCTCTTTAGAACATACATATTTTGGCCTTACACTCTTGGACATTTCAAGTCAACACCTATCTTTCACTCTCTTTCTTTGTTCCTCCCCTTAAGTCCATTTAGAACCTCTCTCGAGTGATTATTTGTTATTAGTACTTATCTCTCCCCCCTTAAGTCCATAAACTACATGAGCTCTCTTTTTAGGATCTCTTATTAGGACTAAAAATAATAGATAGTTTTAATTTAAATTAGATTTTTAGGATGACTCTCTCACTCGGGCTTAATTCTTCTTACCACTCTCTCTTCTCTCTCCTTTTAAAATATCTTGAATCTACCTCCCTTTTTGTCTTCATCTCTCTCTCTCTCTCTCTCTCTCTCTCTCTCTCTCTCTCTCTCTCTCTCTCTCTCTCTCTCTCTCTCTCCCTCCTTAAAAGTGTTTAAGACCTCTCTCTTTCTTTAGGACATACGTATTTTGGACTTAAACTCTTCGACATTTCAAGTCAGCACCTGTCTTTTACTCTCCTTTTTTCCTCCCCTTAAGTCCATTTATAACCTCTCCTAGGCTCTTATTTCTTATTAGTACCCCCCTCTCTCCCCCCTTAAGTCCATAAATTACATGACCTCTCTTTTTAGGATCTCTTATTAAGACTGAAAATAATAGATAGTTTTAATTTAAATTAGATCTTTAGGACTCCCCTCTCACTCAGGCTTAAGTCTTCTTACCACTCTCTCTTCTCTCTCCTTTTAAATGTCTCGAATCTACCTCTCTTTGTCTTTATGTCTCTCTCTCCTTAAAAATTTTTAAGATCTCTCTCTCTCTCTCTCTCTCTCTCTCTCTCTCTCTCTCTCTCTCTCTCTCTCTCTCTCTCTCTCTCTCTCTCTCTCTCTCTCTCTCTCTCTCTCTCTCTCTCTCTCTCTCTTTCTCCCCTTAAGTCTTTTTTTTAGGACCTCTTTTTAAGACTTGCATCTTAGATATATATATATATATATCTATATGTCATCTTTTATGTGCAAAATGGTCTCAACAAGAAGGAAGTTCTCAAGTGATAGTTGAGGCAAACAAGGTTGAAGAACACATTATAGTTGAATAACATAGGGAGGAGCCTTCCCAAGTTTAATCAATGGAGGTCGAAGGAGAGGGGTCAAGCTCCTTACCTCCTACTGGTATGGATGTGCATATTGTGGATCTAGTTAAACAGCTGAAGAGAAATATTTCCTATAAAAATTTAGATCATTTACTTGAAATGGATGTGAATGAGTTGAAACGTCTGAGTGAAGAACCTAGACATACTAAAAGAAGGTCAATGAATAAAAGTGCAAAAGAAATAATGTCTCATTTAAATAATCTTGCTACTACACTAGAGAAAGCTCAATTGTTATCAATTGTACTTACTCGTAAAGAGTTAATAGATTTATTAAAATTATTGGGAAAAAGAGGAAAACTTCTCAGCTACAAAAATCTATTGTTGAAAATGTTAAGAAAGGATTATGTTGATCACACCTACTCCCACCAGCAATTTGTGGATGATACCATCATTATGGGGGATTCTAGTATTTCGGAAGCCAGAATCCTGAAGGACACCCTATGCAAGTTTGCATTTTCTTCTGGCCAGCTAATCAACTGGGTTAAAAGTGAAGTGTTTTTCATCAACACTCCAGAGAGAAGACAACATAGAATTAGCAGAATTCTGGAATGTCGGATTGTTGTTCTTCCTGCTACCTACCTTGGCCTCCCCCTGGGCATCTCTCCCCCCTGATTCCTTTTGGAGTTCTTTGGTGGATAAATTGTAGAGAAAGCTTGCTGGATGGAAAGGTTCTCTCTTAAGTCAAGCTTGCAAGTTACAACTTCTTAAAGCATCCCTTCAAAGAATTCCTATTTATGCTCTTAGTCTCTTCAGAATCCCTATTAAGTTTGCTGATGTTATTGAAAAAATCCAAAAAAAAATTCTTTGGTCTGGGGTTGAGGAAAAGAAGAGAATGGATTTAGTGGCTTGGGACAACATTTGTAGATTGAAAAGAAAGAGTGGTCTAGGTCTGAGGAGAATCAGGATTCTCAATGAAGCTCTTTTGTCTAAACAGATATGGAGATTTTTCCACTCTGATGGTGAGTGGTGTAAAATTTGGAGAAGTAAGTATCATCTCTTGTCTTCATCTCTTTTCTCTTTCATCAACTTTGATTTCAGCATCAATGGCTCTCACATTTGGAATCATTCTTCAAAGTGTAAATACAACATAGATAAAGGGGTTAAATGGAGAGTTGGTAATGGTAGGAAAGTCAGATTTTGGGAAGATCCCTGGTTGCTTGATAAGCCTTTTTCTGAAAATCCCTGATTGGGTCCCTTTTGTTGCCCCTTGTAAAAGTTTTTTTGGGTCCTTGGTTGAGGGGTATTGGATAGGTGACAAATGGAAAAATATTGATAGTATACACCCTGGTCTCATCAATCTCAAGAAACACTTGTTTTTTGCTTGGCTAAATAATGAAGAAGATATTCTTATTTGGAAACTTGAGCCCAAAGGCAACCTTACTGTTTCTTCCATGTATGGACTGTTGACTCCGGCCCCCTTAGAGAACCCCTTCTAGTCTAAATCTTGGATCAAGGGTCTTATTCTGAAGATCAATATCTTCTACTAGACTATTCTCCAAAACAAAATTTTGATGCTAGACAACCTGAAGATTAGAGGTTGTAATCTCCCCAATAGGTGTGTTTTGTGTCATGAGGAGGAAGAGTCTATGGACCACTTGGCTATTCACTGTTCTTTCATTGTCTCTATTTGGGAAAGCTTTCTTAATAATTTTTGTATGGTATGGGTGTTCCCTAACTCTATTCAAGACTTGTTCCATTCTTGGAGCTACCATTGGTCTAATCCCTCTTTAAGAACTTTGTGACAACTCTCTCTTCCTCACATCCTATGGGAGATTTGGAAAGAAAGGAACAACCACATCTTCGGGGATATTTCTCTCCCCCAGGCTATTGTTTTTCAAAAAATTCAAAGGGCTATAGTAGAGAACCTCAAGACCATTGGAGAACCTTACACTCCTGTCAATTGTCTGGAAGCTCACATCCTCAACTCCTGGAACTTGAAGAGTGTTGTTAGGATTGATACTAAACAAAGTAAGAGACTTGAAGCTAAGTGGTACCCTCCCCCTCCTTGATGGTTCAAAATCAACTTTGACAATGTTGCTAAAGGCAATCCTAGACCAGCAGGATGTGGTGCAATTCTAAGAGATGAAAATGGCATTTGTAAGGAAATTGTTGTTGTTCCTATAGGTTGTCAAACTAACCATATGGTAGAAGCTATGGCTGCTCTCCAAGGCATCCTTCTGGCTAAAAGGTGGAACTTTCCTTATCTCTAGATCAAGGGGGACTCTAATAATATCATTAACTGCCTTAAAGGAATTACCAAGCCCTCATGGACTATCAATAATATTATTAAGGCTGCTAGGGATCTTATTAAAACCTTTGATAAATGTTTTATCTCTCACATTTATTGGGAAGCAAATGGCCCCACTGATTGGGAAGCTAACATGGCAGTCACTCATGACAACATGATTACCTAGAAGGGTGAAGAGGATCTTCTTAATGATGCTAGATCGATCGTTTTCATGGATCGATATAACTGCACCTCAAAGATTTTAAATGGATTATATAATGATTAATAACATGACTTGGAGGGATACTATTAATTATTATTGTGTCAGTACCAATAATGATAAGACAAATGCCACCTTCTCCCATGCTTTCTGGGTTTTTGGGGCCGCATCTAGAGATTTCTTTCCATTAGCAATCTGTAACTCTCTAGGTTCTGGTTTGAGCTATGAAATCATGGGAGGTAACAGGTGTCACTACGAGCCTATTAATTGTAAAGAATGGAAACAAATGGAGGAAATCTGGAGTATCTTGCAGAAGGGAGGGCTAACAAAGTACATGGAAAGACTCCATGGGAGGGATGCTAAAACCACTCAGTTTTTTACCAAAAACTCGAGGAAGGGAACCCTGAAAATGGGAGATCAAACTATCACCATCGACGAAGACCTCATTGCTCAGGTGACGGGTCTCTGGAGGGAGGTAACTAATTTCTACAGGGACAGAAAACTTAGCAAGGAGGCCATCGAGCGAGACCCTAAAACTACAAAGGAGAAGAAGCGCCTGGTTAATCTTAGTAAGACCTACTACCCTCCCAAGGCCTTTGCTAAGCCTTGGAGGGAGGTTTTGTTTGTACTCATGTGCTACATCACTCTGGATGGCAGATTTACCAAAGTCTACAGCTACAATTTCGTCTTGCTCAACCACTTCAGGTATGAAGACAAAGTTAACATGCCCTATTTCCTGATTTGCTCGATGAATCTATCAAATCCCATAGAGAGAACCCTAAGGGAGACATTTCTATGCACCAAGGTCTAATGGTTCTAATCTATGATCATATTAAAGCTAATCAAATCACCCGCCCCCAGCTTTTTGTCTCTAAATCTGAGGAGGAAGGGTCAGACTCTGAATTTTCTATGGGTGAGGATTCTGCCGATGATTCAAAAAGTGAGACTAAGGAGAGCCTGGAGGACTCCGAGGTTGAATTGAGTAAGAAAAGAAAATAGGAGAGCAGTAAGTCATCCTCTTCCAAGGGAAAGAAAAAAAGAAAAGAGAAGGTCTTCCAAATTCACTCTTCCTCCTTAGAGGAGGTCTCTCAGGACTTTGAAAAGGATGACTCTTAGTCCCCTTAGAAGAAGAAACCTAAATATTCATTCAGAAAAGGAAAAAACAAAAAAGGCAGGGCCAAAGATAGAGGACAAAGAGAAGAGCAAGGATTCAGATGCAGACCAAAAGGTTGAGGAGGAGATTATGGGGGATGGTTTCAACTAGAGTGTTGGTGGTGATGCCGAATAGAATACCGGTGGTGAAGACCCCAATATTGATCAGGCCAAGGTTGGTGAAAAAATACCCCCTTCTAACCCTTCTATTGAGGGTTTGAAGGGGTTTGTGGACACCCTTGACTCGCTCATAAATAGTCACAAGAAAGTTGTGGAGGAAAACACAAAACTGAGTCATAGGATTCAAATTCTGGAGACTATTAGCATTGGTGAAGGTAAATCCATGGCTAAGTATGTTGATGATTTGGGAAAGACTATTGCCAAAGCTGAAGAGATTAGGGACGCCTTCAATTTAAGGTTTGAGAAAGTGGAGAAGGCCCTGGAGGAAATAAAAAACAATGACACTATTAGGGACCAGAGAATGGTGGATGTTGAAAACAGACTCAACAAAATTGATACATGTCTCAGAAGCATTGCTAAACAAAGTTATAACATTCTGAAGGCCTCGGCTGACAACATCAAAATCTTGATCAGTAAGCTAGAGAATGAGAAGGGATCCCTAGAGCAGGAACCTAACATGGAGGGCATGGAAGGTGTGCAAGGACCAAGAATGAGGACCAAAGGCAAGAAAAGGGAGAAAAAGACAAACAAGGAAATCGAAGAGCTCAAAGTTGCTTCGGCAAATTATGACCTGTTGGTCATCAAGGTTGTTGAACTTCTTAATTCTTTGTATGTGTTGCTAGCTGTCTAGGTCTTTATTTCTGGTTTTTTCTGCTTTGTTGTTCCTAGTTTTTTGTTGTCTATTCGGGTTGCTGGCTATATTTCCAGTCTTCTATATGTTGTCATTATGTTGGTCTAGCTGATCTTTGCTGATCTATCTTTTGATCTTTTTGTAAAAGGTTTCGGGTCCTTAAAACCTATTTTTCTAATTAATCAGAAATTGGTAAAAAATCTTGAATAGTAGATAATACCATTTCAAGAAGAGTAATGTTGACATCTTTAGTAAATGAAAGAATGCCTCAAAAAAGACAAATCTCTTCACTATCATCTGAGCTTGGTTTTAGTAGAAGGACAATATCAAAATATGTGAAAGGAGAAAGAGTTTGGATGATACTACCTCAAAAGGGAATTGGGCAATTATGTGTAGAGCTCCTCATTCTAATAGGATTGAAGATTTTGTTAGGAACTTGGTGACAAGTTTTTGGAATGATAATACTAGTCCTTCATTAACCAATAGAGATGTTATCAAGCAGAGGATTGGTGCTAATCATTATGATCTCCATGTAAAACATTGGTTAGACACAACAAAACATGAATTGTATGTGTTGTTTAGTAAATCAAACCCTCATATAAAGATTGGACAAACAATGTTTGAAAGGTTAAGGCCATATTCTATGAAGGTAAACAAAGTCTTTGAAACTTCTTGTTGTTTTTATCATATAGAATTTGATATGTATTATCAGGTGTTTTGAAAGATCAAAGAAGATAGTGATGGTTATGAAAATACTCCTCCTAAACGAACAAGTCAATTCATAGCATCCATATTATGTGACAAATTAGACGATAATGCAACTAGTCAAATAGATTGCATAAAAGGAATTTGTGGAGCATGTAAGGAGTTGGCTAAATTGCCTTTGAGAGATGAAGATATTGTCCTGACGAAGATGGTAAATTGTATGAGTTACAAGTACCAAAAATTTGAAACAAAATTTGGAAAGAAATCTATAAGGTCATATTATGTAGAAGAGGAGATACCTATTGGAACATTTATGGAAAAAAAATTTAAGTCGATAAATCCATACATATGCCATGGTTTTTTTCCCAAGTGGAAAGCACAATAATTTCAAACATTAAGAGACACTTTCCCACCTGGAACTATTCTATCAGTAGTGAACTATGCAGAAAATTACTCTTTTGCACATCAAAAAGAGATTCAATCAGAGTATTACTTTTCAAAGATAATCACTATTATGGTGCATGTGTGTTATCAACATGCACAAATGGATTTGGATGGTGTCAACGGTACATTTGAAAATCATGTCATTAAGAAAGAGTACCACTTCTTTATTAGTGATGATAAGGAGCATGACACACTTTTTGTACAACATTTATTTAAGAATTTTTTTGAATATTTGAAAGAGAGAGGCATAACAATAGTTAAACATTTTGTTTGGTCTAGTGGATGTGCGACACAATTCAAATATTCAAGGCCATTTTATGCACTATGTAGATATCATCAAAATGATAAAATACCACATGTTTGGATTTTTTTGTGGAGTGGTCATGGAAAGGGTGAACATGATGGTGCAGGAGCTTGTATCAAACGTGTGCTAGGAAAGAATCAAATAAATTATATAGGAGATCATATAGATGATGCACATGATGTTGTTGAATGGTGTAAGAAACACTAAGTTGTGCAGCCAAATTATCTCGGTTCATCATCGGGAACATAGGCACATTCCATATAGAGTGTTTTGGGAGATATCAGGTACGTGATCTCTTTTCAAAAAAAAAAATTAAGTTCAAAATATAAATAAAAAAGGAATTTGGTAGATTAGAAGTATAAATAAATTTAATTAAATTTAATGTTTAGTTCATTTTCTTACAAAAATGTTCATGAACACATACATACATTTTTCAGATGCTGATAGAATATCAATGCATGGATGCAAGAGGATGGAGAAGACAAGATCTTTGCATTATGTCATGAGTACAGATAATCGCCCATGGACATTGTACACTAGGGATTATTCATGTTTTTGTTTTGATTGCATTTTGAAAAACTTTGTTAATTGCAAGAACAAAGAGCTTGGATATGTCAATGAATGGAATTTGGTGCCACTAGTTGTTACTAACACATACAAGGAAAATGAGGATGAAATGTTTGAAGACATTCCTTTGATCTCTATTGATTGTGATCATATTTCCTGATTGATTAAAAAAGGTACATTTATTATATATATACCTTTACAAAATGTTGTGCATGTAAGTTTTTATTTGAGTACATTTTATTTAAATAAGTTTTAATTTTTCACGTGTAAATTAATTTATTTATTTTATGTACATGCACATTTTAATTTTTATACATTTTCACAAATTTTTGAACCTAGAGGAATTTGTTGTTTCTTATACATGCAGGCTCAATTGTAGTGCAAGGGACATATTTCAAACAAGTTAAAATTGTTCAACATGGGATTCGTTTCACTGAATACCAAATCGACAACAAGGTATATAAGTATAGCCACTTGGTCATTGTCATTGGCCTAATTCTTAATACAGTTCCACGTCGCAGGCGATCTCAAAAGTGGAGACTAGATAGTGAAGATCATGAGAAATATTAAGTGTTATTGAAGAGAGGTCTGAACCACTTGATGTGCTATGAACTATTTAGTACATGGTCAAAGTACATGTGTTTGAACCCATGAATTGCTTTAATAAGACTTTAGAACTTAACTTGTTTTGAAACTTCCAAGATAAATTTTTAAACACATTAAAGTGTTTGAGTTTAATACATCTGTGATTTTTATACATATGGCTTTTTTGGACCATATTGTTTAGTTATACATGGCTCAAGTGTGATTTTTATATGACTTGTGTGATTTAGCATCTATTCATTTAATTAAAAATATATTTATATGAAATTTCATTTAAATTAGGACATGTGTGTAAATTTGAATATGTCTTAAGGGGATCATATGACCCCTAATGATAATATATATCTAATTTTAAATGCACATTCATAATTTGTAAGTTATTCAAATTATTTAGCATGTATAGATAAAGTAAATTAGGACATACATATGTATGAACATTTAATTAGAAATGCATTTGCATGAAATTTGATTTAAATTAGGACATGTGTGTGTAAATTTGAATATATAAATATATATAATTTTAAATGTGCATTCATAATTTGCAAGTTATTCATATTATTAGTACATAAATTTGTATTTATGTAAATTGGGATGTATTCATTTAATTATATGCATTTATAGTATGAAATTTTAATATTAAATTAAGATGTATGTAAATGTGTAAATTTGAATACATGTCTTAAGGGGACACACAAAATTTAAGACATATATATATATAATTTTAAAATAAACATCTAATCTATAGGACATAAGTTTGAATGATATATATGAACATTTAAGTAAACATCTAATATATATACAAATGAACATGAAATATTCTTGAACTATACATCTAGTCAAACACACATGTGATATAAAGTATATATCAAACACACACATGCAAATGGCTCTCAATTTTTAAATACATTAAAGTGTTTGAATTTAATACATCTATGATTTTTATACATGTGGCTTTTCTGGACCATATAATTGTTTAGTTATACATGGATCAACCGTGATTTTTTATATATGGCTTGTGTCATTTAGCATGTATTAATTTATTTAAAAATGCATTTGTATGAAATTTGATTTAAATTAGGACGTGTGTAAATTTGAATGTCTTAAAGGGGTCGTATGACCCCTTACGATATATATCTAATTTTAAATGCGCATTCATAATTTGTAATTTATTCAAATGATTTAGCATATATAGATAAAGTAAATTAGGACATACATATGTATGAACATTTAATTAGAAATGCATTTGTATGAAATTAGATTTAAATTAAGACATGTACATGTGTAAATTTGAATACATGTCTTAAGGGGACATGTACAAAATTTAAGACATGTATATATCTAATTTTAAAATAAACATCTAATCTATAGGACATAAGTTTGAATGATATATGAACATTTAAGTAAACATATGTGACCCCTTAGGACCACATATGACCCCTTAGGACACAATGTGATCCTTTATGGTCATAATTGGTCCTAAGGGGTATGTTCTACAAACTAGGATATTAAAAGGGATCATATGTGGTCCTTAGGGGTCATGCATGTGTTTGAACACATGCGTGACCCCTTAGGTCCCTATATGACCCCTCATGAAAAGTTATGTGATCCTATGTGGTCAAATTGGGTCCTAAGGGGTACATTGTACACACTAGGATGTTATAAGGGGCCATATGGGGTCCTAAGGGGTCATGCATGTGTTAGAACACATGTGTGACCCCTTAGGGCCACATATGACCCCTTAGGACAATATTAGATCCTAAGGGGTATGTCACACATACTAGGATGTTATAAGGGGTCATGTCATGCATGTGTTAGAACACATGTGTGATCCCTTAGGACCACATATGACCCCTTAGGACACAATGTGATCCTTTATGGTCATATTAGGTCTTAAGGAGTATGTTGTACTCACTAGGATGTTAAAAGGGGTCATATGTGCTCCTAAGGGGTCACACATGTGTTCTAACACATGCGTGACCCCTTAGTACCACATATGATCCCTTAGGATGCTCTGTGATCCTATACATGGTCATATTGGCTCTTAAGGGGTACATTGTACATAGTAGGATGTTAAAAGGGGTCATATGTGGTCCTAAGGGGTTACACATGTGTGACCCCTTAGGACCCCATATGACCCCTTAGGACACTATGCTATGCTATATGGTCAAATTGGGTCCTAAAGGGTATGTTGTACACTTTAGGATTTTATAAGGGGTGATATGGGGTCCTAAGGGGTCATGCATGTGTTAGAACACATGTGTGACCCCTTAGGACCACATGTGACCCCTTAGGACACTATATATGTGATCCTATATGGTCATATAGGGTCCTAAGGGGTCATATGGTGTCGTCAAGGGTCATATCGGGTCCTAAGGGGCCACAAATGTGTTAGAACACATGGGTGGCCTCTTATGACCCCTAACGACTTTATATGACCCCTTATGACAATATATGGTCCTATGGGGTCATATGGTGTTAATAGGGCTCATTATGGGTCATAAGGTATTATTCTATTAAGGTATTATTATGGTTCATTACAGTCATAAGGGGTCTTATTGTGTCATATGGGGTCTTATATGTTATACATGTGAAGATACTAAAATGGGTCAAAATATGTTTCCAGATGTATTAAGGGGTCGTTCATGGCTTAATAGTGCCTCAAGATGTCCTAGTATGACTTAAGGTATGAACCATTAGGACATTATATGGTCGCAATGGTTCATATGGTGTTGTTAGGGGCATATGTGGTCTTAAGGGGTCCTAAGGGGTCATGTTGTGTAGTAGGATGTGAAAAGGGGTCATAGAGGTTCTATTTTTTCTAATGTTTTAATTTATTATCCAAGTTTTCTAATGTTTTTCTAAGTTTTAATTTATTTAAATTGAATTTTTCTAACATTTTAATTTATTATCTAAGCTCTCTAACATTTTTCTAAGCTTTGATTTTGCTAATGTTTTTTTCTAACATTTTTCTAAGTTTTAATTTTAGTACCTTAGTTTTCTAAGTTTTTCCTAACAGTTTTTTTAAATGTTACAAAAATAATACATATACAATTATTTAACTAAAAAATCAAATTAACGCTAAATTTAAACCTTAAATTAAGTTTTCTAACATATTTCTAAGTTTTTATTTTGCTAATGTTTTTCTAAAAAAATTCAAACATTTTTCTAAGTTTTAATTTACTATCTATGTTTTCTAAGTTTTTCTAAAAAGATGAAAAAATATAAATATTTAATTAAAAAAACACATTAACAAACAAAATATTTACTGTTTTTTAAAATAATTTAATTAAAAATATATATATATATATTATTAAACAAGAAAAAGGGTTATTTTGTGCCCTTGGAACAACATAGGTTGAATGACGATGACTGAGGAGCGTTGGCTACTACTGATGGGGCACAACGATGCAATGTCCACACAGGGTTCGCTCTAACAGCCTTAGTGGACCCAAATTCCAAGTCGAAAATGACAGTTGAACTGTCATTTTTGGCTTATATAGATAGTTAAAAAAATGGTTTTTTATTGGGTTTGCTCGAAGGGGGTTCGAGTGAACCCAAAATCGCAATTGGGTTCACTCGAATCCATATCCACTAATGGGTCCGATCAAACCCCCAAGGGTAGTTCGATCGAAAACCCCTAGTTCGTATGAACCCATTAAAAAAACAAAAAATCCACCCCATGAATTTTGTTCGTGGGTAAAAGTGGGAACCATTAATGTGGGATCACCCTTCATACTTTACTCTACTTCATTTCTTATGTATAAATGTTAAGTTTTACATTTACATTGATGAAAAATTGTTTTCTTCGTAATAAGTGTATGTAAACTTTAATAAATGATGATAGATATAATTAGAAATTATTTTTTTTAGTTTTTCTAAGGTTAGGACTAGCGGGGCCCTACAACTAGGGAAGATGAGTTGAAATTAAGAGACTAGCTAATTATCACCCAAGAGTTTGAGGCCCTTCATGATCTTACATTCCTTGTTTAATATTTCTAACTTATCCTCGAAGGATAATTATTTGTTAACATTCTCTTCTTGGTTGGGATTCATGTCATCCTAGGGATCTTCTTTAGCTTTTCCTCTCTTATTAGAACAGGGAGGGAAACTAGTAGAGTAACAACATCCTCACCTCTTTTATACTTACCATTTTTTTCTTCAAGCACTTGTCGAATAACCTAGTAGAGAAACTATCATATTCTTGGAATCATGGGAAATGGGATCCTAACCTAGAGACATAAACTAATATCCTAAATTAAAATTATTCATTGGAGGAAATAGCCACCAAGATCCAACTTCAGTCCTAAAGGAGATTTGGATGGTATTTGTGATTATTTCCTCTTTTTATTTGACATGATATGATGTGAATAAGAAATGAATAAGTAAAATGATAAAAAAAAATTACAATATTCAACCTAAATAGGTAGATACATAATTGAAAGCCAAAATATAAACTCAAATCTAGGAATGAGATGTAGAAAGGAACCTATTATTGAAATTTGAGCCTAAAATTGCCATATTATGAAGCTAGGTGCCTTATTCCTAAAGGTATCTCTGTCATTTGAGGCTTCAAATCTCATATTAAGAGGCTCTATAGATCAATCTCTCCAAAATTCAACCAAAAAGCATTGAACTATGTATCTAACCAAATTATTTCTAGGATTTTTGCCTATTTAAAATTTGGAACTATATGTCTTGGTCTACTCTACATACATTTGCAACTTCCTGTTGTTGGATCTGTAACCTAGACAAACAGAGAGAGAAAATTTCTGTATTTTATAGGGGTTTTCCTAAGTCAAACCCCTTATTGGTGTTTTCACCTCCACAATAGCTATGATGATGAAAAAAGAGCTTACTCTTAGTAGGGTAGATTCTCAATTTGAAATAAAATTTTGAATTGAGAAGATTATACCTTCAGATTGATAATGGTGGTAATACAATGTTGTATAGATAAGTGTTGATGCAATAACATGAACAATTCGTATAAAAAAACATTCCCGAAAGCATACCTGGAGATAGGTGGTTGCAACTCGTTGTTCCTTGTACTTAGATATGCTCTTGATTGATTAGGACTCTTGAATTGGAATGAAACTTTTATATTGATGAAATAAATAAGAGATGATGTTTTATATAGGGTTCTTAAGGTATTTTTACATTTAGGCTAACTTCCAATGGTCATTTACAAAAATCGGACCTAGATTTGAAAAGGGAAAGGCTAATGCTAACAATGGCTCAAATTTTGAGGAATTTTGATAGGACTATGGAGATAAGCATTATAGTACTTACAAGTGTCCAATTTGGGCACCACAACCCTTACAAGTGTCTAACCCCACCAAAATAGGACCTCCAAAAGGGGAGTCATGAGTGTCAGGGCTTGTAATGCTAAAAAAGGTCCTAATTTGAATAGTTGACAATAGTGGGATAGGATAAGGCCTAAGTAGGCTTGAAATGACATAGGAGAAGACACACTAGTAAGGACCCAAAACAAAGTGTAAACATAAAGGTGTTGAAATTTACAATACTAAATTTAGCTCCCACTTTAGAAAGAGTATGGTGGTGTGTGCAAGATCATGAGGGGCCAAAATGTGGCAATGTGAAAAAAATGCATCTTTCATTTGCCCAAAAATACAAAAATTTGCTTTGACGTTTTACTTGGGTTGGGTAAAAGTATATGTAGCCATGATAACAACCAAAGTGGAATGAATATTAGTTCTAAATGGATATCTATTCCCAACGAATGTCTAATTAGATTTAGTATCCGTTATGTGACAGATTGAAAAAAGTAAAAATATAATATAATCTATTATATATTATATTATTACAATATTATAATTTTATTTTATTAATAATCTAATATATTAGTATAATAGTAATATAATAATGTAATATTAATCATACAATAATAATATATATAATAACTTATCAAAAAATAATTATATATATATATATATATATATATATATATATATGATTTTGATTAAGGATCAAACAAGTTTTGAAGGGGCTCAAAACCCTTTGTACAAAATGTTGCCTACATCAAAGCATTAGGAAATTGGTATCCAACCAAGAACAAAAAAACTAGGCAAGACCTAGAAGATAAAACAAAGAACTAGACCTAAATAATATTTCTTAAAGCCTCAGTAGCTTCAGATTCTATCTAGGAAGTATTAAATGGCAGCTTCTTGAGGTCATGTAAGTCCTGAGAAAGTGAGCATTAGTCTTCTTCAAATTGCCATGAGTCCTCATACACAACCCTTTTTATCCTTTGTGATCACCTCTTTTCCTTTTTCCATTGCCTCAATATCAACAACTTGAGCCTAGTTCTAATGCATCTTCTCATACTTGTCCACCAATCTCTTAATATTCTTCATAATATCTTTAACCTTCTAGTTGAGCAAAATCAAAGTGACAAGGTTATCATTTATACTTTTCATCTTGGTTTCTAATCCCACAATTCTACCTTCATAATCGATTTTCATGGTCTCCACATCCTTGACAAATTTCTGAAGAGATGTGGCGACTAGATTCTTGCCCTCATTTTCACCCCAAGGAAGATCTTGATTCTATCTACTATCCATCTTTCATTGAATATCCTATAATTTAATACCCATTTGGTTAATTTCATGAAAAAACCATTTGTTCATTCTAAAAGAATTTGCAATTGCATTCCTGGCAATGCCTATCAGATCTAGGGGGCTTTTCTAGTCAAAATTAAGAAGGGGAGAATTGTTAAGTACCTCATGGGGGAAGGCTTGTCTTCCTACATGCTCTGAGTCCTACAATGGTGTTGGGAAAAATGGTGTCTCAACCTTGCATTTATGCGAGGCTACTATTTATAGTAAGTTTTCATTTGAGCATGAAATGGTGCGAAACTCTCCCTAAAGCTTCTGGTTGGTTAGATAAGCATTCCGGTAAAGTTGCGTCGCAAGGTCACAGCTAGTTTTGAAGATATTAAAGTTTTCGTCTTGGAGGGGTGCAATAAAATATTTAAACTTAATTTTGTGGACTTTAGAGGCTCCGAAACGCCCTGAAAAGTGGCTGTAACCGGCGAAGCGGGTTACGAGGTGATAGAGCACTTCGCGAGCTTTCCGGCGCTTCAAACGGTTTGTCAATCAGACACCTGGTTCTCAAGTTATGGCCTCTGGAAGTTTGTACTCCTGAAATAGGAAAAATAATTTGTATCGGATACATCAATGAGCTGTAAAAGGGAGCGACACGTGTTGATGTGTGCTTTAACATGTCATAGGGCGTCTAGAAGGGAGATAAGGTCGGCTACACCTTATTGGGTGGTTTTAGCCCATGGTTTTGTAATACCGTTTGACGGTTTCTTGTATTGTATCTCCTTTTTATGAGGTGTGTGAGATAGAGGTTGTGTGTAAGAGTCTCATGGCTATTGAGTTGCCTCTGAATCTCTGATTAGTGGTACTCCTGCGAAGAGCTTGCTCTGCAAGTATGTTGTAATCTGTTTTTGATTGCTGAATAAAATATTGAGCTGCTTTTGGAGGGTGGGGTTTTTCTCCCGAAAGGGTTTTCCCCACGTAAATCACTGTGTTGTGGTATGAATGCTATTATATCTATTTCTATTTTTTGTAACTGTTGTAACGATCTGAAAAAGTTTTGCATTACCCTCCTCTCAAGGTTAGCGTAGGAAGTTGTTTCCTCTACTTAACTTCCTTACAAATGGAACCTTAGGCTCAAACCTGATCAAAGATTCTTTCAAGGCATCCTCAAAAGGACTCAAAACAAGGGAAGCTCTTTTAGTTTTAGGGAGTTTCTTTCTACCAACCCTAGGGATTTTACCCTCCCTTTCTAAAGAAACCAACTTTGCATCAATATTAGTGCTCCAATCATTATCTTTAGAGTACTCGCTATCACAATCCTCATTCCTAGTATCCTTATCATCCCATGATGAAATAGGGAAATGCTTAAATTTTCTATTTGAGGGGGAAGGAAGGGATTTCCAATAATTCCACAAGTAAAATCAACCCTTCATGCAAAATAGGGTTCCTAAGGTTCTTTCTATGCTCGTTAATGCTAGAAGTTAGAGAAGATAAAAGATATAAGGGGAAATAAATTTAGACCTTGTGGCAAAAATTATTGATCATGACAAAATGGTTCCCATATACCATTGTGAAGTATCCTTCTATAGATAAGTATTACATCAAAACTCTCAAGACAACCACCTAGTTTTTCTTGATAGACTTCATCACATAGCCACTTTTTTGTATTTTAACCAATCTACTTCCTTCTATCTTCTTGAGAAAATTATTCACAACAGTTAGAATTCTTTCGAGGCTTCTAAAAAACTTGTTACCATCCATTTAGATCCCTGTAACCCATGCAATTTGGTCTTCTATGATATCCCATTTCTGCCCTCACATTGTTATTCTCATTATTTTATTTTTTTGCAAACACTTTGGTGATCTTTGGCTCAGACCCATAAAGTCTTTCCATGTAAGGTATAACCCCTCACTTTCTTAGGATCCTCCAAATTTTGGTATTTCTTTTGACCTCATCAAAACTAATGGGCTCCAACCTATTCCTATTACCACTATCTCACCTTCTCTGTGTAGAAAACTAGCTTCAACACTACAATTATAGCTAGCTCTGAGCACAATGAGCACAATAAATAAGGCAAAAAATACCCATAAAGCATGCAAAATAATCATATGACACCCCTAGTAATAAATCCTAGACATCATGATGCCTTAAAGTTTGGGTTTTGCACATGTATCTTTTCATAGGCTATCATTACTAAGACATTTCCTAAGAGATGATCCCCTTTTTCCCACATCATTAGTTTATCACTATTCACCTCTATGTTGGCAAAATAATTAACTATCAAGTTTCCTTTTTGATACACATGAGATATCTTACATTTTTGTAACTAATTAATGATATCTAAATAGTCCTTAATCCAATTTTGAATAGACCAAGAGGGTTTTTGGGATCCCTTAAGGAATTGGATAATGTTATTAGAATCATATTCGATCCAAACATGAGTGTAATTCCTTTTCTTAGCCAAACACAAACCATGGTAGGTAGAAACATCTTCAACAAGGTGATTGGTATGACTTCCCAAGAAAAGCACCACTACTGAAAGAAACCCACTATACTCATTTCTTCAAAATCCCGCACACCTAACCAACCTAGGATTCCCTTTGGCCACCCCATCAAAGTTATCCTTAAGCCATCCAAGAGGAGGGAATTCTCTAAGGATATTAATATACTTTACAAGGATAGAGATATCAAAATAGAGATTCCAATTATGGGCAATAAGAGAGTCAAAAACAATAACATGGTGACTAGCACAAGGTATACACTCCCCTGAATAAAAAAATTCCAAGATGGCTCTACAAATTTTAGAGAAAACCACATTAGAAGGTAAAGGAGAGTCCTGGAACAACCTATTATTTCTCTCTTTCCAAATACCCCAAGTGATATGTGAGAGAGCAAGAGACCATAGCAAGGATAATGTAGAGTTCAAGGTAGGAGCCACCCATTGCACCAAAAGGTTCTAAATAGAGGAAGGGAAAACCCAACTAGGACCCCAAAGATCCAAGAAAGAATACCAAACCTCCCACAAAAAGAAACACTCAAGGAGAAGGTGGACCACATTCTCTAAAGCCTCCTAGCATAAAAAGAATCTGTTAGTAATACAGAAACCTCTTTTACACAAATTGTTAAGAGTAAGGAATTTATTCTAGATAAGAATGTAGAAGAAGATATTAATATTAGGGATAAAAAATGAATTCAAAACTAAGACCCACAAAAGAGGGGGGAGGGGTTACAAAGAAAAGAAGACACTGTAAAGGAAACCAAAAGGATCCCTAAAGGGAGAGAGCCCAAACCTGATGAGCCAAAGGAGAAGCTTGAGAAATCTTAACCGAATTCAGAAGAAGTTGAGGAGAGAGAGCCTTCAAAATTTTGTCAAATCCTTCCATTCTCTATTATAAATATAATAAATAACAAGGACACTAAATCTATTGATACATACATCTTTAAACAAACTAAACTTTGGAGAATTTAAAAGAGGAATATGGTGAATCCAATAGTCACCCCAAAAGAAAATATTCCTACCCGAACCAACAATATATTTGATCTCCTTTTCTAAAATTAACTTAGAATGTAATACATGATTCTATAGAGTAGAACCCCCAGGGACATTCTAATAGGAGATGAAATCAGAGAGAATTAGAATTTTACAAATATTTTCTATGGCTAATCAGACTCCAAACACCCTAAGGTTTAAAAATCCTCCAAATTTTTTTAGCCAACAAAACAAGATTAAAATCTTTTAATTTGCTTAATCCTAGACCTCTCACCTTCTTGGAATTGCAAACTATGTCCCAAGCTACAAGAGGGACTCTTTTCTTTTCTTTCATTCCCAACCAAAGAAAATGCTTTTTAATTATTTCAATAGCTTATGCAAACATAAAGGAGATTTTAAATAAGCTCATAGAATAAACTAGAAGGTTTTGGAGGGGGGCCTTCAACAACTAAACTTTCCTATCTTGGCTCAACAAAGATCCCTTCTAGCTAGCAAGTTTCAAATTGAGCTAATCAATAAGTTTTAACCAAAAAGAATCAGGCAGTTTATGATACAAGGGCAGATCGAGATAGGTGGATGTGAGAGATTCAATCCTACAACCCAAAATCTTCACAATCCTTCTTTGTCTAAGACCAGGAGTGTTAAAGAAAAAAAAGAGCTCTTTTGGAGACCTCTGACCAAACACTAGGTCATACGTGGAGAGAGCCTTCTTTAAAATTAAAGCTTCAAGAATAGAGGAATCCCCAAGCACAATACTATCATAAATTAATTGTTTATGCAAACAAACCAAAGGATTCGAAGAAGGCCTAATCCCTTTCAGTTGACCGAGCTGCCAACCAAATTTTGTAAGAATCTTCCTAGACTATTTGTCATAATGATAAAAATAGAGGAGAGGTAGGATCCCCCTCTTTTTATCCCTCTAGAGCTCCATAAAAATCCAAAGGAGAGTCATGAACTAAGACTGACGTTTTGGTAGTGGATAACAATTGCTAGATAATATCAAGGAACTTTTTATTAAACCCAAAGGCTTCAAGCACTTTAATTAGAAACTACCAAGTAACTCTATCATAAGCCTTCATATGATCTAATTTTATGCAAAAAACCCTACCTTTTCTTGACTTCAAGAAAATGGATATTTTCATGAACTATAACAATGGAATCAATAATCTACTATCCAAGGACAAATCCATTATATTGATGAGAAATGATCCTAGGCAAGATAGTTTGGAGCCTAATAGAAAAAAATTTGGCTAAAATTTTATACATTGAGTTTTATAGGTTGGTAAGCCTAAAATTTTCCAAATCGTCCACCCTAGGTTTCTTAGGAATCAAAACCAAAAAGGTGGAGTTCAACTCCTTCAGGATCATTCTACTATCAAAAAATTATTTAATAGCGTTTCCCACATCCTTAGAAATAGTGTCCCAAAAAGACTGAAAGAAGAACATGGGAAACCCATTAGGGCTAAGAGCCTTATTACCCTCAAAAGAGAAGTCGGTCATTTTGATTTCTTCCTTTTAAGGGATAGCAATCATCCTCCTATTAGTTTCTTTTACAATAATGTTAGGGAAAACACCAAGTATCTTGCCTTAAAAAACCTCATCCAAAGGACCTTCCTTAGATAGAAAGTCTAGAAAGAAATGCACAACTTCCTACACAATATCATCTTCCTTTTCCAATTTAACTCCATTCCTCCAAATGTACACAATTCTATTAGAATCCCTATCCGTGAGGTTAGATATATGAAAATAATAAGTTTTTTTGTCCTCACAAGAGAACCATATGGCTCTGAATCTCTGCTTCCAAAACTCCTCTTCCTTTAAAATTATGTATATGATTTTCCTGAGCAAGGGAATCCTTATTATACCCTTCAATTTGGATCTTACTTTGAACATCTTTAAGCTCAAGTTGTAAACCAACTTTAGATGAGAAGATATGCCCAAATGACTCCTTATTTCATCTTTTGACATTACTTTTAACATGTGCAAGATTTTTTGCAACCCTGAACATGGTTGTTGGAGTTTTGTCATTGATGAAGGAAAATATTTTGTTGGCTACCAGTTTTCATTGATGTTAACATACTTATGTTGACATGTTTTACATTGTTGCTCTAGTATTTCAATGATTATGTCCATCATGTTTTTCTTTGTGCTGCTCCACAGTTGCAGATATGGGTTTGTGGTTTGCGTAGTACACTCATGAATATCAGATGTACCTATATTCTATATTGTATGCATTATTAATATTTAGAGGAGAGATACATGGTTCAGTAGTTCGGTCTGTCAGTTGCTTTGTTCCTCTGGAGCATAATAGTTTGTGTTGACATCCACATTTCCTTCATTGATTATTTTTTATCTTGTAGTTTTAGAACATGGCTAAGCATTGTGGATAACATGTATATCCTATTTGGTATGAACTTTTATTAAATATCCTTGGTTGACCTATGTAAATGAAACATATGAAGTATATTGTTGAATAGTGTGTAAGGTATTTTCTTTGTAAGGCATGAATGACTGACTTCAGATATGAATCGATATATAGATGTGATGTATTCCTTTGATGAAGTATGTAAGAAAGATATAGAGATATAAAGAAAAATATAGAAGAGATAGGAAATAGAGACATAGACGTAGAAGTGCGACATAGTGATCAGATGTGATTGAAGTGGATAGTTGAAGAGTGAATGAAGTGTGAGAAGTTTGTCTATTGAGCTTAATTGGAACTGTATTTCATGCATATGTAAGATTCAAATTTAGTAGTTCATTTTGTTTGTTCTCTTTTGGTTAGTAAGCCCTTTTGGTAGTGATATTTGCAATGAACACTTGTAATATTCTATAACTAGCTATATTATATTAAGAGTTAACCCTCTTCGTGGTTTTTCCCTAATGGGTTTCCATGTAAAAATTTGGTGTTCTCTTATGTATCTTGATGTGATGGTATATCTTCTCTTCCTATTCATTTAATCACTCATTCCTTTCTATTGCATTTTAATTGATGTGCATCTACAAAGTAATAATAAGGATTATTTTGAGATTCAAGGAATATTGATTTAGCCCCCGCTCTCAATATTCTAGTTGTTCAACAATTGGTATCAGAGCTTTGGTCCCTTATTTTTAGTAGACTGCTCTTAAAGATCTTGAGAACATGGAAAGTGAAAATAAATATTTGAAAGAAAATATCAAAGAAGCAAATAAGTGTATCAAAAAACTGAGGGAACAAATCAAGAAATTCAAAGAAAGATATAAAGAGGTCAACATAGAATTGAAGTGAGAAAATGAAACAATTGTCAATCTAAAGTTACAAGTTGAGGAATGCAAGAAAATTGAGGAATGTTTGAATGACTTAATCAAACACAAACTAAAGAATATGCAAGATCAGAACAAGAAGTTGTAACCCTGAGATCTAAAGAAAAACTCAAACAAAGTACTAAGAAAATTGATGACATGATGGCTACGTATAAATATTTGAAAGATAAAAATGGATTAGGTTTTGTAGCTGGAGAATGTTCAAATCAAAGAACTAAAAATATAAGCAAAATGAAGAATGTTGAATCTGAACAGCACATTGAAGAAGCAAACAAAGGAAGGAAGCCCTTGAATCAAAGAAGCTCCACAAGGAAACCTTTGGTCAAGCAACCTAAAGATCAAAGGTTCTCTTCATTCAATTGTTATTGTTTCTCTTGTAATAAATTTGGACATAAGGTTTTAGAATGTAGAAACATAATTAATTAGAATATTCTACATTTTACATGCAAGAAATTTGATCATAAGGTTAGTAACTGCAAAAAGAAAATTGTGGATGCAAGAAATATATTCTTTTATGGTTATTGTCAGTTATGCAATGGTTTTGGGCACAAGGATAATCATTGGAGATCTACAATGACTATAAGAAACTCAAAACAAAGGAATATCAAGTGTTTTAATTGCAATAAAATTGGACACATAGCTAAAGTGTGTAGAAGTAGGATTATGAAGAAAGACAATTTAGTAAAAAGGAATGAACTAGTAAACAAGATTGCTGTAGAAGAAGAGAGGAGTGAAATGAAAAATATTTTGTGTAAGAAGGAAGTATATTTGATAGCAAATGTTGTTACATCTGGCTTTGGTGCATAAATTCCCTTTGAAAACTAGTCTGGAAGCTTTGGCTTAGGGGGAGCTACAATGAAGATCCCTTTCCCTTGCTGAAGAGGTTGATTTTGTTGTCATGGGAAGTTGATATATTGAGTAAAATGATGTACTTGAACTCTTAGTGAAGATTGTGATAGAAAATATAGATATGTGGTAGAATGCAAAGGTTTGAAAAGTGATTGTTCACACAAGTAGAATTATTTAGTAGCTTTTTGGTGATATGATGATTTTGGTGGTAAAACCCTAGGTCTTTTGGAAAAGTACCTAAAAATATTTTTTGATCATTTTGCTATAAGTGAACTGATAATTTGAGGAGCGGAAAGAAGAATTCGAGCGAAATTACTATTAGAATTACTAAGGTATTTGTAAATTTTATCTCATGGATTCCAACAATTTTGTTAGTTATGAAGATGAATCCTAATTTGAATTCAAAAAATTTATGAAAGAAATGATAAGAGATGCTTCAGTTGGTGCATTTTTGTCACTACTGACTAGGGTCGTATGTCTTGAAGATATTTACAAGTTTATTGATGTATAGATTGAGGAATATGACAATGTGAAATTAAAGAATTTTGAAGATTCTCTTTCTAGGAAAAACTTATATTCAATTGGACATCGAGTTAGGGAACAAGGGTTTGGATATTTGGAGTGAATTTTAAATTATAATTGATGAAGAATTGGCCAAGATTGTATTAAGAATAATTCATGATGACTACATTTTTTTGGATAGACCATATCAAATTATAAAGGAAGCTTTGAAGGCTATTATTAGTCTTTGTTTGGATGGAACTACACCTACAAAGAAGTCAGTGAGAAACAAAGAGGTTGAAGCTTTGATAAGTGTAATTTGAGATCAAGGATCTATACGCATTGACACCATTACAAATCCTCTAGTAAGATATGCTACTATGGGCATTACTTATTAGATTTACTTTTAGAATAGAGAAGGTTCTACATCGGCTATAGTTGTATATGTTGCTTAAATCATATGGCTAAGAGTGGAATGGACTATGATTTGTGTGAGTTATTGAGACAACAAGTGTTGAGCAATATTAATTGACTAAGAATGATGGTTATCCCTTTCATTTCAAATCATTAATTATATGCCTAGCTTTCTACTTTTTAAAACCATAGAAGAAGAATGTTGCTTGGGATGAGAACGTACCTATTGGAAAGGAAATCAAAATACATTCAGATAATCTAAATGACAAAGATAGTGTGTGCAAAGAAAATTTATATGAACTCCAGAAGACCTTAATCTAAATATATAGGATCCCAAAAAGATGTGTTGACAAGTAAAAATATAGTATTACTTTCTTGGTTGATATTGATCATTGTTTCATGGAAGTTGTATTACCTCAGAAGGTCTAGTTACCAGAATCTGGATATGGAAATAGTAATGAAGAATGTGTGATATATGAAAATGAATTTCTTAGGCTTCAAGTAAATCTCATTAAAGATAAGTTTGGGACTTATGAATAACTCATTGGATCGAGTATTACTAAGTAGGTGGCTCAAAAAGGATCCTCATCTGACAAGAAGAGAAGCAAAAAATCAACTGAGATCCCCTCTCCAGTTTCAAAGAAGAGGAAGTAAATAGAAAAGAAAAGGATGAAATCATTAGTATTTATGATGTTGAGATAGTTGAAGTCAATGTAAAGAAGAAGAAGATAGGTGTATTAGAATAATTAGTGTAGAAGGAACCCTTCAGTTCTGCTGATAAAGACCCTTTTGAAGTTGTTAAAGTTTTGAAGGTGCTTGAGGAACCTAATGGAAATAAGAAAATTGGAAATGCATGGTTATCGCAACCATCATATCACAAGGAAAAGATTGAAGATGCTTTGACTATTTACTTGCTCTAGAATAATATTATTCCTGGTTCTATTGAAAATTTATTCTGAGAAGAACTATATGAATAATTGAATGAGCAATTAGCTCTTAAAGCCACTAAAAAGGACAACCAAATCTCAAAGATGAGATGTAGAGATTCATGAGTAGAAAGTGTGTTGTTGCATAAAAGAAATTGAATGAATGCATAAAGGACATGAGGAAGTTCATGGGTGTTGTTGCTAATTTTTACAAGTATTGTATCAAGTGATCTATTATCACGACAAATCGCAAAGCAAATATTGACTCCCTTGAGTCCAAGATGAATAGTTTGGCTAAATCGTTCAATGTTTTCAAAGATAAGGATGGTAAATTAAGGAATAAGATTAATTCATTATAGTTGTAATTATCATCAGTGTAGAAATATAGAGATGAATTTTGCAGGAAGTTCTAGACTACTAAAGCAATTGTTGAAACTAGAATGGATCATTTGACTTGTCTATTGGAAGTTGTAGAGAAGGTAGAGTTGAACTTGCCTGTCCTAGATGATTCTATTAATGTTATTGACCTACTTGTGTAGTGAAATTATAAATGCATGGTATTTACATCTACTATCAACTCTTGGAATTATTTTCTCCTAAAACTCAAAGAAAAGTACAAGGAGATTTTTTCACAAAAAGGTAACTGAGACTTTCTTTTGGTGCATTGTTGTTAAGGAGAAGATGTGTGTAGGTATCTTTCTTGATACCCTTTGTCATTGATGGAAACAGGGGAAAGAATGTAGAAAGAGGGAGAGAAGGTAGAAAGATGAAATGGTGAGAGAATGAGATGATGATATAAGAATATTGAAGTGTAAGAAGAAAGGGGGAGAAATGGTAGAATAGTTAATGTTTTGAAAAAGACAGATTTTGAAAGAGCAAAATTTTGAAGTGAATAACCTTTTCTTAATGCATGTTACCATCAATGACAAAGGGAGATATTTTTGGATTTTTTTCATTGATGAAGGAGAATGTTTTGTTGTCTTCTAGTTGTAATTGATGTCAACATACTTATGTTGACTTGCTCTATTGCTACTTTGGTATTTTGGTGATTATGTCCATCATGTTTTTCTTCATGTTGCTCTATAGTTATAGATGCGGGTTTTTGGTTTGGGTAGTACACTCATGAATATCAACGTACATATACTCCAAATTGTACGTGTTTTTTATCTCCAAAAGGTGAGATACATGGTTTGACAGTTTAGTCTGTTAGCTTTTCTATTCCTCTAAAGCAAAATAGTTTGTGTTGACATTTGCATTTCCTTAATTGATTATTTTTTATCTTGCAATTGTGGGACATGGTTAAGAATTGTGGATAATGTGTGCATTCTAGTTAGCATGAACTTTTGTTATATCCTTGGCTAACCTACGTAAATGAAACATATGAAGTATATTGTAATAGCAAGGAAGCTATTTTTTTTGTAAGGCATGAGCGAACAACTTGAGATATGAATCAATATATGTGTGTGTGTGTGTGTGTGTGTGTGTGTGTGTGTGTGTGTGTGTGTGTGTGTGTGTGTGTGTGTGTGTGTGTGATGTATTCCTTTGATGAAGTATATAAGAAAGATATAGAGAGATAGAGAAAAATACAGAAGAGACGTGAAATAGAGATGCAAAGATAGAAGTGCAACATAGTGATCAAGTGTGATTGAAGTGGATAGTTGAAGAGCAAATGAAGTGTGAGAAGTCTATCTACTAAGCTTAATTGGAACTGTATATCATTCATATGTAAGATATAACTTTAGTAGCTCATTTTGTTTGTTCTCTTTTGGGAAATAAGCCCTTTTGGCAATGATCCTTCGCTCTTGTCTTTGAGCCTCAGGTAGTGAGCCTTGTAGTGAGTACTTGTAATATTCTATAACTAGTTATATTATATTGAGAGTTAACCCTCTCTATGGTTTTTCCCTAAAGGGTTTCCACGCAAAAAATTCTAGTGTTCTCTTGTGTATGTTGATGTGGATGGTATCTCTACTCTTGTTGTTCATTTAATCACTCATTCCTTTTTGTTGCATTTTAATGAATGTAAATTTGCAAAGTAATAATAAATATTGTTTTGAGATTTAGGGAATATTGATTCACCCCCCCCCCCCCACTCAGTATTCTATTTTCTCAACAATAGTCATACCTTGAACATCCACATTCAACCAATCATTGATTTTATCTCTAAGTTGGGGATGTTGTAGACCCATTTCCTCAAATCTAAAGGGAAATTTTTTTTTAATAGATTTAGTGTCCAAAGAGAAACTAATGAGAAAATAAACTAAGACAATTTTGGAAAGAGCCGAAAGTGAGAAAAGATACTCCAAAAGCCAATCTAAAGAAATAAGAGCCCTATCCAATTTTACCTTAATAAGATCCTCTTCAACGTGCCTATCAGTCCAAGTATACAAGGCTCCCATAAGACCCAAATTATGAAGGGCATGATTGTGAATAAACTCCATCAAGTTTGATATGTTGCCCACAAAGGATTGGGATCTTCTAGATTTCTCTTCCTCCTTCAAGGGGGTATTAAAGTAACCTTTAACCAACTAGTTATCCTTGGGATACTAGATCCTGAAATCAGGCATAGCTTTCCAAAATCTTCTCTTGGCCACCTTATTATTTGGGGTAAAAATGTTAGACAATATCCAAGAGAAACCATCACGAGTGTGGATGAATTTAGTATCAATATGATTTGCATTCTCCCACACCACATTTCTATAAATAATCTTCTGGTTTCAAATGGTAGAAATCCCTCTTGCAAGACAAGTCATAGACATTTGAAAGATTCAAAGTTTTCAAAAGATTGGTTGAAAAAGAAAGTGGTTATAAGCTTAAATGTTTGAGATCAGACTGTGGAGGTGAATTCACATCTAATGAATTTGAAGGAAATTGTAAAATACGTGGAATCAGAAGACAGTATTCAGCCCCTAGGACACCATAAGAAAATGGTGTTGTGAAAAGGAAAAATAGGACAATCAAGGAAATGAAAAGAACAATGTTAAATGAAGCAAATTTGCCTGATGTTTATTGGAAAGAGGTAGCCCACACATTTTTATATACCTTAAACAGAGTTCAGCTAAGAGTTAACAATGGAATGACACCTTATGAGTTATGGTATGATAAGAAACCATCAGTTAAGTATTTCAAAGTGTTTGGTAGTAAGTGTTTCATCAAAAGAGATGAGGATGGTTTGGGTAGCTTTGAGTCAAGATGTGATGAAGTTATCTTCTTGGGGTACTCTACTCACAACAAGGCTTACAAATGCTTCAAAAAAAGACTAAAGAGAGTAGTTGAGAGTATTAATGTCGGAGTTGATGAGGATTTACAAAAAGGAAGAAAGAACACGATAAATCAGATTGAAGAACCATACATTGAAGATGAAGAGAAATCTGAAAGTGAACAAGAAGAAGCACCTCGAAAATATCCAAATAGGTATGTTCTAATGAATCATCCTGAGGATCAAATTATTGGCAATAAAAATGAGGTTGTGTAAACTAGAAGAAGACACACAAGGAACAATTAGAAAGTTAATTTCTACCTCATGACTAAAATGGAAACAAGGAATTATGATGAAGCCAACAAGAGTGAGAAGTGGATGAAATCCATGGAAGAAGAGTTGCAACGGATTGAAAAGAACATGACTTGGGAACTAGTTCCAAGACCAGCTGATAAAAATGTTATTGGGACTAAATGGGTCTATAGGAACAAGATTAATGAAGAAGGCAAAGTGATAATAAACAAAGATAGATTAGTATGAAAGGGATATTCTCAAATTGAAGGGATAGACTTTGATGAGACATTTGTACTGGTTGCAATATTTGAAGCAATTAGAATGTTTCTAGCATTTCAACATACAAGGGATATAAAGTATATCAAATGGATATCAAATTTGCCTTCTTAAGTGGAAATATTGAAGAAGAGGTGTACATAGAACAACCTAAAGGGTTTTAGCTGCATGAAGATGAGAAATTTGTATGCAGATTGAGAAAAACATTATATGGTTTAAAGCAGGCACCAAGAGCATGGTATTTCAGGTTGGATAAGCATCTACATTAGCAAGGTTTCAAAAAGGGGTGTGTTGATAGCAACTTGTATATCAAGGCAGACTGAAATCTTATGATCATAGTGGTTATTTATGTTGATGACATTATATTTGCAGGTAGTACTTGGATGCCCTATGCAAGGAGTGTGTAGATCAAATACAGTCTGAATTTGAAATGTCTTTGCTTGGTGAGCTGTCATATTTTCTTGGTTTGCATATTTCTCAATTAGATAAAGGAATATTTATATCTCAAACCAAGTATGCTAAAGATATGTTAAAGAAATTTCAAATGGAGGACAACAAGCCAGTTAGTACCCCCATGGTGACAGGATGCAAACTAAGGATGATGAGTCACCTAGTGTAGATAAGGCCTTGTATAGATCCATGATTGGCAACCTATTGTATCTCACAACATCAAAACTTGATATATTCCAAGCAGTTTGCATGGTTGCTACATTTCAAGCATCTCCTAAGAAATCACATCTCAATGCAATGAGGAGTATATTCAAGTATCTGTAGGGAACACTTAATTATGGCTTATGGTATCCATAGAATAGTGAGTTCACTCTATATGCCTACACTGATTCTATTTGGGCTAGTTGTATTGATGATAGGAAGAGTACCAATGGTGGACCCTTCTTCCTTGTAAATAGGTTGGATTCATGGAATAGAAAGAAGAAAGGGTCGATCTCCTTATCCACTACTGAAGTTGAATACATTATTGTTTCAACATGTTGCTCTTAAGTGTTATGGATGAAGTAGATACTCAAGGACATTCAAGTAGATGTTTCAAACCCTATTCCTATCATGTGTTACAATTAAAGTATTATAAATATATTAGAGAACCCTATCATGCATTCTAGGATAAATCATATAGCCATCAAGTATCATTTTCTCAAGGAAAAGGTTGCAGAGAAAGAGGTAAAAGTTGAATATGTGTGCACTGGTGAACAAGTAGCTGATATCTCTACTAAGCCACTGCAAAAAGACAACTTTTAATACTTGAGACAAAAATTGGGTGTTGTCCCACCCTCCTTCGGCACTTAAGCATGTTTATGAACTCTGTGGTTCAGGGGGAGCATATTGTTTTACAAATTTTGCCTTTGAACCTCATGCTTGGTCTCAGCGGGAGATCAAAAAATTTTATAAGTAGTATGGGAACTTGTTTTTATATTGTAATAATGGTTCATCTATATTTTTAGGCAGTACATGCAATTCAAATTTTTGCACATAGAGATGGTCACAGGGAGAGAATGCACACTTCCAGCAGAATATCAATCTTTTTTCTTTCAAAGGGGAGAAGAACAAGTCTGAGTGTGTCTGTCAAGCCCTTTGCCATTGTTGTCAAAGGGGGAGAAGATTAGAATGGTTGACATTAATGCGAAAGGTGGATATTGTTAGCATTAGATTGTCATTGATGTCAATATTCAGAGGAAAAAGATGTAGAGATGATAAGTGCCACAGAGAGAAAGTGCAATTGTAGAAATGTATAACACATCGTGTTAGTCGCACACAATTATAGATAGAAGGAAAGATTTGAAGTGTTTTATTGGGATGCACAATTGAACAAGGATGACATGGGTCATAGTGTGGTGAAAGCATTAGGAAAACTGATCTGATTCAAAAAAAGTATGGATGTAGTTTGACTAACATGTCATGTTAATCGCACTCTATTGCAATGATATGTACATAACACATTGTGTTATCCCTTTCACTATCTCACAGTGAACTCTTTGCGTTCACCAATGGCTTCTATAAAATTATGACACGAGATAGAATGTGCATAACACACCAGGTTATCATCATCACCATTTTGATGGGAAACACTTCATGCAAACCAAGGCAGCCCCGAAACAATGAAAATACGTATAACACATGTTCTTGATTTTATCTATTTCGTAGTAAGGTTTATGCATTGACTAACATGTTTTGCGAAACTACATGTCATTGACTACCCAATATTTTCACCATATCGCAGGCCAAACTTTTTCCCTTAACTGAGGGCTCTAAGAAAATATGAAAAACACATAATGCACATGTTATTGACTACCATCGGGGACTTTCACTATTTCGTAGTCAATAATTTTTGTTGACTATGACCTTCTGTGAAATCGTGAAATGTTTAGATCACTTCAGAGGTTAAGTATTGGGGCCCACTTCATCTTCATGTTGATCAGCATCTAGGTGGCTCGTTGTGACTAGTTAGTGGGGATGATGTGTTCGTGTGGGACTCATATGGAAGATTGATGCCTTTTTCCATTTCTCCAATTAACCACCAAGGAAACCTTCAAGGTTTGCAATACAACAAAAATAAGAAATGTGACCACGAGGAGAACAAAAGATGTAGCGGTTAGGGTTAAATGGTAGTTTTCACCATTTCTCAACGATGACTGCCCAAGAAGGATGACTGCTAGCGAAACTAAGAAAATCTTAATGGATTTGCACCATTTTGTGGAATATATCACTAAAGGGTTTTAACCGTTGGCAATACAATGAAGAAGGTTATTTTTGAAGAGAGCATAACACTCATGTTGGTCACCATAAATTTAGTGATGGGGTTTTTGATAAACCCTAATTGGGTTTTTGACCATCTAGGATGTATTTAATGTCACGTATGTGTTGAAAACAAGGCAACAAACTGAGAGTGGGGGTGAATCAGTTTTCTCATAAACTCTACAAAACTAAAACTTAAATTCAAATTTGATAAATTAGCAATGAAAGCACAAATCAACCACCACATCAATGACACACATAACACCAAGATTTTTGACATGGAAAACCTAGTTAAGGGAAAAACCACAGTGGGAACCAACCCATAATGAGATAATACAATGGGGAATGCACATGCATTTAGGCACACTACCTAGAGCTTAGTGCTCAAATCACATAACAAGAAGGGCTACAACCCTTGGGAAGACTCACTTCCTTACAAAAACATTCGGATTACATCTATAAAATCTTGAACTAATGAAATAGCATCTCCTCATTCCTAGTTACAGTTTTGGTTAAGCACATAACACAAGCTATTCTCTTTCACTCTCTTCGCACTACTTCACACTTCTCCTCTACTACTAAAAGATCAAATCATTGTTCACACACGTAGATACATCTCTCACATGATTATTACATTTATTTAAACAAGTCATCAACCTATATTTCAAGGCCAGCTCAACACTCATCACAAATTATTAACCAATAACCTCACATGCTACATCATTACATGCGGACCAAAATAATGTCAACTAAGACATGGTATGGACCTAAACCAACATATCAAACATGTAAAACCATCAATAATTATGCCACGAACATCTGAAACATGCTACAATCATCGTGGATATCGCATAACACGAAGAACACCACCCGATCAAGAAAATGATAAATAACATGCACAATAATCAATATGGACCATCAACACGGATAGAACATGATCTAGAAACATCCACAAGTAATGTGAATCACCATAGCAACAACTACAACATCACAACTTACTAGAATCTTCATCATCATTATACCAAACCTCAAGAAAATCAACTATACTAACTGTCAAACTGAAAGATTCACTTGCAGATCTCCAAATAACAAATTATCTCAATTGAGGACACATATGAATGCCTTAAACACTCTAGGAAACCTGCAAACTAAGATATTGCAATTCTAGAGCAATGCAAAGAAAAATCCATAACACTGATCAACACAAACAATTGAATAACCAACAACAATACCGGACCTCATAACTCAATTAAATCATCATGTGAACAATTGAAACTCCCTTTGAATCAACTACAGATACTTATCTCAAAACCTATTAATTCACAACACACTGGCCAAAGCAACTCATCCAATTTGATTGCAATACTGGAACATAGAAGAATATGTTGACATCAATGACAACACATCATTCCAACAAACTTCTCAACAATGTCCAACAATCTCCCCCTTTGGCATTGATGGCAACATATGAATGTGAAAAAAAATCAATGCAAAGAAATAAATCAACAACCAACAATCTCCCTCTGAGATCAAGCACAAGATATAGCAGTTTTTCACATGCTCTTCTCCCCCTTTGACATCAATGCAAAAGGCTCATACAAATCATGATTCTCTCTACCTTACAAGATAATCTCCTCCCCTTTGACAAACAACCAAATTTGAACAGCTAAACCACTACACTAACTACTCCCCCTAAGTAACATCTATACTCATCAATTTGGATCGCAAGATACCTCTATGAAGTCCACCAGACTGATGCAAGTCCATGCATCTTTGTTCTCATCAGGAGGGGTAATCACCCCTAGCTTCTCTCTAAATACACAAAAGTATCATTAAGCAAAGGTTTTGTGAAGATATCTGCAATCTGTTCCTTTATAGATACATACTCCAATCCGATTTCCTTCTCATTCACCTTCTCTCTCAAGAAATGAAACTTGATTGATATATGATTGGTCTTTGAATGCAACACCAGATTCTTAGAAATATTGATAGTACTTGAATTATCATATTTTATAGCAGTAGGATCATCAAAATTAACTTTGATATCCATCAACATCTACTTCATCCATACCACCTGAGTACAATTTCTAGCAACAACAATGTATTGAGCTTCTTACTCATCCATCAAACCAATTTCTTACCCAAGAAAAATGTGCCACCAATAGTACTCTTTTTGTCATGAACATCACCTGCCTAATAAGCATTAGTAAAAGCACTCAAAGCAAAGTCATCATCTCTAGGATACCACAAACCAAAATTAACTATCTCTTTCAAATATCTGAAAAATCCTTTTTACAGCAACAACATGAGATTCCTTAGGAACAACTTGAAATATAGCAACAAGACATACAACATTCATAATATTAGGTCTAGTTTGAGTCAATTACAACAATCCACCAATCATAGATCTATATCTAGTCTGATTTGCTTTCAGAGAATCATCATCCTTTGTCAACTTACATCTAGTCACCATAGGTGTACCAACTGGCTTTTCATCATCTAAACCGAACGTTTTTAACAATTCCTTTATCCAACTGAGTAATTTGCAATCCCAAAAAGAATTTCATCTCACCATAGACATCTCAAACTCATTATGCATATCATCAACAAACTTCTTGCACAAACCATCATTTCCACCAAAAATAATGTCATCAACAAATACCTCAATAATTAAGATGTTATCATTATCAATATTGAAGTACAAATTACTATCAATGGTACCTTTATTAAATTCAAGCTTCATCAAATACTTATCCAATCTAGCATACCAAGCTCTTGGGGCTTTCTGCAATTCATATAATGTTTTCTTCAATCCACTAACCATATCTTTTTGTTCTGTCAACTGAAAACCATCGGGTTGCTCAATATAAACTTCTTCTTCCAGCTTAACATTAAGAAATGTTGACTTGACATCCATCTGATAAACCTTGAAATTTTTGTAAGAAGCATAAGTAAGAAATAATCTAATAGCTTCAATTCTAGCTATCAGAGAAAAAATCTCCTCAAAATCTATTCCTTCCATCTAAGACTAACCCTTACAAACAAGTCTTTCTTTATTCCTAACAACTTCACCCTTTTCATCCAACTTAATCTGAAAGACCCATTTAGTTCCAATAATATTTTTATCCTTAGGTCTAGGAACAAGAATCCATGTATTATCCTTTTCAATCTGATTCAATTCTTCTTCCATTGATTTCACCCAATTTTCATATTTGCAAGCTTCATTAACATCCTTAGGTTCAATATTAGAAATCAAGCAATACTCTTCAACAATTCTTCTCCTAGTCATCATACCTCTATTCTTATCACCTATGATCTGATTCTCTGAATGATTCAACCTTACATACCTAGGATTTTTAGGATTTTCTTGATTTCCAAACTCTTGACCTCTTTCTTCTACATTAGCACTTGTAACTTCTCCTTCATTCTCAGGCTTTTTTGAAGAAATTTGAATTTGATTTTGGGTTTGCACTTGCTTTCCTTTATCTGAGCTGACATTCTGGTCATCTAAATCATATCTGCAAGATCTGATCTATCTCCCATTTCCTTCAACAATCTTCACATTAGCACTTTCAATTGTCTTTTTCAATCTCTTATTATAACACCAGTAGGCCTTTCTTGTAGTAGAATAACCAAGAAAGATTCCTTCATCACATCTAGCATCAAACTTCCCTAGATCTTCATCTCTTCTAATATAACATTTACTACCAAAAATTCTAAAATATCTAATTGTAGGAGCATGACCAAACCATAACTCATAAGGAGTCTTACAAATATCACCTTTGATATGAACTCAACTAAGAGTGTATATTGCAGTACTCGCAGCTTATCTCCAATAGATATGGGAAACATTTCCATCAATCATCATGGTTCTAGTAGCTTCTTAAATTGTTCTATTTTTCCTCTCCACAACACCATTCTAATGAGGAGTCCACAAAGCAGTAAATTCACCACCTTTGTTAGATCTTAGACACTTTATGTTTAGTCCAATCTTAGTCTCAACCATAGCTTTGAAAATCTTGAACTTCTCCAATGCTTCAGACTTCTCCCTTAAGAAAGTAACCCACATCATCCTTGAATATTCATCAATCATCAACATGAAATACATGTCACTCTGAAAGCTTCTCACTCTAGAAGGACCACACAAATCAATATGCACAAGATCCAATATTCTATTAGAAGTATATTTTTTTCTTTTGAAAGTAACTCTTGTCTGCTTCCCTAATTGGCATTCCTTCCATACCGCATTAGAAGGCTTTGCCAACTTTGGAATATCTCTCAATGCTTGAGTAGAACTTATCTTAACCATGCAGTCAAAATTTTCATGACACCTCCTTCTATGCCATAACCAACTTTCATCAATCTGTGAAATCAAACAACTTTTACCACCAGCATTCAAGTGAAAGATATTACCTTTAGTCTTTGTACTGATGCAATCTTAATTCCAGAGCTACTCAAGAACTTACATTTGCCATTTTTGAATTGTAAATCATAACCCTTATCAATCATTTATCCAACACTCAAAAGATTATGCTTTAGATCTTAACATACAAAAAATCATTAGTGTTATCCTTACCATCAAGAGAAATAGAACCTCTACCACAAATTATATGAGCTTTTTCATCTCCAAATCTTACTACACCACCATTGTAATTTTCCATACTCACAAACTTACTCTTATCACCTATCATATGATGAGAGAAATCACTACCAATAACCCATTAATCTTTCTCTTCAACTTTAGTAGCCAAAGCTTTCTCCTCATTAATGCAGCTAGTAGAATCCATAGTCACTAGATCATCTTCCTCGATAGCAATGAACACCCATTCATCTCTAAAATTTCTCTTCTAAGAGTCATCATCTATCACACCTTCATTAGCAACAAAATAACACCTTCTAATATTTAGGCTTCTATGGCTTTAAGAGTTTCTTAGGAACTCTTTCTCATTTTGGACACCTTAAGGCAAAATGTCCTATCTTATTGCATGAAAAACATTTAAGAGGAAACTTTTCTTCATACTTACCAGTACCTTTAGGCAAACTTTTGGCAATTAGGGCTTCAAGATCTTCAAGTTCTCTTCTTCTTCAAGCTCTCTCATCTCCTTCTCAAATCTAGACACCCTTGTAGAACTTTCTCCCAGATCATATTTTTGCTTCTTGAAAATAGTAGCTTTGAATGCAGATTCTAACTTAGGAAGAGTTTCACCAAATTTTCTCAACTCAAAGGAAACAAGTTTTCCAATTAGCATGTCTCTAGTCACATCTGTCACTATCTGGATCTCTTCAATAGAAGCAGCCTTATGTTTGTAAGTAGGAGGCAAGGATCTTAGCACTTTATCCATAATCTTTGATTCTTCCAATACTCCACCGACATATCTGATGTTTGACACCAGCTCATTTTATTTTTGCATAAAGGAGGTAATGTTCTCATCTTTGCCCATCTTCAACATCTCATACTTTCCCTTCAATCTTAGCAACTTAGCAACTTTCTCATAGTTGTCACCTTCATACAAAGTATGTAGCATCTTCCAGATCTCATGAGAAGTCTACAAATCCATAACATTAGTCATCTCAAAATTAGACAAGGCACTCAACAAGGCTTCCTTAGCTCTATTATTGAATTTAGCTTCCTTAATCACATCCAGAGTGGTGGGACCATATACACATTCTTATTAATCTTCCAGTAATCTTCACCGATGCATCTCAGGTGACATTCCATTCGGTTCTTCCAAAGAGTGTAGTTCGTTCCATAAAATCTTGGACTATCCTCATTAAAATCTAAGGTTGCCATCACGAATATCCTCAAGTGGTCAACTTCTTTTGGAGGATCCATCTCTGATACCAATTGTTGGCAACAAGGCAACAAACTGAGAGGGGGGGTGAATCAGTTTGCTCACAAACTTTACACAACTCAAAATTAAATTCAGATATGATAATTAGCAATGAAAGCACAAATCAACCACCACATCAATGACACACATAACACTAAGATTTTTTATATGGAAAACCCGGTTAAGAGAAAAACCATAGTGAGAAACTACACACAATGAGGTAATACTCTATTAGGAGTAAATGAAATATCACAATGAGGAATTCGCATGCATTAAATCACACTACCTAGAGATCACTACTCAAATCACATAACAAAAAGGGCTACAACCTTTGGGAAGGCTCACTTCCTTACAAGAACATTTAGATTACATCTGGAAAATCATGAGCTGATGAAATAACATCTCTCATGCCTGGTTACAGTTTCAGTTAAGCACATAACATAAAATTATCTTTCACTCTTCTTCACACTACTTCACACTTGTCTTTTTCTACTAAAAAATCAAATCATTGTCCGCACACACAGATATATATCTCACATGATTATTACATCTATTTATAAAAGTCACCAATCTATATTTAAAGGTTAGCTCAACACTCATCATAAATTACAAAGCAGTAAACTCACATGCTACATCATTATATGTGGATCAAAACAATGTCGGCTAAGACATAGTATAGACCTAAACCAACACCCCGAATACACAACACCATCAAGAAGTATGCCATGAACATCCACAACATGCTATGATCATCATGAATATCACATAACATGAAGAACACCATCGGATCAATAAAATGAACAATAGCATGCACAATGATTAATGCGAACCAAAATGGATAGAACACGATCTAGAAACATCCACAAGCAACATGAATCACCACAACAACAACCACAACATCACAAATTACTAGAATCTTCATCATCATTATATTGAACCTCAAGAACATCAACTATACTGACTATCAAATTAAAAGATTTACTTGCAAAGCTCTAAATCATGAAACATCTGAATTGAGGACACATATGAATGCCCCAATCACTCTACCAAATCCGCAAACTAAGATATTGCAATTCTAGAGCAATGTGGAGCAAAATACAAAACACTGATCAACACAAACAATAATAACTAACCTCTTAACTTGATCAAATCATCGTGCGAACCACTAAAACTCTTGCTAAATCAACTAGAGATACTTATCTCAAAATCCATTAATCCGCAACAAACCAACTCATTCAATCTGACTGCAACACTAGAACACAAAATAATATGTTGACATCAATGACAACACATCATTCCAACAAACTTCTCAGCAGTATCCAGTTTGTGGCTCGATAGATGAAATATCCATGCAAATGGTTGACTAGAAGGCATATATAAAGTTTTAGATGCCACAGATGCCTGACAGTAGATAAATTGGTCCATGTAGCAGTTGACTAGGGTTGACCAAGTGATTTAGACATCAAAAATGAAGACAATTGGCTTCCAAGTCGTCAAATATGAAAACTGATATGCAGATGTTGGTGATGATGCTCTTAAATGATGTGGTTGTCAATCCAATCAGAGTAGGTTGAGACAAAAGGATGGAGAATGCATTAATAGCGACCAAGCTGCAGACTATTTGTGTGGCTCAAGGAATGATATCAAATCTCATCGGGTAGATGAAGATTACTAAACTTAGTAATTGGTACACAAAGAATGATCTAAAGACAAAAAGGATGCATTTAATATGGGCATCTATCTGTCTAAGAGATATGACCAAATGAAGTGTGGGTTGATGAGATTTGATAGTTGTAGATGAGGTAGCTGAGTTGGTAGAGGTAGAGAAGTGCATTCAAACATAAGTTGTTATAGGGTTGTTGAAGTCTTGAGACAAAATAGTGTCCAGTTGTCGAGAGTGAGACAGAGAGTAGAAAGAGAGTAGAACAGAAGTGAGCAGAAGAGACTAGAGACCAGAGAATGGAGAGAAGAGGTAGGTAACATAGCAGGTTAGTCACAAAGAGTGAGGCAAAAAAACAAGACCGATTTGTAGAGAGGAAGGTAGAGATGAACCATCAATGAGATATGTTTTCAAAGAAGCAATAAGGTGTTACAAAACTCATTTGTAACAAGTTTTTTTTCATTGTATCAAATTATTTGTTGGGTCATTATAAATCTTTGAGAGGGTTCTCAAAGCAGGGGTTGGTGCTCCTTGAGTAGGTACTCTAAATTGTTAGGGGGTTTGTGCTCCTTGAGTTGGTGCTCAAAATCATCAAGGGTTGGTGCTCCTTGGGTTGCTTCCTGAAACATTTTGTAATCAGTGATTTTATTGTGAGGCCAGATTGGAGTAGACTCCAATAGCTATTCTCACCGAGGTTTTTCCCACATTGGGTTTTCCTCATATATCTGGTGTCATGCTCTTTGTCTTGTGTGTGTTCTTTTAATTTATCTGCTTCTATGGCTTTTACACACTCTAAGTTTTCAAGGTTTTAAAGATACACTAATTCACCTCCCCCCATCTCTGTGTCTTATTATGTTCCTTCAGAGTTATTGCAAGGATAAAGATCAATCATGTTTAAGACATACAATCCTATGAGATCCTTACACGTGTTCAAAGTTTTAAATCTCGCAGCACCATGAGATGTGGAAGTTTATAAAACTGAAAATCGTGGTGTTATAGTAAACCTTTAAAAATAAACAGCAAGTGTTGGGCGCATAATCACAGTAGTTAAGGCTAGCAGTTTTCACGGCCTGTGAGCTTGCGATATGCTAATGATTTAAATTTGAAGAGTTAGACATCTAGTCGACATTAGTTGTTAAATTCATGTGAATTAAATTTTGAAAGGATGGCACAATCTACTACAACTTTCTAAAAAATAAATAAGGGTATTTTGCCTTCATTCGACACAATTGAAAACACTACTGCTGAGCAGAGAGCCTAATGTAGATAGTGGTATTTTTAGAAGTCGCCAAGTGATCCAAAACAACATTCGGAAAGTATTAAGTTAAGTTTTTCACTTCTCTAAAAGTTTTTGGGGTGAATTTGAAGGTTCAAGGATTTTTTGTGCTAAGTTGGGAGTTTTAATTAGTTGCCCTAGTTTCTACATAATTCAAGGTTTGTTGAAATGAGTATGGATAAACTAGTTGAATCTGGGTGTGGTAAGAAACAATAGGGTAGGACATTGCAACAAGATTTCCTTGACTTACTCTTTGAATGCTCAATTTCCTAATCATCTAATGAGTTTCACTAGGGGGATTATTGTCACAACTATAGGAACCCTATTATAAACTCATCTAGTTGGGCATTGTTTCAATTTTTCTTCCAAAATAGGGTAAAGCCCCTCCTATTTTCAACCCTTGAGATTTGAATCTAGCAAAATTGATTGTCTCATATGTCTTTATGGATGTAGAGTTTATAAGGGAATTAGCCGAAGAATACTACCCTACAACCAAATCTATTAGTAGGGGGGATGCGACAGATTTAGTCATAATTGAGGCCTTCATCATATCTAGTGCCACTTGTGCACATATTGAATTCAATAGGGAAATAAGATGCTATGAGACACATAAATTTTCTCTTAGGAAATGTGAAGTGCCTAGGTATAGACCTAAGGGGCACAAGCGTAAACTAATCCCAATTGCAAGCTTAGAGTAGGAGCCCTTTGAGCTCAACTAATTTGAATTTTATTTTATATACATTGTTCATGCATTCCGCTAGGTTCTGGAGTTTGATGTGCAAAAGAGGGTTCCAATAGAAATCGTGTGTATGGAAATGGCCCTCCAGAATCTAGATGTCAATGTAGACTATGATTTTGTGGGATATTTGGTTTTTAGATTACATGAGGGCTTGGTAGAGATTAAAAATAACCCCAAGATAGTCAATTTCAAATATTAATCTCTATTGTGCCAATTGATTCTTTATTTTAATTTAGATCATATAGATCAGAGAATGAGGTTGGATAAATTTGACAATAATGGAAATAGGAATCCCATATAATGTTGGACTAGAGTGTGGGATATGAATCATATAGCCCCTAAATTTGTTTATTTTGAGAATTGGATTGTTCATCCTATCCTTAGGCTTCTAGGGAAGAAGGGTTTTCACATAATACCATTGTTGGTGAAGAAATTGCTAAGACCAATGACAAAAATTCCTAATGGGCCATTTGAGCACAATTGGGGAGATTTTTTCTACTTTGATGATTTCACCATTATAAGTATTTATGGGTACCCTCAGCCACCCTACATGCTACCTATTTTTGTTCTTGAAAGGTTTGTTGCAATGAACTTTTTCTAGCAGATTTTGTTGATTGAAAAGGAATATTTGCAAGAGAAGAAAAGAGGCACTTTCTTTCCTAGACTAATACATGTTTATGAATTCACTTTTCACAAGAAGTCACTAGAATTAGTTAACAATTTCCTCAAATAATACAAGATGGATACAAGTGTTTCTAGATTCTGTGACCCAAAAGGTTTGAAGGGCCTTGTTTTGAAAAATATGTTTGATAGAAAATATGTATATCCTCATGAGGCCTTATATGAGGAAGACATTATTGGAAACTGGTAGCACAAGGTACATGTGCATGCTATGAGGAAAAAATGGATAAACCTCATAAGAGTAGAAAAGTTCAAAAAAGAACTTGATCTCAATTTCCCTAGTTTTTACAATGACTTTCCACCACTAAAAAAGATTCAAGTGATGATGGAAAATTATGACAAATTGTGTGGCAAGCTTCCACAAGTTGAGGTTAGACCATCGCCACCACCTCCCCCATAGCAACATATAATGAAATGTATTGTAGTAAGGGAGAAAAGAGGGGAGACAATGTCTACACATAAGCTAGAGAGGAAAAGGCAAAGCATTGAGCCCTTTGTTGATTATTCTACCCATGAGGAGATTGGAGAAAGTGAAGGAGGAGAAGAAGATGAAGTTGACTAGCCTACTAAAAGGATGAGAGATAAATTAAATGAAGTGTCAAAGGATGGCATGGAATTATATAAAGACCAACCATTAGGAAAATTCACTAATGATAGATTGATAGCAGCGAAGCAGTTTTTAGAGGATGATGAGTTTATTCAGTCCTAGGAGTTTAAAGGTTTTTTGTTATAACTTAAAGGAAAAGAAATAAAAGAAAGGTTGGAATAGGAAGACCAAGGATCTAACCCTGACCAATAGAGAAAAGCCACTCTCTTTGCAATTTAGAGTTTTGATTCAAATTGAATCACCTTGTCAATAGAGGAAGCAAGAGAACTTGTGATGGATAGTGGTATGTTATTGCTTCTCAGGTGGGACATGTAGTCCTCTTTTATCATTGATCAAATTGGGAACCAAAAGGATGCAATTTTTACTTCAAAATTTGAATTTAGTCAATTTATGTCTAGATCAAGATTTCACCAAAATTCATAGACTTTAGAGATTTAGGCATTGGCCACGACTGCACAAAAACCCATGTTATTGAGATTGGAGAAGAAAGAAGGGGAAGGGAAATTATTAAGATAGTCAAGAATACTTCTACGATTGAGATAGCTAGTATGGTGTCTCATGTGGCTATGTTAAATCAAACAGTGGCCATAGAGAAGGAGAAGCGATTTAGAGAAATGCATGATGATCTTGTGGCAATACCCAAGAAATGTGATGAACTATACTAGGTAATGCAAAAATGGGAGAGAAATTGTCACATTATACGTTGTAGCTTCCTCCCCCCACTCAATCCAATCAGATTGTGGAACAAGTTTCATCTCAACAAACATTAAAAGGAGTGGTGGTTCCTAGAGACACATTGAATCAGTTGAAAGAATATGCTTGAAGAATAGAAAAGTTAGAAGAAGATGTGCTAGAAAAGAGTGTTGACACCTTGATAAAGTTCCTTGACCATAGGGTGGAAAAGTTGAGAATGAAGTTGGAAGTTGTGTACTCTAGTTACTTCTCTCTATTGCAGTCTGAGAAATTTTGTTCTGAATTTATTAATATTTTAAAGCCTTTGGATGTTACATGGCCTTCCAGGTCTGCTCTAATGGAAAAGTTAGAGGTTGTTGTTGAATATAGGGAGGACATGCCCCCTATAATTATGGAGAGCAAGAAAACATTTGATGTTGTTTCATTACTAGCTTTCTTTGAGGGAAAAGATCAATTGATAGAAAACAAAACTCACACATTGTTGGATTTAGATCATCCTCTTATCTCTAATATAGAGGATAAAGAGAAAAACTTGAAGAGTCTTGATAAGTGGACGTGGTAATTTGATTTGATTTCTCCTATGGTGGAGACATTGATTGTGAGTAATGGAAAAATTGAAATAGATGATTTCAATGATATAATAGATAAAATGTTTAATTTTGAGATTGATTATACAAAGTTTATCTCAAATGTAAGGGCAATCATCGATGTCAAATTGAGAAAATATATTGGACAGCTAGAGTAGTTAAAAGGTTTCCAATGGGAAGATTAGCTAGATGTCAAGGAATGAGAGGAATATACAAAAATAAGGAATAAATATAAGAATGTGGTCATAAAATTTTGTAGTTTTTTTCTTTTTGTGGAATTTGCTAGACCAATGGTGATAAGACCATAAGAATAATCCAAATACATTGATCAATTATTTAAATGGACACCTTGCTCAATTTAGCTAACGCCACTAGTGTATCATGCAATTAAGAGTAAAGTTAGTAATTAATCTGGAGGTGATAGGCTAACATTAGTGCCCTTGTTCTTCTCCAACTACCTTTCTTTGTAGGCTCTTCATGCAGTTTGTGAGAGACACATCATTAATATTCTAACTTCTTCCTCTAATGGTTTTCACGATTAGATGCACTATTTCCTCAAAGAAATTGAGATTAACGGATTTTGTAGAAATTTTGGCATTGTTGGAAATCATGTTTGAAAGAAATAGAATCTTTTCGTTATTATCTAAATATTGTAAGTCACCTATAGCTTGTTGCATCCCTTATTCTATAAAAAGGATACCAGGGTCATTTTACTCTTCCTTCTTAACAATGTTATTATTTAGAGAGCATAATCAAATAGTTTTGGGTTATAGTTATAATATTTTGCATTATATGAGTTTTCTAATATAAATGGCAACTATAAATCAAAAATCTTCTAACTATCATATTATTATCTCCATGTTGTATTTGAATATTTACATGAATTCAATATAAAGTATATTTGGGTTCAATATAATGTATATATGGGTTCAATATAAAGGACAATAAAATAGCTTATTTTCCTAAGCGAAGGTTTAAGATCATAAAAGGAGGCCACCGTAATAAGTAATGACAAAAGGAAACCTAGGAAACAATATGAAACAAATGCATAGAAGTCTATCAGCTAACAAAAGAATTTAAACCCGAGGCAATTGTTGAAATGACTATCTTTGTATGGAGGATTAATTAACTATGCTAAATTGTATACTTAATTAACTATAATCAATTTAATGACCATTGGATGATCGCAGATCAATGACATAAGCTCTATTTTGGGTTGAACTTCTAAAGTACACAAGGTTCTACAAAAATTATTTGAAACAGAGACATGTATTAGGAATGAAAGCTTTTAAGAAAAGAAAGAAAGAAAGAAAAAGAAACAAATGTTAATCTCCATGAGGCTAGGGATAGTCTATGGGATAGACGGATAACCGCAGATTTGTCCTTTAAGGAAGCTCTTGAAATTAAGGGAGATTGGACTTTGGAGTAACCAGTTAACCAAGGAGATTCAGAATCCACATTTGGGGTTGCAACAAAGTCCGTCTATGCAAGTCTATTTATTCATTATTTCAAATTCAAATTCCAAGCATCACACGTTTTTTATTTTTTCAACCTTGTGGTTTAGATTGTAGAATTAGGGGACCAGACATTGAGGGTTTATGTTTTCAAGCTTGTCTACCACCACTATCGCACTAGGTGATGGGGAAAGGCAAAGAGAAACAAAAAATAGACTTTGCCTAACTAATTAAAACCCTAGGATTCACTAATGAATAATATAATATTTATCATCCTATAATCCATGGTAGGTGAACCATATAACTTAGATTGTTAAAATAAGGCCACAAGCGGCAGGACACGAAAAAATTTCTATAGTAGAATATTAATACAAAACATAATTAAAACTGCAACATGGGATGTTGGATTGGGATGCATGATATTACTTGAGGTTTTCCCTTGCCCAGAAATTCTCATGGTCTGCGCCCAAAATTATGATGAAAATAGAAAAATAATTGTTAATAAAAATATCCAAAAAGGAAAATTTGTCCATTACCGAGGAAGAATTTAAAATTTTGTTGGACTTAGGGTTTGGAGCAAAATATTTTGGAAACTCAAATATCCGCATTGACCTAGAAAATCTTGCATGTGATTATGACGCAATCAATGAAGAGGGGAAAATTAATTATTTCAAAGCTATAACAATGGATGGTATCCAATTGGATAAAAATCATAAGCCTCCTTATAAATTTGATTTTTTTGTGTCATGGGTTCATGATACTATTGCTATGCTAACATTTTGCCTTAGATTGGAAAATAATAGGGAAGTGGGTGCGAGCCTCTTTGAAATGGTATTTAATATCCATTATGTTATTCAACATGTTAGATATAATTTTGTTGAGCACGTTGTTCAATCCATGCACAAACAATTTATAATGATTAAAAGAGGTTCCTTTAATACATAAAGGTTTACAACCTACTTGTGCCATCTTCTTATAGTGAAATATCATGGAACGTTCAAGAACAACAAGCTTCAAATTTAGGTGTATAAGGATGATGAGGCGAGAATAGTGTGTCCAATATATGAATGGAGCACTAAGATAAGGATGCAAGATACGAGAAGAAACTACAACCATTTTGTAGACTTTTTTTTGGCTCCAATGTATCATGCAATTACAAACACTTTGACGCCTAGATTGTCTGAGCCTTGTAGAGATTCAATCATTGACCGATTTCTCATGGAAGAATATACTCTATTAAGGTTTTATGGATCAGGAGTAGAAACCTATAAACTTCCAATACATGTGATAGAGAGGGTTTTTCCATTAGAATATGTATGGTAGATTGAGAGTACAAATTAACTCTACTTTGTTGGTCAGCAAAAGAAGAGCATATTTCTTTCATTACCTTTTTCATGTGGAGAGTTCACATTTGAGAAAAAAGCATCCAGTGTGGTACATGAAATTTTGAAATTTTTTAATTTTGATTTTGCCAATTATTGGCAGTATAATCTATGCATTGTCATTAAAGTAATGTTTGTGGCAAAGAGGAAATCTGCAAGGAGAATCCAACATGAAATTAAACCCTTTCTAAAAATGTTGAAAAACAAGGATTCTTAGGATGAGGTCAAAAAAGTGATGGAGGAAATTGTTGTTGAGAAAAGTATTTCTCTAGAACAATTGTTACCACAAATTATGGCATTGCAACCATAGAGAATAATAGAGCATGATATCCAAATGAAGAGGTTTGATCATTTTTTACAAAAGAGCTTATGTTCCATCTTGTAGAAAAACTATCCTAGATTATCTATTTGTAGTATCGTAAATTGTACACACTTGGTTGGGTGGTACAGTTTCATGCTTAGGTTAGAACTTGCCTTTGTGTGTTTGCATCTTGCATTTAAAATTCCCTTTAAGAATCTAATTAATTAATTTAATTTAATCTAAAATCTTCTTTCATCACTCTACACATCATAAAATTGGGCCCTTAAACATAAGTGTGCCCCTTTTTAATTTATTCTCCCAATTTTTTATTTCATCCAAAACCCTAATCATGTCATATTTTGACCTTCAAGACCCGATTTCACATATCTAGACATCTTGAATCTCCACATACTCCTAGAATTGTTTTTAGAATTACAATATCTTGCTTCCTCAAAAATTTGGCAAAAAGTTGGTCGGACCAAGAGGTAGCCTCTTGGTCCCAACTTTTTCTCCCCAAAATTTGGGAGCATGTTTTGGTGGTATTTTAATGTTTGAATCCAAGAGATTGAGGAAAAATATCATTTCTAGGTCAGCCTATGACCCAAAATAAAGATAGGGTTTCATACATATAGCCTTTTCTTTCCTCATTTGAAGGATCTATTCTCTAGAAATTGAACTAGCCTCTTATGAAGTGAAAGTACAGGTCATGTGAAGACTTCATCAACAAATCAAGAATATATCAAGCCTATATCAATCATCTTCAACATCAATTAGGAGCTTTGAAGACATCAAAGAATAGTAGGAGATCATTGACTGTTGATTTGCTTGTACCTCTCCCTTAGGTTTTGGTATGGTTTCATGTTATTTACATATCTTGGTATGAGCTTCATAACATTCATTTTCAGATTTATATTCATGATTTAGATCCATTATTGCATTTGTGATTTGAATCATTTGAATTTAATCATTTAGAGTTTTCTCCCCAAATTGTAGGGTAGAACTCTAGATCTATTTTGTTGCTCATTTAGAATTTTGCATACACACATGGTTCTTGCACACACATTTTCAATACATTATCGGCTATTTGTGGAGGTGTAAATCACCAAAATAAGGGGTTTGTCTAAGGAAAAACCCTAAATAGCCACCTAGACACCATTTTTCAAGTTGCAGGTGCATGTACAAAGATCTAACGAACACACAAATTTTGGGACCAACGGAACACATAGGTGCAAACTCAGTCCCCAAATCAAACCTCGGTATTTTCAGACTAGGGCATGGCCTCTTGGTCTAGGACAAGGGCGTGGTGCCCTGGTCCTCTATGTTTTCAAACATTTTTTGGCAGATCTGCATCTCAGTGTCTCAAGATCTCGATTCCAGAAGATCAACTACCTCTACAAAAATCAGGGACCAAGGCATGGCCTCTTGGTCCTACACAATCAACACAAAATTTCAATGACAAGTTCCCCTCGGACTTCCTTTTTCTTCTTTGTACTCATTCTCTCAATTTCAGATCTATAAGTTTCTGCACTTTCAGTTCATATTTGCATTTTTGTTAATCTCCTAGCCTAGTTGATCATTGCATTGCATTTTGCACATCTCCTCTTCATAGAGTAAAAATAGAAACCCTAAAGACATTCCTTGACCATCTCTCTCTCTTACAAGAAGTGGTCAAAGTGAATTATCTCTTAGATTCTTTCGTATTCCAATGTGTGCATGGGAGTGGGATTAGGTCTTAGTTACTTGGTTCCATTTTCACACATCACATTTTGGTGAACTCGACTTGAATCCAAACTTCTTAGATTTGCATTTCTTACTTATATTTAATTATTACATCTTTCTTTTCATTCAAAAACATAAAAATTCAAAAAACAATACGTTGTATGCATTGTGTGTTCTAGGTTTTGTATGCACTTTTCATTTCAAAAATGTCAGATCTTTATTTGCAAGACTTTAATTCATATTATAATGCATTTTCTTATGATTATTATGAGTTTAGTAAGGAAGAACTTGATGAAGCTCTTGATGAGTTTTTCTACCCTAAACCTTGTAAACCTAAATTTTGCCAAAAACTAATCAATCTTGTTACTATGCCATTTCATAGTGATGATAAAGATAAGTTGAATGGTTCTTCTTATGAATATATTCCTATCACATCATCCTCTAAATTTAGTAACATTATGATTTACAAAAAACCTCTTTATGATGATTTGTCTCTTCTTGAGCCTAAACACAAACCATTCAATAGGTATAACCATGCTATGTTGGATGATGCTCTTAATGATTTCATGTCTATTCCAACCTCTTCAAAAAAAGATCGCACATCTAAGAGATTAATCAACATAATAAATGTGAATGACATAACTTTAAAACACCTCCTAACAAGCATCTCTTTGTGGTTCAAGGTGGTTATGGAAATGATCCCTTTTGCACTCCTAATAAACCCGTTATCGTTGTGCAAGGAGGATATCCCACTAAGAGTCCTTATGAGTATGCTAAACAAATAACTACATAGAGTTATAATTTGGTTTCTCATACCTATAATACAAGAAAAAATACTAAATCTTATCCTCCTCCAATTGGTCCAACCTCTTTTCCTAATCCTCAACCTATTCTTCCTCAAGCACCTCATATTTCGCAAACTCTTGGTAAGTAGTATGATCTTATTGAACAACTTAAAGCTACTCCCGCCAAGATATCCTTTGGGATATAATTAAAACTTATTCCACATATCATGGGATGTTACAAGACTCTTTAAAAGCCTTGGATGTCCCACCTGTAGTGAAATCTAATAATATGGCTTCTTTGATTGACTCCATCACCACACGTAAAGCTCAAATTGTTTTCACCCAAGATGAGTTACCTCCTCATGAATTTCAACACCAATATGATCCTCTTATGATTGTTGTTCTTATCAATGGTAATACTATAAGACAAACCCTTGTGGATAATGGCTTTGGCCTTAACGTTTGTAGTATTAACTTATTGCATAAGATCAATGTGGATACTTGTCTCATTAAACCTGATTCTCTTACTATTCATGGCTTTGATAATGTGGCTAGATCTTCAATAGGTATTATAACCTTACCTATTAAGGTAGGACCCATTATCTTACCCACACCTAATCATGTCATGCCCAATAATTTGACTTGTAATTTGTTATTAGGAAGACCTTGGACTCATAATATGCAAGTTGTTCCTTCCACTTTGCATAGGCAAGTTAAGTTCATTTATAACAATAAGATGTACACTTTATTTGCCGATACCAATCTTCAAGATTATTTGCAAACATCTTCTTCAAAGTCTTCCTTGACTAGTTCTTCCCCAACCATTTATGATGCTTCCTCTAACATTCCTTCTTACTCAAGTACTCATGTGCCCTCTAGAGATTCCAAGGCTCCTAAAGAGGATTCTACACAATGTGAATCTTTTCCCAAAGATATCTTTTCTCCTGAAAGGGTACTTTTAGATGACGATTGGGGATCTTTATACTTTAATCCTATTTTTGTGGGATAATATAGGGTCTCTTTGAAAGAATCCAAGATTGAGAAGGAGAAAGATAAGGATGAACCTAAAAATAAACCCACTTTATCCAAACCATTGAGTAACAACTTTGTGGTTGCTTCCACTTCTATACCTTCACCTATTACTACTTCAACCAGTTTTCATATCCAAACTGTATACACCTAAAAATGGTCTGAAGATAATTAATTAAATAAGCAATTATTTAATAGATCCCCCTTCCTAATTTAATTGAATTCATTAGGCAATTTGATTAAATTCTCCCTTTCATCTACTTATTAATAAATCTGAGGATTTATTTAATAGGTTCATCTCAATAGTCCCCTTTGATTAATTAATTCAAATTAATTAATCCTCCCCCCACTTCAATCAATTCTTATAATCCTCTAATTAATTAAAACAAATCAATTTGTGAGTTGTTGAGAATTAATTAGTCTTTTCCTATTATTTAAATTTTTAAAATTCAAATTACGCACATGTCTCCTAGCTTCTAACCATCTAACCTAACCATCCCTCTAACCTAACCCATTCCACCTAACCTTGGGTTTACCTAACCCTATCCTATATTGCACATCCTAACTTCCTTATCCTAACCTCTTATGGGTTGGATATTCTCCCCTTGAGACACATGACACTTTGGCCACATGTCTCCTTCCTTGGACACTTGCCCTCTCATGAGCAAGGATCCTTGACACTTGTCACCACAAAGATGACGAGTGTCTCTTCCTATAACCTCTTCTCTAACCTCCTCCAATTTCACCCTTGATATCTTCAAACTTAATCTTGATCGTTGATTCTTTCCACCTCACCCCTGGCCTTGGAAATCCTATAAATATCCCTCATTTTGGAGCAATAAGGATCCCATCTCATTTTCATCTTATGCATTGTTACTATAAGCATATTCATTCTAGCATATCATTTGAGCATTGTTATTATAGGCAATTGCATCTTAGATCTAGTTTAATTTGATCATTTTCTAGCATAATTGTTGAATCATGTAGCTTAATCAATCTCTTTTCTAGCTTAATTGCATCATCATCATAGCTTAATCATGGATATCATTAGCTTAATTAGTCTCTTGGATCAATCTAGCATAATCAATCTCATATTTGCATATCATTATCATTTCAAATCCTCCATCTAGGTGTAGTCAAGTCACTAGGGTTGCTTATCCAGATCTGAGAGAAAATCCATACTCGCATCTCTTAGGAGGTGATAGGTCGCTTTGTCATGGTTCATATTTGTTAGATTATTATTTGCTAACTATGCTTGTAATGATCTATTGAGTGTTTGAGTTGCAGCTGCAGGTATCACACTTCACATGAACAACATTTTTAGCCCACTGTGGGGCCAGAAATCTCATTTTTGGCCTCTTAGCATCATCAAATCTTCATTTCTGGCTGGGTTGGAATTAGAATATCATACAAGTTCCTTTTTATCCTCATACGAGCTCCTTTGTACACTGAGACAAAAATTCTTTCTTACTTGTATGAGCCTTTGAGGATACCGAATTGTTGTACGAGCTCCATTTTGCACTTGTACGGTCATGAAAAGATACTCATATGATTAGGTAAATAGTGTCGTACAAAATTCTTCTTCTGTGTTTTCAAAGAAGAATGTATTTTAAGGTTTTCATGCTTCAATTTGATTATTACTAGTGCTAACCCTGGTCTGTTTGTGAGTTTTTCGGCAGCCTAAGTGATTTTTGCAAGATGATTGTCGAAGATACGCTTGTCAAAGCTTCATTTCATCCAAACATCATGACTAATAATGCATCTATTTTGCAAGTTGCCTAGGAGGACTCAACCAAACTTTATATGTTTTTAAACTTTCTAGGCACACTTGTTTTTGCTAATGGAAATGAACAATCATGTATTTTGTGTTTTGATGATAGGCGAGTATGCTCTCACCTTTCTTAGGTGATCAGAAAGGTAGACTCATCCTTTTCTTTCATTAGTGCATGTCTTTAGTGGGCCTTCCCTCCCGAGGAGCTAATAACTCTTAGCCATTAAGGCCAGTGAGAGGAGAACAACCCAATTGGGAACGACTAGCAACAAGTACTCCAACCCACTATAAAATAAATATGATTTGATGAAAATCAAGTCAACTGCAGTGCTTAGGAATAGATCTTCTCCATACCTTCAGGTATATCAAACCTTGGTTTTCAAGGCTAGGAGACCTCTTAATTGAGTTTATACCTTGACATGGCCAACTGATCCCTTACTAGTTCTGGTTAAATTAGAAGCTACCTGATTCACCTCCAAAAGGGTGATAATATTTGTGCAAGAGAGATAGTAAATCTCCCAAGACTCTTTCCATATTGTGCCCCTATTAGCATTTGGAGTCGGATAATACATCATTGAGAATCCATTGTGTGAGACTCAGCAGCCATATTTTGATTAGCTATTGGGTGTGTACCTAAGTTTGCAAGCAAAGGTTTTCTCTCTCATCCAACTTCCTTAGGTAGTGTAATGTGCTTGAGGTCACTTAACATATCATGTATTTGCTATGTATTCATCCCTAAAATGGAAAATCAGACATCTAAAACTGGAAAATAGAAGCAAAACATCAGACTTCATTGATCAAAAATCTATCCAAACAACACAATTTACCTCTATTTTGTCTTGAGTCATATGAGCTTGTGTTTTGTCGTACGAGCCATATTGTTTGTCATATGGTTTAGAAATTTTTGTTGTATGGGGCCTTTGGTTTATCATTTTGCTTAGTGTGAATTATCGTACGAGGTTGTTCTTTGTCATATGAGATTCCTGATTTGTCGTATGGGCCTGTATGTATTGTCGTCTGAAGCTGCTTAAACTTGATAACTCAATGATGAACAGATAGTACCAAACCGGTACTGAGAGCGGGGGGGGTGAATCAGTATAGACAAAAACACACTCCTAAATTGGTCTTAAATAGAGTACAATCAGCAAAACCCAGAATAACTGAGACAAGCATAAACTGGTTGACACTTATCTTTTTATAGAATCTAATACTTCATTTCCATTTCACCCTAGTGCATGAACAGGTAATCTATCATCAAAGATATATAAACAACTAGATTAACATGATTTACCTTCAAACACAAATCACTTAAACCATCACATGAATAACACCACACATGACACATAGATTTTTCACGTGGAAACCCAACTGGGAAAAACCACGGTGGGGATGAATACCCACAAGCTATTTTTTAACTCTTTAGAAGTCTGCTCTATTAGGAGCCTTGTCTGATTAAAGACTGATACAATAGGTTTTGTTAGGAACCGAACTTGCTAGGGATCACCCGGTTAAGGGATGGCTAGAATACCTAGTTAAGGGTTAAACCCTGTTAAAGGTTACCTTGTTAGAGGATTTCAAGAACTCAATGGTTTTGAGTCACCCCATTAAAGGATTTATAGTAAGCCAGTTAAAGCTACCTTGTTAAGGGATTTCCCAATTGTTGAAGTGGTTAGAGATCAACAGGTATTACAATGATCTGGTAATAGCACTCAATGCTAATGCAAATCCACTTTAGCTCCTCTTCACCTTCTGCACTTACACTCTGTAGGTATCAATTCTCTCTTTTGGTCTGGCAAGAATCACGTATCTCTTCACTTGGATACTCACACACAACTTTTGCCAATGACCTCAAAAAGAAACACAACATCGACCTTATAGGAAATAGATAGGTCAGTAGCATAAACCCTAAACCCTAAACCTGTTAGGTTGAGGAATTCAAATGGTTCAATCCTGACCATTGAGAACATTGCATTAAATGCAACAGTCTGGAACCAATCTCAAGACATTCTCCATCATTCATTTTCCACCGATTTCATGGCGGTTGATAACCCATCACGCGTTATCACCATTTACAGACTTCACACATTCCCGAGGTAGATAGGGACAATCTCCTTCATGCAAGATCCTTCACGCGCACAAGGCTATCATGGCAACATGATCTGTTCTTTGTTACAATGCTAACTCATCACACAAAGTCACTGATTGAGTCACACAGGCTTGAGGCACATCAACTGGAAACCCTGAAGTTGAGACTACCCTTCAACCGGAAACCCCAAAGTTGAGACTATCCTTCAACTGGAAACCCTGAAGTTGAGACTACCAACCGGTAGTCATACAAAGCTTCCATGTATCGGTTCCCATAACCATATGTCGGTTCACCTTGAACAAGCACACTACTTCACTTTGGCATATATACTGGTTCACAATGTTATACCGGTTCTCTCTTCTTCAGCATATTGACATCAATGACAACATACAATGTCATCATATCCTCATCCTAGTTCACATAATGCCAACAATCTCCCCCTTTGTCATTGATGACAATATACAAAGATATCTCTTCGCTTCACATCTTCTCCCCCAACACATATTCTCCCCCAATTTCTACAAATATCTTCTCTGCTTCACTTCTTCTCCCTCTTTGACAACAATTCCAAAGTGGAGGCACAAGCTTCCCTATTCCATTATGTTTCTCCCCCTAAGGAGTAGCATCCTTCAACACATCAATCCTGAAGAAAAATTTGACTATGCAATACTTGACTGATGTGGAGCATATACCTTTAGTTTACCTCCTGAAGGGGCAACACTCCTAATTCACCTCTTAAGTATATAAATGTAGCCTTTGGGAGAGGCTTGGTGAATATGTCTGCTAACTGCTCCTTACTGGAAACATGTTCCAGTGCAATCTCTTTGTTCTGAACCTTTTCCCTCAAGAAATGATACTTAAGCTCAAAGTGCTTGGTGAATATGTCTGCTAACTACTCCTTACTGGAAACATGTTCCAGTGCAATCTCTTTGTTCTGAACCTTTTCCCTCAAGAAATGATACTTAAGCTCAAAGTGCTTGGTTCTAGAATGTAAAACTGGATTCTTGGAGATGTTAATTGCACTAGTATTGTCACAAAATATACTTACTGGTTCAGATACAGGAGCTTTGAAGCCATTTAATACATGCTTCATCCAAATTGTCTGAGTGCAGTTCATGAAAGCTGCAACATACTCTGCTTCCACTGTAGACTGGGAGATACAACTCTGCTTCTTACTCATCCATGAGACTAGTCTACCACCGAGAAAGAATGGACCACCGGTTGTGCTCTTCTGGTTGTCCACATTACCTGCCCAATCAACATCTGTGAATACTTTCAGGTGGAAATCCTTGCTATATGGATACCACAATCCATAATCAATAGTTCCCTTCAGATACCTAAGAATCTGCTTGACTGAAACCAAGTGGGATTCTCTTGGACTTTTTTGGAACCTTACAGCAATGCTAACTGCATGTGCAATATCTGGTGTACTATGCACTACATAATGCAACTTACCGATCATTGATCGGTATTCCTTCTCATCAACCAATGCTGAGTCATCCTCCTTGGATAGTTTACAACCGGTCACCATCGGTGTACCAACTAGTTTGCTATCTTCCATGCGAAAGGTCTTTAACACCTCTTTGACATACTTGGACTGAGTGATAAAGATTCCATCTTTCATCTGCTAAATCTACAGTCCAATGAAGAACTTAATCTCCCCTATGAGTGACATCTCAAACTCTTTCTTCATCTCATCTGCAAACTCATGAATCATCTTGTCATCTCCACCAAAGATAATGTCATCAACAAATACCTCACAGATCAGGATCTGATCTCCTTCAGACTTCAAGTAGATATTTCTATCTTCGCTTGTTCTCTCAAATCCAATCTTCACAAGATGGGAGTGCAGGCATTCATACCATGCTCTAGGTGCCTGCTTTAGACCATATAAGGCTTTATGTAGCCTACACACCATGTCACTATCTTCAGATAGAGCAAACCCATCTGGTTGCTCTATATACACCTCCTCTTCAAGTACACCATTTAGGAATTCAGATTTTACATCCATTCGATATACTTTGAATCCTTTAAAAGTTGCATATGCAAGAAGCATACAAACTCCTTCCAATCTAGCTACAGGGGCAAAGGTTTCTCCATAGTCTTCTCCTTTTTCTTGAGCATATCCTTTACACATCAGTCTGGCTTTGTTTCTAATCACTGTGCCATCCTTATTCAGCTTATTTCTGAAAACCCATTTGGTACCAATGACATTTTTATGCTCCGGTCTGGGTACCAAAGACCATGTACCATTTCTCTATATCTGGTCAAGTTCCTCTTCCAATGCCTTGAACTAGTCTTCATCTTTATGTGCCTCTTTGAATGATTTATGCTCAAATTTAGAGATCATACATGAGTTTTCTCTGACCTTTCTTCTTGTAAGGATTCCCACATCCTTATCTCCTATGATCTTCTTAGGATCATGATTTAGCTAACATACCGAGGAATGGTCTTGAGAGATTCCTCTTACTTTTCTTCTTCATCCTCATCTCCATTAGTATCAGCATCTATATACTAGTGTAGGAACACTGTTATTGGTACTTGGTTGACTGGCAACTGGTTCCCAGAAGGTTACAATCGGTTCATTTACCACTTGCTTACTGTCGGTTTCCTCAATTTTCTTAGAGGTTTCATCAACTCTTACATTGATGCTTTCCATAATTCTCTGAGTGCTATTATTGAAACACTTGAGAGCTTTGCTCTTGGTGGAATACCCTAGGAATATTCCCTCATCACATTTCACATCAAATTTGCTTTGGTGTTTTCTCCTCTTGATGTAACATTTTCTACCAAACACTCTAAAGTAGCTAACCACGGGTGTCTTACCGGTCCAATACTCATAAGGAGTTTTATCCTTACCTTTTTTGATGAGTACCCAGTTCATTGTGTAGACTGCAGTGCTCACCGCTTCTCTCCAAAAGGTGTGAGCTATCTTTCCTTGAATCAACAAAGTTCTAGCTGCTTCAACCATAGTCCAGTTATTCCTCTCTGCTAGGTCATTCTGTTGTGGAGTCTGGGGGGTAGATAGTTGCCTCTTGATACCATGTTCTTCACAGTACTTTTTGAATTCATTGGAAGTGAATTCCCCTCCTTGATCAGTTCTCAGGAACTTGATCCTTTTACGACCTTCCTTATCCACTAATGCTTTGAAAGCTTTGAACTATAGAAAAGCTACAGACTTATCTTTTAAGAATGTGACCCACATCATTCTTGAGCAGTCATCAGTGAGAATCATGAAGTACCTATCACCCTGTACACTCCTAGTTTTCATAGGACCACACAAATCAGTATGCACAAGATCAAGCAAATTGTCAGCAGTGAAAGGTTTACCTTTAAGGGTTGAGGAAGAGATTTTCCCAAGTTGACACTCTCTACACAAGGTATTTTCTAGTTTTCTCAGCACCGGCAACCATCTAACTACCTTGATCTTACTGGCCTTCACAATGTTATCAAAGTTTACATGGTAGAGTCTCCTATGCCATATCCAGCTATCATCAAATTTAGCCATAAGACATGTACTTATATTTGCATTCAACTGAAATAGGTTACCTTTGGTCTACATGCCAGTAGCCACCAATTCACCATTCTTTCCTTTGATTCTACACACCATTCTTGAATTCTAGAGTGAGATCACTATCATTCAGCTGGGCAACACTCAGAAGGTTGTGTCTTAGACCATCAACCCAATACACATTGTCAGCACTACTCTTTCCATTAAGAGAGATGGACCCTCTGCCTTTGACCATACATGGTGCATCATTACCAAAGTGAACCACACCACCATCATACTCTTCCAAGGATAGAAACTTGCTCTGGTCACCAGTCATATGGTGAGAACAACCACTGTCAATAGTCCACTCATTGAAATTATCAAAGCGGGAGACAAGAGCCTTCTTGTCTGACACATCTTCCTTGACAGAAACAAACACAACATCTTCATTTTCTTCATCTTCTAACTCCTCATCTATGACACCTTCATCAACTGCCACAAAATAGTTTCTTCGGTTTCCTCCTTTGAATTTCTTGAACCTTTCTGGTTTATCCTTGTTGTCACCATTAGGACAGTTTACAGCAATATGTCCTATCCGGTTACAAGAAAAGCATTTCAAAGAGAGCTTACCTCTATATTTATCGGTTCCTTTAGGAAGTTTCCTAGCAAGAAGAGCTTCAAATGCCATTAGAAACTCCTCATCATCCATTTCTCTGCTCTGTCTCAGTTCACCACTAGTGCTAGCTTCTTTTCCTTTTCTGGATGGTACAGCAGAAGCTTTAAAAGCTGATTCGGTCTTTTGAACACTGCCATCAAAACTATTTAGCTCATAGGCTATCAACTTTGCAATGATGGAGTCTAGGGATACCTTGGTCTTGTCTATTGATCTCAACTCCTGAATAGCAGCAACCCTTATTGCATAGACCGATAATAAGGATCTCAGGACTTTTCTTACCATGATGGAATCTTCCATTTTACCACCTACACTCTTGATATCTCCGACAATAGTTTTGATTCTTATTCCATACTGTTGAAAGGTCTCACCTTCAACCATCTGCATGTCTTCAAACTTCCCTCTAAGGCTTTCTTCCTTAGCTTGTTTTACATGCTCATCACCGCCATAGATATTTTCAAGAGTATCCCATACTTCTTTGGGATTTACTTTATCTTGGACATCAATAAACTCAATGTTAGATAAACTGCTAATTAGGGCTTCCATGACTTGCCCATTCTCTTGCATCTCTCTCTTTTGGTCATCGGTGAGAGTACCGGTAGGGGAAACATAAGCATTCTCAACTTCGCTCCAGTGTTGAGCACCCATGCTTCTAATGTATATCTTCATTCTATCTTTCCATATACTGAAATTATCTCTATTGAACTTTGGGCCTTCCCTCTTCATCATTAGACTGGGATCTTTTCCTCAAGTGGTTAAGCTTATAACATAGAGGACCTGGAGGAAGCTCTGATACCAATTGATAACTCAATGATGAATGGATAGTACCAAACTATTACTGAGAGGGGGGGGTGAATCAGTATAGACAAAAACACACTCCTAAACCGGTTTGTCAGCGGACATTGTGCTTTGACAGACAAACAGTAACACCGGTCTTAAACAGAGTACAACTGGCAAAACCCAGAATAACTGAAACAAGCATAAACCAGTTGACACTTATCTTTTCATACAATCTAATGCTTCATTTCCATTTCACCCTAGTGCATGAACAGGTAATCTATCATCAAAGATATATAAACAGCTAGATTAACATGATTTACCTTCAGACACAAATCACTTAAACCATAACATGAATAACACCACACATGACACACAAATTTTTCATGTGGAAACCCAACTGCAAAAAACCACGATGGGGATGATACCTACAAGCTATTTTTGAACTCTTTATAAGTCCGCTCTGTCAGGAGCCTTGTCCGATTAAAGACTGATACAATAGGTTCTGTTAGGAACCGATCCTACTAGGGATTACTCGGTTAAGGGATGGCTAGAATACCCGGTTAAGGGTTAAACCCTGTTAAAGGTTACCTTGTTAGAGGATTTCAAGAACTCAATGGTTCTGAGTCACCCTGTTAAAGGATTTATAGTAAGCTGGTTGAAGCTACCCTATTAAGGGATTTCCTAGCTGTTGAAGTGGTTAGAGATCAATAGGTATTACAATGATCTGGTAACAACACTCAATGCCAATGCAGATCCGCTTTAGCAGCTCTTCACCTTCTGCACTTACACTCTGTAGGTATCACTTCTCTCTTTTGGTTTGGCAAGAATCACGTATCTCTTCACTTGGATACTCACACACAACTTTTTCCAACGACCTCAGAAAGAAACACAACATCGACCTTATAGGAAATAGATAGGTTGGTAGCATAAACCCTAAACCCTAAACCTATTAGGTTGAGCAATTCAAACGGTTCAATCCTAACCGTTGAGCACATTGCATTAAATGCAATAGTCTTGAACCAATCTCAAGACGTTCTCCATCATTCGTTTTCCACCGATTTCATGGCGGCTGATAACCCATCATGCATTATCACCGTTTACAGACTTCGCACATTCCTGAGGTAGATAGGGACAATCTCCTTCATGCAAGATCCTTCATGCACACAAGGTTGTCGTGGCAACATGATCTGTTCTTTGTTACAATGCTAACTCATCACATAAAGTCACCGATTGAGTCACACAGGCTTGAGGCACATCAATCGGAAACCCTGAAGTTGAGACTACCCTTCAACCAAAAACCCTGAAGTTGAGACTACCAACCAGTAGTCATACAAAGCTTCCATGTATCAGTTCCCATAACCACATGCCGGTTCACCTTGAACAAGCACACTGCTTCACTTTGGCACATATATCGGTTCACAATGTTATATCGCTTCTCACATATACTAGTTCTTGGTAACATACCGGTTCTCTCTTCTTCAACATATTGATATCAATGACAACATACAATGTCATCATGTCCTCATACTGGTTCACATAATGCCAACAAAACTATATATGAATTTCTGTCTCTGTTGGTCCATAATTTTTTTCTTATGCATCTTTTTCAGATCTATCATATTTGCTTGGTCAATTTACAATGAGCATAAACACCTGTTATCTGTCGATTTGTGCTTAGATTGTCTCCTTGGTTTGCTTGGTCAAGTTATCATCTATCAAATCAGACTCTAGAAATAAACACCATGATATTTTCAAGTAATCACCCTCAACAAGTTCAAGATCTAAACATTTTCAAGGTGCATCATCACCCTCTTTGATAAACTGTTCACTCAAAACACAGTTTCTCATCAGGATCTATCATCCTTTATCATGAAACTACAATGTTTGATCAGGATAACCTTGTCCCACATCATAGGACATATCGTTCCTACTGGAATTGGTTTTTATCAAATCATCATCATTGCACTCGAAAACCAAAGATCGGAAAACTTGCAAACTTTTAAATACTTGAACCATGTTTTCATGTCATATCGCTCTATCACATTTACATTGACGGTTGATCACTTATCAAAACAATTTTTGGACAATTGGATCCTAGCACAATATCTAAGACATGTGTATGCTCATTTTAACCAAAGATCAAAGATGAAAGATCGCAGAGATGGAAATCAAAACATTTTAAATAGCTGAAGATCATAGCAACATGAAATACCAAAGAAAAATACAAGAAGACATAACAAGCCAACGTATCAGAGAAATCAAACAAGTCCAAAATCAAAATCCAACTATGTCAAAATCTCACAAGGATTCAAATGCATCTCCAAAGAAAGGTGGCTCTTTTATGCAACTCTTAAAGAGATCCCTAAAGGAATTTTCTAAAGAAGATCAAAATTGTGTACATCTGTCTAGCAGTGGTTCATCCCCCCATAAGAAAATTGACTCTCCAAAGGCAGATTCCTACACCTCCTGAAAACTTGCAAGAATCTTCCATAGCATCCTCACCAAACAATATACCCATCAAACCTATTTCAGAGGACCCTATTCAAAGCTCATCTCCTTTATATCCAAGCATTGATTCCTTGCAACATCCCCATAACACTTCCTTGCAAATTGAAGTCCTCATTCATAGAATGCTCGTTAAATGTGTCCTAATAGATGGGGGGCCTGGCTTAAACATTTTCTCTTAGAGTCTTGTCCATGCTTTAGGTTATTTAGAAGATGGAGTTGATCCCCTTAAAAAGATCACATTTAAAACATATGATGAAGAAGAGCATTCCTCTAAAGGAATTGTGATGTTACCCATCAAAGTAGGACCTTTGTAGAAAGACACAACATGCCAAGTTTTGGACTTGGACTTACCATACAACATACTCTTGGGAAAATAATGGATACATGACATACAGGCTATTCCATCAACATGTCATCAGTTCCTGAAATTTCCATACAATGGGTAGGAAATCACGATCTCAGCAGACTCAAATCCATTGCAGTGCTGTAGTAATCTAGAACCGGTCCTAGAGGTTATTGTTCCACATAATAGAGAGGTGGCATCTTCAAGCACACAATCCAAGGAACAATCATTTGCATCAATTCTGTCAAGCATGGAAAAACAAATGCAACTAACAGATCGAGGGAATGGTGAATATTTTCTATCATGGAAAAACAAACAAGAGCAACTTCAATTTGAAAGGGAAAAAGTAGATGTAGATGTCGGTCTAGTTCACACGTATGTAGGACAAATGTTAGGAACTAGCCCACTTGAATCAGATCACATTCAGTTGACTTGGACTTAATAGAGGACAATCAAGAGCTACTTGTGCGAGGTCATTCTGACAAGAGTATCATTCTAGACATTGAAATACATATTGAAAGCTCTAACATCTCTATAACGACCCCTAATGTCTTTGAAACTATCCAACATGAGGATCCTAATAGTTCTGATACTTAATGTTAAGTACAGATGCCAAGATAACAAGATGAGAGGGGGGGATGAATCATACAAACATAATCTTCCATAAAAACAACAGATTCAACCTCAATAACATATACTTCAGCAATATAACCAAAACTGCTAAACATGCAAACTCATAAGCACATAAACATCATAATACTCATAACACCAGACTTAACGTGGAAACCCAAATAGGGAAAAACCACTATGGGATTTCGGACCCACTAAGAAATATACTCTTCTAAAGTATGCTCAGTTAAAAGCAAATTTTGTTAAAGATTACAAACACATTGCTAGATGTGACCCGGTTAAGGGATTTCCCTCAGATCTGTTAGGATCTTCACCTTGTTAGAAGTGACCTTGTTAAAGCATTTCAAACACTCAATCAAAATGTCACCTTGCTAGAGGGTTTTACAAATAAGACTGTTAAGTCCACTCGATTAAGAGATTTTTTGTCACTTTACAAAATAACAGTAATAAAAATCTATCTCCAACTTCACATCTAAAATGCTAAAGCAGATTCTTATTTGCTCAATACAATCTAGGACTTATCTTGTCCATCTGCTAGGGTCTATACTCTGTTAATCAAACAGATCTTCAAGCTTCTGTGCTTGGTAATCACTATGTAGCATCCCTGTGCATACACTTGCCCACATACATTGTTTATCAACAGTTCCTTATTTATAAACAATTTGCCAACCACTTAATCTCCTTGATCACATTTCCCATGATCAATCATAGCCATCAGATCTTCAAACTTGACCAGGTTCAATGTATCCTTCGATCTGAAAATGTTTTACCCCACCTTGGAACTTGTGATAGGGTATTGCGGTTCAATCTGCGCTGTAGATCTTCCTGCCAATTTTCCTTTGCCATAGATTCTTTAACAAACTTCATGCATGACATACCAATCATTTAATCAATTCCATCTCATCAGCTTCCTTCATTAAATAATGCTTTTATTCATTCAATGCATTTTGTTATTACTCAGTTGCAACTCGGTAAATACTAAACTTCACTCGGTAGACATTCTGCCTTCATTAACTGATAGCGATAACCTTAGGGTTTATCGACTAGGTTCCTTAGGGTTTACCAACTAGGTTCTTTTCTCGATAACATAGTATAGTATTAACCTTACAATCAACAACATATGTATGATATCAAAACAATCTAAACATCATGATCTAATCATTGTCTAACTCGATAATAGTTGCCCATTAAATAACTTATTTCTCCCCTTATTCCTCACAATCTTTCTATGTCTTTTACCGACATCTTTATACTCACCAAATCATACTTCTTAAGATATGGTAACATCATACTGAATTAGAAAATCAATTTCTTGACATCACTGACAAAACAATAATATTAAGACAGTAAACATCCTTAATTAGTTATATCCATAATCATCAACAACCTTCTCAATATCCTTATTGAAATGACAACACTCTCTTATTGTAATTGGAATGCCAACAATCTCCCTTTGTCTATTATAATGCCAACAATATCCCCCTTTGGCATTGATGGCAAAACCAATTGATTTGACCTAAGTGATTCGGATTCAGATTGCTATGATTCTGAAATGTTCTCCCCCTGTCATCAGTCTTCTCCCCCATACATTAGTCTTCTCTCCTTTTCTTCAGTCTTCTCCCCCTTTGACAACAATGCCAAAAAGTAAAGAACTAAAACATAATTTCTTCCTGTATGAAGTGAATTCCTCGCTATTATGTATCAACATAGTCTCGGTCAGAGCATTTTTTCTTCAATTCCTGTTCCCTATATTATTTCCTGCACACCTTTAGAAAACACCCTAAAGTGTGTAAATCAGCATCAACTCCTAAAAGATATTTTGTAGAGTCGTCGAATTGATGCTTTCACCGAACTTGGTCAGTGAATAGAAGATAGGGGTAGGACCCCTAACTTACTTTTGAGATACTCAAAAGTGTCCCTTGGTAGTGGCTTGGTGAAGATATCTGCTATTTGTTCCTTTGTGTTAACATACTCCAACACCACTTTTTTCTCTTGAGCTTCTTCTCTAAGATAATGATATTTGATAGAGATGTGCTTTGTCTTAGAGTGCATAATAGGATTCTTTGAAATGTTAATGGCACTAGTATTGTCACAGAATATAGTTACTGGCTCAGTAACTTTCTCATTTATATCTTCCAACAGTTGTTTGATCCATGCTATATTGGTACAATTCAATGCTACAACAACATATTCAGCTTTTGTTGTTGACTGTGAAACACATCCTTGTTTCTTGCTAAGCAAACTCACTAGTCTTTCTCCTAAAAAGAAAGCTCCTCCACTTGTGCTTTTTCTGTCATCAATGTTGCCTGCCCAATCAACATCAGTATAAACTTTTAAATCAAAGTCATTTCTTTTCTGATATACTAAGCCATAATCCTTAGTACCTTTCAAGTATCTGAAAATTCTCTTTATTGCTATTATGTGTGTTTCCTTGGGATCTGCAGAAAATCTTGCAACTATACCTACTGCATGTGCTATGTCTGGTCTGTTGTGAACAACATATTGCAACTTTTCAATCATAGATCGGTAAAGTGTCTCATCAACAGATACAGATTCATCATTCTTTGATAATTTATAGTTGGTAGTCATAGGAGTACTTACTGGTTTTGAATCCTCCATTCCAAATTTCTTCAAGATTTCTTTTATGTACTTGGATTGAGTAATGAAAATCTCATCTTTCATTTGTAGTATCTGTAAACCTATAAAATACTTTATCTCACCGATTAATGACATCTCAAATTCTTTGCTCATTTCATTTCCACAAAAGATAATATCATCAACAAATATGGCTAAGATCAGTATTCCATTTTCATCATTCTTCATGTACATATTGTTGTTTTCACTTGTCCTTATAAAACAAATCTTGATTAAATAAGAGTGCAATCTTTCATACCATGCTCTAGGTGCTTGTTTCAAACCATATAAAGCTTTGTTCAATTTACATACCTGATCTTTATTCTTGTCTTCAACAAATCATTCAGGTTGTTCAATAAAAACTTCTTCTTATAATATACCATTCAGAAATGTAGATTTGACATCCATTTGATATACCTTGAAATTCTTGTAAGCAGCATATGCCAACAATGTTATTACCCCTTCAAGTCTTGCCATAGGTGCAAAATTCTCACCATAATCAATTCCCTCTTCTTGAGCATAACCTTTGCAAACTAGTCTTGCTTTATTTCAAATGACCTCACCTTTTTCATTTAGCTTGTTTCTGAAAATCCACTTTGTACTGATTATATTTTTGTCCCTCGTTCTTGGGACCAGTGTGCATGTGTCATTATTTTTTATTTGATCAATCTCTTCTGTCATAGCATTTATCCAATCTTCATTTTTAAATGCCTCTTTCACTATCCTCCATTCAAATTCAGATATCAGACATGTGTTCTATCTCAATTCGTTCCTTGTCATCACTGGATCATCCTTATCTCCTATAATCTAACTTGATGCATGATGTCTTCTGACATACTTGGCTAATACAGGCTCGGTAGGCTCTGTATGATCTTCTTCATCACTCGGCAACTAAATATTCTCTTCATTTCCTTCAACAGTTCTCTCGGTAGGACTTGTCGATTGAACATAGACAAATTCATCATAATCTTCTGGTTCCTTGGAATTTCCTTCTTTATTTCTTTTTGCAAATTCATCAATTTTCACATTTGCACTTTCTACTATTTTGTTAGATGATTTGATTAGACATTTAAATGCTTTACTTCTAGAAGAATAACCTAGAAATGTTCCTTCTTCACATTTCTGATCAAACTTTCCATTTCTATCATCTTTGTGTACATAGCATCTACTTCCAAAGATTTTGAAGTAACTTACATTAGGTTTCTTGTCATACCAGATCTCATATGGTGTCTTCAAAGTTCCTTTCTTCAGTTGTACTCGGTTCAGGGTGTAAACTGCTGTGCTTATTACTTCTCTCCAAAATGTTTGTGGCACTTTCTTTTCAATCATCAGGGTTCTGGCACAATCTACAATAGATCTGTTTCTTCTCTCAGCTATCCCATTTTGTTGTGGAGTTCTTGGTGCAGAGACCTGTCTTTTTATACCATGATCATTGCAGAATAAGTTGAACTCATCAGATGTGAACTCTCCTCCTCTGTCTGATCTAAGACATTTGAGTTGTCTTCTTGTTTCATTTTCAACTCTTGCCTTGTACCATTTAAACATTTGAAAAGCTTCTGATTGTTCTTTTAAAAACATAACTGACATCATCCTTGAATAATCATCCACAAATAATATGAAATATTTATCACCATAATAACTTTGAACTTTCATAGGACCACAAAGATCAGTGTGCACAAGATCTAAAATTCCCTTAGAAGTGTACGACTTACTTGTAAAGCTTGATCTTGTCATCTTACCCATCTGGCATCCTCGGCACATAGCATTCTCAGGTTTCTCAAGACTTGGTAGACCTCTTACTTGGTGCTTCTTAGTTATTTTGATCAGATTATCAAAATTTACATGACAAAACCTTTTATGCCATAACCAGGTATCATCTATCTTTGCATATAGACACTTATTCTGAGTTGAGTCAAGGTGAAATGTGTTACCTTTTGTTTGTGTCCCGATAGCAGCTAACTTTCCATGTTTTTCATGAACTTTGACAATTCCTTTCTCAAATTCTATTCGGTAACCTGTGTTGTTTAGCTATGCTACACTCAACAAATTGTATTTCAATCCTTCAACCCAATAAACATCATTACATTTAGCATTGTCAAGAAGTGTTATGGATCCTTTACCTTTTACCGGACATGGTGCATCATTACCAAATCTTACATAGCCTCCATCATAATCTTCTAATATAACAAACTTGTGTTTATCACCTGTCATGTGATGTGAGCATCCACTATCTATGATCCAAGAATCATTAGTTTTTAAGTGAGATACAAGGGCTTTTTCTTCATACCTTTCTTCATCTGATCCATCTTTGATAGCCACATAAACTGCTTCCTCTGTATCAGTTTCATCTGATTTATCATCATTGGGTTCCTCAACAGCTATTAAGCATGACTTTCTATCTCTTATTCTGAAGTCTCGGTGTCCTCTGTAATGATTATCTTTTTGTCTGTCATCTCAGTAATCTCTCTTTTCAGTAGATTCTTTGTCAGGATAGTTAGAAGCCATATGTCCTATCTGATCACAATTGAAACATTTCAAAGGTAGTTTTCCTTTATACTTACCTTTGCCTCTCAGTAACCTTTTGGCTAATAGTGCTTCAAACTCGTCTTGCTTTCTGATTTCCTCATACAGTTTGTGTACTTCTTCCATGTTCTTGTGAAATCTTTCACTTGCTCCACTATGATCCCCTTTAGTGTTCTTGTGAAATCTTTCACTTGCTCCACTATGATCCCCTTTAGTGTTCTTGTGAAATCTTTCACTTGCTCCACTGTGATTCACCAATATGAAAAGAACTAAATGCAGACTCAACTTTATTTACTGATGACCCACTGTTATCAAAATTACTTAGCTTAAATGCATGTAGCTTACCAATAGTAGCATCTAAATAAATTGGCATATTAGGTACAGACCTCAATTCATTGATTGCAGAGAGTCGGATTGCATAACCTGGTAGAAGGGTTCTTAACAACTTACTTTTTATATCCTTTTCTTCAATAGTTCCACCTACTCCTTTGTTTTGATTGACAATCTCCTTTAGTCTTGTATTGTACTGGGTTATGTTCTCACCTTCATTCATCCTCATAGATTCAAGTTGTCCTCTTAGACTATCTACTTTTTCTCTTTGAACATGTTCATCACCACCATACACAGATATGAGCTTGTCCCACATTGCCTTTGCATCATTGCAGCCTTCTAGATCATTAAACTCTGAGTCGGTCAATGCAGATGTTATTTCAATCATTGCTTGGATATGTTCTTTCTTTTCCTTTATCTCTTCCATTGTCAATGGATAGGTTCTCAGTGTAATGAAATCATTCTCCAGATAATATACAACATATTCTCCAACTCCTGATAGGTGCAGCTTCATCCTTTTCTACCATGTAGAGAAACTTGACTTGTTCAGCTCTGGTGCATCCCTCTTATACATCTTTGGATCTTTGCCTCATGTACCTTTAAACTTTTCTTTTAGAGTCCAAAGCTCTAATACCAATTGATAGTTCTAATACTTAATGTTAAGTACATATGCCAAGCTAACAAGATGAGAGGGGGGGTGAATCATACAAACTTAATCTTTCATAAAAACAACAGATTCAATGTTGGTAATATATACTGCAACAATATAACCAAAACTACTAAACATGCAAACTCATAAGCATATAAACATCATAATAATCATAACACCAGATTTAACGTGGAAACCCAAATAGGGAAAAACCACTATGGCATTTCGGACCCACTAAGAAATATACTCTTCTAGAGTATGCTCGGTTAAAAGAAAATCCTGTTAAAGATTACAAACACATTGTTAGATGTGACCCAGTTAAGGGGTTTCCCTCAAATCTGTTAGGATCTTCACCTTGTTAGAAGTGACCTTGTTAAAGGATTTCAAACACTCAATCAGAATGTCAACTTGCTAGAGGGTTTTACAAATAAGACTGTTAAGTCCACTCAGTTAAGAGATTTTATGTCACTTTACAAAATAGCAGTAATAAAAATCTATCTACAACTTCACATCTAAAATGCTAAAGCAAATTCTTATTTGCTCAATACAATCTAGGACTTATCTTGTCCATCTACTGGGCCCTATACTCTATTAATCAAACAGGTCTTCAAGCTTCTGTGCTCGATAATCACTATGTAGCACCCCTGTGCATACACTTGCCCGCATATATTGTTTATCAATAGTTCCTTATTTATAAACAATTTTCCAACCACTTAATCTCCTTGATAACTTTTCCCATGATCAATCATAGCCATCAGATCTTCAAACTTGACTAGGTTCAATGTATCCTTCGATCTGAAAATGTTTTACCCCACCTTGGAACTTGCATACATTTCTTGGAACTTGTGCTAGGGTATTGCGGTTCAATCTGCGTTGTAGATCTTCCTGCCATTTTTCCTTTGCCATAGACTCTTTAACAAACTTCATGCATGACATAGCAATCATTTAATCAATTCCAGCTCATCAGGTTCCTTCATTAAATAATGCTTTTATTCATTCAATGCATTCTATTATTACTCGGTTGCAACTTGGTAAATACTGAACTTTACTCGGTATACATTCTGCCTTCATTAACCGATAGCAATAACCTTAGGGTTTACCAACCAGGTTCCTTAGGGTTTACCGACTAGGTTCCTTGCTCAGTAACATAGTATAGTATTAACCTTACAATCAACAACATATGTATGATATCAAAACAATCTAAACATCATGATTTGATCATTATCTAACTTGGTAATAGTTGCCCATTGAATAACTTATTTCTCCCCTTATTCATCACAATCTTTCTGTGTCTTTTACCAACATCTTTATACTCACCAAATCATACTTCTTAAGATATGACAACATCATACTAAATTAGAAAATCAATTTCTTGACATCACTGACAAAATAATAATATTAAGACAGTAAACATCCTTAATTAGTTATATCCATAATCATCAACAACCTTCTCAATATCCTTATTGAAATACCAACAATCTCTTATTATAATTGGAATGCCAACAATCTCGCTTTGTCTGTTATAATGCCAATAGATCCTTTATCCTTAATCCCTCCTGAACCTATGGACTAGGAAAATGAAGGACATACTGCCATTGATACCTTTCCAAATGACCATGCCATATCTGTATATCTTAATGCAATTGAACCTGCAACAAATTTCACCAAGGATTCTACTAACGTATCTTCAAGTCAAGTGGGTGTTAAATCTCCTAGTCGCAAAAGTGAAAATCAAGAAAACAATATCAAGACTAATGCTGAAAACCATTTATTGGCAACATTAGACCATGAAAAAGTAAAAAGAAAGGATGCATCTAACAGTGAAAACCTCCTTGAGGCGCCAAAAGATGGGAGATTCGACACCTTACCTAAATACTATCAAGAAAGGTCATCAATTTTGATAGAATCAACAGAGGTAGTTACCATTGGCACAATTGATCTACAACCAGCAATCTCTCTATCAAAACTAGCAAGGCAAAAAAAATTGAAACCCTTCAAAAGATGGTAAATCAATTTTACTTGGTCATATGTAGACATTCCAAGGTTCAATCCATATCTTACAATACATCACTCGAATATCAGTCTAGGAGCAAGCATCAATAATAGAACACAACATGGATCAGGAGTAGGTATTCTATTCATTACACCACAAGGTCATACAATTCCAAAAGCATACAAATTAAGCTTTCCATGCACCAACATCACAATAGAATATGAAGCTTTGGTTACAGGTATCAAAATGGCTATAGAATGGAACATAACACAACTTCAAGTCTTTGGAGACTCTCAGCTCATCATCAATCAAATTAATGATGATTATCAAACAAAGGACGAAAGGTTGATGCCTTATAAAAAGATGGTTGATGATATCAAGAAATACTTTGTAGAAATAACTTTCCAGTAGATTCCAAGGAATGACAACAAAGCAGCAGACACCATGGCTACACTTTCTTCTCTCCTTTAGACATAGGAAAATCAACAATGTTATGAATTCCTGGTGGAAGAGTTGTTTTACCCTGCCCATAATTGTCCCGATTCCCAAACTATATGTCACCTTGTTGGGCATGATTCCTCCTGCTATGGCCAAACTTACACATACCTGAAAGATAATATCCTTCCTCCTGGCTTATCAAAAAATCAAAAAGGAAACTTTATTTGCCAATCCTCCCATTTTACTCTGGTCACAAATACCCTATTTAAATGAGGTCTAGATGGTACTCTTTTATGATGTCTCAAACAAGAAGAATCTGAGAAGGCCTTACATGAAGTCCATAATGACATTTGTGGCACTCATTCAAGTGGTCTTACCCTTTCAAAAAAACTCATACACTTGGACTATTATTGGCCAACTATGGAATGAAATTCTTTTCAGATAGCTAGAACATGCAAAAAATGTCAGATCCATGGGAATTTGAATCATGCACTAGTACAAGAACTTCATGCTTTGGCAACATCTTGGCCTTTCTGTCAATGGGGTCTTGATCTAGTAGGAAAGATAAATCCTTTTTCATCTAATGGTCACAAAATCATTCTTGTCGCTACAAAATATTTCACAAAATGGATTGAGGCAGTACCTCTCACAAATATCATAGGAAAACAAATTGATGCATTTATCTTGAACTACATCATCTGTCGCTATGGAATACCTATGACCATTATCACTAATAATGGGCGATTGTTCAAGAATTAGGATGTACAAGAACTATGTGAGAAATTTAAGATCCAGAATAAATTTTCCACACCTTACTATCCACAAGGGAATGGGCAAGTAGAAGCATCAAACAAAACTATTTTGAAAATCCTCAAAAAGACAGTGAATGATGCTAGAAGAGATTGGCATATTCAATTGAACCCTGCTCTATGGGCCTACCATACTAGTATCTGCACACCAACAGGTGCCACACCTTTCTCTCTTGTCTATGGATCATAAGCAATACTACCAATAGAAGTAGAGATACCTTCTCTGCGAGTATCATTAAAATTTCTTATCCCAGATGAAGAACAACGAGTATCTAGATTCTAGGAGTTAGAATTGATCCATGAACAAAGACAAAATGCCTTTGATCATTTAAAGGTATATCAGCAAAGAATGTGCTGAAGTTATAATCATAGGGTCAAACCATGAGTATTTCAAGTTGGGGAACTAGTATTAAATGAAAATCCACGCAACCAGGCAGATCGAGAAAAGAAAGGAAAATTTGAACCAAACTGGTTAGGTATGTTTGTGGTCATAGCAGTATTTGGGTCAAGAGCATATCAACCATCAACATAGGACGAAGATCAGTTCGACGAACCCATCAATAGCATGCATCTGAAGAAATTTTATGTCTGAAAAAGAAAAAAATTCAAAAACAGTGAAAAAGCAGAAAAATTCAAAAACAATAAAAAAGCAGAAAAATCAAAAACAGTAAAAAAGTAGAAAAATAAAAAACATTTAAAAAGCAAAAAATCCAAAAACAGTGAAAAAGCAAAAAATCCAAAAAAAAATCAAATATGAGAAAAAGTGCAATAAAAACAGACGGTGAAAACCTGGCAAATAGGCACTATCTATCTGCTAGCTCTTCCATCTATTAGTTCATGCATCCTTCCACACATATGCAGGCATCTTGGGTGGCTTCTCATCATGGTTTGGATCATTGGGTATATCATAATAAATTTGTTTCTAGGCTTGGGGCAAAATCCTGCACCTAGCTGGGGGGAAAAAATTTGATCATTTTTTTGAGCTTAATCAAACAGGTAGAACAATAGTTAGGCAACTCTTATCAAGCAAAAACTGCGACACACACAACATTGAACATGAGATCAAATTATCAACCATCAAACTATCACAAAGTCAGTCTAAGAACATCACACAGTTTTCAATGGATGATATCTTTTGGATAATGATTTTAGCATGATTGTTCAACTTTTCTATCTTGATTTTCACTATCATGATTTCTGAGTGACTCCGGGATGTTTTTGACTAGAGGAATAAGGAAGGAACATGATATTTTTATTGTTTGTTGTCTGTAAATTAATCATTAATATGTGCAAATTTTTCTCAAGACATGATCATCAGAGTATCATCGAAGACATTTCCGATTTGCGTATATAAATGATTAATATTGCCTGTTTTATGCAAGCAACACTCAAGTCATCTTGGTTCAATTATACCTTGATGCTTGTGCTAACTTGCCATATCAAAATCCAGTAAAATCGTGCTTAGGTCATCATGGTTTAATTATACCATCGATGTTTGCACGTATTTCCCACATTTCATTCTTGCATGGGATCCCACATGCTCATTTTATCCAAGGTTAAATCTATCGTAGGAATCATCAAGGTATCATCATAAGTGTATATGAAATCAAAATGATGACTCATCTCTCTCCAGATATTAATGACCTAGCAAAAATCTTATATCTCCCTCTCAACAGAACCAACGTCAGCATATCTGAATCTTCTTGCAACCTAATATTAACAAACTGTCAGTTCTTTATCCAATCAATCTTATCAATTCTATCAACTGATCACCTCTAATCTATCCTATCATGTCTTCTACAGGATGTATCTTTCCTAAAACCCAACATTTTGATCATGTCTTATACATGATGTATCATTCCTGAAACCAGACACTTTGATCATCTTTGTCTTATACATGAGATATCATTCTTGAAACCAGACTGGATCTCGATCTTATCAATCTAATCAGTCAAGCTTTATCAATAATCAAAAACCACATCACCGTGATCATAGAACTCGCATTTTCATCAACCACAGTTGCAAAAATCAGATCATCTAATCAGGAAATCAATTTCGCAAAGATTCAAATACTCCAAAGGTCAATTATCTCAATTGATCTCTCGAGGGGGCATCATCATACCCCAATTTATCAATCAATAGTTGGGGCATCCTATCGAACCAATATCATCATCAAAATGAGATTATTCTTTGAATCAATGTGTCATCACACCTCGCTTTGAAGAGGGGCAAAATGTATACACCTAAAAATGGTTTGAAGATAATTAATTAAATAAGCAATTATTTAATTAATCCCCCTTCCTAATTTAATTGAATTCGTTAGGAAATTTGATTAAATTCTCCCTTTCATCTACTTATTAATAAATCTAAGGATTTATTTAATAGTTTCATTTCAATAGTCCCCTTTGATTAATTAATTCAAATTAATTAATTATCCCCCCACTTAAATCAATTCTTCTAATCCTCTAATTAATTAAAACAAATCAATTTATGAGTTGTTGAGAATTAATTAGTCTTTTCCTATTATTTGAAATTTTAAAATTCAAATTACCCACATGTCTCGTAACTTCTAACCACCTAACCTAACCATCCCTATAACCTAACCCATTCCACCTAACCCTATCCTATCTTGCACATCCTAACTTCCTTATCCTAACCTCTTATGGGTTGGATATTCTCCCCTTGAGACACATGGCACTTTGGCCACATGTCTCCTTCCTTGGACACTTTCCCTGTCATGAGCAAGGCTCCTTGACACTTGTCACCATAGAGATGACAAGTGTCTCCTCCTCCAACCTCTTCTCCAACCTCCTCCAATTTCACCCTTGATATCTTCAAACTCAATCTTGACCGTTGATTCTTGCCACCTCACCCCTGGCCTTGGAAATCCTATAAATATCCCCCATTTTGGAGCAATAAGGATCCCATCTCATTTTCATCTTATGCATTGTTACTATAGGCATATCCATTCTAGCATATCATTTGAGCATTGTTATTATAGGAAATTGCATCTTAGATCTAGTTTAATTTGATCATTTTCTATCATAATTGTTGAATCATGTAGCTTAATCAATCTCTTTTCTAGCTTAATTGCATCATCATCATAGCTTAATCATGCATATCATCAGCTTAATTAGTCTCTTGGATCAATCTAGCATAATCAATCTCATATTTGCATATCATTATCATTTCAAATCCTCCATCTAGGTGTAGTCAAGTCACTAGGGTTGCTTATCTAGATCTGGGAGCAAATTCATACTCACATCTCTTAGGAGGCGATAGGTCACTTTGTCATGGTTCATCTTTGTTTGATTATTATTTGCTAACCATGTTTATAATGATCTATTGAGTGTTTGTGTTCTAGTTGCAGGTATCATACTTCACAGGCACGACACAAACCTATGAGATCCCACCTTCGCTTGTAGAAATGGCTATGCTTTATGGTCCTAGCTTCCATATCTTAGCTAAGAGTTGATATAATGGCAATGGTTGTGGTGCTCAAGAACAAGGGATAAAAGTTCCTTTAGAGAACAATGTTCGTGAAACGTCTTTTGGACTTGGATATAATCCCTTAAAAAGAGACCATCTATTAATGTTAATGTCATTTTCTCCTCTTCCATGTCTCTTTCACTAAAGCATCCTAAGTATATGGACTTTGGTTCTATTTTTTTGTCTTTGGATGTCTTTTCTACCGATGAGTCCTTGGCTGAGTTTCTAGGAGCTTATGATAGCCTTCCTCGGTACCACAATAATTATGGATTTCCCTATTGTTTGAATGTGGAAGCATACTTTGGGAAAGACACCGAATTGATCAAAGATGACGATGAGAAAATAAAGGAGTTCCCTCAACCAATGGATATCCCTCAACAAAGTAATCTTCTTAAAAGTGATACTATTGATGTTAAGATGGATCCTAGTAATGAAGAAAAGATCATAAAGATTGGGAAGGGCTAAAATAATGAAGAACAAAAGGAATACTCTGAGTTACAATATGAATTTCCTAAGATCTTTGCTTGGATATACTCTGACATAACTGGCATTGATCTTAAGGTTGTTACTCACAAAATTGTCTTAATCCTTGATGCTAAATTTGTGAAGCAGAAAATTATAAAGATGAATCCTAAGATAGCTTTTCTTGTCAAAGTTGAAATTTAAAAACTATTAGATGCGGGATTCATTTCCCTATTGATTATTCCCTTGGATCTCAAACATCATTGTTGTAGCCAAACCTGATTGTAGATAGGAAAATGGAATGCATCAAAGCAATACAAAACTAGCTCAACCAAAAAAACTAGATTGCAATGAAATTGATCCTATTACACGCAATGAAGCTATGAAGACAAAATGATAATAAAATTGCAAATCATAGAAGAAAAGCATCTCCTTCATATCTCTCCATTGTCCTCCTTTCTCCTCCAAATAGCAGATTTGTGGGTCTCACCTAAAAGTGCAAGAGCAAAGTATGAAAGCAAGATCGATTTTGACAGTACGATAATACTACAAATGTGGTTGATTCTAATGAGAAATGCATCCAATTTATAGAAAAATTGGAGAGAGGACAACAATTAGCAAGAAATTGATATTAGATGCAATTGGATTAAAAAATGGGAAAATTAGTTTTAGAGAGAAATGTCATTGCACAATTTCCGTGCAAGAGGATAAGACTAGCCCTCAAATCTAATGTTAGGATAAGATGCCATATCAAAACTCGTGATGAATAAGGAAACATGCTTCTAAATTAAAGCACAAAAATAGGAGATGTGTACTTGATTTTTGAGATCTCAATAAGGCTTCTTTGAAAGATGATTTTCCACTTCCAAATATTGATATGATAGTAGATTATACTATTGGTAATGCTTTGTTATCTTTTATGGATGGTTTCTCGGGATATAATCAAATTTTTATTAATGCTCAAGACCAATTCAAAACTACTTTCACCACCCCTTGAGGTACATTTTGTTGGGTTAGGATGCTTTTTGGATTGAAAAACATAGGCACTACCTATCAATGTGATATGACTCTCATCTTTCATCACTACATGCATAAAATCTTAGAAGACTATGTTGATGACATCCTAGCTAAATATATACTTCGCCAAGACCATGTTAAAATCCTTTGTCGAGTCTTTGAAAGAATTCATAAATATAGCATGTGCTTGAACCTCCAAAAATGTGTTTTTGGTTTGGATAGTGGAAAACTATTAGGGTTCATAGTCTCACATCATGGTATCGAGGTGGATACAAATAAAATAGATGTCATAGTTAATATGCCACCTCCTAGAAATATTTCCCAATTGATAAGTTTGCAAGGAAAGATACAAACTATTCATAGGCTTGTTTCACAACTCGTGGATTGAACTTTCCCCTTCACTTAACTGCTTAAGAAAAACACCACTTTCCAATGGAATGAGGATTGTCACAAAGCCTTTGAGGATTTGAAATCTTATTTGGCTAATCCTTCTATCCTACAATCTGTTGTTCCTAATAAACCTTTTCTTCTATACACAATCACTTCTTCTCATGTTGTCACAACTTTATTGGCACAACATGATAGTGATGGTAAAGAATTTTGGGTTTATTACATAAGTCGTACTTTACTCAAATATGAGGTTTGATTTACTATGACAGAAAGGCATTTCATTGCTCTTGTCTCTGCGACTCAAAAGTTAAGACATTACCTTTTTAATGCTAAGGTTCATGTAATAATCAAATTTGATCCCTTGAAACATCTCTTCTCTAAGACAGACCTTTCAGGGCATTTAGTGAAATGGGTTATGATGTTGATGGAATTTGACCTTAAATTTGTCTCTCAAAAGATAATTAAAGGACAAGCATTGACTGACCATTTAGTTGAAGCCCCTTCCCTTCTTGCATTACCAAATCAAGAATCCTTTCCCAATGAATTTGTTCTCCCTATTGATGCCAACAAAACTTGGGATTTGTATTTTGATGGCTCTAGATGTCGTACAAGCTTGGGGGAAAGTGTTATTTTGGTATCTCCTAACAGGAAACCTATTCCCTTATCTTATCATCTCAATTTCCTATGCACCAACAAAATTTCTAAGTACGAAGCCCTTATAGCTAGTCATAAAGTAGCTTTAGCCTTAAATGTTAAGCATATACATATCTATGGGGATTATCAATTAAATATTAGACAAGTTACACGGGTTTATCAGGCCAAGAAAGATAAATTATCATAATATCAGGACTTGGCAATATGCTTGCTAGAAAATTTTACCTCCTACACCATGGAGCCTATCCCTTGAAAGGATAATCAACATGTTGATGTAATGACATGTGTCACTTTTCTTGTATCCTTAGAGGACCCTATGGTAGACCTTAACTTTTTTTATTCATAACGTTTGTTCTCCGACTATTACTAGTAATTCTAGTGATGTGGCTTATTTATATGCTATAGGCTCTGATGATTGGTACTCACATATCTCAAGATACTTGATTGATGATACTTTTCCAGATTCTACATGTAAAAATGCTAGATCTAGAATTCATAAATTAGCCGCAAGATACATTATCCTTTCTAATATTCTTTAAAGAAGAGGCTATAATGGTCTTCTCCTCCACTATCTTAACAAGACCAAGATCTTGATTTCCCTTGAGGAGACACATTCAGGTGCTTGTGGGAGCATTTTAGGGGCAAATCCTTAGTCCAAAGGTTGCTCCGAATGGGATACTATTGACAAACCATGGAAAAATATTCCTTTGCATTTGTTAAAAAGTGTCATCAGTGTTAGCAACATAACAATTTGATCCACTCTTATACACAAGAACTTAGGTCACAAGTGACCTCTTAGCCCTTTTCTTTGTGGGATTTGGATCTTATTGGAAAAATCTCCCCTCCTTCATCCCAAGGACATACTTTCACTATAACTGCTATAGACTATTTTATGAAGTGGGTAGAAGTAGTTCCTCTTTGGACCACTACCGCTAAAGTAATCTATCATTTTCTCTTGGAAAACATCATTTCTTGATTTGGTATACCATCCAATTTGGTCTTTGATAATGGGACTTGTTCAAGAACAAATATGTGAAGAGATTCCTTGAGAAATTTCACATTCAACATCACTTTTCCACACCTTATTATCCTCAATCTAATAGTCAAGCTGAATTTTATAAAAAAATTATCAAGAAAATTCTTCGTAAGATTGTAAACAAACATGGTAAGAATTAGCATACTCAGTTGACTTATGCCCTTTGGGCCTATCAAACAAGTGTGTGCATAGCTATGGGTACAACTCCTTACAATCTTGCTTATGGTGTTGACGCTATTATGTCTTTGAGTTAGAGATTCCTTCATTGAGAGTCTCTCTTAAAGGTATAATTGACGATGACTCTTATCAGGAACGTCTTCAACAACTTTAAATGCTCGATGAGCAACACATAAACGCTCTTGAGCATATCCAAGAATATCATAAATCCTTATAGAAAAGTTAAAATGACAAGTTTGTTCAATGTTCCTTCTCAATAGGTGATCTAGTTCTTTATGAGAATCAGCAAAATGTGAATACCTTACTAGAAGAAAGAGGAAATTTTAGCCCAAACTGGCTTGAGCCATACATCATTACTGAGGTTTACGGGTCAAGAGCTTACAAAATAGTAGATGTGGAAGGTACGCCTCTTAAGTAACCTATAAATTCTATGCATCTTCATAGATACTATGCTTGATTTCCTTTCTTTCTCTCTTTTTTTCCTATAATTGTATGGTATGCTAGCATCTCTTCATTAAAGCATGTAGTATTAAATCATTGTTATTTGATCTATATTGCTTCATTCATGACAAACATCTTTTAGTTTTGATTGTCTTGAATTCATTGTGTAATTTTTTAGGAATTTAGATTTTCTTATGCTAGCTTATCATGCAATTTTCTATGTGTTTGGGTTAAGATACATCATGTTTTATTTAATTAAACCATAAATTAGATCACATTAGTTATGTAGTTCTTAACTTAAACACATTTCTATACATCACCAAATGTTGTATTTAATTAAATACTTAGTTATTTAACTTTATCACACATGTATCAATTTAATCATGAAGTATTGAGAAATCCATTACATGAGAATTAAATTAGACATACATGTACATTTCCAATTTTTTTACTTTTAATCAAAGAAATATATTGCAAATTAAAAGAACACATTTGAGACCTAGATCATCATAATCATATATATATATATATATATATATATATATATATATATATATATATATATATATATATATATCATCTAGAGTTTGAGGTACATCATATACAAAATAGACCACTAGATACAAAATGTGGCCTCTTCTATATTAACACTATCTATGGCTGGTGGCTACCCAAGACCTTGGATCCCTGCTCCTATGGGCGTATAACAGCAAGAGGACCATGAGTAACTCCTAGAAGAAATCCTCTGATCTTGATCCTTGACTATGCCTCAGTACATGGATGACTTAGCTTGAGCCTCTGATAGCTTGTGTTGTAGCCGCTTCGTCTCCTCTCGTTCGATCTCAAGCTAAATTTGAACAGAATAAAATAGATCCTCATGTCATCTAGTGCTCCTTTGGGGTCTATGCATGATCTGCAAAGACTGAGAAATACATGAAATAGTGACATTGTCTGATATGGTTTCTTGGATAAGAGATCGCCACTCATGTACTCTAGTTGTAGAAGAGAGAATAAAGATTAATCACATAAACATCATTATTTATATGATAAAGGATCCTTTACCTAGATCTCCCTCCTGCTAGTGGGGGTCATGTACTACAACCACCTCTGATCTAGAGTTGTTTCCCTCTCCTTGCTCATAGTGTCTCTTTCCTCCAGAATATGGTACTGTGGGAGATGATGGGTGCAAGATCAAGATAGGACTCACTATGTTTGTCGCCTCCTCTCTAGTTGCCACTTCTGGTGGATTCATGGCTATGGTGTTATCTCTTGAGTGATGGGGGACATCATCCTCCTCCTCCTCCTCTTCCTGCTCTCTCTCATCCTCCTCCTCCTCCTCTTCATGCTCTCTCTCATCCTCCTCCTCATTCTCCTCCTCCTCCTATCATCTCTGATCATCCTCCTCCCCTGTCCTCCCTCCCCACATCTATCCCCATCATCATCATTATTGCCACCCCCTATCTCTTGTTTCTCTCCCTCCTCCTCTCCCTCATCCTGGTGATCCAGTGCATCTATGTCACTCGGATCCTTATATGCCTCATAATCCTCACTAGTTGAATCTGCTACTCACATCCATGGACTTGGGTTACCCCTCAGATAGTCTAAAGGAAATATGGCTCTCGGGTAAGTCTTATCCTACCATGTGATGTACATGTGATGTACTTCCATATCATCATTAAAAGGGACATAAGCATCTCTCTACTCATCATTTGAATTTGTATGCTCTACATCATCATTAGTAGGCCTAGGAATTTCTCTCGGTCTCGTGATAACTCAAGAGTGTCGAATGAAGATTGGGACATCCAAAGGAACACCCTGCTCTATCCCAAAAAAAATTCTATCACGTTTGAAGTAGAATGGGACTATGATGTAACTGTGGCATCCCTCTAGGAGGCAATCCCTCTACAAGAGCCAAAGTTGTCTACACTGGTCTGGCCAAGTGGCCATCTGTTGGTATGACCTCCAACAAATGTCAGCTCCTCTCAATCTATATATGACAACTCTCCAATACAACAGATCACCATTCTTCCATGGTCTAGTAAGTTGGTAAGCATATGATCTAGGCACATTGAAATTCACATCAACAAGTACTTGTTCTGGCCTGGTGCATGTGATATGCTCAAATATCCAAACTTGCAGAAGGGTGCATGTCATCAAACTACTCCCCTTGCCATAGACATACTCTCCTAGATCATGGTGGAGATGAGATAACATGCTTCATCCCTAGGAGAACACTCTTTGTCGCTCCTCCATTTCTTAGATAGCATAAGTGAGACCCCCATGCATGTGATTACCTCATCCATCAGGGCATATGGCTAGCCCTATAATAGCTATCACGAGTCTCCTCATGAATCGAATGGTGCTAGTGGGGTGTAGTAACCAATGGATCATAACCCCACCCCTCATCTCACTAGGCATAACTCATCTGATGTAGTACATCTTCTCTCTCTTAAATGATTATGGTGACTGACCTATATGATACCTCATTGTCCATCCTTCTAATGGGAAGTCTCAATATGTGGTACACATCCTCAAGGATGACTGTCATCTCTCCAACAAGTAGGATAAATGTGGAGGTTTTTGCATCCCATCTCTTTATAAGTGCCATAAGCATCATTGGATGGTACTTCATGGATGGCATATTGCATATTTACCACAACCCTACTACATTAAGTAGCTCTTTATCCTCCTGAGACAATCAAGAAATTTGGCTCTGTATATTCCGGTACATATGTTTTACAGTGTGCTCTCACATGTGCGGTAATCTCTACAAAATCAACAATCAAGAATCAGAATCATGTCTACAAACTCAATCAATTAATTCAACACTAAAAGTTTGATCCATTGACTGCCATTGGTCACCCTGTTCAAGGATCAGGGCACCATAGAAGGACCAAGGCATTGTGGGAGGACCAAGGCACCCCAGTGGGACCATGGCACCCTAGGTGGACCAGAGCACCCAAATGGAACCATTACACCCTGTTGGGAGCTCATGTGAGATCAAACTTTCCCATCTACTAAAAAGTCAAACCTCGTTCAAGAGAAAGTACATGGGTGGTTCAATGGACTCACATCGTCGAGCGAACAATTGGCAATCATGGACTGCCATAGGATCTCTATCCGAGTGGGCATCTCAAGTCATCTTTGAGGCATCATGAGTGATCTGTGGGCTCCTCTACTACACTAAAGACAAAAAGTGAGAAAATGACAAATGAAAGTGTTATTTTCACTATTTATGAGGTATACGCTTTTCAAAACCCTAATTTCTGCATTTTCTACTCACTCATCCATATCTTGAGCTAAAGAGCTCCAATTTCTATATCGTTGGTGGTGTTGGAATCATGATTTATTTCTCTTTCCTACCAAATGTTCCATCATGCACTTTTATCTCATATCAAGTATTGTTGCGAGCATTTGTCATTATCTCTCTTCACGATTCATTGTGGTAAACATGATACCCTATTTCACCTTGCTAATTAGAAAGCCAAAACAAGGGGCCATATATCTACTCGCAAATTTCATCACTTCCTTGGTAACCATTTAGGTGATTTTGTAAGGCATGGTTCCTAATAGTGTACTATAGATATTGTTGGGGGCTTTGTCTAACACCTTATGGATTATCCTTTTTCATCAAATGTTTACTTTTTTGTACTTCAGCTTGCATGTGCACGTAGTTTCATATGATCGCTAAAGTGGGGGCTAAATGTAGAATCATAAATTGTACACCCTTGGTTGGGTGGTAAAATTTCATGCTTAATTTATCACCCACCTTACTGTGTTTGCATATTGCATTTAAAATTCCCTTTAAGCATTTAATTAATTAATTTAATTAAATCTAAAGTCTTGTTTCATCACTCTACACATCATAAAATTGGGCCCTTAAACATAAGTGTGCCCCTTTTTATTTTATTCTCCCAATTAATTATTTCATCAAAAACTCTAATCATGTCCAATTTCAACATTCAAGACTTGATTTCACATATCTAGACACCTCGAATCTCCGCATACTCCTAGAATTGACTGTAGAATCACAATATCTTGCTTCCCCAAAAATTTGGCAATAAGTTGGTTAGACCAAGAGGCGGCCTCTTGGTCCTAAATTTTTCTCCCTGAATTTTGGGAGCATGTTTTGGAGGTATTTTAATATTTGAATCCAAGACATTGACAAAATATCATTTCTAGGTCGGCCTATGACCCAAAACAAAGTTAGGGTTTCATACATATAGCCTTTTCTTTCCTCATTTGAAGGATCCATTCTCTAGCAATTGAAGGAGCCTCTTATGAAGTGAAAGTGCAGGTTATCTGAAGACTTCATCAGCAAATCAAGCATCTATCAAACCTACATCAATTATCTTAAACATCAATTAGGAGCTTTGAGGACATCTAAGAATAATAGGATATCATTGATTGTTGATTGTCTTGTACCTCTCCCTTAGGGTTTGGTATGGTTTCATGTTATTTCATGTCTTGGTATCAGCTTCATAATATTCATTTTCAGATTTACATTCACACTTTAGATCCATTATTGCATTTGTGATTTGAAGCATTTGCATTTAATCATTAGGGTTTTCTCTCCAAAATATAGGGTAGAACTCTAGATCTATTTTCTTATTCATTTAGGATCTTGCATACACACAAGGTTCTTGCACATGCATTTTCAATACATTATCAACTATTTGTGGAGGTCAAAATCACAAAAACAAGGGGTTTGACTAAGACAAAGCCCTAAATATCCACCTAGACATCATTTTTCAAGTTACAGATGCAGGTACAAAGATCTAATGAATGCACGAATTTTGGGGCCAACGAAACACATGGGTGCAGACTCATTCTTTGAATCAGACCTCAGTTTTTTGGACCAGGGCATGGCCTCTTGGTCCAGGACTAGGGCATGGCACCTTGGTCCTCTATGTTTTTCAGCATTTTCTAGCAGATTTGCATCTCGTTGCCTCAAGATCTGGATTCCGAAAGATCAGGTACCTCTGCAAAAATTAGGGACTACAGCATGGCCTCTTGGTCCTGCACAGTTAGCATTATATTGAGTGATAGGTGCCCCTCTGACTTCCTTTTATTCTCTATAATTAGTTGCTTAGTTTCAGATCTACAAGTTTATGCACTTTCGGTTCATATTTGCATTTTTGTTCATCTCCTAGCCTAGTTGATCATTGCATTGCATTTTGCACATCCCCTCTTCATAGCATGAAAGGAATAAAAACCCTAAAGACATTCCTTGACCCTCTCTCTCTCTCTTACTATAACTCAATAAAATTCATCATTATATAACTAGAAATAATATGAAAATCACGAATCCCTATTCTATCTATGAATTCTAATAAATATCAATAAAATAATGCAAACAAGACAATAAGGATGTATAATATTCAATGAAACACTAATACATTCGGACTAGATTTTCGATTGAGGTTTCTGACAGAGAAGGTATATTGTGGCCAAATTTGATTTTTTTTTTTTAAATGCCCACATTCGTCGTAATTCTGATGGTAATTTCCCATTTGGTTTCAATGAAGAAGGCATTAGCAATGAGATTTTTTTATTTTTTTTTAAAAGTGCTCGAGTTCGTCGTAATTCCGACGACAACGGCCATTACTTAAAAAAAAGAAGGGAATTCATTTGTGCATTGCAATCCCGCATAGGTGTCTATGGCAACTTCAACACCCAAGAACATCAAACCTACATCGAAGGCATTTGTGGTATTGCTTGCAATCCCACGCAGGAGGTAGATTCAAATTGCCCTAGTTTTTAATTTCATGTTGCAAAAAATATACATGTGGTGGTTAATTGCCCTAGTTTAATCTCGTAAAACCATAGAACTATGATTAAGGAGTGAGTGTTCAATTTTGTAGCAGCAATCCCTTCCTCCCGTATATGTGTGTGTTGATTGTTCACATGAGATCACATCTCTTTGTGGCATCATATCAAACAATTCACGAGCCTTGTCCATGTTTCCACATTTTGCATTCATGTCAAGCAGGGCATTTGCAAGTACAACACCTAACAAAATTCCTCTATCCATTATGCTTTGATGGATGCCCATACCCTATTCCAAAGCTCTCATTTTTGCACAGGCAGGGAAGATGTTGGAAAAGGTTGTGGAATTTGGCTTTATGCCTTCCAATTTCATTTTCTTGAAAGTGTCTAAAGCCTTTTCAACAAATCCATTTTGTGCATATCTAGTAATTGTTGCAGTCCACGAGACAACATTTCTTTCAGGCATTCTATCAAATAGTTCACCTGCCTTGTCTATGCTTCCACATTTTTCATACATGTCTACCAAGGCAGTTGCAACTACAACATTTGACAAAATTCTTCTATCCTTTATACTTTGATGAATGTCCATACCCTATTCCAAATCTCCCATTTTGGCACAGGCAGGGAGGATAGTAGCAATGGTCGTGGAATTTGGCTTTACACTTGCCAATTGCATTTGCTTGAAAGTTTCTAAAGCCTTCTCAAAAAATCCATTTTGTGCATATCTGGCAATCATTGCAGTCCAGGAAACCACATTTCTTTGAGGCAATCCGTCAAATAGTTCACGTGCCTTGTCTATGCTTCCACATTTTGCATACATGCTAACAGAGCAGTTGCAACTACATCTGACAAAATTCCTCTATCTTTTATGCTTTGATGGATGTCCATACCCCATTCCAAAGCTCCCATTTTGGCACAGGCTGGGAGTACGTTGGCAAACGTAACTAAAGAAATGCAATGATCAGCTCCAAAGACATCAAACCACTACTAACAAAACTGAGAGTCTAAAATATGATAGGGAATAGTGTGAGTTGTCTTGAAATAAAATATTTTATTTTCAATTTCAATTAAAACATAATTACTCAGCCATTTAATGTTATTAATAAGTGTTTAATTTATGAAAGAGATAAATGGTTGGCCACAAGTACATGAGTTACTAAATGCACACAAATAAGTGAATTTGATATTCAAAACTATCTACAATGAATTCAATTCTTGTCCATTAGTCATTTATGTTTGCAATAAGCATCTTTCTTAGTTTTTCTTAATCTTTATTCATAGTTATGTGCATATTTTACATTCTATAATTAGGATATCAATTGCTATGGCTAAACACTAGCATGATGTTTGTGATGTAGTATAGATGCATGGAAACATAATTATGGGATTGTTATATTATAGAGATCATAAATCTAGATATCGCATATTAGCTCTAGCTTTTCTTGGATTGAGTCTAAAGTTGACATATAGTCATAAAGCCACTATTAGCAGATCTATCCATTTCTAGTAAACACAATTGAGAAAGTCATTTTGATATTGAGAGTTTCTTATCTGTTTACCTATTGATCATTATTAAGCCATAATATTTAGGTCTCTTTATCTCTCTTACAAAACCTTTGTAAGTGTCCTAGATTGTCCCTACTACTCACTCTTCAATTCGGAAAAATGGAGTTCTAAAGATTTGTTGCACAAGATGGTGTTGAACGTATTTTTAAAAAGATTTTCTACATCTGACAGAGGAAGATACTACTTCCTCTTCCCGTATTTTTATAAAGATTTTCTTGCAGGAGCTGGCAGAGAATCTTGGTATAATCTTTCTTAATGAAAGGTTGAATGATCCAACAATGCAAGAGTCTTTTGATTCAATTTCTCCAAAGGACAATCCCAAAAATTCACGATTTGCTATCAATTTCTTTACTTATATTGGTCTTGGTGGTATCACTGAGAGTTTACGTGAGTATTTGAAGAATATGCCAAGGCTTGTAATGCAGCAGCAAAAGTCTATTCCTGAGTCAGATGAATCTTACTCTAATGAAAATTCTTCTAGTTCATCAAGTTTGTCAAATTCTAATACATCAGACTCAGATTCTGAGAGTGAAACTGACAGTGACAGCAGTAAGGAGTCACCAAGAAAGAAAAATAATTCAAAGCATGACAATGAGTATGAAAAAACAAGAAGAAAGAAAAGGGCGAGGGCATCTGACTCAGAGGATGGAAGTGACAGTGAAAAAATCAGAAGGAAAAAGAAAAGGAATTAAAAATCTTTCTAGTCAATTATTCAAGGCTCTAGTAGACACCGTTTTCCTGCACTGTGGCAAACAAAAGAATCACTCCCAAGTGCTTTGGTTTTATAAAAGATGATTATAAGATTCTACAATGTTGTTTTATGTATTTTAATAGCCACGGGTTTTAGAGTTATGTACTTGACAGGTAATGGATAAACAATGTTAGGAGGAGAAAACATTGAAGGCCAAGTGCAGATTGTGATAATAGTAGATCAATGAATCCTATTATTTATTGAGTATTTCTTGTTTTCCATGTTGTGTGATGTACCATAAGCAAACTAGAAATCTAAATTCAATAAGATGCTTTGTTCAATGATGATAATTTCTATTTTCTTGCCTGTGAAGAAAGACCATGTCAGACAATATCAACAAACAACAAAATAAGGAGACAATTGCTAGATTATGGTCTAACTTGAAAAGAAAAGGTGATGGAAAATGTTATTATCCATGCAAAATTTGTAAGGGGTTAAAGACTAGAAAACTTATAATCAAAACAATGAAGAAAAATTGTAGGATGCATGGTCACATTGAAGGTGGACATGATTATCATCCATTGGTAAGTTTTTCATTATATCGTTTTGACAATTTACATACATGATAAATCATGTGATGATGAGATCATGATCATGGTTTATTTATGTTTATAAATTTTATATAGGTCGAGCACCCTGAAGCACATGGTATGGATCAACACAACCCTGAGAATATGGTTATTGAAGTGGACGAACATGGAGGTGTGAATATCGAAGCTGAAGATAATGATCCCATGGAAGATGACGATCATGAGCCAGAAAACACAATTGAAGATGATGGTACAAATACATTGATCCATGACTCATTTAGTACTCGCACAGCTGATCATGATGATGAAGATGACCTTGATGTTGTTTAGGATGTCCCTTTACTTGATAATGCATATGAGGTCCTTTACGAAGGCTCATAGGCAACTCTTCTCTCTGTTGTATTGTTGCTGGTGAACTTGAAGGTTATGAATGGTTGATCCAACATAACAATGTCACGTATGTTAAGGTATGTCATATATGTCATAATTAACTATGAATCATGTTGTACCATTAATATTCTTTATTATAACAAATTATATTTTTTTGCTGTAGATTGATAGGTGAGTTTTTGTTACCACCATCAAACATTCTACCTCGCTCATACCGAGAATTATCTGTCATTATGAAAGATATTGGAATGGAGTATCAAGCAATAGATGCTTGTCCCAATGTTCATATTATATATCACAAACAAAATGAATTTCAAACTGAATGCCCTGAATGTCATATCAGTAGATATCGAACAAATCAAATAACAAAAAGGGTTCCTCGCAAGGTTCTTCGCTATATTCCCATTATTCCACGTATGCAATGATTATTCAAGTGCACTAGCTTGGCACAATTTATGGATCACCATGCACACAATAGAAGTCGAGATGACATTATTTAAATGTCTGCTGATGGTTCAACATTTATGGACATAGAGGAAAAGTGGCCACACTTTAAAGACGAACCTCGTAATCTCAGGCTTTCATTGGCAGCGGATGGTGTTAGTCCATTTGGAGAGATGAGATCTGTTTACTCAGTGTGGCCTATTTTTTTTATCAACAATAACATTCCTCCATGGATGTCAATAAAGAGGGAGCACATAATGTTGGCAATGATTGTTCCAGGTATTTTATCATTTATATATAGTTGTCTAAAAATATTGCAATAAAATGGCCATAATAATTATGTAATGTTTTTGCTCATTCGATTAGGTAAGTACCAAGTTAAAGATATGAATGTATATATCAAGCCTCTTATCGACAAGTTGTTGGAGTTATGGAATGGTGTCACTATGTATGATGTCTCTAGACCAATAGGACAAAGACAATTTCAATTCCATACGATGCTTCTATGGACAATACACGATGCCCTAGGACTAACACATTTATGTGGTATGTTATAGTGTTTAAGTTGTGCATGAAAATTATAATTCAAAAAATTATCATATTTAATCCAATTATACATTATCTTGTAGGTCTTCAAACAAAGGGAAAAATTCCATGTCCTGTTTGTGGTCCAAAGATGAAATCTCATCATTCAAAAAGTTTACGAAAGCAAGTATTTGATGAGTATAGGCATTTTCTCCACAAAAATCATAAGTATTGAAATACTGAAAAACAACTTTTCAATGGGAAAGAAGAGAATACATCAAAGCCATGAAGAATGATACCTCACCTATGGAAGTTGGAATATAATAGAATTAATTGTCAAGGTAATGCCTTTCCATCTATTGGTTTGTCATTAAACATCTTTTCTATTTTGTTTTGTTTACTGATGATGTGATTGATGATCATGAAGATCATGAAGGCATAAATGACCACCTTCCTAAGGGACTAAAAGTTATCCCTGACAATTTAGTAGGTTGCCCTACTACGAGCAGTTATAAATTGTTCATTTGTTTGATAGTATGCATATTGGAAAGAATATAACAAAGATAGTATGGAAAATATTGGATGGAAGGCGTGACAAAGAAAAAATTGTCAAAATATATAGTGACATTTAGGATTACAATCATGCAATGATAAATGTCATTCAATCAAATATCTATGGAGACTAGATTAATATAAGTGAGCTTCCTTGGTTATTAATGGACCAGCAAAGCAATGTTATAAAACAAGTCATACGAAAAAATTCGATTTCCCATAGGATTTGTTGTGAACATAAACAATCTCATATCAAAGAAAAGTGAATTTGGGCTAGGGATGAAAATGCATGATTGGCATACCTTCGTTAAGGTAATTCATGCTCTTGTGTTTTTAGTATGTATTTAAGTACTGCGCGTATGTGCATTTTTCATTATGTTACAAAAAAATGAAAAGATAATTTTATAATTGTTGTAGTACATTCTACCTCTATCTCTCCCAGACGACTTCGACAATAATGTCAAGAAATTCATATATGATCTTGGAAAATACATGAGGTAAGTAGTGATATTTGTTTAGTTCGTTGTATAGATATTATATTTGTGATTTGTTTACTTGTTATGTAATATATATTTTTGCATCTTGAATACCTTGTAGGTGGTTGTCATGTAAAGAAATCCATAAAGATGATATAAAATATTGGAAGAGAAAAATTCCTCATTTAATGTGTGAAATGCAAAAGTGTCTACCTCCAGGTTTTTTCAATGCACAAGAACACTACCTCATACACCAAGTTGAGGAGATTGAATTGTGTGGACCTATACACACTAGGTCAATGTGAATGGTTGAGATGATAGTTCTGATACTAAATGTTTAGTATAGATGCCAAGCTAACAAGATGAGAGGGGGGGGTGAATCATACAAACTTAATCTTTCATAAAAGCAACAAATTCAACCTCAGTAAACTTATCAGAAAAATAGTAATGCATGCAAACTCATAATCAGATAAGATCACAAAACATATAACACTAGATTTAACATGGAAACCCCAATAGGGAAAAACCACTGTGGGATTTCGGACCCACTAAGAAATATACTCTTCTAGAGTATGCTTGGTTAAAAGCAAATCTTGTTAAAGATTACAAACACATTGCTAGATGTGACCCAGTTAAGGGATTTCCCTCAGATCTGTTAGGATCTTCACTTTGTTAGAAGTGACCTTGTTAAAGGATTTCAAACACTCAATATGAATGTCACCTTGCTAGAGGGTTTTACAAATAAGACTGTTAAGTCCACTCGGTTAAGAGATTTTCTGTCACTTTCACAAAATAACAGTAATAAAAATCTATCTGCAACTTCACATCTAAAATGCTAAAGCAGATTCTTATTTGCTCAATACAATTTAGACATAGAACTAATCTTGTCCATTTGTTGGGCTTCTATACTCTGTTACTCAAATAGGTCTTCAAGCTTCTATGCTCGGTAATCACTATGTAGCATCCCTGTGCATACATTTGCTTGCATGCATTGTTTATCAATAGTTCCCTATTTATAAACAATTAGCTAACCGCTTAACCTCCTTGATCACATTTCCCATGATCAATCATAGCCATCAGATCTTCATGCTTGATCAAGTTCAATGCTTGTTTCGATCTAAAAAATGTTTTACCTCACCTTGGAACTTGCATATATTTCTTGGAACTTGTGCTAGGGTATTGTAGTTCAATCTGAGTTGTAGATTGTCCTGCAGACTTTCCTTTGCCATAGATTCATTAACAAACTTCATGCACAGAATACCAATCATTTAATCAGTTCTAGCTCATTAGCTTCCTTCATTAAATAAAACATTTAATGTATTCTGTTATAGCTTGGTTACAACTCAGTAATAACTTGGTGAATACTAAACTTCACTTGGTAGACATTCTGCCTTCATTAACCGATAGCGATAACCTTAGGGTTTACCGACTAGGTTCCTTAGGGTTTACCGACTAGGTTCTTTGCTTGGTAACATCGTATAGTATTAACCTTACAATTTACAACATATGTATGATGTTAAAATAATCTAAACATCATGATCTCATCATTGTCTAACTCGGTAATAGTTTCCCATTGAATACCTTATTCATCCCCTTATTCATCATAATCTTTCTGTGTCATTTATCGACATCTTTATACTCTTCAAATCATACTTCTCAAGATATGGTAACATCATACTGAATTAGAAAATCAATTTCTTTACATCAATGACAAAATAATAATATTAAGACAGTAAACATCCTTAATCAGTTATATCCATAATCATCAACAACCTTCTCAATATCCTCATTCAAATGCCAACAATCTTCCACTGTCTATTATAATGCCAAATGCTAACAATCTTCCACTGTCTATTATAATGCCAAATGCTAACAATCTCCCCCTTTGGCATTGATGGCAAAACAAATTGATTTGACCTTAAAAAGATTCGGATTGCTGTGATTCTGAAATGCTAAAATGCTCTCTTGCTGTCAATAGATTTCTCCCCCATACATTAGACTTCTCCTCTTTTTTTAGTCTTCTTTCCAACTGTCATCGGACTTCTCCCCTTTCTCAGTTTTCTCCCCCTTTGACAACAATGCCAAAAAGTAAAGAACTAAAACATAATTTCTTCCTGTATGAAGTGATTTCCTACTGTAATGTGTCAATTCAGTCTCGATTAGAGCATTTTGTCTTCAATTCCTGTTCCTTGTATTGTATCTTGTACACCTTTAAAAAACCTCCTAAAGTGTGTAAATCAGCATCAACTCCTAAAAGATATTCGATAAAGCCCTCGGATTGATGCTTTCACCGAACTCGGTCAGTGAGTAGAAGATAGGGGTAGGACCCCTAACTTACTTCTGAGATATTCAAAAGTGTCCCTTGGTAGTGGTTTGGTGAAGATATCAACTATTTTTTCCTTTGTGCTAACATATTCCAACACCACTTTCTTCTCTTGAGCTTCTTCTCTAAGATAATGATATTTGATAGAGATGTGCTTTGTCTTAGAGTGCATAACAGGATTTTTTGAAATGTTAATGGCACTAGTATTGTCACATAATATAGTTACTGGCTGGGTAACTTTCTCATTTATACCTTCCAATAGTTGTTTGATCCATGCAATTTTGGTACAATTCAATGCTACAACAACATATTCAGCTTCTGCTTTTGACTGTGAAACACATCCTTGTTTCTTGCTAAGCCAACTCACTACTCTTTCTCCTAAAAAGAAAGCTCCTCCACTTGTGATTTTTTTGTCATCAATGTTGCCTACCCAATCAGCATCAGTATAAACTTTTAAATCAAAATCATTTCCTTTCTGATATACTAAGCCATAATCCTTTGTGCCTTTCAAGTATCTAAAGATTCTTTTGATTGTTGTCATGTGTGTTTCCTTAGGATCTGGAGAGAATCTTGCAACTATACCTATTGCATGTGTTATGTCTGGTCTGCTATGAACAACATATTGTTGCTTTCCAATCATGGATCAGTAAATTGTCTCATCAACAGATGCAAATTCATCATTCTTTGATAATTTCCAGTTGGTAGTCATAGGATTACTTACTAGTTTTGAATCCTCCATTCCAAATTTCTTCAAGATTTCCTTTATGTACTTGGATTGAGTAATGATTTACAGCATCTGTAAACCTACAAAATACTTTATCTCACCGATTAATGACATCTCAAATTCTTTGCTCATTTCATTTCCAAAGTTCTTGCATAAAGAGTCATCTCCACAAAATATAATATCATCAACAAATATGGTTGAGATCAGTTTTCCATTTTCATCATTCTTCATGTATATATTGTTGTTCTCACTTGTCCTTATAAAACCAATCTTAATCAAATAAGAGTGCAATCTTTCATACCATGCTCTAGGTGCTTGTTTCAAACCATATAATGCTTTGTTCAATTTACATACCTGATCTTTATTATTGTCTTCAACAAATCCTTTAGGTTGTTCAATAAAAACTTCTCATTCTAATATTCCATTCAAAAATGCAGATTTAACATCCATTTGATATACCTTGAAGTTTTTGAAAGAAGCATATGCCAATAATGTTCTTACTCCTTCAAGTCTAGCAACAGGTGCAAAAGTTTCACCATAATCAATTCCTTCTTCTTGAGCATAACCTTTGCAAACTAGTCTTGCTTTATTTCGAATGACCTCTCCTTTTTCATTTAGCTTGTTTGTGAAAATCCACTTTGTACCGATTACATTTTTGTCCTTCGATCTTGGGATTAGTGTCCATGTGTCATTCTTCTTGATTTGATCAATCTCTTCTATCATAGCATTTATCCAATCTTCACTATTAAATGCCTCTTTCACTATTCTTGGTTCAAATTAAGATATCAAACATGTGTTCTGTCTCAATTTGTTCCTTGTCATCACCGGATCATCCTTATCTCCTATAATCTGACTTGGTGCATGATGTCTTTTGACATACTTGGCTAATACAGGCTTGGTAGGCTCTGTATGATCTTTTTCATCATTCGGTAACTGGATATTCTCTTCATTTTCTTCAACAGTTTTCTTGGTAAGACTGGTCGGTTGAACATAGACAAATTCATCATAATCTTCTGGTTCCTTGGAATTTCCTTCATCATTCCTTTCTGCAAATTCATCAATTTTCACATTTGCACTTTCTACTATTTTGTTAGATGATTTGATCAGACATTTAAATGCTTTGCTTCTAGAAGAATAACCTAGAAATGTTCCTTCTTCACTTTTCTAATCAAACTTGCCATTTCTATCATCTTTCTGAACATAGCATCTACTTCCAAAGATTTTAAAATAACTTACATTAGGTTTCTTATCATACCAGATTTCATATGGTGTCTTCAAAGTACCTTTCTTCAATTATACTCAGTTCAGGGTGTAAACTGTTGTGCTTATTGCTTCCCTCCAAAATGTTTGTGGCACTTTCTTTTCAATCATCAGTGTTCTAGCACAATCCATAATAGATCTATTTCTTCTCTTAGCTATTCCTTTTTGCTATGGAGTTCTCGGTGCAGAGACTTGTCTTTTAATACCATGATCATTGCAGAATAAGTTGAACTCATCAGATGTGAACTCTCCTCCTCTATCTGATCTAAGACATTTTAGTTGTCTTCCTATTTCATTTTCAACTCTTGCCTTGTACCATTTAAACATTTGAAAAGCTTCTGATTTTTCTTTTTAAAAACATTACTGACATCATCCTTGAATAGTCATCCACAAATGATATGAAATATTTATCACCATAATAACTTTGAACTTTCATAGGACCACAAAGATCAGTGTGCACAAGATCTAAAATTCTCTTAGAAGTGTAAGACTTGCTTGTAAAGCTTGATCTTGTCGTCTTACCCATCTGGCATCCTTGGCATATAGCATTCTCAGGTTTTTCAAGACTCGGTAGACCTCTTACTCGGTGCTTCTTGCTTATTTTGATCAGATTATCAGAATTTACATGACAAAACCTTTTATGCCATAACCAAGTATCATCTATCTTTGCATAAAGACATTTATTCCGAGTTGAGTCAAGATGAAATGTATTACCTTTTGTTTGTGTCCCAGTAGCAGCTAAATTTCCATGCTTGTCATGAACTTTGACCATTCCTTTTTGAAATTCTATTTGGTAACTTGTGTTGTTTAGCTGTGCTACACTCAACAAATTGTATTTCAAACCTTCAACCCAACAAACATCATTACATTTAGCATTTTCAAGAAGTGTTATGGATCCTTTACCTCTTACCGGACATGGTGCATCATTACCAAATCTTGCATAACCTCCATCATAATCTTCTAATTTAACAAACTTGTGTTTATCTCCTATCATATGATGTGAGCATCCACTATCTATGATCCAAGAATCATTAGTGTTTATGTGAGATATTAGGGCTTTTTCTTCATACTTTTCTTCATCTGATCCATCTTTGATAGCCACATAAACTACTTCCTCTGTATCAATTTCATCTGATTATCATCATTGGATTCCTCATCAGCTATTAAGCATGTCTTTCTATCTCTTCTTCTGAAGTCTCGGTGTCCTCTGTAATGATTATCTTTCCATCTGTCATCTCGGTAATCTCGCTTTTCAGTAGAATCTTTGTCAAGATAGTTAGAAGCTATATGTCCTATTTTATCACAATTGAATCATTTCAAAGGTAGTTTTCCTTTATACTTACCTTTGCCTCTGAGTAACCTTCTGGCTAATAGTGTTTCAAACTCTTCTTTCTTTCTGATTTCCTCATACAGTTTGTGTAGTTCTTCCATGTTCTTATGAAATCTTTCACTTGCTCCACTATGATCTCCTTCAAAGTACTTATACTTTCTTTCATTGTAATCATTAGATTCATCAAGATGAAAAGAACTAAATGTAGATTCAACTTTATTTACCGAAGATCCACTGTTATCAAAGTTACTTAACTCAAATGCATGTAGCTTACCAATGGTAGCATCTAAAGAAACTGGCATATTCAGTACAGACCTTAATTCATTGATTGCAGAGACTCAGATTGCATAAGCCAGTAGAAGGGTTCTTAACAAATTACTTGTTATATCCTTTTCTTCAATAGTTCCACCTACTCCTTTGATTTGATTGACAATCTCCTTTAGTCTTGTACTGTACTGAGTTATGTTCTCACCTTCATTCATCCTCATGGATTCAATTTGTCCTCTTAGACTATCTACTTTTTCTCTTTGAACATGTTCATCTCCTCCATACACAAATATGAGCTTATCCCACTTTGCCTTTGCATCATTGCAACCTTCTAAATCATTAAACTCTAAATCGATCAATGTAGATGTTATTTCAATCATTGCTTGGATATGTTCTTGCTTTGCCTTTATCTCTTCCATTATCAATGGATAGGTGCTCAGTGTAACAAAATTATTCTCCAGATAGTATACAACATATTCTCCAACTCCTGATAGATGCAACTTCATCCTTTTCTGCCATGTAGAGAAACTTGACTTGTTCAGCTTCGATGCATCCCTCTTATACATCTTTGGATCTTTAACTCAAGTGCCTTTAAAATTTTCCTCTGGAGTCCAAAGCTCTGATACCAATTGATAGTTCTGATACTAAATGTTTAGTACAGATGCCAAGCTAACAAGAAGAGAGGGGGGGTGAATCATACAAACTTAATCTTTCATAAAAGCAACAGATTCAACCTTGGTAAACTTATTAGAAAAATAGTAATGCATCCAGATTCATAATCAGATAAGATCACAAAACATATAACACCAGATTTAATGTGGAAACCCAAATAGGGAAAAACCACTATGGGATTTCAGACCCACTAAGAAATATACTCTTCTAGAGTATGCTCAGTTAAAAGCAAATCTTGTTAAAGATTACAAACACATTGCTAGATGTGACCCAGTTAAGGGATTTCCCTCAAATCTGTTAGGATCTTCACTTTGTTAGAAGTGACCTTGTTAAAGGATTTCAAACACTCAATATGAATGTCACCTTGCTAGAGGGTTTTACAAATAAGACCGTTAAGTCCACTCGATTAAGAGATTTTCTGTCACTTTCACAAAAATCTATTTGCAACTTCACATCTAAAATGCTAAAGCAGATTCTTATTTGCTCAATACAATTTAGACATAGAACTAATCTTGTCCATCTGTTGGGCTTCTATACTCTATTACTCAAACAGGTCTTCAAGCTTCTGTGCTCGGTAATCACTATGTAGCATCCCTGTGCATACATTTGCCCGCATGCATTGTTTATCAACAGCTCCCTATTTATAAACAATTAGCTAACCTCTTAATCTCCTTGATTACATTTCCCATGATCAATCATAGCCATTAGATCTTCCAGCTTGACCAGGTTCAATGCATCTTTCGATTTGAAAAATGTTTTACCTCGCTTTGGAACTTGCATATATTTCTTGGAACTTGTGCTAAGGTATTGCGGTTCAATCTGAGCTGTAGATCTTCCTTCCAACTTTCCTTTGCCATAGATTCATTAACAAACTTCATGCATGGCATACCAATCATTTAATCAGTTCCAGCTCATCAGCTTCCTTCATTAAATAAAACATTTAATGTATTCTGTTATAGCTCGGTTACAACTCGGTAATAACTCGGTGAATACTAAACTTCACTCAGTACACATTCCACCTTCATTAACCGATAGCGATAACCTTAGGGTTTATCAACTAGGTTGCTTAGGGTTACCGACTAGGTTCTTTGCTCAGTAACATCGTATAGTATTAACCTTACAATTTACAACATATGTATGATGTTAAAACAATCTAAACATCATGATCTCATCATTGTCTGTCTCGGTAATAGTTGCCCATTGAATACCTTATTCATCCCCTTATTCATCATAATCTTTTTGTGTCTTTTACCGACATCTTTATACTCTTCAAATCATACTTCTCAAGATATGGCAACATCATACTGAATTAGAAAATCAATTTCTTGACATCAATGACAAAATAATAATATTAAGATAGTAAACATCCTTAATCAGTTATATCCATAATCATCAACAACCTTCTCAATATCCTCATTCAAATGCCAACAATCTTACATTGTCTATTATAATGCCAAATGCTAACATGAGAGGCACTTGAAATTTTTGAAGGCTTTGGTTCGACAAAGAGCACATCCTGAGGGTTCTATGGTGGAGGGATATATGGTATACCAGACTATGGTGTACATTTCTGAATATCTTCCTAAGTTTGTAGCAAAGATCCACGTGGATCGCATTTGGGATCCCAACACCATTAACAAATTCGAAGGGGAGTACTTGACGGGGAAAGGTAGATTGAGGAAAGTGAGAGGTAATTATAAGATGTTATTGTAGTTAATTAATTCTTAATCTTCAAAATAAATCGATTGTAAGACGTCTATTTATTTTTTGTACAATTGGTCGAGAGTGGGATGCACTACAATTGTATATTGCAAACAATCTTGATTGGATGATGGTATAGATTGAATGTTGTCAACATTCTGGATGCACGTTAACATGGGAAGGTGTGGCTTCATTGGTTAAAGAAGCACATCATAATGGAGATTCCAATGTTACACAAAGGGAAATTGATTTAGCATATGGCTTAAGAGATAAACAGGTACATATAAATTTATTAATCACCCATATGTTTATCAACTCACAATGCAATAAATTTTACATGTTTGACATATCGTAGGTCAAACACCACAACGCTATGTGCTACAATGGTCATAAATTTCGCATAAAAAAGTTGGATGACACGAAGAAAACTTATGATTCTGGCATCACTGCAGTCTTTGAGGTGACAAATATTTCATCGAGAAATGACATACATCCTCAATGATCTCAAAATCGATACTAAGGCATTTTGGATGATATACTTGAGTGTGACTTTAATTCCTTCAAATTAGTTTTGTTCATCATCAAATGGTACAGGCTACGATTGAATAAAAATGATCCTGATAGAACTGTTATTAAATATTATAATGGTTTTACAATGCTAAATACAAGGTCATTTGAACCAGTTGGGGATGAGCCCTATGTTCTTCCAAGCCAATGTGAGCAAGTATTTTACTCAGAGGTTCCACATAAACCGGGTTGGTCATTTGTTGTTAGACATGATCCAAGAGGAAGGCTGATAAAGTATAACATGATGGAAGAAGAAGATACCAAAGAAGAAGATATCGAAGAAGTAGAAGATGAAGTAGATGATGATCACGATCAATAGTTTCTCAATGACGAAGAAGAAGAAGAAGAAGAAGAAGAAGAAGAAGAAGAAGAAGAAGAAGATGATGATGATGATGATGATGATGATGATGATGATGATGATGATGATGATGATGATGATGATGATGATGATGGTAATGGTGATGGCGATGGCGAAGGGGATGGTGATGGTGATGGCGATTGTGATGGTGATGGTGATGGTGATGGTGATGATGATGGTGATGGCAATGGCGATGGTGATGGGGATGGTGATGGTGATGGTGATGGTGATGGTGATGGTGATGGTGATGGTAAAGACATTGATGTCATGATGATGATGTTGATGATGATGATGATGATGATGATGATGATGATGATGATGATGATGATGATGATGATGAATGATGATGATGATGATGATGATGATGGCGATGATGACCTTATGTTCATGATGATGAAGAATGAAATGTATGAGGTATGCGATTAGTATATTATCTATTTAATATTGACTTCTTGATAGAATTTTTTTTACATAATTAATTCATTATGTTTTGAATTCTAATGCCATTACATAGATAATTCACGATGCACCTTTTAATATGGAGATGGAGATAGGGAGAGTGACTATTTATGTGACAATTTTTAAACTGTGTTTATTTATGGAAATTGGATTGTTTATTAGCTATGTGATGGATGTTGATTTAAAATACATATGTGATGGATCACATGTTTATGATGATGCATGTGACATTTTTTGAACTTTGTGTTTATTTATAGAACGTGGATTGTTTATTACCTATGTGATGGATGGTGATTTATGATACATGTGTGATGGATTACATGTTTATGATGACACATGATATGTGATGCTAATCGTGATGCTCAATTACATATATGATGACACATCATGTGATGCTTATGATGCTTATGATACGTATGTATTTATTGTTTATCAACTTATAAATGTAGTAATGCTTATGATGCTCAATTGATGGTGTTGATTTCAGGTATAGTCCCTGTGTGATGTTGTCACCCTTGGTGGGAACAGGTCATTGACTACAGACATCATCAACCATTTAGTTGAGGATCCTGCATAGTCTACATAAACTAAAGGTAAGGAATTAAAAAAATTACAATGATTTTGATGAAAACATCTTTTTATTATTTAATACTCTTTTTGTCTACAAAGTTCATGTTGTTCATGTTGTGTACTATGTAATTTTTAAGTAACATAAGATAATTGAATTGCATTGTACAGGACCCTGAACCCCTTTGATGAGGATCCTGCACAGTCTCATGGATGGACATGTATAACTAGTCAATACACCCTATAGAAATAGTTTATTTTTTTTAAATTACTTGGAAAACAAACTTCCTCAGTTTTTCAAACCTCGACATTAGCAGCAAATCTAATACAGTTATCAACACTTGAGGCCTTGGTTGGACTTATTCCAATTTTCATCCCAAAATCAACTTTAGGACTGACTTCTTCGTCAACATTACCCTCATTTGCAAAATTTCTCTCTCATTACCAATTAACTCTCTCATTTCATGGAGTGCAGATACCCCCAAATAGGTATTTGTCAGATATGTCTTCATCTAGTGAGGAAAATGCAGTAATAGAAAATGAAAGTGACACATGTAGTAGGTCTACAATAGGGAGATCAACAAGAGGTCAAAAGATTAGAAGAAAATTCAATAAATGCATGAAATTTTTCCTTGCTCAAGGGGGGTCATGTTCTTATGATGATGAGACCAAAGGTGACATTGAGGTGCCACTGAGGTACAAACATCTACAGAAACAATGGATGCCCAAGGAACTTCCTCCAATAAACATCAATTTTTGTGTTAACGATAGGATATATCGCATAGCACCTTCGTCGTTACATGGTTTAGGCTTATTTTCCATGGACGACATAAAGGTCTGTTACAATAGAGTTGCAGAATTGATGGAGTTTGTTGGACCTTGTTACAATTACAATCATTGGATGCAAATTGTTAAATATAAAAAAAGTATGCATAGGTATGCACTGTTAGCAAATTATATACAATAGAAAGATAATGATCAAAGTAAACAAGTGGCTATATACATTGATGGTTGGCCAAAAGCAACAGGGAATATTGCAGGTTTTATAAATAGTACGTGACCTAGGTCAACTAATAAATAACCCAATTGCATATTTGAGGCACATGAGGTGAATCATGTATTTGTATGTGCGATAAAATCAATAAGTGTAGGCGAAGAGCTTCTAATCGATTACAGTTTGAATCATATAGATACAAACAAAGTTAATATCATGGGGGTGGTATGTATACCATTTAAATTAACCAACCTCCAATTAATGAATTCAATATACCATTTTATTATGAAGTTTTTTTGCTAAGTCTATTGGTTTAATTTTGCTAACGTTTTTTATATTTTTTCTTTTTCACAGGCCGACATGGATCCATCACATATCACAGACAGAGATGTAGCTTGTGACACTTCTACTGAGCAAGTAAACCTCATTGTAATTGTACAAATTAGATAGAAGCAAACTGTTACATTATTATGTTCTTTTTTTTAGTGATTTATACTAATTTTGTAATTGTTAATTATATTCTTGACACAAACGGATGTTCGGGGAAAGGGAAAGGGAGTTGCAGTACCTGAGCACCTTTCTAGGGATGTGGAATCATTAGGGTTAAGCGATGATGACCCCGAAGATCCCACAAACCTTATGAAATTCTTTTAAATGCCTCTTATAAAAATTAGAAAAGAGATTGTTTCTTTGGAAGCCATGCATCCTATCACTGATGAGATACAAGAGATGGTGGAATTATTGATTCGGACAATAGAAAACTTGCAAGTAAGTAGTAATGAAAGCTTTAATTATAACAAAAGTTCAATAATGGTTTATATTTTATTCTCTTTTATGTCATTAACTAAAATATGTGCGTATTGTTTTTATAGCAATTTATCCACCCTCATCAAAGTCGATCCCATAATCAGGGTGTTGCAGGACCTTCAGGTGATGATGATTATCTTGTATTATCACTTGCTTGGCTTATCACTCTGAGTACCCAAAACACATCATACTTGATACTGTCAATTTTCAAAATAAAGGTTCATCCTTGTTTACAATTCTTGCACTTTTCATATATATGTTCCACCCTAAAGTACGAGCATCCCCCCATGATTCCAGAGAGGGAGTGGAAGGACCTAATTTTGGATGCCAAGGAGAAAATTGAAAGGAAAAAAGGAAATACACCACTAGACGCTAGAAGAAGGTACGAGATACTATTAAGAATGTAATTATGTACTAATTAATTACTCTTTATATTTATATAATCTAACATATTTCAAACTTTTTATAGACTAAGAGACACGTCAAAGGCAATCAAGGCAAGGAAAGAAAAGAACGGGAAACAGAAACTCGGCTCTAGTGGTTACATGAAACTTGCTGCACAAATTGTAAGTATCTCCTATAAACGAAATATTGCATCAAAATATTAATAAATTGCAAACGTTTTTTTTAAATCAAACAATGCAAGAAAAATTCATGGTACCAAGCAAAAATGTAGGGCTCTAAATTCAATAGATTGCCCATAGAAGATGACAAGAGAATTGCCTACTAGAAAGGCTATTCAGCCATGGCTAATCGGCTACGAGAATTGAGTGGGCATACACAATATTCGAGTGCATCCATCACACAGGTAAATATGCTAAATGGAAGTTGTTTCAAATTGAATACTTTACCAATAATCTAATTGATGTTGAGTTCCAACATAAAGTGACTATATTTGTTTTAAATAAGCAAGCAATGATAACAATGTGCATGTCATTGGAATGCACCTTGCTAATTATGAAACACCACCTGCACATGAAGGTCCATATGTGCATCCCAATAGTGGAGGTATTCATTTTCTATTCAAATTTATTTATTTAGGTATTAATACAATTAAACATCTTAATTTGTAATTAGAGTAGTAATTAATGTAACCTTTTTTGTTAATATTTTAGAGCATGTAGTCGGTGGTGAGCAAGTGGAGCATGATCTAGGTACACAACATCAAGAACGTGATGTTCCCCACTCAGGTAAAGAGGACCACTGTTATTGCTTTAAAAAAATATAATTACAATTGGTGTTCAACATTAATGTAACCTTTAGTATTTCAACTCCAGATGATCTAGAGGGTGTTCAGCATATTAAGGTTGAGGCTACACAAAATGATGTGGCCCCATTAGGTAAAGAGCACAACAATTATGTTCTCTAAATTAATGAAATACTTGTAACAATAATTTTTATTTTTTTTGAATTTAACCCATTTCTTTGTTATTGCAGAGGACCCCCCTTCGCTTCAGTGTCCTCGTCCTCAGCATAGGACTAGGCATACATCAAGATCACAAGCAGTTGGCGGAACATCTGTAGAGGGGGGAAATGATGAAGAAACCGATGTTCCACTTAGTCTTTTCATAGCTTCAAAGAAAAAAAAGAAAGAAATGATTGTAATCTAACTTATTTGATAATGACTGATTTTTATGTGTTAGTGAATGTAATTATGTGCTAATTAATGGTTATGGATGATATGTGTTAATTAATATTGATGAATGTTGTGTGTTAATTAATGTTAATCAATGTTATGTGTTAATGAACATTATGTGATATTAATGAATGAATGCTATATTTTATTAATGGTAGAAAGAATGAATGAATGAATGTTATAAGATGTTAATGGGGAATTTAGAGTGATGTTAGGGGGGGGGAGGGGCCAAATGAGCTTCCACCTTCACGTTGTTGGCCCTGTTAAGTAGAGAATATCAAACTATTCTCGAAACCAAGCAAATCTCAACAAGATAACACAATTTTCAATATTTCATTATGTTGCACAGTTAATCTTATTGAATACTGTATATTGAATCTTATTTGCAGGGTCCAATAGAGCCAACACGAACAACAATAACACCACAAGTTGCTGGGTATAATGAACTCCCATATTGTCTTGTCTGTACACGAACAATATGAGTTGCTTCTAGTGTTGATATCCAAGGTAGGACTGCAAAAGTTATGATTATGCCTCATCCTTGTAAGTTTTTTTATTACTTGTAAGTAATGAATATGCCTCATCCTTGTAAGTTTGTATATTACTTGTAACTCATGAATATTGCTCTTTAGTTGATTAAAATTAAATGAAAATCTTTAATGAATACACAAAACTATATACATATGCAAGCACACCATGGTTGAGATGGTCCAACTCCCTAGTCTCACTCTACAACTAAGCTCATACCATATCCAAATCAAAGACATCTCAAATACATCATCGGTGGAAAGCTGCAAAATCCCATTTTCATACATAAGCAAGACATACACAATTGGGCATAATCACCAAGAGAACGGTAAAAAGTGTTTTTGAGATTGTATCATGGATGCTTTTAAGGATTGCATCATGGATGCAAAAAATCTCTTCATTAATCCTTGACTTATGCTTGCTATAATACTTCTTTAGACTTCTCATGTCATTTGTTGCACTTCTTCACTATTTTGGACTGAGTTTCAACTATGTATTTGCCTTGACTTATGATTGTACCTAGCTTTGTCCTATCTTTCTAAGCTTCCTCTTTGAATTGTGGTTGTAGCTTTGATAATACCTTTTTAATGTTGCACTATTTGTAAGGAGGACAACTCCTAATGCATGTTGCAAATTGTGTTCTAGTGACTGAGACTAACCTTTTTGTACTTGATGTTTTTGACTAGCTATCATAACCTCTAACTTTGATGCTTGTGCCTTAATAGAACTAGATGTTTCTTGTATGCATACTTGGTCAAGGACTGCATTATGATGCTATAGGGCTACAAACTAAGGTTATTTATTGTATTGAGTTGCACATTTGACATGAGTTTTCCTATGACTGCTATGCCTCTTGAGGTTATAAGGTGTTGTTCTTCTCAAGTTTTGACAATGCTGCAACAATAACGTGTTATTTGTTGTTAAGGTTTGAAAAGACCTTTTAGAAACTTATACCCTGCTCTTTTTCACTCAGTAGACTTGATTACTATCATTTTATTTGGTACTAGGTATGACTGCCTACTGGCTTTACTATAGACTGCAATCTCTCTAGACTGTATTTTTTGAGTGTTGTTGTTCTATACTTGACCATCTATTAGGAAAAAATAGCTTGAAATGTCCAAATCAATTAATGAATGACTACACTATCACCAATCTATCTTGAAGATTTGACTACTCTTTAGATTATGATTATGACTGTCATGATATTTCATGAGACTGCTCTATCCCCATATGAAACCCTTTGTTCCCACAAATCAATGCTTTGAACTTGACTGCAACTTTATAGTGATCACCGTCTTTGTACAGTAAGCTTGCTACTTTCTCAACTTTTGATATATTGGAGGCTCCTAGGATGGTTTCTATCTTATAGTCACAATACCTTTCTATAATTTGCATTTCAGATCACTGCTCAATGATCATATGATGTCTTTGTCTTTTGAATTTGACTCTCGAGATTGCTCTATTTCTTGACCTTTTGCATAATTTTGGGCCACTATTCATTAATTTTATTACCCTATATGTAAAAGACCTTGCTCGTTGCTTCCCGTACTTGATCTTTATCCGGTTTGTGTCAATCCTACTATTGCACCTTTTCTATTTATGATTGAGATTTGTTTTGGGATTAAAAACTCTTGATGATTTCACTAAATGACTTTTGCATGACTGTACTTTCTAAGCTATCCTAGGGAACAAAAGAGACCTAGGGATTTGCTCACTTCAAGGAAAAAGAAAATCTAGCAATACAATCAACCCTTTTAAATAATATGTGGAACCCTTATGGTGAGCAAGAAAGTATTGACAAACTTATAGATGTTGTCATAACACAAAGCTGAAACTATATTATTTTTTATAGATAATCAGATTTCTCCTTTAACCCAACTTTTCCTTGAATCATTACTGTAGGTGTATCCAATGCATGATTTAAACAATAAGATACTAAAAATTCTAAAATAGGGTTCTAAAAACCCTACCTCCAAATGTGGATATCTACTGTTATGACTATGACAATTTCTCTCCAAAAGCTTTGATGCTAACTTCCATCATACCTAAACTCTGCATGTGGTTTGCATGGTGTTGGCATGAGGTGCTTTGTAAATGTCCTTATGGATTCTCTTCATATTTTTATGAAACTCCTTCATCGAAGAGGCAAACCTCTCATTCAAACTTTGAAGTAACCCTTTTACTATTGCATGCAGTCCTTTTCATATAAACCTTCCTCCTTCTGGTGACGTGCTAGGACATAAACTGAAGGTGTAGCTTGTGGAACCTATTAAGCATCAAATCTAAATTAAGTAAAATATCTTGATTTGAGAGATTAAATCATAGAAGCCATCTATCTTTGGAAGAAATCATCATTTTCATTGATACCGTAATAACCCATAAGTTATTGAACAATTCTAATAGCATTCTATCGAAATATCCAAAATTCAAATAGTATCAATGAGACCCAACGATGTCTCATTGATATAATAAGTATATCGAAGGAAAGGTAACACCGATGAACTCTAAAAGGGACTCATCGAAAGCAATGATTCCACCGAAAGAGGATATCGAAGAAAGCAGAGACGGTTTTCATCGATGGGAAAAGGTTTCCAAGGAAATAATACCATCGGCGCAACATGAAGGAAACTTACCGAAAGAAGATTCTTATTGAAAGAATGATATCAATCAAACAGAAGGAAGCTACATCGATAAAAGATATCGATAAGGATATGAGTTTTGAGGAGGCTAAAAGGCATGTTACCGATATGTGTGGTTTTATCGATGCAACTTTATCGAGGAAGATTACTAATGAGATCATTGATGAAAGATGATAGTGGAAGCAAATCATCAAAAGAAAGATGGCCTCAATGAAACAATAGACCCATTCATCGAAGGAGTGTAGTGATGTCAGTAGAAAAATGTTTCGATGGAAGGATAAAGGAAGTTATCGAAGCCCAAGGTTTCTTCGACTTGAAACCCGATGGACATCAGATATATATTGATGAGGAAATAAGTTTCGAGGAGGTTAAAAGGCATGTCTCCACTATGCGTTGTTTTGCCGATATAACTTTATTGGTGGAAGATGACAAGAGAGGATAAAGAAAGTCTTCGGTGAGACAATAGATCCATTCATCGACGGGGCATAGTGATATCTATGGAAGAGGTATTTCGGTGGAAAAATAAAGGAGGTCACTAAAGCCCAAGGTTTCTTCAACATAAAAACCGGATGGATATCAGATAGGTATCGATGAGGAGACAACCATAGTGACTGAATACAACATTTCAATGAAGGGAGAAAATACCTAGTCGAAGTAATGTTCGAAACAAAAGTGTTGGTTGACGATTATATGTTGAAAAGCCACAACGCTTGGTGATAATGTATACTCTCATATAAAGGAGGGAGCTTTTTAATATGGAGGAAATTTAGAGAAAGGAGTAGATTATAGCCTCAGGCTTACCACTGTACTATTTTGGCGAATATATATAATATAATCAATTGTTTTTCCTTTGAATATGTGAACTTTTAGTAGTGAGGAAAGAAGGAGGAAACAAAGACTGTTCCAGATTCTCTTCTATCATAGTCATGCAAATGTTGCATTCGAGGGGTATTTCCTTCCTCGTTTCCTCTCACATCAGGTATGTATCTATTTCATATCCGACTAAAATGCAGAGGTTAATCATGTATCACTAATTGATTGTGGAAATATTACTCATTAAAAGATTACCTTCCTTTTAGATAAATTAGTTAGATTCTTATTATGTTGAAGAACATTTAGTTAGTTTTCTCCTTCAACTAAAGTAGTTATGTTTTATTTTGAAATGCTCAATTTTTTATCTTAATATAGATCACAATTTATTTTCTTTAAGTGTAGAATTAATGGAATATTACATATGGTATTCGAGCAACCAAGTTCGACATTGAACCTCAGTCTTTCCACCTATAAACAATAAGGTAGAAAACTGAAATGAAGCATTTTAGTGAATCCTCGAAGTGGATTCGAACCATTGTGGATTACTACATTTTTCTGCAGGTAGTTGCTTGTGATATTATCTAAAGGAGATAAGGTTACTTGTGTTCTTCCAGTAAAACTCTATGTTTCATATTGTAGATTTGAATAAAAGATTTACTTGTGAATTGTAATTGCTCCTCGTATTTCTTCCTTGGATGGTCTCTTAAGGTTAGAGTTAAATTCATTCAAGCAATTTACAATAAAGACATCGAAGTAGAGCTCATAAGAAATAGTAATTGACAGACTCATCGAGAGGGGGTGGGTTTAAAAATTGTCTCATAAGTTTACACAATAAGTCCTAAAGAAATATAAAGACTCTGTAGCCCAAAAAACAAAGAAAGGCACTGGTCATCTATAAAACACAACCCATCAATTCATACTTTCACATAAAGAATAATAGGAGTATTTGAGTAGATATTCTAGGGTAAATTAGCAATAGTGTATATATAAATTTCAAGCACCAAGATCGAATAGCTTCTACAACAACAATCTTGAACTCATCTTCTATATCTCCATTCTAGGAACTGATGCCATTTTGAGATAGGGGGAAGTCAGATCAAGATACTAAATATGCTATAAAAAATATTAGTTGAAGGAACAACTAGTGAGTAGGTATACCCACCTAGGTCCTGCAGAGCCTAAAGTGAGAGAGTTAGTAACCAAATAGGTTCACTCTGTAAGTTGGCCAAGTCAATTGGAGGGTTTGATCATAGGAGTTGGCATTTCCTTAGAACCTATCCAATCTGTTGATTTGAGACCCAACAGAACCCTAGCATAACTTCTAAAAACTGGCTATAAATGGTTCTTTTCATTTGAAACAGAATGCAAACCCTAAAATTGCATGAAAGTTTATACTTTTAGCTTTCTGATGTATGTTATTTGGGAGTGCTTAAGTCATAAGGGGTTGTTGATGAGGTGTGTAACACAATAAGACTAGGAGAGCATGAAATAAATGAGTTATTTGGAGCATCTACTACTTGAAGAGCTTCGTGTTGATTACTATGGCATAAAGGATTCAAGTGTCTCATGTAATGATGTTGCTATTTGGGGACAGACTACAGTTTTGATTATAATGGCAACCTTTCATTGCTAAGATTGATCCTAAGTGATGAGATCATTATTGGCAATGCCTAGGGTAGATGTGTGGAGTAGCAGAGTGCTAGTGTTACTCACAACCAGAGGAGGTTGTTAGATACTACAGATGTAGTCTCCTGGTAGATATATAGTCAAAATTTGGAGCCTGAGACAAGGCATGCCTGCCCAATGAAATATATAGTTTATGTTGACAGATATAAGACTATTTTTCCATGCCTATATCAATTTGGGAACTTTGAAACGATATGAATATCCATCACAACACGATATGGGCATTATGGTTTTGTGTCAAATATTGTTATTGCAATCACTAATTGCAAGCCAAATGTGGAATCAAACATTAAGCATTGTTGAGGTTATTAATTCCTCCTTTAGTCACTTGATCCTTCTAGTATAATCAATTTTCTTATATATAAATTGCTGGGTGAAGATGCACAACAAATGATTTTACACAACAATTGTAATATCCTGATTTCACACATATATTTTCTGCAGACCACAAACAGATATATATGTTTTAGAAGAGAACAACATAACCCTCTATATCATATACATTAAATTTACATCAGCCTCTCCTATGATGTATATGTCTGATCAGTACTGGTCTCTCACAACCACACGCCTAGCAATTGCCCCCAATAGAAGATAAATACTCGTTCAATTTCGGTGAGGGGTAGTGACCTCAATTGGGGTGGCATACCAAATGAGGGGATGCGATGTGTAATCATCGATAGGAAAACAAGACATAATACGTGCTAACTAAACATAAATAATTAATGAAAGCAATGTGCATATTGGTGATTAGAATGATATATATATATTATTAAATGTTGAAGGCCTTAAGGCCAATTTAACATTTAATTTTATCTGACTGAAGCTATAAATCATCAACACTCCCTCTTAGCTAAGGAGGATAAAAGATATTGGGAGCAATATTCATAAATCGTATGATGCTTATCTTGGGACCATAGTTTCAAGATGTGAATTGCCTCTATCGGCGATTCTATTCACAAACTCTTGAGTGGATTGCCTCTATCAGTGATTCTATCCATAAGCACTTGTGTGGATTGCCTCTATCGGTGATTCTATCCACAAGCTCTTGTGTGGATTGCCTCAATCGGTGATTCTATCCATGAGCTCTCATGTGGATTGCCTTAGTCAGCGATTCTATCCACAAGCTCTTACGTGGATTGGCTCAATCGACGATTCTATCCATGAGCTCTTGTGTGGAATGCCTCAGTCAGTGATTCTATCCATGAGCTCTCCCATGGATTGTCTCAGTCAGTGATTCTATCCACAAGCTCTTACATGGATTGCCTCAACCGGCGATTCTATCCATGAGTTCTTGTGTGGATTGGCTCAGTCGGCGATTATATCCATGATCTCTCACGTGGATTGCCTCAGTCGGCGATTCTATCCACAATCTTGAGTTATTGTAAGATTGTCACCTTCCAATAACTTCAAAAAATACAAGTGGAAATCATTTGGAAGTCATCACTTCCTTATGATTTACACAGGGCCCATAAAATAATTATTAGTATTAATAATAATAATAATCAATATTTACAATTTTACCTCAGAAGTGTTCAATCTTTATTAGTAAGCTCCCTCTCAATCACAAGGTATCTTGAGTTTCTTCTAGAGAACATATTTTTTTAACATACGTCTGAATTTCTGACTTCAGCAAGGGAAGCTTGTAGTTTAAGTTTGAGAGGACAAGTTCTTGTAATGTGGCCATATTTATCACATATGAAACATTGTACTTTAGAGAATTTTCTAGGCTTCTTGAATGATCGATTACCATATGTCTTTTTGTCCTTTTTCCTTTTCAAACTAGAGACTAGAACTTGAACATCTGCATCAATGGGTTGCATGATTCCTCTTGATATTAGGTCACACTCTTCTTGGATGCAGTCAGCTTTTACTCTATCAAATTTGGGAACTTTGGATCGAGCACTAACTCCTTGTCTAAAGTTTTCCCATGAGATAGGGAGCCCATTTAGAGTTATCATAGTTAGCTCCTTATTATCATAAATGTGACCAATTGATGAGAGTTGGTTCCTTAATTCTGTTATCCTCATAAAATATGAAGTGATAGTCTCTTCCTTACTCATTTTAATATTAGAAAGTTGATTTTTAAGTGTGAGGATTCTGATTGTGTTGTTAATCTCAAACATGTCTTTCAAGGCTTTGAACATGTCATGTGCAGAATCTAACCTTGTAATGATAGAGTAGATGACTCTTTACTCCATCTACTAATAACTCCATTGCTTTAATATTGTTCTTTTCCCACTGACTCTGTTCATCTTTTTCATCAGGTTTAGAAGGATTCTCTATTATTGTTTTTAACTCATTCTTCCTTAGTACCAACATCATTCTTAGTTTCCATGAACCATAGTTTGAGGGACCTTCAAGTCTATCTTCGAATATGATTCCATTCGTCGTTTTAAAATACAAACTTTCAAGGAGATATCAATCTAAGCTTAATCGGATCTTCCTTCAGGCGGTTAGGCTTTATAGAAGGAAACCTAGCTCTGATACCATGTTGAGGTTATTAATTCCTCCTTTAGTCACTCGGTCCTTCTAGTATAATCAAATTGCTTATATATAAATTGCTAGGTGAAGATGCACAACAAATTATCTTTATAAATTACACAGCAATTGTAATATCCTGATTTCACACGTATATTTTCTACAGACCACAAATAGATATATATGTGTTAGAAGAGAATAGCATAACCCTCTATATCATATACACTAAATTTACATCAGCCTCTCCTATGACGTATATGTCCGATCAGTATTGGTCTCTCACAACCACACGCCTAGCAATTGCCCCCGATAGAAGATAAATACTCATTCAATTTCGGTGAGGGGTTGTGACCTCAATCAAGGTGACATACCAAATGAGGGCGTGTGATGTGTAATCACTGATAGGCAAACAAGACATAATACATGCTAACTAAACATAAATAATTAATGAAAGCAATGTGCATAGTGGTGACTAGAATGATATATATATATATATATATATATATATATATTATTAAATGTTGAAGGCCTTAAGGCTAATTTAACATTTAATTTTATCCGACTGAAGCTATAAATCGTCAACAAGCATGCGAATTGTTTACAATTTTCCAAAAGGAATGTGTCTCAAGAGGACATCATGATTGCAGGGCAAGCATCACATGACTTTGATAAGAAAGTGTTGAATATATAAGAGACAAATACGTTGGTGAGGGGGCTCTCCAAACTTGTGCGCTTGTAGACTTGACAGAGGTAACAATAGTAACATGGTGTTGTATGAAGGTGTCCTCATAGCTAATGTTGTGAATATATAGAGGCTATTTCTACTCCTAAGGCTCGAAGTGCAGAGAAGAGAAACCTGTATGATTGCAAAATGAGGAGATTAATTCTGAAATTTGGAACAGGGATGAAATTTCTAACTAGGAATATGGCTGGTGGGTTCAAGAAGCATCATATGATCAGAATTTGACAATCCCTCATTCGAGGTGTATTCCAAATTAAGGAGAGAAAGTGTTCTACTCTAAAGGGTCATCATGTAGATTATTGTTTTGAAGAAGGCAAAATTGTGATGTTCCAGATTATTGAATGAAAAAAAAGTTCCTCTCATAATAAAATTATTATAGTGGGTTAAATGGGTAAGTAGTTATGCTCCACATTCAAGCATTGAGATAAATAGGAGAATGAAAAAATAGAGTGAATTGGTAAAAATACAACAGTATATTAAGGAGAAGTAAATTGTTATTTTTCCACAGCAGATGGAAGTATTCTCATGAGAAGCCATACATAGAGAGTGCTACATGTTGAATTTTTACCTAAGAATCTAGGTTGAGATGTAATGTTGCAATACCTTCACTCAAAGTAAGAACATTGTCATGTGATGGGATGCTTTCCAGAAGAAAGAGAGTTTAATCAAAGGGGTGTTTTGTTTAATTTGTGATTTCACAACATAGGGGTAAAAAACATTCACATGGTAGGTGAATGATAGGAATATGGAGCATGAAGAGAAAAATACTTTAAATTGAAGGTGACATCTCACAAAGTAAATTGTGGAAGTATTTTCATTCAGTAATGGTTAATACTTTTACCCAGAGTGCAAATTGCATCAAAGGATGTTTACTAAAATTTGAGAGTTATTCCCGTATAAAAAGGAGAAATATGCAGCCAGCAAAAAATCAAAGTTTTACCAAGAGTAGGCTTATTTATTTTCAATCAAAAGGGAATTTGAGCATAAAGTGATTTTCATCAAGGGGGTTATTTTTCTGAATATAGGCAAAGTAGTTGAGAAGTTTTTGATTATGGAAAAAGCAGGTTTTGAAGGGATCCTGAAACCCTTTACATAACATCCTTAAGAGATAAAAGCATTAAGCAACAAGAAAAGACAAACTGCCAAAAAACTAGCACAGTCATGGGCATAAATCAGCAAAAAAGCCCAACAAAACCAGCCAAGTCCATCTAAAACATAAACGAAACAGAAAACAAATTACTTCACGTTCTTTAGGGCATTAGACAAATTTCCGCCAATCCCTTGCAAATCTTTGATATTATCCCTAAGCTTAAGGATATTCTTGGAAGAGGTCGCAGCAACTTTCTTCATGCTTGCCCTTGTTCTTTTCGCTGCACCACCAAGAGCACTTTCCATTATTCCTCCCTCAATAGTATCCTCATCCATATCAAGATCCACTATAGGTTTGGGGGTGCTGGAACCTTCAAGGAACTTGGCGATATCCTCTAAATTAATAGTAACCGAGCTTAGGATGTTCAGAATCATCATCAGAAATTTTTTCATAGCTATTTTTCCTTCCTCAAGACAACCAATCTGAGCTTCCAGCATCTCCAATTTTTCCTCCATTCCTTTTTTCCACTATTCCTAGTTTATTTCGTCTTTCGTCCCTTTTTCTTCCTTTTGTTTCTCAGTTTTTTCCATCTTTTTTATTCCTTCATAAACCCACCTGTCAAAACCCATGCGAGCCTCGGACTAGTTTTTCAGTTTGTCCAGAATAATCCCCTCTCCATCTTTATCCTGACACCTGCTTGAATTGTCCTTGTCCTTCTTCTGCTTAGTTTCCTTGTCGTTTTCCTGCTCAATTTCCATTTCCTGCAAAGTAGTTGAGAAGTTGATAGAGGCTTTGTTGCTATTTTTTAGCAGATTAAGTGTGCAGGCCAAAAGTCAGTTTTGACTTACACAAATTGGGGTAAATTTTCACTTTGCAATCAAAGAAGAAAAAGGTGGTGCAAAGGGTGTGACTTGTCAAAACAATCGGGGGGGGTAGATCTCTTTTACTCAATCAGAGCATAAAGAGGTAAATGTATAGAATTCGATAGTGATATGTCATTTCCGGCAAGAGGAGATCATTTTGTCATTTTTGTGCAGAGAGAGGTGCAAAGATAAAGTCATTTTTGACTTTCACTAATAAGGTATTTTTTAGGCAGAGAGGGAAAAGTAAGCCATTTCTGGTCAGTAGTGTGACAGGGGCCAAATGAGTAAATCTTTGGCATTGTGTAGATTTTGAAGTTGACAAGTGACTCCAAAGGGCAATTTTTTCAAATTTTCAAATTTCCAATAGGGTGTGCAGGTGCATAATTGTGGAAAACTTTGAAAGAAGAGTACAAATTTGAAAGATGTAGATTACAAGATGAAGAGAGGTCTCTTTCTAAGATTCCTTTAGGGTTTTTATTCTCTCTATTATATCTTTCTTCTTCCTCTCAGTTTAGATGATTCTGAATGTAACTTTTGAAAATTCTAGAAGCAATACTTCCATGCATAGTTCTTAGTTAGTGTAGTCTTGATTTTTTCTTTCACAACAAGTAATATTTTGATTTCAGATAGTTATAGCTAACATGTTAGCATGTTGTATGAGTTATCATAAAAATCTCTCCTACTTGTATTGATACTATTTTATGAAATATATGATCAAGGATCATTTTATTTTATCCCAACAAGCTTGGTGTTGTTTTATCTTTCAACATTTCTTCAAGGAAGAGATTAAAGTGCTTAAGGTAGAATAAGAGATGGTATTATGAATGTGTAGGATCCTTTAAGTATGGTTGCGGGAGAGCTTCAATGGAGAGTGTCAATATCATGCATTGATACTTAAACCTATTTGGTTATATTTCACACTATTTGAGTTTCAAGGTTTACTTGTTGTAGGTTGACTCTACTACCCTGATAAGGCACCATTCATGGGGCTTGCACCCAACCTTCAGAGTCATTCTTTTAATCAATCTCTTTTTCTTTCTGGATTTCTTTTTGCATTAGGAGTAGGATTAGTGTATAAACCCCTCCTCAATGAAGTGCATAGATGTTGAGAAACTAAGGTTAAAGCCAAAACTAGGAGTTCATCCATCTTCCTTAGTACATTTTCATTGAGATGATCTATTGTAAGTTGTAGTGTTCTCAGTGTTTTGAAGCTAAAATTTATTAGACACTACATAGGTTCCCCCGCCTTGGTCTTGCAGAGCCAAAAGTGTAGGAGATTTCAGTCCTTGTGACTGAATCTCATTTGTTGGCCAAATCCCTCCCTGAGTTTGCAAATGATTTAGTGGCAATTCCTCTAGGACTTAGGGACCATTGGTTTGGGAACCAACAATTTGGTGACTCTCCTGGGAACAGATTAATGAAATATATGTCAAAAATATTTGCTCAGAAAAACTCATACATCTCTGGTTAAGGGTTGTTAAAGTATCCATTAGAATTTGTTAAGTTGGCATTCTAGAGACTCTAGTGTCCTCCCCATTCGAGCCACAACAACCAATAGAATAGAGACTCTGCTGGGGAGAGTCTTAAAACAAAATCTTGATAAAGCTTAATTGGCTGCCCAGGAGTCTCTAGTTAGATGGTTTTTAGTCTGGAAAATTTTGTTGCAGCAAAAAATCAAGTTACTCTGTTGGAGAAGACCCAGAATGGAAAAATATTTCGAATAGCTTTCTATTGTCCAAAATTTGTTCCTTGGCAAGGAGGTGGTGACTTTGTCTTAGAAGAACTTAGTAAAGAGCAAAGAAAAGCTCCATTTGTAAAGGAGTTCTCAGTCAGAAGCAAGAGAGCAACTGTTGTAACTTTTTCCAGGTATTCTTTTCTTGAGAAGTTTTATGAAAATCATAAAGTTTTTAGTTTTGAAAAATGTTCCCTTACTCAGTGTTGTAGCACTAAGTAAAAAAGGGAAAGAGTTCATTTTTTCATACTTCTCTATTGTATTTTCAGTCATATGCTTGTATTAGAAGAAGTATGCAATCTTTGTAATAGGTTCATGCAAGAGGTCTTAAGTCTGATTTGCAGCTTTTATGTATTATTTTTTTACTTGAGATCTTGTTGTAAAGAGAATCAAGAAATGTGTAACTATGAAGTTTGAATGAGAAGCTTGTAAAGACAAGCAAGATGTATAGTCATTATGATGTTCCAGGCATAATGAATAATCAACAACTTGAAGAAGGTCAACCTAGAAGGGTGTTCATCCTTGAGAGGTATCGACCTTTAAGTTTCAGCAACATTGAAGGGTATCCACATCCCTTCCCCATTGAGTTTAAGAATCAAGTGCCTTTGTTCCATGCACGTGAGTCCGAATTAGTACTCCACCATGTTTAGTCATTCAATGAGTTTGTTGAAGACTTTTAGCTTTGTAATGAAGACATAGTCATGAAGTTCTTTGTGAGATCATTGAAAGATGGTGCAAAGTACTGGTATGAAAGTTTAGCAACACAAAGTGTGTCCTCATGGGATTGATTCAGTAGGTTGTTCTTAGAAAGATTTAGTGATGATACTGTCAGTTATGAGAAACCCCTTATTCTTCAGAACTTCCCAACATATGAGGATGTGATGCATACACAAGAGCAACATTTGTCAAGTGCCAAATATGGATTTCAAGACGTGAGTGTCCTTGTTGTCCTAGCTTATACTTTTCAGCAGTATGACTAATTCTATTAGCCCCAAATAGAACAAGAACATAGCTTTTATGTTGAGAACCCAATGGCGTATGTCAATGCTTAGCTGGACATGAAGAAACAAGTGGGTGAGAAACCTTATGTGCTACTCTCTAGATTCTTCAAAGCACTTTGAAGTGTCCCAATGAGCTTCATGCTTCAAGAAACCTAATGGGTAGACTTATTTTTGCAAGTCTACGAACCTAATGTTGTTCAATGGCCAAGGAATCTGAAACTAGCTAATATGGATCAGATTATTGCATGGATTGACATGTTTAAAGATTTTAAATCTAAGATGTGGCCTAATGGTAAAAGCATGCATGTTGATAATGACAAGGTTGAGAAAGGATGTCATGAGAGTGCACAAGTTAATAATGATGCTCCCTATGTTGTTGAAAATCAGTCACATGATCAGCATGAAGAAGACAATACTTATGAGGAGCAGGCAGATGAAAAACATGAACCTGAAAGTGAATGTTATGACATCCTCAATAAAGTTGAAGAAGAACATCTACAGGTTTAGCATTCTTTTCCGGATGGTAACTGTGATTTTGAGAAGGTTGTTGGGGAAGCAATCTCCCATAAAATGACAAACATATGCTCTCATGAATCCACTGGGCTTTCAGTTGAAGAGGCCATCAGCATGGGACATGTAAATGAGCAAGATGACACATGTTCTCTTAATAGTGAAGGCATCTCAAACTTGATATCAGCGGAGTACTTGAGATATGCACATGGAAAGAATGAAGAATCTATGTACCCTATTGATTTAGTTTTTGATAGTGAGGTTATCTCTTATAATGCACCAAGCAATGCATTTGTTGTTAATGTCTTTCACATGATTGAACCAACTGATGTACAAGAGGAAAAAGAGTTTGAGTGCATTGGATTTCTTGAATTCAACTATGACATGTGTGCTGATAATGAGGACGTGCATGTTGATAAAAAATAAGATTTTTTTTTTGAAGACACATGCAGAGCTGATACTGATGATAGCACTCCTTGTGAGAATGCTAGTGCACAAGGAGGGGAAGTGTCTTTTGACTATTTTGATCAAAGTGGTGATGGGTTGGGAGAGTGATGATGAATCCAATTTACCAAATATATGTGAACCCCCAGCATGCATCATGTGAGTGGGAAGATAAGGTGCATGCATGTGAGGGATCATGGATAAATGGTACTGCTAATCCAGCATGCTTCCAAGTTGCTGATGTGAATGACATCAAATGGGACTCGGAGTTAGAGGTTGAAGTTTCTTTTCATCTTGATGATTTGCAGTTACATGAAAGGGTCATAAGTGATCATTTTTCTTTTCTTGATAATGGTTCGCTTGGTACAAACAATGTGAAGGTGTGTTCTTTTGAGAATCCTCTTTCAGATGAGCAGACTAATGATTTGAATGAGGCCTATGCTCCCAGCTATATGTCAGAATGTGAGCCTTTTCTTCTTCAGCCAAGAGGTGTCTTTCTTGAGTGTGACAATGATATGAGTCATGATATGTGTTACGAGCAACATGCTAGTGTATACTATGATCAACATAACACATTTTTGTCACATAATAATTAAATTTTTAGTCATTGCACGGGTTTCAAATGTTTATTGACAATAGGCACAATGATATTTTTTAGTATGGTAGCTAGATAAGAGGTACCAGCATGTTTGATCAGTGGTCATCCAACTATACTTTTAGATTGGCTTTAGTGCAATCCAAGGAGATCAATGTTGATATTTTCAAGTGCACTTGGGACATCACATGTGGTTTGATCCTCAAGCCACAGGGGTTTGGGGAAAAGAAGACCCTTTTTTACTCTATGCCCAATGGACTAGACACCCAGTTCGCTCCCCAAAGATCTCGGATCTTGCCATGCCTGCAAGAGGCATGCATCCCCAAGCTAGAGCCACTATTGCGACTTCAAAAATTTTGTCTGATTTTGAAGAGCCAAGCTCAAAAATTTTGTAGATTGCATTTAGAATCGCCTTTCAGAGCAAGCTTGAGTAGCTCATTTTGTGAGCTTGTATTTTTGCACCGGAGAATTGTAATGTAAAATTCCGTTGGGGAATAGTTATACACCTTGTAGACATTCAATGTGTCCATCTACAACTTTCTCAGATCAGTTATGATGCGTTTGTGAATTCTCCTTTGGAGGTCCTGAGGTTAGGTCTGCATCTTGCACCTTATTGTACCTTTTTTGAGTAGCGTTGTTTGAGCAATTATAACTTTGCACCAGTTGATTATCAAGCCTAATGAAGAGTTTCATATGATTCTCTGCTATTTTTTTAAGCCCTATGCCAAGTGGATAAGTCCCATCAATCCATTTGACAAGTTTACAAAGCCAATTATGTTTGCAAAAGGTTCAATTCTGACTTTGAATAGTGCCAAACAATAGCTTGAAGGCAACTTTGAAAATTAATAGTTTGCGCACAATTGGCATGCATTTTGGAAGGGTTGTAACTCATGATTCTCTGTAAGATTATCTATCAGATCCCCAGTTTATATCCCCCCATCTCATCATTTGACAACTTTTTGAAGCCCATTCCAAACGAACATTTTTCAGGGTTTGCAAGCAACGTGTTCAGAATTTTCTGAGAAGACATCTTTGAGGGTTAATAATTTTCACATGTGACCTAATCAGGTCAAATCCTCTTGCACACATGTTCAAGGTATGTTCATCTACCAGTGTGTCAAATGGTGGCTCATGAAGTGGTGATTTGATATTTTTTCAAATCAAGTCTTAAGTGCTACTCAGGTTGATTCAATAGTTCCAGTTTCAGACAAGCCTGGGTAAGAAACTTTGACAGTGAATAATTTTTTACTCGGATGTCGTAACAATGATCCGTCAGATGCTCTATAATCTTTGTATTACAGTCTATCAGCATGCCAGCTTCCAGGCCTTGGTCAGGTGTTTTGGTCAATTTTTTAAGCTTGTTTTAGGAGCTACTCAGGTATTTTAGGAAATGTCAAAGTTGCAAAAATGATCATTAAAGATCTTAAATTCAAATTTTTACATCCATAACATGTCCCATCAGAGTTCCTGAGTATGTTGAGCATTTCCACTAGGCCAGTTGCTCAAAAACGAAAAAAAAAATAGTCGGACCCACTTTGGGGCTCGACTAAAGTTAATGTTTGTAGCAACAAGTTGGTTCTTATGAAATAAGCAATTTATTTTTTAAATCTTTTGATTTAAAATAATATTACATATGAGACTAATTTGGGCAAATATAGGTAAATGAATTAAATCAAGTTCATACTTGTTCTCCATCAAAAATTTCATAAGGGGAAGATGAAAAGGAATTTTCCAATCTTTTAAATAAATATTTTTAAAAACTTTGAGGGTCATTTTCTCGTTCGTTTAATGAGATTGTTGGACCCACGTCAAAACAAAGAGTAAAAAGTATTTGGAGGGGAAAACGCAAGAGTATAAAGAGTTGTCATTGGAAATCATTTTTATAATGATTTTGCCCCTGAAGCTAGTCAAATTCTGGTGGGCCCGCGTTGAATCAAGACCTTCATATAGTCGGCCAGGGAAAGAGAAATTCTTATCCCGCGTTGCGTGGTTGGGCAATGCAAGGTCACGCGGGATAAGTGTGACCAAGAAAAACCAAGGTCCTCTCTTGTCCCGCGCAATATTTGGAGGACGATAAGAGTGTTGCGTGATAAAAGACATGTTATCTCGCGCGCTGAAGGAAGCCTCATGAATCAGGCACGGGATAAGACAAATCAAGGCATGGTAAGACAAAGATGGTTATCCCGCGCATCATGAAGGGTGCAGAAAAGATAGTGCAAGATAAGGGATTAGGTGATGTGAGACTCACACCCAGCAAAATAAAAATGAGAACCCGAGAAAGCAATGGTTTAGGGAACGAAACAGGTGGAACATAGTGCTTGGTCAACGCAGATTAGGGCAAACATTCAGGACTGGTTGAATTCAAAGCCCCAGGCCAACAGACTTCATGTCAGTGCTGAGACAAGAGCTTTGACACAAATTTTATATGTGCCTGGCAATAGTGATACCCCGCCATCGCACGCAATAGGGAGAGGTGTTTGAAAGAGAGTGCAAATGCATCCAAGCCAAGCTTTTGCCATTATAATACTAAAGCGAGTCGTGTTGCACAATCCTTTAGGCATCTCTGGTTTGAGTCGATGACCTTTTTTCTTGTGCACAAATGTGGCATGAATCAGTGATTTAAGGTGTCGTGTGAGATAAGCTTGTGTTGAGCGATGTTCAAGTGCAAGAACCAGACGTTATTTGCAAAATTTCTAACGATGTATTAACATTGAAGCATGGCGTAAACATCTATCAGAGCATGAAGTGGTGCCATTTTGGCGAGTGTTTGCAGGTGGGTCGATGTTTGTTGTTTGGGAGACCTTAAGTCATAAGGTGTTGTTGATGCAGTGTGCAACACAGTAAGACCAGGAGAGCACGAAATAAATGAGTTATTTGGAGCATCTACTGCTTGAAGAGGTCCGTGTTGATTACTATGGCATAAAGGAGCCAAGTGTCCCATGGAATGATGTTGCTATCTAGGGACAGACTACAGTTTTGATTCTAATGGCAACCTTTCATAGCTAAGATTGATCATGAGTGATGAGGTCATTATTGGCAATTCCTAGGGTAGCTGTGTGGAATAGCAGAGTGCCAGTGTTACTCACGGCCAATGGAGGTTGTTAGATACTGCAGATGTAGTCTCCTGGTAGATATATAGTCAAAATTTGGAGCTTGAGACAAGGTGTGCCCGCTCAATGAAAAACATAGTTTATGTTAATGGATATAAGACTATTTTTCCACGCCTATATCAATTTGGGAACTTTGAAATGGTATGAATATCCATCACAACATGATATGGGCATCATGATTTTGTGTTAAATATTGTTATTGCAAGCCGAATGTGGAATCAAAGATTAAGCATGTGAACTGTTTTTAGTTTGCCGAAAAGAATGTATCTCAGGAGGACGTCATGATTGCAGGGCAAGCATCGCATGGATTTGATAAGAAAGTGTTGAAAATCTAAGAGACAAATACATTGGTAAGGTGGCTCTCCAAACTTGTGCTCTTGCAGACTTGACAGAGGCAACAAGAGTAACATGGTGTTGTATGAAGGTTTCCTCAGAGCTAATGTTGTGAATATATAGAGGCTATTTCTACTCCTAAGGCCCGAAGTGCAGAGAAGAGCCACCTGTATGATTAAGAAATTAGGAGATTAATTCTAAAATTTGGAACAGGGATGAAATTTCTAACCAGGAATATGGCCAGTGGATTCAAGAAGCATCATGTGATCAGAATTTGATAATCCCTCGCTGGAGGTGTATTCCAAATTAAGGAGAGAAAGTGTTCTACTCTAAAGGATCACCATGAGGATAATTTTTTTGAAGAAGGCAAAATTATGATGTTCCAGATTATTCAATGAAAAAATACTTCCTCTCATAATAAAATTATTACAGTAGGATAAAGGGGTAAGTAGTTATGCTCCACATTCAAGCATTGAGATAAATAGGAGAATGAAAAAATAGAGTGAATTGGTAAAAATACAGCAAAATATTGAGGAGAAGTAAAGTGTTATTTTGCCACAGCAGATGGAAGTATTCTCATGAGAAGCGATAATTAGAGAGTGCTACATGTTGAATTTTTTCCTAAGAATCTGGGTTGAGATGTAATGCTGCAGTACCTTCACTCAAAGTAAAAACATTGTCATGTAATGGGATGCTTTTCATAAGAAAGAGAGTTTAACCAAAGGGGGTGTTTTGTTTAATCTATGATTTCACCACAGAGGGGTAGAAACATTTCACACAGTGGGTGAATGACAAGAATATGGAGCTTGAAGAGAAAAATACTTTAAATCGAAGGTGACATCTCACAAAGTAAATTGTGGAAGTAATTTCATTCAATAATGGTTAGTACTTTTACCTAGAGTGCAAATTGCATCAAAAGATGTTTACTAAAATTTGAGAGTTATTCCCGTATAAAAAGGAGAATTATGCAACCAGCAAAAAATCAAAGTTTTACCAAGAGTGGGCTTATTTATTTTCAATCAAAAGGGAATTTGAGCATAAAGTGGTTTTCATCAATGGGGTTATTTTTCTAAATGTATGCAAAGTGGTTGAGAATTTGATAGTGGTTTTGTTGCTATTTTTTATAAGGTTGATATTGTCTCCTAGAAGTTTGAGATCTTGTTTCAACCATTGCACAATATGCTATTTTGGGGGGATTTTTAAAGTTTAGGGATGAAATGCAATGCAATTAATGGATGAAAGTGCAACCTTCTTCTTATTTTTTTGTTTTGGACTTGGAATAGGGAACACCCTAATTTTGAAGATAATGCAAAATGGAGATAATGATTTGACCCTAGGTCTTATGAGGATGAAGACTATGTAAGGACTAAAATTTTGATTATGATGACTGTGCAAGGACTTATGCAAAGATTATGAGGACGTAAATGAGGACTATATGAAGAAAATATAAGGACTATATGAGGACAATATGAGGAAAATATGAGGACTTATATGAGGACTATATGAGGACTATGCAAAGACTATGCAATGATTTATATGAAGATTGTGACGATGTAAATAGGAACTCTACATAAGGACTATAATGAGAACTATATGGGGACTATGCAAGGATTATGTAAGGACTGGTACCAAGATTGTGATGACTATGCAAGGACCTATGGACTCTAGGTAAACTTGTAATCACAAGTAGTAAGATATTTTTGTTGTGCATGTTTTGGACCTTGTTTGTAATGTTTGTGTTTTAGATGAATCAGTTGACATAACTTTGTTTGAGTGACAAGTTTTCTGATTTTGAGAACAATGTGTACAAATTATGGCTAGTTGAATTTTGTTCTGACAGACTCTGTGGATCAGAGTAATGCAAGGTGAAGGACCTGAACTAGCCCAATAACTGACTCAATACTAGTTCAAGATGAGCAATACACAAAAAAACATAATAGACAAAACCTAGGTTGGAAATTTGAAACCATTTGATGAGTTCCTTATGAAATATTGAAACAAGATAGACAGATATAAAAAATCTGGCAGCACTCTCTCCACTCCATGATACACACTTCTCAAGCATGCCAATGTCTCTTACCTCGAAGATTCGAAGATCTTATCACCGAGGCATTTTTGTCTCATAATGCAAGGTACATGAAGGGTATCTACGATGTATGATCCACACTCCCAGAATCATCAAATGTGGGATTTGGGCTAGTAATTTGTGTTGATGTTATAACAGCAGGAGTTCTCTTTCCACCTGACTATTGTGTTAATTATTATAAGCATTTTATTCTTTTTACTAGTTATCATTGTCTTATTTTAGCGATCTCTTTATTTTCTATAATTATTTGTTAGTGTCTATTAATTCCCACGTGTGATTAGTTAGTAACTATAGGGTTGTTTATTTTGCACCCATTGCTTTAGACGTGAATCCCTAATTGGAGCCATGTCCATTAGTTTTTCCCTTTGATCAGGGATATTGGTGGTCAAAGTCCCTGAAATATATGTTGTGCATATACATGTAATCTTTGCAAAATATATGTTGTGCATATACGTGTGATCTTCGTGGAATATATATGTTGTACATATGTGCCCAGAAAACTCAAACAATCAAATAAACATACTACATAACAAAGTGTGATCTCTATGTATAGAACACCTGTGAAAATTGTCTATATTGCTTCTTACCTATAGTCTGATTTAAAATTTACATGGTATCAGAGCAGGAAAGATTGTGATCAGAATTGTTTAAGCATCAAAATATTCTTCTCTTCTTCTCAACTTAGGACATCTATCTTAGCATCAAAAATGGTGAATGGACTCGAGGTTGAAGATAGACCTGATGGTTCCTCTGACTTCACCTTTTGAAAGCTTAGAGTTATTAGTGCATTGAAAGAAAACGATATTCTTGAGTTCATGGAGAGTGAGGTGTTCGAGCCTTCTGATGAGACTGAGACAACACAATGGAGGAAGAATGGCACAAAGGCCAAGAAGATATTGATTGATTGCGTGAAGGCTCACCTTGTGCCTATTATCTCCAAGTTGAAGACACCTAGAGAAATATTCAAAACTTTGGAGGGACTATATGAGATCAATAACACTAGTAGAGCTCTTTCTTTAAGGAAACAACTTCATCACATCAAGATGGCTAAAGGAGATTCAGTCATCTCCTTCTTCATGAAAATTACTGAATTGAAAGATAAACTATATGCCATTGGAGATATAGTTGAAGATAGGGGCTTATTCATGTTGGCACTTAATGGTCTTCCTCAATCTTGAGAGCCTTTTATCCAAGGTATCAGTGGAAGATCTAAGCCACCAAAGTTTGATCGCCTTAGAAAATATTGCATTCAAAAGGAATCCATCTTGGCAGTAAGAGGTATTGGTCATAGCTCTCACAATGAAGACAATCATGTTCTTGCTGCTCAAACTTCAAAGAGAAAAGGAAGAGAAGGGAGAAAAGGAAATTTCAAGAGGAATAGAGTTAGGAAATCATATGTTGTTCCTGAATCAAAGAAGAAGAAGGATCTCTCCCATATTCAGAGCTTCAGATGTGACAAGTATGGTCACTGTGCTAGAGATTGTGCAACAAGACTAAAGCATCATGCCTCTACTGCAGATTTGGATGATGTCTCTCCTTAGAAGGAATCAAGAGATAACTCAAGTGGGTTTCTATTCATCTATATCCTATCAAGCAATGTTCCAACCGATAGTAACACATGGTTGATTGATAGTGGCGCTTCACACCGCATTACAGGTTATAAAAAACATCTTTCAGATTTAGTAGAAAGAGAAACTCATCTTCAAGTCATAATCAAAGATGATTCTTGCTATTCATTAAAAGGTGCTGGAGCCTGTTATCACTGTTTTTAAAATTGGCTTCTTTTCCCATAATTGGTTATGGTTTTTTGAAAATATTCGTAGGGTGTGGCCCCAGGTGTCTCAGCTCTGTTCTAAACCTAGAGGGTTTAAGGTTTTTCTAAGTTTTAGGCTTTATCTTTTGTGTTAAGTCCCCTGGTTTCTATTCCGACGTTACTTTATTTCACTTAAGTCATGGGTCGCGGGGTCGTAAGAAGTGTCCCCCCTTGCTATTTACCTAGGCGGTCACATTAATTATTTGAAAATTTTCGCCTTTTATTATTTCCTTCTAAAGTGCCGGGCCCAGTAAACACTGATCAACTTGGGGAAAGATCCGACGGTTGGCGCTATTTCGCAAAGGCTAAGTGCTCACATTTTAAGGCTGCGAAATAGCAAGGATTAATATCAGCCGTCCATGTGTCATGCAGAGGAAGTGAAGGTTGCGGTTGTCAAGAAGGTGGGGCCCCCTCTACGTGGTCTTCTCTGGCGTATTAGAGGGCAGCACGTGGCACAGGCTGCCACAGTCAGCATTTTAAGATTAAGGATCAAAGTGGGCCCCAAAGATGAGTCAGCTCACAGGTGGAGGTGACCTGGCAGGGATAGCTCTTACAATTCATTGAGACCCCGTGGCTCCTTCCAGCGAATGAAAAGTTGACAGGTCAGCTTCGAAGGTGACAAGAAAGCTAGGTGTCTATGGCGTGTCAGTGGGCCCACCTCTTCTGAAAGCTCCTAGCAGGGTTTAAATGCTGAGCAACTTGAGAAAGGATCTGACGGTCAGCGCTATTTCGCAAGGGTTAAGTGCTCACCCTTTAAGGCTGCGAAATAGCGAGAATGAATATCGGTCGTCCATGTGTCACGACAGGGTAAGTGGAAGGAATAGCTGTCAGAGATAGCTGGAGGCCCGTGGCTTTCTTTTGGCGTATTATAAGGTAACACGTGGCACAGGCCGCCACAGTCAGCAGGACAGAAAGCCAGGTGTCCATGATGTGTCCGTGGGCCCACCTCTTCTGAAAGCTCCTAGCAGGGTTTAAATGTCGAGCAAGTCGAGATAAGATCTAACGGCTCGCGCTATTTCGCAAGGGTAAGATGCTCACATTTTAAGGCTGCGAAATAGCGAAAGTTAACCTGGACCGTCCACGTGTCTTGATGACACGCGGTCTAAAAGGCAGCTGTGGGTCCCTATAGTGTATGTTTGACAAATGAAAAGTTGGCAGGTCAGCTTCGAAGGTGACAAGATGCCAGATGTCACTGATGACTCAGCGGGCCCACCATTCCTGAGGACCTGTTCGAAGGATTAAAGGGTGATTAACTTGAAAGATAATCCAACGGCCCGCGCTATTTCGCAAGGGTTAAGTGCTCACCCTTTAAGGCTGCGAAATAGCGAGAATGAATATCAGCCGTCCACGCGTCATGATGATGACATGGCAAAAAGAGAAAGGCACGGGCCCGCTACAGTATAAAGGGCGACATTCAGCCAGTATCAAAATAGAATGTGAGGGGATTTTCTAAGCCAATGGTCGGATGCCGCGTGGTATTATGTAGCCAATAAAAGATAGGACTTAGAATAAGGACAAAGCCGTCAAAATGAAATTCACAGAGAGACACTTGCAGAAAGATTGCGGCCCGTTGGAGCTAAAATATGAATTCTCGTATGAATTCGATTTTGAAGGGACGGTCGAAGCATGCGGAATCAATGTTACAGTTAAGGCCCAGAGTACAAGCATTTGATTTCCTAACAACCAAGTAAGGATACCTCTTAAAAGGATTTTTGCAGAGCAGGCAAACGCAGAGTTATCTTTTACAAATACAGAGAAGGCGAATTGGTTGCAGAGCGAATTTCTTCGAGCAAGCATCAGGTTTTTTCTTATTTTGCAGCCGTTCTTGTGTTGTAATACGTGAAACTGTTCTCGTATAACAGAAATAGTTTCAGAAGTAATATTTATCTGGTTGTATTGCAAATGGCTCCTAAAAGGGAATTTTCTGGTAAAGTTGATTATCTTGAAAGAAGTGTGTGTGATGACTTCTTAGAGCAGTTGACGCTGTCAACCAACCAGGCATCTAAGGCCAAAGAATTAGTACCCAGGGCTCCCCGACTGAGAATTGGAGAAGGATTGTATGATAAGGGTAATTGGTTAAGAGACCCACAGGTTGGGCTGTCTGGGTTGGGGTTATTTAAAATCGGTTTTGGAATGAGGAATTCTCCTGCTCCTCAAAATAGCATTTGGGAATTAGATGTCGGGAGATTGGTAGTCCCAGGGGTGTTCATGGATACAGATTTGTTAACCCAGATGGCATTAAATTATGATTCAGTTACCAGGTGCATCCGGGATGTGAATGGAAAAACCCTCGTGGAGATAAATGCAGAAGAGCTAAGAAAAGCGTTTGGGCTTAGTGAGTTTACCAATTTCTTGGAGCATATAAACTTCACACAATTAACTCAGGTATACAGGGCACAGAGGACTCATCTCAGGAATGGGCCTCTCAAAGAACTTTTTCTGAAAGTGGGAGGGTTAGCAGTTGTAGGGCCCAATACACAAGAGCCCTTTTCACTAAGTATGTTTACCTTAAGGGCAAAAGGGATGTACTGGGCACTTTGCCAAGTTCTAGGAGAGGATGCTGAATCTAATATGCCAAATCATTATTTGTTAATGATTGTTCAAATTCTGAATCCTTCTCTTGCTATTACATTTGATTATGCCTCCTATATTGCTGATGCTATCCATGGAGGATTGATGGGGATAAAGAATGGGAAGGTGGATAGGCCATTTGGGTGGTATTCACTATTGATGCACCTCTTCCTCTTCAAAGGTGGAGATTATTTTGCCAGTGGAATGGACCTGGTAAAAGAAAAGGAGGGAGAAAAGATGCCAGTACAATTATGGAGTACCGTATTGTCATGGGATAGAGAGGATGCAAGTTTTCTAAAGTTTGATAAATACTTTGCATCCAAGATAAGGACTCTTCTTTGTTCTGACAATCCACGAGTCCCCAAGGTTCTTCTGGAATTCTTAAGACCAAAAGAATTCGTAGAGAATGTCAAGATTGTTCATAACTGGGGTGATATGTATTTGTATCCAGTGTCCACAGTGTTTAGGGTCTTTGGTTTCAGAGGCACCCCATTTTTGTTACCATACCAGGTCCCCCTCAAAGTGGGAATAGCTGAGATTCTTAGACAAATTGGTGACTTGCAAGAGGCAGAGTTAACAGGCCGAGGTAAAGGGACTATTTTCCCTACAGCTACAGTAGCCCACCAATTTGTAATCACCAAGGGAGGCTGGAAATGTTTTGAGGATTTCCTCAAACCCTACCATTTGTCCACTGCAGTGTCAAGATGTGCTGATCCGGAGGACTTCTACAATGGTGTATTCCGGAAGAAAGTAGCATGCAGAGGTAGGCCCCATCAATTCCACTTTCCTGAAGACTTAATCAGGAATGAATTTGATTTAGATGAACAGGAGTTGAGGAAGGAAAAATGGGTGGCTTACAGGAAGGCCCTGGATTTTGTGCATCAATTTGATGCCAGCTATGACCCATTGTCTAGCTTCTTCCCATTGGAAGAAAAGATAAAATTTTTGATTATTTGTTTTGAGGATGTGATGCAGACAATAAAGGAGAAAAGGGAAGTTGTAATTAAAAACAACCCTGAGAAAGCAAGAATGATTTTGGGGAAATCAGCTCCTACTAAAGCCATCCCTCCTGGTGATTATACCCTGCATAAGAAAGAAGGTTACAGTGTGTTGGTGTTTGCAACAGGGGAACCCTCTTCATCTAAAGGGAAGAGGAAAGCACATGAAGTCATTGACATCCAAGATAGCCCAAAGAAGCAGAGGGTGGGGAAGGAAGTGCAATCAGATACACCCTTATATTCCCCATCACAATCCCCTCTCCACATTGGAGATGAACAAGCAGCAACTGAATACCTCTCTCAGTTGGGCAGTTTGGGGGAGATTGCGTATACATATGATGAAGTGGAAGAGGGGATGCCAGAAGAACCCACTGAAGCACAAATGGACATCACCTCGACTGAACTCAAAGGCCAGGAGTGGGATCCTGAGATAAAGAAGGCCACTAGTGCTTTTCTAGGAGATGATAGTTTTGTAACATCTGAAGCATTCATGCAGTTTATATGGAAACAACATATAGATACATATAATGCTAGATGTGAAACAAGAAAGGCAGAACAACTAAATAAAGATCCAGCCTCGGTGGAGGAAGAAATAAAACAGGAGATGATGGAAGAATTCAAAACCATCACTCCTGAACAGGGGAGAGATTTAGTAGCACAAGCTGGAGTGCTCATTTTGCCAGAATGGAATATTGCTGATGCTCTGGTGCTGGATGCAGTGAGGAAAGAAACCAAACCCATGGAAGGGGTTACATTCAGTAAAGACAATGCTTCTCTAGTCATGTGGTCCCTTAAGAGAAATGAGGACAAGAAGGGTAAAGATACCACAGGGACAAGTCACATTGGCGGATTGATGGTCAAGAGAGTGGAAAGTACAGGGGTAGTGGAGGCTGCTAGCACAGTGTTAGAGACTGCCAAATTTAGTGTTGCGGTAGCTGAGAGGGATGCTAAAGAAAAGGAGGCTCTCCAGCTCAAATTGGAAATGGTCTTGAAAGCTTATGACAGTGCCAAGGAGGAAATAAGAGGCAAGGAGAGTATCATCGCCAAATTGCAGAGCCAGTTAGCAGGACAACGTCAACAAGGTGAGTCTTCCACATTAATGATCACCTCTTCTCCTGCAAGACCTCCACCTACTAGCCCCATTATTGAGCTCCCACCATCTCCTGCACCTTCCAGCTCTCAGATGATAGAGATAACTCCCCAAGAATTGGAGAGTCTTAAGCAAACTCAGGCCTATTATGTAGGGAAGTATGAAGAAAAGATTAAGGCCACAGTCTCCAGTTTTGCAGACACTATAAATGCTTCACTCCTTCACAATAGTGTAGGAAAATTCATGGAGATATGGACTGAGTTGATAAGAGATAAAGTCATATTGACACCCATTTTTGACAGATGGAGGCCTAGGGAGCAGGATTTGGAGTTCATGTGTGTTTCCTGTGATGAAAGCAAGAGCTAACCCTATTATCAAATCCACTTCTGATATCACTAAGAGTTTATTGCAATTGGCGACAGAGGTGGATAATGTGGAAAGAAGGGTTAAATTGCTTAAAAAGGAATACACTGATCAGGTTTGTGAGTTACTCCCAGGAATTTTTGCCAATCCAGATCAGCTGAAAGATAAGCAGATATGGCTCAATGAGATAAATGCTAAATTGTCAGCAAGGGTCAAGGGAATTATTGATCTGGATGATACCTCATTTTTTGTTATAACCATACAGGAAATAGAGAGAATTAAATCACACTACAGTTTTCTTAACTCAGAAGTCAACAAACTGAGGAATTCTTGGAAAGGGTTGACTAAGGTTAAAAGTGATGTGATTAATTTTGTATGGCCGACCGAGGAAACGTATGGTGAGTGGGGAATTAAATATTCCACTCGAGATCCGGAGCAGTTAGAGAACATCCCTGAAGAGCTAGAGGAGGTTGCAATTGAACAACCCGTCCAACAGACTGCTGAAGAAGCTGAAAAGAGCGCATAACTGAAATTGTAACTTCTTCAATTTTTGAAGTAATTGTAACAAACTTTCCTCAAGAAGTCCGAAGCTTTGTGCATCCATATTGTTATAAATGGATACCAGGACTAGAGAGAAGGGAATCACAAAATTTTTGTAAGAAAACGCTGTAGAAAAATTCTCTGCGCTTTTCCAAAGATTAATGGAGAATCAGACTTTTGTAGAAATTTTTCAAATGAATATTAATATACAGGCCATCAATTTTGAGTAAAGCTGTGTGTCGTCTTCAAACTTCTCCTTAAGTTTATTTACTTTGTTTCATTCAGAATAGTCTAGGATTTTTCTGTTTGAATGGAATTGTAAGGCAATCTCAGTATGGGTGTTTCTAGCTTTTCTCTTTAGGAGGGAAATTAAATATGCACGACCACTCTACCGGTAAATACTTTAGGAGAAACTTTGAATTGGAGGACCATAGTTCATTTTAAAGTGATTAGATCCTTGTTGATGTTAGGCATTTACAGGGATAAATGGAAGCCGAGTTGATGGGAGGTATAGAGGTACCTCATTTCAGGAGTTTTATTTGAGTTTGAGTGACTCTGTAACCTTGGATAAAGCACTGGTATTAATCTGAGGCCTTTATTGCATTTGTTGTCGATCAAATATGTTGAATTTGAGTATTGTTTCCCTCTTTGTTTTCAATTGTTTTTTAAGGTGAATAAATCCACTGGTTTTCTAGACTGGTTTGCTATGGATTTGTTGCTTAAGAGTGTGGATTTAATTCACAGAAGGTATACCCACCTGGGCTTAAGGAAGAGCCCAAAGTGTAGAAGGTCTAACCAAACCTTGTCATATGTTGTCTCCAAAATCCTTTTATCCTTGATGCCTTCTCGGCACCCATTTTAGATTATATTATTAAAGGCATTGAAGGGGAATCAGATTTTGAGAACAACAGAGCCATCTCTCTTCACCTAGATTCTAGCATCCCTCTTCATTTGAGTGATGTCTTGTTCATACCAGGAATCAAGAGGAATCTTGTATCAATTTCAGCTTTGGAGGACAAAGGATATCAAGTTGCATTTTCTGGGGGAAATGTCCTTGCTTGGTCTAAGAACTCTAGCATCAAAACAACCCGGGTGATTGGTGTCCATCAAGAGAGTCTATATAGACTTTCTATTCATCCAATTCAAGAATTATTTCATAACTTTACTAGTACAAGTGAGCTATGGCATAGGAGACTTTCTCATCTACACTTCAGGGTTCTTCCATCTATGGAAAAGATAGTTACTGGTTTACCAAAACTCAGTTAAGAACATAATGGCATTTGCAAAGGATGTGCACTGGGTAAGAATATTAAGGGTCCTTTTCACAGTAGTGAAAGTAGATCCAAAGGGATTTTAGATCTTATTCATTCTGATTTATGTGGTCCAATGTATGTGGCATCCTTGAGTGGATTTTGGTATTATATAATTTTTATTGATGACTATTCTAGAAAGTGTTGTATTTACTTCTTGAAATCTATGGAGTCTAAAGAAGTACTTGATAGATTCAAATAATTCAAATCTCAAGTTGAAAATATGTTTGAGAAAAGGATCAAGGTTCTGAGATCTAATAATGGGGGAGAATACACTTCTAGAGGTTTCCACAATTTCTACATTGAGGTAGGGATCAAGAGGGAATTTTGTGTTCCATACAACCCTCAGCAAAATGGAGTTGCAAAAAGAAAGAATAGATCCATACTTGGGGCAGATAAATCTATGATTCATGATCAAGATCTATAAACCTTTCTTTGGGTAGAAGCTTCCAGAACTGTAGTATATGTTCAAAACCGAAGCCCTCATCAAATATTGGAAAACATAACTCCTAAAGAGGCCTTCACAATAGTGAAACCTAACATTAGTCATTTAATAATTTTTGGTTATCCTATTTATATTTATGTACCTAAAGATTAAAGATATAAACTAGAACCTTCAGGCAAGAAAGGAATATTTGTGGGTTATAGCAAGTCTTCAAAGGCCTACAAGATCTACATTCCAAGGCAAAAACAAATTGAGATCAGCAGGGATGTATCTTTAAAAGAGGAAGCATCCTTCAAAATATCTAAAGGATCTTACATGGAGATAGATAGCGAAGAACAAGAGACACCTTAGGATATGGACATTTCTCCTGATCATTCTCCTAAGATTCAGAGGGAGTCCACTGAACTAGAAGAGACTATTGATACAGTTAATCCCATAGAATCAACTAATGGGCCAAGTAATATTGCTATTGGTTGGAAGAGACCTCTATGGGCTATACAAACTATGCAAGAGGCATTAAAGTATGCATCTCCTCATGGCACCTTTAGAGAAAGAAAGAGACCACAGAAGTTTCCAGGCTATGTGGCTTTAATGAGTCACATCATTAAATCTAAGCCTTCTAGTTTTGAGGAATCATCCAATCAGCAGGTGTGGAAATATTCTATGATAGAAGAATATCAGTCTATCATCAAGAGTGATGTTCGGGATGTGGTACCAAGACTTGAAGGAAAATTAGTGGTGTCTTCCAAATGGATGTTCAGGATCAAGCATGCAGCTGATGGAAGCATTGAGAAGTAGAAAGCAAGATTAGTGGAAAGAGGATTCTCTTAGAAGGAGGGAATAGATTATGAGGAGACTTTTGCTCCCGTTGCTCGATATACATATATCAGGACTACTATTGCTATTGCATCAGCTAAAGACTACAAGCTACATCAAATGGACGTAAAGACTGCATTTCTTAATGGTGTGATTGAAGAAGAAGTGTACATTGAGAAACCAGATGGTTTTGTGACTCATGGGAAGGAGTCTCATGTATGCTTGATGAGCTTGGGATTCTCCAAGAATGATGCATATTCCAATCTTTACTTCAAGGTAGTTGATGGTGAGGCCTTAATATTGGTTCTTTATGTTGATGATTTATTTCTTACTGGAGCAGAACATCTCATTATCAAATGGAAGAAAGAATTATCCTCTAAGTTTGAGATGAAGGATCTCAATCTTATGCATTACTTTCTAGGATTGGAATTATGAAAAAGATCCAATGAGATTATTCTTATTCAAGGAAAATACATCATAGATATCTTGAAGAGATCTGGGATGATGGATTGCAAGTCCATGTCTACAACTATGGAAACAAATTTGAAGAAGTTGAGTGACTCTGCAGCTAATTTAAATTTGGTAGATCCCACAATGTATAGACAATTGATTCAACCATTGATGTATCTAGTCAATACTAGACCAGACATTTGTTATGTATTAAGTTCTCTTAGTCAATTCATGAAAGAAACAAGACAAATTCATCTAGTTGCAGAAAAGCATATCTTGCGATACTTATGTGGTACAAAGGGATATGGCTTGAGATATACTTCTTGTGAAGATCTTAAGTTACAAGGTTACTCAGATTCTGATTGGGTCGGGAGTGTAACTAATCAATTGGAAGAGTACCTTAGGATTTTGCTTCAGTTTGGGGTCTGCTATGATTTCCTGGTGTATCAAGAAGCAGACTTTTTTGGCACTAAGCACCACAGAGGCTAAGTACATTTCAGCATATGTGGCAACTCGAGAAGCAATGTGGCTTTGAAAGCTCCTTATAGGATTATTTGGTAAAAAATTGGAGCCAACTATAATTCATTGTGACAATGAAAGTTGTCTGAAGCTCTTTGTCAATCTAGTGTTTCACGGTAGAACAAAACAAGTGGAGAATAAATATCATTATATCAGAGAGATATGATGCTAAGGAAAACAATTCAACTCAAGTATATTTGCACTAATGAAAAAACAACTGATACTCTCACCAATCCCCTATCTATAGTAAAGTTTGCACACTTTTGAAATAAGCTTGGAGTTGTAGAGAATGTTACCCTTGCTGAGAACGAGACTTGGCATCAATGATTCTTGCTATTTGTCATAATTAATGTTTCCCTGAGATGGTGAAATATGAGGTGAAAAACCTCTTCCATCTCAAATACAAGGATATTACTCTTTCCACACATGGGAGTATTCATGTTGAGAGACTTCGTGATGACATCATGTTGAGTGACTCTGTGATGAATATTTGTGCACATAATTCCTTTCACACATGGGAGTAGCCATGGTGAATGTCATGTTGAGAGATTCCATGACATGAATATTTGGAAAGATACCTCCCTATCTAAGAGGGGATGTTGATGTTATAGCAACAAGATTTCTCTTTCTACCTGACTGTTGTGTTAATTATTATAAGCATTTTATTCATTTACTAGTTATCACTATCTTATTTTAGCGATCTCTTTATTTGCTATAACTATTTGTTAGTGTCTATTAATTCCACATGTGATTAGTTAGTAACTATCGTGTTGTTTATTTCACACCCATTTCTTTAGACGTGAAGCCCCGATTGGAGTCATGTCCATTCATTTGCCTTAGATGGGTATTTAGTCCCTTTGATCGAGGGTATTGATGGTCAAAGTCTGTGAAATATATGTTTTGCATATACGTGTAATCTCTACAAAATATATGTTGTGCATATATGTGTGATCTTCATGGAATATATATGATGTGCATATGCGCCCAACAAACTCAAACAATCAAATAAACATACTCCATAACAAAGTGTGATCTCTGTGTAGAGAACACCTATGCAAATTATCTATATTATTTCTTACCTACAATCTGATTTAAAATTTACAGTTTGGTTCTTAGTGTAATTTCGAGGGGTCCTAATCCAACAACGGATTCTCGAAGCAAGCCACTTATGGTCTTAGTTGAGCTTATCAATGCAGAGAAGGCCTCCACATATGTCGAGTTCACTCGACACTCCAACTGCCTAACCAGTATATTTATATAGCGGCTTGAAAAACTAGCTCAAGTGTACGCTAGGAGAGATTATATCGCCAATGCATCCCAATTCAAAATGCCTTTGTGGGGTGATGAAATCCCCAGTCAAAGTTATCCCTCAGCTACTAAAAATAAAATTCCAATGTCGCTAACACTTTTCTCTTGCACCCAAGTCCACAAAAGCTAGGGGAGAGGATTGTGTGTGTTAGTAGTGGAACCACTCCAAACACAAAAAAGTTCTTTTCCTTTAAAAATATTGAAATGTGTGATGTACTCTAATCAAAAGCCTGTCATGTCAATTTTAGAACCCAAAACTGAGGTGTGAGATACGCATGTTTATGTCAATTTTAAGCACCAAATCCAAAAGTGAATCCATGCATGTCCATTTTAATTGCATCACATATTAATTTTAAGCACCAAATCTAAAAGTGAGTTCATGCATGTCAATTGTAAGCACCAAATCCAAAAGTGAATCCATGTATGTCAATTTTAAGCACCAAATCCAAAAGTGAGTTCATGCATGTCAATTTTAAGCACCAAATCCAAAAGTGAATTCATGCATGTCAATTTTAAGCACCAAATCCAAAAGTAAATTAAACTCTAAAGGATCCTGGAATCACACATATCAGTAGTTTCAAATCATTAGCCTTGGTCCCAAGAATGCCACATGTTTAAAATCAAAGATTAGTAATAAAAAAATCTATATAAAATGGAATTAAAGAAAATAAAACTCAAGATTGTACCCTCAGAATTTACCAGACAAATTTGTTTCCAATTGTCGTGCATGTGGTACCTAGTCAAAGAAAATTTGATTTTTAGTTTGTTTTTTTTTGCAATATTTTCAACTCAAAAATAAAATTACAAAGAATGTACCCCTAATGAATTTCTGAGAGCTTTCCAAAAAATTTAGAATTTTAGAAAAAGACATTAATTTGCACCTTGCAGAATAGATTTATGGAAAAACATGAATGATTAAAGATCTAGCTTTATGTTAATTATTTGACATCCAAATCAAAAGTGTAAAGAAGATACCCCCTGGAAAATTTCAAGAGTTTTCCAAAAATGTAAGAATTTTAGAAAAAATCTCTGAATTGCGTCCAAAATTTAGAGTTTGTGAAAAAATTAAAAATATTATATCTTAGTCAAAATAGATGCTACAGGTTTGAATTTTTTACTATAGGCATTTCTTGTGATCTTTAATCTTCTATAAAAAAAACTCAGACAAATTCGTTGATTTTCTCCAAAAATAATTATTTATGAAAAATATTGAAACTACCATATCTCACTCAAAAATGGTGATCTAAGGCTGATTCTTGGAATATAGAGTCATGAGATGATAATTAACCTACATTACAAAAATCATGGAGAAATTCACAATGGTTTGGAAGATATGATAAAATCTTTGAACAACCTCTAGTCTTGCCTGGAACCTAATCTGCACAACGTTAGTCTTGAAATTTTTGAATAAAACACCATTTAAGATCAGAAAACCTCTTAGAATATATTTAAAATAGAGGTGTAGTTGTAAGATCCAAGACCTGTACCTGTAGGCATACACAAAATTTCAAATCAAAGTGATGTTGATTCACGTCGGGTTCACCAAATTTAACTCAATAGAATTCATCATTGTATAACTAGAAATAATAAGGAAATCATGAATCCCTATTCTAGCTATGAATTCTAACAAATATCAATAGAATAATGCAAACAAGACAATAAGGATGTATAATATTCAATCAAAACTCCCTATTCCATGATCGCATATAGCTTCCATTGTCCTTCTCTTCCTTGGTGAATGCTAGCTCTTAGATATTATGCTAATAACCTGCAAATGACACATAGATTTGAAGTTCGTGATTGTTAAAAATAGAAAATTGATGTTGAATTTATAGAATTTTGGAGAAGATTGATTAAGAGGTAGAACCCAAGTGAGCTAAAAATTTGATTGATAGTTGAACTACTAATTGAGAGGTGGAACTCAATTAATTGAATTGATAAATGAATAGATTGAATAGATAATTGAGTTAATTGAGGAGATGAGTAATTGAGAAAAGCCTGATTGAAAGATAGAAAAGGAGATTTAATAGTTAATTGATTGATGACAAAGAAAGATTTATTTACAAAAAGATATTTCGAAGATAGAAAAAGATTGAATGGAGAGAATTGAGAAAATGATTTAATAAATCAATTAATTGAATCGATCAATTAATTATTAATTCAGCATGTGCAGATAGGATTTTTTATTTAAAATTCAATTTTTATTTGCATGATATTGAACTTGATTTAAAGAATTTCAATTTAATCTTTGCATGAGAATTGAATTTGGTGTTAAATTTAATTTAATCTTTGAATATTTAGAACTTGATTTAGACATTCAATTTGATTTTTGCATGTCTTTGAAATTGATTTTCGAAATCATAAAATTGAAATGCACATGTATTTGAAATTAGATGGAATTGGAATTAGGGGATATTCAAATTTGAATTTGAATTAGAAGAATAAATTAGCTAATTAAATAATTTAAAGAAACTATTTAATTATTTATAAATTGAATTTAATTAAATAATAAAGATTATTCAATTAAAGGATTAAAATCACAATTAATTAAATAATAAATATTTAATTAATATTAAGAAAAGGGTTTAAATGGTTAATTGATGAGGATAGAATAAAAATAGAATAATTAATAATATGACGAAGAAATATGAACTTAGAAGAATAAGATTAATTAAATTAATTAAAGAATTAAAGAATTATTTAATTAATTAAGACGGATAATTAGTACATGATTAATGAGACATTTTTAGGTGTCTACACTTACAAGAAGTGGTCAAAGTGAATTATCTCTTAGGTTCTTTCATATTCCAATGTGTGCATTGGAGTGGGATTAGGTCTTAGCTACTTGGTTCCATTTTCATATATCACACTATTAAAAGCTTGTATAGAGGCAAACTAGACACGAAACAAAATCAATGATTTTTGGTCTATGAGGAAGAATCTAGGTGAACCAGAGACTATTGTAGATTTTGAAGATATACCAGAGGATTTTGAGTTTAGAAAATTGTGGAATATAGAGAATCCCTCTAAAGCATATAATAATAGTGATAATGATAGAGATACTAATAGTGATATTGAGATACCCTTAGGTCCCACTTCAATAGCTACTACAAACTTTGCCAAAAAATCTATTTTGAGTGAGACCATGAAACAAACATATACTTCAAGGGCAGCCATATTGGCAAAAATGGGTATCATGGTGGGGGTCTTGATTTTGTAATATGGATGATGAAATATGTTATGCAATAAAAGTTTAAAAAATACCTGGTAAGTGCTAGTGCTAAATCTCTTAAATTTGTCAATTCATCTTATCATCATGATCATCAAATCAAGAGATTACTTCAATCTTGTCTGTTTTTTCTTCACTTTGTGTACCTCTGCTTAACTGCATCTCAAAAATACTAGTACATTTGTCACTAACATCCATTGTCACTATCAATTGTCCCAGTTTCATTTGACGTGTTGCCCAACCCTCTTCTTTCACATTTGGACTTCTAGATTATCAGTGCCCTTTCATAAGGAGAACTTTGGACATCATACCTAGATGTATACAACCACAAGCAATTTTCCAAATTTTTGTCTAGTTTGTTCCTTATCATTGATTTTAGGAATCCCAAAGCACTCAAAATTCTCTCATACTCCACCAAGCCCAATATCATGTTATGACATAAATCAACAAGTTTGAAACATTCTAATATTGAATCAAGCAAAAGTTCACTCTAGCCTAGGTTTGTCTAAACCTTTGTTACTGATCCCTCTTCCAAGGGTTCTCCCTTTTTTTCAAAAGTTCCAAATGATGCCTTATAGTTATTGCAAAACTGGTTGATTGCTCTCTAAGAATACTTTCATTTAAAATTCCATCTATAGTTTGTCCATTAATTTCTATAGTTTTGCAAAATTATCCTATCAAAGTCATTAACATCTGATGATAATCAGCTAGACTATTGAGTTCCCAATATTGAGGAAACACAATAGGCATGGGGGTGATCCCACAATACTGGGTTACTGATCTGATTTATGAAAACCAGATTACAATACCTAGTGTGATACTTGCGGTATTGTAGATTTCAACACAAAAAGAAATTGACAACAAGAAGATTGCAAACCAAAAACTGTCTCCATTCTATTCAAAATTGGAGTTTATACAAGTCGAATGTATCCCAAGGGTCACACAAATCCCTTGGAATTTGAAATGAAGAGTCATCATAATGTTTATTACAATTTAACTATTAAAACTATCAAAATTATCAAAAAACTAAATATAAAATTTCAGTCCACTTTGAGAAGGCATAACTTTCTCATCCTAGCTCCGAATTACAAACTGTTTGATGCGTTGGAAAGGTACTCAAATAATCTAGAACCAAATTTCAAAATTGCAATTTACTAAAACATATAAAATTTTGGAAAAATTAGATTTCAATATTTTCCCAATTTAATCCTGATCAGTTACACTTTTTGGTACATCCCAATTTTTGCTAAAATCATACATTTTTTCAGAAAATATAATGATCTAAGCTTTAAGAGGTCCCATTTAAAGTAATTAATTTAGGAGAGTTAGATCAAAGGCTCTTAGATCAAAAATTCTTGGATAGAACCTCTCTACTTCTAAATCATACCTGCAATGGAGTCTCCTTCGCACCTATTGAAATGCTAATAGAAAATTACTTTTACATTAGATTTTGAGGGGTCAAATGAATTCATATAGAATTTTTGTCTTTTTTAATATTTAGTCCTTATTATAAGTTTTCCAAATATTATAATTTATAGGAGTTGAGAAAATACAAAACCACAGGAGCCCAAATGATCCATGCAAGCTAAAAAACTAGTTACAAGGAGAAGCAAGGAAGCAAATCACAGAAGGAACAAAAACACAGGAAAAATATGCTCCAAAAGATGAGAGCTCAATAATCTCCAAAATGTATTGTCAATAATAATCCTTCTTCATACAATGAAAAGAAAGAACTTAACCTTTAATAGGTCAAAAAACCCTAAAAGGGAAAACCTAGGTTTGCACATAATAATTAATCAAAATAATTAATTATATGCACCTAAAGTTAGCTTAAGTGTAAAAGAGATAAAGGGAACTTAAATAATTAAACAAATATTGTTTAATCAATTAAGTAAATACCCGAATACTCTAACACCCCCCCTTAAGCTAGACTTAGGGAGAAGCTAAAACCTAGAACAGCTACTGAAAGCAATAAAGATGGGTCCCAGCAACAAGGCCTGATCAGGTACCCAAATACAATGAAATCTCTATGAATTAGAGAAATAGAGAAAACCATGTGGGAACAAAACTCTACTCCAAAAAGAGATGGAAAAGAATACCACTGAAGCATGAAGAACCTGCAAACTCTGTCGAAGAATAACTACTGATTTGAAGAACCTCCACTGAAATAGAACATGACTAGGTAGAGAAGATTGTAATCTGCATGAGTGCCCTCAAATGACACTACTCGAATCAGATGGAAAACAAGGCAAACACTGAAATCGAAGATACAGATGGCATGAGAAACCAAAGTCTGAAGAGCTGATCAATCAAACCACGGAAGCATTAGAACCAACAGGATAAACCTCCCCATAATGCGGAAGTGGGAGAGGGACAAGAACACTGAAAAGGACAGCCAAGAAGAACTGTATGACGAAGAACCAAGAACATCAAAGGTGTTGAGACAAGTACATGGTGTCATGGAAGGAACACTCACTTGACACATATCATGAGGTGAATGTCGTGGAAGGAACACTCACTAAACAAAGGTAGATGGCAAACAAGGCAAACATCGAACCCCCAATGGCACTTTATAAGTAGTGCATGTACAACAAGGCACAAGATATGCAAGATTCCAAGTAAACAATGCATGATGGCACTTTATCTCGGTGTGTTTGCATAAATAAAAGTTAAAATGATAAGAAGACTGGAAATAGAAACTTGAACCAAAATAGAGACATCCTACTTAGAGAAGAGATCCCAGGACCTGAAACAACCATAATATCCACTAGAGTGCTGAAAAGCAAAAAACTAAATAAAATATGTATGGAGTATAATATGGAAATTAAACTTAGATGGCTGGAAAATACACAGCACACGCTTTCCAAAAATATAAAATTTTTGAAAAACGAAGTTCGGATGCTCATTCTATGGCTCCTGGAGTGCAAAAACAAGACCTCACTTTGACTGGAAAAAAACATAGTCAAACAAAAAAATTGGAAAAAATTACCAACATGACAAGGTCAGGCTCGGAACCAGCTTTCCGATGCCTATTCATTTTCAAAAAAATGACTCCGTATGCCCAAGATATGGCCAAAAAACCAAACCCCCCCCTGAAAGAGACAAAAGGAGGTCTGGTGGTTGTTCGAGCGGAGGAGGCTAGGGAGCGGCACTCCGATGGCAGATGGGTGGCGGCCCGGTGGAAGGGCGGTGGCAGGCCGATAGCCGAGCGGATTCTGGCAAGCGAGGAAACCGGCAGGTGGAGCTGGCCAGACGATGGAGTCGGTTGGGCAGTCGAGCGGCGGAGGAGGTTGGGCTGAGCAGGGGCCGCTAGGGCGGCGGGGCCAGCAGTTGCAGTGGGGGCAAGGGGCTGCAAGCGGCGGCGGCTGGTGGTGTAGGGCCGCTAGAGGGGGCCAGGCCAGCGGGGGCCGGTGGTGCCGGAAGGGCTGCTGGGTGGTCGCTGGGGAACAGAAAGGAGGGGACCAGTAGGGTCAGCGGGAAGGAGCCCGCCCTGACATGTGTCATGGGTCGTACAGACATCGGCAGGGGTCCCAAAAACAAAAAAAAATTTAATGCCTTTTTCCTTTTGATTTTTTTAAAGATTTTTTTTGATAAAAAAAATCAAAATTCGGCCTGCATGCCATAAAAAGGTAAAATAATTTTTTTTTTTGAAATTTTTTTCTCGAACTACGTGTCAGGGTCGTACAGCCTGGATTTGGAGAAAAAAATACTCCCAGAGACTCAAGAACCAAAATAGGTCAAATTTTATATGACCATAGGGGTTTTTGGGCCTTCTGAGCATGATGGTGAGGTCTGTTTAGGCCCAAAGTGCTCAGAAAAAAGGTCAAACCCTAGGTACATAAAAAATTCCTGAAACCCTAGATCTGCTTCCAAAGCAAAAAATTCTCAACACAAGAACAGGTAGCTACAGATCTGATGCTCTAATATCATATAGGAGTTGAGAAAATACAACACCACAGGAGCCCAAATGATCTTTGCAAGCTAAAAAACCTGTTACAAGGAGAAGCAAGGAAGGAAATCACAGAAGGAACAAAAACACAGGAAAAATATGCTCCAAAAGATGAGAGCTCAATAATCTCCAAAATGTATTGTCAATAATAATCCCTTCTTCATACAATGAAAAGAAAGAACTTAACCTTTAATAGGTCAAGAAACCCTAAAAGGGAAAACCTAGGTTTGCACATAATAATTAATCAAACTAATTAATTATATGCACCTAAAGTTAGCTTAAGTGTAAAATAGATAAAGGGAACTTAAATAATTAAACAAATATTGTTTAATTAATTAAGTAAATACCCGAATACTCTAACATAATTTTTGATATATTTAATTTCATTAGTATATTAATGTTTTATCTTTTATGAATGTAAGTTTTTCATCAAACATTAAGGATTGTGTTTCACACATGAAGATAAATTGAAAAATAGAGAAAAAAAATTGTAAAAAATATAGTTTCTCTAGGTATTGATATCCACATTTCAATACAAAAAGAAGTTAATTCAAATGTATACAAAAAAAGTTATGCATTACAGAATACACCTCTATCCAAATTACAATTACTCTATTTTCAAAAATTAACTAAAAAAATATATATGTAACAAAAAATAATGAAAAAATATCCATTCACTATATATTGGTGTGTGACAATTCTATATTGCAAAACTTTGAATTTTCTAGCTATAAAAAATATTATGCATTACCCAATAAATGCCACTTCTCAAAAATGTTTACTGTAAATATTGAGTTATTAAAAGTTACATAACAATATGGACAATTAATTTCTAATTATTTTTTGAAAAATATATTTAGAATTTATATGAAAAATCTCACAAATTAGTAGTTTACTTCATCTTCAATTTTTTAATGGTTTAGCTGCTATAAGTTTTAAAAAGTAAAGATCTGATGCAAAAAGTTGATTTCAATGTCAAGTTTGGCCAAAAAGTGTAACCCGGTATTATAGGATAACCCATGGCTACAAGTAACTCATCATGAGGGAATCATTTTCTAATTTCTAAGAAAATAGAAGAGGCTATTTTCTTCAAACTAGTAATTATAGACTCAACAATCTTGCTAAAATCTTCCCTTGTGACACTTACTTTTTACTTCTTCGGGTGCTTTCCTAGTTCCATGGTCATGGAAACGTAGTGCATTGGTATCTGAAATCAATGTACACTGAGACATAAATCCCCATTTGCATTAAAATAAAATAAAAATATTAGGATTGTTCAAATCTATCACTGTCTATCAGCTAGCAAATTTTTTATTTACAAATGTTTGTTATGATTGATAGAGATTATCGAGGGTCATGCATGTCATTTTATGTAGCTTAGCATATTCTACAATATGCATAGTTCATTGTTTGTCTTTTTTTATAAGAAGGTTCATTTCCTCTAGCATGGGGAGAAGACCTGCTAAAATTAAGATTGCCTCTATATCACTTAACCTACAAAGCAGCTCAAGAGCTTTGTCTATTATGTGGTGATTTTCGTACATTACTCTAATCAAAGATTGATATTCTGAATAATCTCAATGTGTTGGACCATCCAAGGAGATACATCTAGTATTGACATCCTTAATAAGCTTATTCCCATTGGTTATTCCATCAGCAAAATATTGAAATTCCAAAAACCGTTTCAAACTTTGATAGAATTATGAGTAGAGCTCTTTGACTAAATCTTCAACATTTGTTACTAGAGGATGCTCACAATTTTAAAAACTAGATTCATTCTATGGGCCATGTAGTGAATGTTAGTCATGTAGGGTGAACAAGAAGTTTGTAGCTTTATGCAAAGACTGTTCCTATGACCTTGCATTACTAAAGCTCTATCCGCTCCTACACATACTAACTTTTTTGCAATTGTCATTTCTTCCATACCTCCATATTCAATTAAATAATTCTTAACTAGTTGAAATAGATTTTTTGCTATAGCACTCTCCTTCAATTTAGAAATACATAGTAGATGAGGTTTGCAGATATGATTTTGTACAGTATAAGCATGCTTACATACCCAAGACATATTATCTATTGTCGTAACTTCATCCAAAGACAATGCAATAAAGTTTGACTCACTTATTTTTTCCTTTATATCTTGTTTTTCAACCTCAATAAGATAACTTTCTCATTTTCATCCATTGTTTATTGACCAATGACTGTTAGGAAAGTTAGGAATGCCCAAAAAGTATAATAAAGTACTACTTTTTGGGTAGTCCGTCATAGGATGCCCTCTGGTCAAAATATACAAAACAACACTTAACTGATAATTTTTCCCAGTTGTACTACTATCATTTCCTTTCAAAAACTAGCTTCAAGGGAACCTCCACATTCAACAAGATTTGTCTATCTTTTCAAATGTGCATCATATTCTAAGACACACTTAGCAGGCTGACATTGCTCCTTTGTTTTCCCTTATCATTGATTTTTCAATTATATCTATGATTTGTTTTTCGTAAACTTTGTCAATATGTTTTTCTATGGTGTCAAGCTTCAGCTGCAATCCCTTCTCTTTTTTATATTTCCAACTACAAATCTTACACATGCATTCTATTGGAGGGTCACCTTTATTTGGATTCTCCACTGGTTCAATGAATGGATACTTTGAGACCCAATCAATTTGAAAATGCCTCGCCATCTCCCACTCTCAACCTATTTTCTATTTGGATTTTATTTTCCCCTTTCATGCATCATCATCTATGATATTGTCAACCAAGTCAATTATCTCATTCCCACTACCCTAGTTATCTACCAAAACATCTTCTTCATTGTCATCTAGATATCGCATTTGCCACCTTTTTCAATATTTGGTGTAAGTTGTGAATTTGTTAGTTGTGATGATGCAGCTTCATCATTTTTACCACAAACATTACCAAAGTATGAAATTAAGGTTATGTGTTTTGTTGGCCTTCACCACATTTAGGAGTCTTACCATTCATCATGTTTGACATCTCCAATGACATAAAGGCTACAAAAAACTATCTACTTGTTTAAGAAGCAATAATAGACTATAAGATTCATTGCCCTTAGGGCCTAGAATCTAGATGTTTGAGGTCTCCCTACTCAATAAAAATGAACTAAAAATTGCAAACAAATTGAGATTAATAATATTATAACACTTCAAAAAAATGATTACTTACCTTTAGATTCTCGGTGAGTAGCATTAGTAGACAGCAATGGAGAAATTGTTGTTATTGGTCTGTAACTTGGCTATTGATCTGAATTGAGAGTTTAGAACTGACCAAATTGTGTAAAAATAAATCTAATCTTTCATAAAATCTTATACCAATCCAAATTTGGTGAATTCAGTGAAGAGCACAAATGGACACTGAGAGGGAGGTGAATCAGTGTATTTTAAAACTTTTAACTATGTGCAAATATTGAAACTGCAAATTAATTAAGAACATACACACACACAAACCAAACCAAAACACAAAATGTATGAGGAAAACCCAATGTGTGAAAAACCTCGGTGAGAATAGTTGTTGGAGTCTACTGCTCCAATCTAGCCTCATAGTAAAGAATAATTTACAATGTTTAGAGCATGAACCCAAGGAGCACCAACCCAAGAAACTTTAGGGCACCAACCCAAGGAGCACCTACTCAAAGGATAACCTACCCCTGCTCTGAGCTCCCACTCAGAGATTTACAGTTATTGTTCAATTTTACAATGCAATGACAAAGCATTGTTACAAATGGGTTTTGTAACACTTACAAATTTCTCATATCTTGAGAATGACTTTCTCTGCCTGTAGAAGTTTTTCTTATGTTTCCCCTCCTTCCTCTATTTGGTTGTCTTCTTCTCTCTGCTACAACATTACTCTCCAGAATGATCTGTTCTTGATTTGCGTTGACTCTTTCTTGTGTAAATTTTCTTTGTTTTCTCTTGGTAGCTACACACTCTATCTCTCTCTCAACACACATATTTAGTCGACTTGTTGAGATATCTATATTTTCACCTCACTCTCTATCTTGAAAGCCACACCAACCAATGTCAAATCTCATCACACTTACTGCACAAAATCAATCGTCTTTGTACACCCCTCACCTTTTTCAAATGCAGGGTTTTAATATTTTATTTAAGTCGACTATGCTGGAGATCTCTATTGCAAGTGTTTTTATTCTGTCTTCAATATGTTCTTAGATCGGCTACCTGAATTAAATGCATGTTTGTCTTCAGTTCATTCTATGTACTTAGATTACTAAGTTTAGTAATCTTCCTCTACCTAATACAATCTTGAAACCTTCCTCGAGCCATACAACCTGTCTGCAACTCAGTCACCATTAATGCATTTTCCATCCTCTGTCGACCTACTCGGACATGATCAACAACTACCTCCATTGTCGTTGACTTTTGCATATTAGATATCTTCTTCAATCATCCAAGGAGTCATATGTCTCCATTTCCTTTGTCTAGATCATTTGGTCAAGGTCAGTTGGCCTCCACGTAGAAAACTTTTTTCCAATCAACATGCATAGGTGTCATCAAAAGTCTTCATAATCAACTTCCAAGTCACCTAGCCATCCATAGTCAACCACCACATGGACCATTAGGAAACTCAGATCATTTAAATTCCATATTGTGACTAACCTTCATGGTATGTGTATTGCATGTGTGTCTGCCTATTCTACCTATGTGGGATAAGCTTTTATTTATTCTCAAGAAGCCTCCCCTTTTCTTTGTTAGCCTGTGTCACATATGTGTAGCTTCTTAACCTACGCAGGATAAGCCTTTGTCTTTTTCCTTAATAATTTCTTATCCCACGACCTTCTTCTTATCCACATGGGAATACGTGGGATAAGCTTTGTCTTCCCTTGAAAAGCATCTTTTTCTTCTATGTTAGCCCGCACAACATTTTGTGTGCCTCTTAACCCACATGGGATAAGGTCTCTATTTCTTTTCTCTTTTCTTTTCCTTATCCCGCAGGCATCTTCACATCCAAACTTGGTCACACGAGAGAAGCAGACCCTTCACTTATTTTTGTTTTCTTATCCCACGGGCCCACCGACATCATCCTTGTCTCGTGTGGGATAAGTGTCTTCAAGTAATCTACCCTTCAATTTTTTATCCCGCATGACTTTTCTCTATCAGCTAATATGATGCGGGATAAGAGAAATGAACTTGTTCATTAAACTTAAGTTATCCCCTGACTAGCACATGACCTTTTCAACAATGCAGGATAGCGAGTAGTGGCACTTTTGTGATATCTTGCGAGACATTCAACACTCGACCAACATGCTATGGGATAAGGAGAACATCATTTTCTTTTCTTCAATGTTATCTTGCATGATCTATTACCTACATTTGGACACACCACAGAACCCACGAATACATGTGAACCAAACAACTGTTGCCATGTGGAAATCACGACACTCAACCCCAACTCGAAACTCGTTCAACACAATTGTACATCATAACCAATGTGTTATGCGAGACCACTATCTGCTTCTCTGCAACCTCTTGACACCCTTTGAAGTGCGATTGCTATCTACTTTTGCAACCCTTTGACATCCCTTGAAATTGTTAGAGTAATTGGGTCTTTACTTGATTAATTAAACAACATTTGTTATTATTTAAGTTCCCTTTATCTCTTTTTACACTTAAGCTAACATTAGGTGCATAATAATTAATTCTTTTATTAATTATTATGTGCAAGCCTACATTTTCCCTTTTAGGGTTCTTGACCTATTAGAGGTTAATTTTCTTTTCTTTGTATTATTATCACATTACACTTTTTGTGAATATGGAGCTCTCATCTTTTTGAGCATATTTTATGTGTATTTGTTTTTTTGTTATTGCTTCCTTGCTTCTCCTTGTAATGGGTTATTCAGTTTGCAAAGATCATTTGGGCTCCTGTGGTGTTGTATTTCTCAACTCTCACATGGTATCAGAGCTTTAGATCTGCAACTATTTGTTCTTGTTTTGAGATTTTTTGTTGGAAGCAGATATGGGGTTTTTCAGAAGTTTATTATGCACCTAGGGATAGACCTTTTTTTCTAAGCACTTTGGGCCTAAACAAACCTCGCCATCATGCTCAGAAGGTCCAAAACCCACTATGGTCATTTAAAATTTGACCTGTTTTGACTCCTGAGCCTCTAGGGGTATTTTTTTCTTCAGTACCAGATCGTACGACCCTGGCACATAGTTCGAGAAAAAAAATCAATTTTTTTTTTTTTTGCGTTTTTATGGCATGCAGGCCGATTTTTTTATTTTAAAAAAAATGAAAAAAAAAATCAAAAATCAAAATTCATTCACCAAAAAACAAAAATAAAAAATAAAAAAAATTTGGTTTTGGGCGCAAGGTCCCCGTACCTTGCCGGACTGACAGTCCAGTGCCAGCCTTGTCAGAGTGGGCCCTACCCACTGCCCGCCCGCCTCTGGCCCCCTGCCAGCCCCACCCTAAGGCCCCCATCGGCCCTTGTTTCCACCTACTGGCCCCTGTTTTCGCCCATCGGTGCCTACCTTCCCACCCGTCGGCTGCCTTAGCACATCGTTGCCTCCCCACTGCCTTCACCACTCCACCAGAGCGCCACCGCTGTCAGGCCCTTCCACCGGACCTCCACCCTCTTGCCTCTTTAAGGGGGGGTTCATTTTTTGGCCATATCTTGAGCATACAGAGTCATTTTTTCAAAAATGAATAGGCATCGGAAATCTGATTCTGAGCTGAACCTCTTGGTGTTGGATGTTTTTTCCAAATTTTATGTTTGACTATATTTTTTGCTAGTCAAAGTGGGGTCTCTTTTCTCCACTTTTGGGGCCATAGAATGGGCAAATAGACTCCATTTTTTGAAAACGAATAGGCATTGGAATGCTCTCAGCATTCTCTATTCAGATATGTGATCTTGTTTCTCATATTTTTCATCAGGTACATGAGATTTCAATTTGAAGATTTTTTGCGTATGCACTACTTCCTTCTCATCAGTATGTACTAGGGTTTGGATTTATCTATTGTGGGGAGGTGTTTTTTTCTCACTTTCTGTCATTTTATATCAGAAATCTAGAACACCAAAACTCTCAGAACAAACAAACCCTTCTGCATCTTCTGTCTATTATGAAAGATCACATAATAAAAAAAACCACAAGCAGGTGCAGGTGCAAAGTTTTTTTCATGGCAGATCCTTCAGTTGTGTTGTTGACATCACACAACTATCATACCTGGAATCCCCGCATCACGAGGCTTCTCTGGGCATGAGGGTTGTGGTCTTGTTTGGATGAGGTTCAGCCTCTATTGTAGCATCCTTATGAGCTTCTTCAACATAGAAACAAGATGGATGAGGCCATGGGTTTTCTCTCTTTGCATGTCTCTGACAATCTTCTATTTCACCTTGATGAGTTGCTCACTCCTCGCGCTATGTGGTTGAAATTTGAGTCTCTCTTCGAGAGGGTTAGTGAGATTCAGGCATTACATATTGAGGCAGAGTTAGTTTCCTTGTCACCTGATTCCTTTCCCACCATTGAGGATTTTTTGAACAAGTTTAAGACTACCAGATCTATTCTCCAAGGGTGTGGTAAGATCAAGACAGACACAGAGTGCATTCACTTGATTCTTTCGAAGCTTCAGGGTCATTTTTAGTTCTTTGCCTCTGCTTTATACTCCACCATGGATGGCTTGGGTGCTCATTTCACCATGCCTACCTTTGATATTTTGTGAGAATTTGTCTCGTGAGCAGTCTCATCTTTCTCAGCTGGACATGCTCTTAGAGTCCAAGAACAAAGCATTGGTTGCTCAATACTCTAAGGAGAAGCAAAAGCAGAAACCGAAGCTAAAGAAGACTTCTGCAGGCAGTGAGCATTCCTCCAAGCCACCTTCTATGTTTGATTCTAAACCACCCTTTCCTCTGAAACATGAGAAATCTTCACAGTCTGGTGAGTCTTCCTCCAAGAATAAGAAGAAATTAGGAAACTTGCATTTTTTGTGGCAAGGAAGGACATCCAGTTTCCAGGTGTTGGAAACGCTTAGAGGCTTTAGAGGAAGCCATGCAGCAACATCACATCTCCTCACCTTAGGCATCTTCTCCTTCCACAGGGAAAGGTCATGCTCTCACTTCTCGAGCTTCAACCTATGCATCCACTTGGATATTAGATTCTGGTGCTTCTCACCATATGACTCACACTCAGCAGTTGATTACTTCTCTTGCCTCTTGTGGTACTTCACAGATTGCAGTGGGTGACTCAGTTCAACTTTCAATCTTGGGTTTAGGTTCTATCTCTTTGGATGGGGGTACTCTGTAGGATGTTCTATTTGTCCCTGACATCTTGAAAAACCTCTTGTCCATTTATCAAATTTTCCATTCTGACTCTAGTAAGACAGTAGAGTTCTCACCACATGATGTGGTTATTCGGGACCTCCATAACTCTAATTTGGTTGTGGCTACTGGAAGTGTTGATACTGCATCTCATCTTTACAGATTTGATGGATTTGAGCCCTTTTCAGGTGTAGGTTTGTCTCTTATAGCACATGCAAATTCAGTAAGTAAGCTTTGGCATGAGCACTTGAGCCATGTCAATTACAGATATCTTCAATAGATGAGTACACAGGCACTTGTTTTTGGGCTCCCACAGATTTCTTGCACTGATGGTGTCTGTCATGGTTGTGTTCTTGGAAAGCATCATAGGGATCCCTTTCCGAAGGGAAGATCCCCTTGTCCTTTGGCATCCTTTTAGTTGATTCATAGTGATCTCATGTCATTTCCTACTCCTTTTTCTGGGGCCAAGTATGTACTCACTTTTATTGATGACTTCTCCGAACGCACATGGTGTACTTTCTTAAGTAGAAGTCTGATGTCTTTGATTCATTTCGAATCTTCAAGACATTTATCGAGAAGCAGTCTGGCTGTTCTATTCGGCAAATACATACAGATAATGAGGGGAGTATGTGAATCAGGCTTTCAGATATTTTTGCATTGAGCATGGTTTACAACATCAGTTTATTATTCCCTACACCCCTCAACAAAATGGTGTCGTTGAGCGCAAGAACAAAACTTTATGGGAGATGGAAAATTGTATGATTCATTCCAGGTGCATGGATTCATCTTTTTGGGCTGAGGCAGTCAAATGTGCCAACTATATTCAGAATCAGATGCCTCACAAGGCCATTTGACATATGACTCTTAAGGAGGCTTGGTCTCATGACAAGCCTGATGTTTCTTTTTTCTGAGTGTTTGGCAGTGAGGTATGGGCTTTTATTCTTGATGCTTAGAGGAAAGCCATGGAGTGGAAGAGCCAACCCCTCATTTTTGTTGGCTACTGTGAGGATGTTAAGGTGTACAGGTTGTTTGATCCTGATTCCAGAGAGGTCCTATTTCAACGGGATGTTTGATGAGCACCTTCCCATAGTGGATACCCTGACTCCAGTGACTACTCCTCTGCCTACTCCTCCCACTGCATCTCTTCAGGATTATTTTGAGGATGATTCTAATGATGTTGTTGATGATCCACCATCCCCACCTCCACCTGCTCCACCTTAGATGCCCAAGTGGTCTTGCTTTACTATTGAGGCGGCAGGATCTATGGCCGGTGATCCTTCAGATACTCATCGCACCCATTCTCATACTGTGGGTTCTAGTCTTTTGAGTCATGCCATTTCAGATGATCCTCAGAAGTTTTCAGAGGCTACAGGACACCCTGAGTGGGATTGTGCTATGGAGGAGGAGTATTCTTCTTTGATGAGGAATAATACTTGGGATCTTTGTCCTCTTCTTAAGGGCAGAAAGATGGTTAGGTGTCGCTGGTTGTATTACACTAAGTATGTTGCTGATGGTTTGATTGATAAGTACAAAGCATGTCCTGTTGTGAAGGGTTTCTCACAAGTTGAGGGTATTGATTACTCCGAGACATTTTCCCCTATCGCCAAGATGAACTCTATTCGCTTTGTACTATCTCTTGCAGCTTCTTAGGGATGGGCTATTTTTCAGATGGATGTGAAGAGTGCTTTCTTACATGAGGACCTATAGGAGGAAATCTATATGGAGTAGCCTCAAGGATTTTTGTAGGACATCTCTTTGGTTTGCAGACTTCGACATTCATTGTATGGTCTCAAACAGGCCCCTCGGGCTTGGTATGAGAAGATGGACTCTTTCTTGCTCTCCACTGGTTTCACCCACAATCATTTCAATCACACAATGTACATTTAACTTCTTGAGGGTGAGATCCTTATTCTTGTGCTATATGTTGATGATCTCCTCATCACAAGTAGCTCATCCTCTATGATTCAGCATATCTAGCGAGCTTTGATGGATAGTTTGAGATGACAAATCTCAGTCTTCTGCACTATTTTCTTGGTCTTCAGGTGATTCAGTCTTTTGATGGGATCTACATTTACCAGCAGAAGTGTGCTCTTGACATGCTTTGGCTCTTTGGCATGCTTGATTTCAAGCCTGCTCCCACTCCTTTTTAGTCAGGGGTTGTTTTGATTACTACTTGTCCCACTCCTTTAGTAGATTCTAACACTTTACAGGCAGTTTGTTGTACCTGACTCACACTCATCCTGATCTTTCCTTTGCGGTTGGCCTTGTCTCTCGATTCTCCCATGATCCTCATGAGAGTCATTGGCAAGCTACCAAACGTATTTTGTGGTACATTCAAGGCTCTATTTATCATGGCATTCACTACACATCAAGGGAACCTCACATTGTTGGCTACACTGACTCAGATTGGGTTAGTGATGTCACTGATCGAAAGTCTACTTCTGGCTTTGTTTTCTATCTTGGCTCTGGTCCTATCACATGGTCTTGCAAGTAGCAGACTACTCATACATTATCATCTACAGAGGCTGAGTACCGAGCTGTTGTGCTCACCAGTCAGGAGATCTTATGGCTTTGATAGTTGATGACTTAATTTGGTTTTCCTCTTGATAGTCCCATTTTTCTTTGGTGTGATAGTCAGAGTGCTATTCATATTTCTCGCAACCTAGTAGAGCATAAGTAGACGAAGCACATTGAGCTTCACATACATTTTATCCGCCAGTTGATTCAGGATGGTTCTCTCATTCTAGAGTACATTCCCACTGCCGAGTAGGTTGTAGACATCTTCACGAAACCTTTTGCATTGCCACGCTATCTTCAGTTGCATTCTATGCTTGGGGTGAAGGAAGTTGTCCTTGGGGGGTCCTTATGAGGCCTTCCTTCCTTCTTATTTCTTTCAACATGTTCTTTTATCTCTTTTTGGAGAGGATTTTTTTTCCACTGGGTTTTCTCCTTTTTCTCCATTTCATAGAGATTTCATTGTATTTGGGTACCTGATCAGGCGTTGTTTCTGGGACCCGTATTTCCTGCTTTCAATAACTATTCTAGGTTTTAGCTTCTCCCTAAGTCTAGCTTAAGGGGGGTGTTAGAGTAATCGGGTCTTTATTTGATTAATTAAACAACATTTGTTTAATTATTTAAGTTCCCTTTATCTCTTTTTACACTTAAGCTAACATTAGGTGCATAATAATTAATTCTTTTATTAATTATTATGCGCAAGCCTAGGTTTTCCCTTTTAGGGTTTCTTGACCTATTAGAGGTTAATTTTCTTTTCTTTGTATTATTATCACATTACACTTTTTGTGAATATGGAGCTCTCATCTTTTTGAGCATATTTTCTGTGTATTTGTTTTTCTGTTATTGCTTCCTTGCTTCTCCTTGTAACAGGTTATTCAACTTGCAGAGATCATTTGGGCTCCTATGGTGTTGTATTTCTCAACTCTCACAGAAATCAATGACAATAATGCCAACAATCTCCCCCTTTGGCATAGATGTCAACACACTTGCAGAATCATCCATAGACCATTTCTCCCCCTTTGACAATAATAGAAAAGGGTGAGATTGTTGGCATTATTGTCATTGGTGTTAAGGGATGTCAAATGGTTCTAGAAGAAGATAGCAGTCACGCTTCAAAGGGTGTCAAGAGGTTGCAGAGAATCAGATAGTGGTCGTGCATAACATGAATGTTATGTTGTGCAATTGTGTTGAACGAGTCTCAATCTGAGGTTAAGTTTTGTGGTTTCCGCATGGAAGCAGTTGTTTGGTTCACATGTATCTATGGGTTTCATGGTGTGTTTGAATGCAAGTAAGAGACTATGCGGGATAACATAGAAGAAAACAAAATGGTGTTCTCCTTATCCCGCAACATGTTGGTTGAGTGTTGAATGTCTCACAGGATAACATAGAAGTGCTACTACTCGCTATCTCGCATTGTTGAAAAGGTCATGTGCTAGTCGTGTGAGATAACTTAAGTTTAATGAACAAGGTTGTTTCTCTTATCCAACCTAGAATACCATGCTCTAGGTGTCTACTTTAGACCATATAATGCTTTCTTCAATCTACAAAAAAAGTTCGCATCTTCATGTAGCTGAAAACCTTCTGGTTGCTCTATGTAGACCTCTTCTTCAAGATTGTTATTCAAGAATGTAGGCTTGACATCCATATGATATACTTTGTAACCTTTATGGACTGAGAATGCCAAGAAAATTCAGATTGCTTCAATTCTTCCAACTGGTGCAAATTTTTCCTCAAAATCTATCCCTTCAACCTGAGCATATCCATTGCACACAAGTCGTACTTTTTTCCTTATCACTTTTTCTTCTTCATTCATCTTGTTCTTGTAAACGCATTTAGTCCCAATGGCATTCTTGTATGTTTTCCTAGGAACCAAATCCTAAGTCTTGTTCTTCTCTATTTTCTAAAACTATTCTTCCATTGCCTTTATCCATTTTTCACTCTTGCTGGCCTCATCATATGTCCTGGGTTCCATTTGTGTCATGAGGTAGAAATTTACTTTCTCAATGTTCCTAGCTCTCCTTCTAGTTTGCACACCATCATTTTTGTTTCCAATAATTTGATCCTCTAGGTGATTCTTTTGCACATATATGTTAGGGGCTTTGCTAGGTGCTTCTTTTTCATGCTCACTCTCAGATTGATCATTATCTTCACTATGTGATTCTTCAATTTGACTTATTGAGGTCTTTTTACCTTTATGTAGATCTTCATCAATTCTCACATGTACGCTCTCAATTACCTTCTTCAGTATTTTGTTGAAACACTTATAGGCCTTGTTGTGAGTAGAGTAGCCTAGGAAAATACCTTCATCACGTCTTGATTCAAAGCTACCCAATCCATCTTCATCTCTTTTGATGAAGAATTTACTACTAAGCACCTTGAAATACTTGACTGAGGGTCTCCTATCATACCATAGTTCATAAGATATCATGTTGTTGTTCACCCTTAATTGCACTCTATTTAGTGTATATACAGAAGTGTGAACTACCTCTTTCCAATAAACATTAGGCAAATTTGCTTCATTTAACATTGTCCTTGCCATTTCCTTGAATGTTCTATTGTTCCTTTCCACAACACCATTTTTTGTGGTGTCTTCTAATTCCATGTCTTTCACAACAATCTTCAAACTCATTTAATGTGAACTCACCTCCACGATCCGATCTCAAACATTTCAACTTGTAACAACTCTCCTTCTCAACCATTTTCTTGAAGACCTTGAATCTCTCAAATGCTTGTGATTTGTCTTTCAAGAAGGTGATCCATGTCATTCTTGAAAAATTATCTATAAGCAGCATGAAGAATCTTTCTCCATTTAGGGCTCTTTTTCTTGTAGGCCCACACAAATCTGTATGCAGAAGTTCTAGTAGCCTTGTAGTCGAATACTCTTTAGTTTTGAAGCTTACTTTAGTTTGTTTACCTCTTTGACATCATCATAGAAGGTGATTGTTGGCTTAATAATTTGAGGTATGTGTCTTACATACCCTTTCTTTCTTACCCTGACAAGGTTATCAAAACTGATATGGCCTAGTCTTCTATGCCATAACTAGCTCTCATCAACTTGTCCCATCATACATTGAGACTCAAAGCATTCCTTAAGATTATATACATTGCCATATGTTCTTTTTCCTTCAACAACAAGATGACCACTGCTCTATTTTCTAATTTCACATCCCTTGGAATCAAATGTAAACTTATATCCTTTGTCACACATTTGACTCACACTTAGCGGATTGTGTTTCAAACCTTCCACATAATATACATCACGAGCTTTCAGCTTGCCATCAATGTTTAGTGTACCTATGCCCTTGATTTTGATTGATGAATTGTCTCCAAACCTCAATGAACCACCATTCTGATCTTCAAGTTTAATGATTTTCTTCTTATCACCAGCCATGTGGTTGGAGCAACCACTGTCAACTACCCACAAGTTTTTCCTTTTAGCATGTAGGGAAGTTTTAACACTCAAAATTGACTTAGTCTTATCTTTATCCTTTTCTACCCAAACTTGTTTGGTTTCTCTCTTCTTTTTTGTCATCCCATTATATTCTTGTTTTGCATTAGGTTCAGATGTTGACATTGTCTTCTTTTGCTTAGTTGTCCTAAGCTTACAATGTTTCGCATTGTGGCCCAAGTTTTGACAATGATAGCATTTGACTTTTACATTGAATGATGAATTTGAAAATCTATTATAGGACTAAGACACATTTCTCCTACATTCATAATTTCTATGACCATACCCATTACAATGATAAAAAATAGCATTCATATCCCTAAGAGCAGCAAATTGATTTCTACTTTCAAAACTAGGAGGAGACCTATGCATAATCTTACAATCAACAATTATATGAGCATAAGTATTAAATTTATAGGACCATAAGTATTAAATTTATAGCACTCATTGTTGAAGGTGTATCTCGTTAGTCTCCTTGGAGCAGCATAGTTTGGTCTTCTTACGCTCTTCCTTCTTGTATCCTTGACTTTTGTGAAGCCTCCATCATTAATATTGGCTTTTCCTTTAGGATCAGTATGTTGATTCATTGACTAGTTCTTTGTAGCAGCAACATATGTTTTCTTCTCATTTGGCTTGTTGACAATGAATGTTTGTTTGACTTCACTTTAACTTGAAGAGGTGAAATGTATCTCCTTACCTAATGATTCTTTACTATTAGAACATTGTCCCTTTTCAAATCCAACTCCATTTATGTCCTTGTTTTGCTTTTTCTTACTTAACATTTTATCTAATGCTTCAGTGATACCACCATACTTAATTCTCATGTTGAGTTCATCCTTATTCTTTTCCAATTCCTTTCTTAGTTTTACAAGATCTTCTTCCAATTTTTGACACTCATATCCTTCTTTTCTAAATCTTATTTTGTTACTTCATACATCCTCTTTGCTTCTTCCAACTGAATTCTCAAAGAAGAAATTTTTTTCTTTGACTCCTCAAGAGATTTGTTCAGTTGTTCTTGTTCTTCAACAACAACATTCTTGTATGTTTCTAAGTTCTTCTAGTGCACTCACAAGTTCACTTTCAAGGTCTACTTCAGCTTCAACTTCCTCTTTTTCGTCATCAAGAATATGTTACTCAGATAATTCTCCTTGAGCCATGAAGAGATTGACTTCTCGTTCACCTTCACTGCAGCAATCTTCAAAGACGCTTTCTTCATCAGAAGCATCATCCTCAAATGTGTAAGGACTACTTTTTCTCCTAAAACTTATTCTTCTTGGCTTATAAGTATTCGTCATCCTTTCCTTGCCAAAGGCCTTCATTTTTTTCTTTTCATCTTCAGCCTTTTCTCCATAAGGACACTTAGATGCAAAGTGTCTAATATTGCCACAGTTGAAACATTTGAAAGGCAACTTACCTTTGTACTTTCCTAAACCTCTTTTGATATTTCTTACAAAGTTTTCTATAGCAGCATCAAATTCATTTTCATCCTCATTTGTAGCTTGTTCTTTTCCTTTCTGTGTGGTATGGAAGGCAACTTCTCTCTTTGAAGGTTCAACACTTATTGTTCTCATCTCATAATAAGAAAAAGAGCCAAACAATTCATCCATAGAGAAGGTGGTTAGATCGTTAGCTTCTTAAATGACAGAGACTTTGGTGTCATACTTTAGATTGAGAGATCTGAGTACCTTTTTGACAATAACTTCATCTTTGACTTCTTCTCTGAGTCCTCTTATAGAACTTACATTTTCATCCACTCTTTATAGATAATCAACTATTTTCTCCTCATCCTTCATTTTTAGGTTTTTGAATTGAGCTCTCAAATTTTGTAGTTTATCCTCTTTCACTTTAGTATCACCCTCATATATGATTTGTATCTTATCCCATGTTTCTTTTACCGAAGTATGGTGCATCAATTTGACAAACTCTGTATCAGATAGACCACTTAATATTGCATTCTTAGCTTTTGCATTGTTTTCATACTCCCTTTTAGCATCAGGATCAGTAGGGGAAACTTGAGGAACAGTATATCCATTTTTTACTGACATCCAAACATCAAACCCAAGGGAAGACAAATATGTCTCCATTCTTATGCTTCATAATGCATAGTTGGTGCCATCAAGCATAGGTGCTTTGGAGGAGGACTCATTTCTAGTCATTGTCTTCACAAGATAGGATCTACCCAAGCTAGAGAAAGATTTTACTACAAGGGAACCTAGGGCTCTGATACCAATTGAAGAACACAAATGGACACTAAGAGGGGGGTGAATTAGTGTATTTTAAAACTTTTAACTATGTGTGCAAATACTGAAACTACAAATTAATTGAGAACATACACACACACAAATCAAACCACAACATGGAATGTACGAGGAAAACCCAATGTGTGAAAAACCTCGGTGAGAATAGTTGTTGGAGTCTACTGCTCCAATCTAGCCTCATAGTAAATAACATTTTACAATATTTAGGGCATCAACCCAAGGAGCACCAACCCAAGAAACTTTAGGAAACCAACCCGAGGAGCACCAACCCCTAATTTTATGAGCACCTACTCAAAGGAGTAGCTACTCCTGCTCTAAGCATTCACTCAGAGATTTATAGTGATTGTTCAAGTTTACAATGCAATGACAAAGCCTTGTTACAATGAGTTTTGTAACACTTACAAATTTCTTATATCTTGTGAATGACTTTCTCTACCTACTGAAGTGTTTCTCTTGTTTCTCCTCCCTCCTCTGTCTGGTTATCTTCTTCTCTCTACTACAACATTACTCTTCAGAATGCTCAGCTATTGCTCTATTCCGACTCTTTCTTCTTGTGTAAACTTTCTATGTTTTCTCTTAGCAACTACACACACTCTCTCTCTCTCTCAACACACACATTCAGTTGAATTGTTGAGATATCTATATTTTTACCTCACTCTCTATCTTAACAGCCACACCAACCAATGTCAAATCTCATCACACCTGCTACAAAAAATCAATCATCTTTGTACACCCCTCACCTTTTTCAAATGCAGGGTTCTAATATTTTATTCAAGTCGGCTATGTTGGAGATCTCTATTACAGGTGATTTATTCTTTGTCTTCAATCTATTCTCAGATCATCTACCTAAATTAAATGCATCATGTCTGTCTCCAATTCATTCTTTGTACTTAGATTACTAAGTTTAGTAATCTTCCTCTACCCAACACGATCTTGAAACACTCCTTGAGCCACACAACCTGCCTGCAACTCGATCACCATTAATGAAATTCCCATCCTCTGTTGACCTACTCGGACATGATAGAAACTACCTCCATCGTCACTGACTTCTGCATATCAGATACTTCTTCAACCAGCTCCTTTGTCTAGATCATTCGATCAACATCCAAGTTACTTGGTCATCCATAGTCAGCTGCCATGTGGACCATTGGGAAACTCAGATCAATTAAATTACATACTATGACTAACCTTCGTGTTATGCGTATCACATGTATGCCTGTCTGTTCTACCCATGCGAGATAAGCTTTTGTTTGTTCTCAAGAAGCCTCCCATTTTATTTGTTAGCCTATGTCACATATGTGTAGCTTCTTAACCTACGCATGATAAGCCTTTTTATTTTGCCTTAATATTTTCTTATCCCGCGACCTTCTCCTTATCCCCGTGGGAATACACGGGATAAGCTTTGTCTTCCCTTGACAAGAATCTTCTTCTTTTATGTTAGCCTGCACAATATTTTGTGTGCCTCTTAACCCACATGGGATAAGGTCTCTATTTATTTTCTCTTCACTTTTCCTTATCCCATGGGCGTCTTCACATTCAAACTTGCTCACATGGGATAAGTAAGCCCTTCACTTCTTTTTTGTTTTCTTATCCCACGAGCCCACCAACATCATCCTTGTCTCATGCAAGATAAGTGTCTTTAAGTAATGTTCCCTTCAGTTCCTTATCCCGCGTGACTTTTCTTTTCTAGCTAATATGATGTGGGATAAGAGAAATGACCTTGTTCATTAAACTTAAGTTATCCCGCGCGACTAGCACATGACCTTTTCAACAATGCAAGATAGCGAGTAGAGGCACTTTTGTGTTATCCCACGAGACATTCAACACTCGACCAACATGTTGCAAGATAAGGAAAACACCATTTTCTTTTCTTCAGTTTTATCCCACACAGTCTCTTACCTGCATTCGAACACACCACGGAATCCATGGATACACGTGAACCAAACAACTACTACCATGCAAAAATTATGGCACTCAACCCCAACTCGAGACTCATTCAACACAATTGCATAGCATAACATGTGTGTTATGTGCGACCACTGTAGTACCCCTGCCCTAATCAATTTCTAATCTCAGTTTAATCTTGGTTAGTTTATCTTAATATAATGATTATAGTCAGATGTTTGATTTAACGCATAGCTGTTGATGTGGTTTTCACACTAGTTGTATGCAAGTTGTTTAGTGTACCTATTTCGTGGTATTAATATCGGGCTAACGCTTTCATTAAATTTTATATATGCATGCATGTATGACTCTTGGTTGCAGGAGATTTCAGGTACAACGCCGCATGAGTGCGAGGCTCGTCTTCACCTGGATTTGCAGGTTTGAGTGTACCTCTTTAATCCTTAGAGTTGGATTAGGTGGTCGTAGGACCCTAGTTGACCTTAGTCGTGCTCAGGTGAGCATCGTCAGTCGTCGTCGGTAATCCCTTTTGTTCGGGTTTGCGAGTCGTCTGTTTGGTTGACCTTCTCGGTTTGCGTGCTTGGTGTGTATGGTTAAATTGATTAATTAGTCCTTAGTAATTATTTTGATTAAATATGTATTTGTGCACTAGAGATTAATGGACTAGATTAATCGGGATTTCGTTATGCGATTTTTATCGATATTGGATTGCTCGTTTTAATTTGGGAGTAAGTTCAATTAAATAGCTGATTTTGAATATTAAATGCATTTTGTGTATGCTGTCGAAAAAGAAAGTTTTGTATTTAATTGCCATAGATTAAATTGTATTCTGTTGGTTTTTTATTAGAAAGGTTAAATGGAATTAAATGAGAAAATCGATTTTTAATTGAAAAGCAATTTAATTTGTTGATATAGTTGGAATAAGAATTATTTTTGAGAATTAATTTTAAATAAAAATTTTAATTCCAAAAATGGAATTTTTGGTCAACTCTCCATTATAACCTAAATTTTGGGAAAATTTTGGGGATGGACTTTTTTGGAAAATATTTGGTTGGAGAATGTTTTTGGGGATGAAATTTGGGGGGGATTTTGGAAGAAATTTGCTTGGAGCTTGCAGGTTGGGGCTCTCCTCTGATCTTGCTAGGATTGCTAAATCAGGTAGGCCTTTGGTTATTTCTTGGTTCCTTGCATAAAGAAAATCGTTTTGGTGTTTATGAAAATCTGGTTGAAGTTTAAAAGAAATAGGGTTTAAATGAAAACTAAATTTGGGGAGTTGTTGTTCTTCAATCTATTTTGGGTGTTGAAACCCATTTGTGTTTGAAACCCCTTTGTGTTTGGGAAGGATGAATGCCATCAAGAAATGTCATACCAAATCATAGTTATTTTAAACCAAATATTATATTAATCGAAAATTATATTCATTTTTTTTGGTTTGGCGTTTTTATATATTCCGAACTGTGAAAGTTTTTTAAAAAAAAAGAAAGGTCTGTTAATTATGCTCGGGGTTTGGGGTTTGGAGGGCAGGGTGCGGAGCTCCACCCGCTCCTCCTCCCCTCCCCCGCTCGTCCCTCGCTCCTCTTCCCCCCGTGCTTTGCAGTGGCTCGTTGTGGTCGCGGCTCACTGCGGTGGCTGCAGGGGCCGCGGTGGCTGCAGGGCGCCGCGGACCTACGTCCACTATAGTGGCACCGCCCACGCGGGAACCGCCTGCGTCTGGGGTTTGGCTTGCCCAACCCCTGCGTTGGGAGGTGGGCCCAGCCTTCGCCGCCCCCCTTTTTAAAATGCATTTTTTTTTTGGTTAGTATTTAAATGTGTTTTTTTTTTTAATGTATTTTTTTATTATTCAAAAAAAAGAATGCATAGATTTTAATATTTTAATATTATTTTATGGTAAATTTTAATTAGGTTTTAATTAGGATTAATGTGGCATAGTTATAGTTGGCGATTAAATTGATATTAATTAATGGTATAATGGAATTTATACGTTAACTGATATTCGATTTCATTTTATGACTGATGCACTTTTCTAATTAAGTTCTAAAATTGTTTATTTCACAATTGAATATTATTGGTTATATTTTGATTGATCTTGGATTAACAAATATACACCTTACCGAATAGCTAATTTGAGTATTTGGTTAATTGAGAAAGTATTGTTTTAAAAAAAAAAAAGGGGGAATAGAATATTATTTTATTGGAAAAATTATTGAAATATGATATAATTACCGAGTTATGAGGATAAATATTACCCAAGAACATATCATTTGAGTAATTGAGGAGTAAGTGTAATATTTTTATCATTGGATCATTGAATTTAATCGATGTGCTTTTGGAAATTTTTAATTAGTTAGTTCATGGTTGTTTAGATTATATTCTTGTGAAATTGGTAAAAAAAAAACTCGTTATGGCGTATTTTTGTATGTTCGATGCAATGAACCTTAGAGAGTTAGAAAACCAAGAACAACCTATACCTAGATGAGGTAGATAACTGCTCTAATATAGACTTTGTGGAAAATCTTGATCGACAATTAATGTCTAGATTGATTTGGAGAAAGATTGTTTCTGTTGAATGTTGCCTTTGCGAGTTTAATTTCTGTATTCGCTTTTAATTATGAAATGGCAAGAGTGCTTTGTTTGATAGGTCCCTGTCGTATGGAATGATTTGGGGTACCTGTATCAGTCCTCGGTCCCGAGTTGACTGTTGTTTGTGGTAGTGTCGTATTTGGTCATATCCTCTATGTGGGTGTCGAATGTTGAATCGTGGTTGACCTTAGTCGGTCAAGTCTCTAGTTTGAGTACCGTCTGTCAGTGCACCTCGTATGATGTCATGTTTGACCAATGGTGGATTTCTCCATCTTGAACTCCGTTCGTCTGACCATGTGTATTCCTTGGGTTTGAGTTCATCTGAGTTTAGTCTAGTGTCGTATGGGAAAGTGGCTTTCGATTGGGGGCCGCGCCCAAAGTGGCTGCTGGGTAACCCGTCAAAAGTGAGTCTAATAAGTGATAACCTGTCAGTAGATTAGTATGTAATCTCTAAGTAAGATAATGTGCCTCACACATGGGACGAGTGCTAACATAGGCTCGACATGCTGTGAGAAGGCCTGAAATGGCAAACCATCATCCTTGTCTTCACGAGAGGATGTGTGGGTCCACATGAGACTTGGATGGGCCAGGAGCTCGGATTAGGTTGCTAGGGTAACCCAGTGTATGGGGCCGGGACCTATGAAGACTTTCCATGGTAACCATACCAGGTTGTGTGATGACACTTGTCCCTACGTTCGCCAGTGTGTTGTCGTTTTGTCCTGTTAGGAGTACCTTTGTGGGTCGTCCTTTTGTCTCTGCCCTTGTGAGTATCGGTTTCTTGTTAGACCTTGGGTGGTGATGGCTCAGTCTTGTGGATGCTCTTCTAGACCTTTGTATTAGCTTTGATTATGTTCAGCTGGATCCTTTCCTTTTCAAGGATCGTTTGTGTATTAATGGACCGATGTGGTCGTGTGTATATTGTTTATATTCGCCTTGATGGCCGGATTGTAATGGTGTAACCTCATGTATTCTTAACTTTATTAATTATCAAAGGGGTCTTGCAGTTGAGCAGACCCGGAGATGTAGCCCTTTAGGGGTGAACTCCGAGATCATTATGGTGTTATGTGATGTTATTCTCTTATGTTTCCTTTAATCAGCTTTATCATGTATGATTAGCTTATGTTAGAATGGATAAGTGGATAAATGGAATTAACTTTAAATGCTTATTTGTAGTCCTTTCTTGAATGCCATTTTGATCGAATGCATAAGTGGTTTAGATGAGATTTATCGTAGATGCATGTATGCAATCGTCTTTTATAATGTATTAAATTGGAATATGAAAGAACGTGACTTAGAGTAATGGAATATATTCAGTTGTTGTTAAGGAAATTTAGTATGCTTGAAAGATCTCTTATGTTTATGATGGAATTCTAGTGTGTTAGAATATTAGATGTGTGGCTTGTATTTTTATGAAAAGATTGAATGAAGATTAAGGATAGATCTCAATGGTTGAGTCATTGCTTGTGATTTATATTTCCATCTTTTGAAAGAAATTATCCTGATTAAGAATTATCTCATTATTAAGATAATCCGCTTATTGGATTAATTGTGTGAGTTAAGTGAATTGTGAAATTTAAGTAATCTCGTTGGGAAACTCTTTAAGTGTTAGTTGATGTCTTCCGCTATGTAATCTGAATCTTTGATATCTTGTTGTATCTTAATGTGGTGTAACTTTAAAAAAAAAATTATTGCACTCTAATCTTGTATTTTGGCTTATCCCTTCGGGGTTTCCTGGCAGGGCATTACAACCACTATCTTCTCTACAACCTCTTGACACCCCTTGAAGCGCGACTACTATCTACTTCTACAACCATTCGACATCCCTTGACATCAATGACAATAATGCCACCATTCAGAGGCAATTTTAAATGATTACACATATTTGGCAAATCCCACTTGAATTTAATACGTCTTAAAAAAATGTAGATCAAATCAAACCTTGACAAAAATATATACATTCAAATTCACTAGGGGATTATGGACCATCAATTGGGATGGACTTATAATAGAATTGTTGAAATCAATCCTCCCAAAACATTGAATGATTAATAGTATTGGTGAATATTGCAGAGAATTAAGACATGCTTTCGAAAATGCTTGGTGAATTGGTTCCTCATGCAAATTAAACTATTGATGGCTATTGGCGAATATGACAGTGAAAAGGCACACTTTTGAAATTGTAGGTGAAAATATTAAATAGACCATTGTGAAAATGTAGACTCTATTGGTGAAATCTTTAAATTGTTACAAATAATTAATAAAAATGAAGGTGAATTGAAATGCATTTGACCACAAATTGATAAATTCGAGGTGATCTAGCCATGCCATTTGGTCCAAGTTATTTGCCAATTTTTAAATGGTTGATACAAACTATTCACCAATTGGCAAATATTCACCACTAAAATTTTTGTTGGGTGGAAGATGGAAAGGTTAAGCTAAAAAAATTTGACACTTCAATGAATTTATACACCAACAAAATCATTGAGCATAGAGAAGTCTAGATGATGTGTCGGTTCTACGGGCCTTGGGGCTTGAGAAAATGAAGGAGAGTGACTCTTGCAGGAGATTGGCAAGTGGGAAAATGTTGGATTAAAGTAACTTTTTTTTTAATAAAAGGAATATAGCTTGAACTTGTATTAATAAAAAGAAGGATACAAAAGATAATCTTGAATAAGAAGATCCACAGGATAATGAGAGAACAAACATCAAAATCCCATAAAAAGTCCTTCGTAGAAGCAACAAGATCCTAATCAAAATAGACCTAGAAGAAGACTCAAAGCATATCATTTCTAAGGTTGAATATGAGTGGAGGACATCCACACATTTAGAAAAGGAGCCCATCAAGAAGCTGACCCAAAAGACACCTGGGAAATAGATAAGATTCCAAAATACACGAAAAATCCTTCATCCTCCAAATAAAAATCAATAGAACAGATACAATAATGAAAAAGGTCTATAATAAACCCACTTTGGAATGAAGAGGCCAAGTTTGTTGGAAGTCTGATAGGTGAATATTTTTTCTTAAGTCAAGTTCTATGTGGAAATAATCAAAAGAATCTAGAATAATACCCATGTACTACCCATAAATCCTTAGGAATCTCACTCAACATAGTCTATCTTTTCCAAAATGGTCCGAGTGGTCATCTCACCTGCAACCCTATTTGACTCTCGTAATCAATGTCCAACTTGAAATTGATCAAAAAGGTTTAGCATTTCATTGGTCTTTTGCAAAAAATAATTCAATTTTCAATTTAAAGTAAAACATTTGGATAGTGCATTGATCACATTCATTGAATCTCCCTCTATGAAAATATTCTAAATCCCCATTTTAATTTCTATGGATAAACCCAACAGGAGAGCAAAAAATTCTACAACATTATTTGTTGCGGGATCAATAATCTGACATGCTAATTTAATTATCTCCCCCTTGTGGTCTCTGAGAACTTATCCTCCCTCGGAAACACATGGGTTGCCATTACAAGCTCCAACAAAATTAAGTTTTATCCAACCCTTTGGAGCAGGTTGCTATGAAATTTAAGTTCTATCCACTTTTTCCTTCTTAAAAGATCCAATTGATGGGGGGGTTAAAGAAAAGGCCATGATCTCAAAATAGAAGCATCCCAAGATGAAATAATCCTCTTAGAACTCGGAGATTTATTAAGAAATCTCATCACCACTTTGGAGATTGATTTTTCAATATTAAATTTTATTTGTCGCATCTTAGATTCCTATTTCTTAAAGATTCTAATATTCCTTTCTAGCCATACATTCCAAACCACAATTGAACGGACTACTTTTTGTATGCATGAGAAAGTAGATGAAGGAAATAAAGTAGACCAGTTTTGGAAATGATTTAAGAGTCTATTTTGAAGCAGAGTATTCCATAGTAGCTTGTCTTGAATCCACTTTCAAATATATTGAGCAAATACACATTGCAAAAGTAAATGATCAAAAGTTTCATAAGATTTTCAACATAAGACACAAAGAAAAAGGGGGAGTAATGCCCAACCTGTCTAGTCTCATGCCAGTGAGGATTTTGTCCTTAATATCTTGTCAAGCAAAAGCCCCATCTTTGGGTAAACATTCAGCATCCCAACATAAATGAGATAGCCATTTCACCAGGGACTTAGATTTAAGTTCTAAGGTCTTGTACCCCTCCTTGACTAAGTATACTCATGCATTTGATTTAGTCCATATTATGGTATCCTCACAATCTAAAAACAAGATATGTCGCTTCTTTAATATAGTTTTTTTAATTTAGTCATGAGAGAATCCTTTATGTCATTGGGAAGAGGGAGGAAATCAAAAGATATATGTAAGCTCTAATGGAGATAGATGTTTTATCTATGGCCAAATAGTCTTTAACTTCACCCCTCAAACATCCTCTAAAATTAGTTCTATAGGTTTCTAGTCCCCTAAATGATTTAAAGAAAAATGACTATTCCTAGCAACATCCCAAAAAATTTCCTTCTCTCCATTGTTAATTACCTAAGATAAGTGAGGAAGGATTACCTTTTTACATAAAGAAATGACATTCTAGAAAGCAGAACCTTTTGGAAATTTTCTCAATGTAAAATTCCTTTCTCTTTCTATTGAGTCTAAATATTTATATCTCAATACTTTACACCATTTAGAGTTTTAATGAGTATAAACCTTTGCAAATATTTTAGCTCCTAGAGCAACATTTTGGATCTTCAATTGTCTTATACCTACTCCACCATTTTCCTTAGCCATACACACCTTATCCCAAGCCAATAATGGAATACATTTTATAAAAGATACATTATCATTCAATAGAAAGTCACAACAATAACTCTAAATTTTATCCATAACTAACCTTGACATATTCAAGACTAATATCATATAATTGGAATGGTACATAAAAAAAAATTTAACCATAGTTATTTTCCCGGGAAGAGACAACCACTTACTTTTCCAAGAAGTAATTTTATCATATGTCCCCATTTCGTTTGTCTAGATCATTCGGTCAAGGTCGGTTGGCCTCTACGTAGAAAACCGTGTGCCAATCCACATGCGTAGGTGTCGTCAAAAGTCTTCATAATCAACATCCAAGTCACCTGGTCATCCATAGTCAACTGCCATGTGGACCATTGGGAAACTCAGATCAATTAAATTACATACTATGACTAACCTTCGTGTTATGTGTATCGCATGTATGCCTATCTGTTCTACCCATGTGAGATAAGCTTTTGTTTGTTCTCAAGAAGCCATCCATTTTCTCCGTTAGCCTATGTCACATATGTGTAGCTTCTTAACCTATGCATGATAAGCCTTTTTCTTTTTCCTTAATATTTTCTTATCTTGCGACCTTCTCCTTATCCCCACAAGAATACGAGGGATAAGCTTTGTCTTCCCTTGACAAGAATCTTCTTCTTCTATGTTAGCCTACACAACATTTTGTGTGCCTCTTAACCCACATGGGATAAGGTCTCTATTTCTTTTCTCTTCACTTTTCCTTATCCCATGGGTGTCTTCACATTCCAACTTGCTCACATGGGATAAGTAAGCCCTTCACTTCTTTTTTGTTTTCTTATCCTGTGGGCCCACTGACATCATCCTTGTCTCATGCAGGATAAGTGTCTTTAAGTAATGTTCCCTTTAGTTTCTTATCCCACATGACTTTTCTTTTCCAGCTAATATGATGTGGGATAAGAGAAATGACCTTGTTCATTAAACTTAAGTTATCCCGTGCGACTAGCACATGACCTTTTCAACAATACGAGATAGCGAGTAGAGGCACTTTTGTGTTATCCTACGAGACATTCAACACTCGACCAACATGTTGCGAGATAAGGAGAACACCATTTTCTTTTCTTTAGTTTTATCCCACACAATCTCTTACCTGCATTCGAACACACCACGAAATCCACGGATACACGTGAACCAAAAAACTACTACCATGAGAAAATTATGGCACTCAACCCCAGCTCAAGACTCGTTCAACACAATTGCATAGCATAACATGTGTGTTATGCGTGACCACTATCTTCTCTGCAACCTCTTGACACCCCTTGAAGTGCGACTACTATCTACTTCTGCAACCATTTGACATCCCTTGACATCAATGACAATAATGCCAACATTCAGAGGCAATTTTAAATGATTAAAAATATTTGTCAAATCCCACTTGAATTTAATACATCTTAAAAAAATGTAGATCAAATCAAACCTTGACAAAATATATACATTGTAATTCACTAGGGGATTATGGACCATCAATTAAGATGGTCTTATAATAGAATTGTTGAAATCAATCCTCCCAAAAACATTGAATGATTAATAGTATTGGTGAATATTGCAGAGAATTAAGACATGCTTTCGAAAATGCTTGGTGAATTGGGTCTTCATGCAAATTAAACTATTGATGGCTATTGGTGAATATGACAGTGAAAAGGCACATTTTTGAAATTGTAGGTGAAAATATTAAATAGACCATTTTGAAACTATAGACTCTATTGGTGAAATCTTTAAATTGTTACAAATAATTAATAAAAATGAAGGTTAATTGAAATGCATTTGACCACAAATTGATAAATTCGAGGTGATCTAGCCATGCCATTTGGTCCAAGTTATTTGCCAATTTTTAAATGGTTGATACAAACTATTCACCAATTGGCAAATATTCACCACTAAAATTTTTGTTGGGTGGAAGATGGAAAGGTTAAGCTAAAAAAAATTGATACTTCAATGAATTTATGCACTAACAAAACCATTGAGCATAAAGAAGTCTAGATGATGTGTCGGTTCTACGGGCCTTGGGGCTTGAGAAAATGAAGGAGAGTGACTCTTGCAGGAGATTGGCAAGTTGGAAAATGTTGGATTAAAGTAACTTTTTTTTTAATAAAAGGAATATAGCTTGAACTTGTATTAATAAAAAGAAGGATACAAAAGATAATCTTGAATAAGAAGATCCACAGGATAATGAGAGAACAAACATCAAAATCCCATAAAAATTCCTTCGTAGAAGCAACAAGATCCTAATCAAAATAGACCTAGAAGAAGACTCAAAGCATATCATTTCTAAGGTTGAATATGAGTGGAGGACATCCACACATTTAGAAAAGGATCCCATCAAGAAGCTGACCCAAAAGACACCCAGGAAATAGATAAGATTCCAAAATACACTAAAAATCCTTCATCCTCCAAATAAAAATCAATAGAACAGAGACAATAATGAAAAGGTCTATAATAAACTCACTTTGGAATGAAGAAGCCAAGTTTGTTGGAAGTCTGATAGGTGAATAATTTTTCTTAAGTCAAGTTCTATGTGGAAATCATCAAAAGAATCTAGAATAATACCCATGTACTGCCCACAAATCCTTAGGAATCTCACTCAACATAGTCTATCTTTTCCAAAATGGTCCGAGTAGTCATCTCACCTGCAACCCCATTTGCCTCTCGTAAGCAATGTCCAACTTGAAATTGATTAAAAAGGTTTAGCATTTCATTGGTCTTTTGCAAAAAATAATTCAATTTCTAGTTTAAAGTAAAACATTTGGATAGTGCATTGATCACATTCATTGCATCTCCCTCTATGAAAATATTTTGAATCCCCATTTTAATTGCTATGGATAAACCCAACAGGAGACAAAAAAATTCTACAACATTATTTGTTGCGGGATCAATAATCTGACATGTTGATTTAATTACCTCCCCCTTGTGGTCTCTGAGAACAAATCCTACCTCGAAAACACATGGGTTGCCATTACAAGCTCCAACAAAATTAATTTTTATCCAACCCTCCGGAGTAGGTTGCTATGAAATTTTAGTTCTTTCCACTTTTTCCTTCTTAAAAGATCCAATTGATGGGGGGGTTAAAGAAAAGGCCATGATCTCAAAATAGAAGCATCCCAAGATGAAATAATCCTCTTAGAACTTGGAGATTTATTAAGAAATCTCATCACCACTTTGGAGATTGATTTTTCAATATTAAATTTTATTTGTCGCATCTTAGATTCCTATTTCTTAAAGATTCTAATATTCCTTTCTAGCCATACATTCCAAACCACAATTGAACGGACTACTTTTTGTATGCATGAGAAAGTAGATGAAGGAAATAAAGTAGACCAGTTTTGGAAATGATTTAAGAGTCTATTTTGAAGCAGAGTATTCCATAGTAGCTTGTCTTGAATCCACTTTCAAATATATTGAGCAAATACACATTGCAAAAGTAAATGATCAAAATTTTCATAAGATTTTCAACATAAGACACAAAGAAAAAGGGGGAGTAATGCCCAACCTGTCTAGTCTCATGCCAGTGAGGATTTTGTCCTTAATATCTTGTCAAGCAAAAGTCCCATCTTTGGGTAAACATTCAGCATCCCAACATAAATGAGATAGCCATTTCACCAAGGACTTAGATTTAAGTTCTAAGGTCTTGTACCCCTCCTTGACTGAGTATACTCATGCATTTGATTTAGTCCATATTATGGTATCCTCACAATCTAAAAACAAGATATGTCGCTTCTTTAATATAGTTTTTTTAATTTAGTCATGAGAGAATCCTTTATGTCATTGGGAAGAGGGAGGAAATCAAAAGCTATATGTGAAGCTCTAATGGAGATAGATGTTTTATCTATGGCCAAATAGTCTTTAACTTCACCCCTCAAACGTCTTCTAAAATTAGTTCTATAGGTTTCTAGTCCCCTAAATGATTTAAAGAAAAATGACTATTCCTAGCATCATCCCAAAAAATTTCCTTCTCTCCATTGTTAATTACCTAAGATAAGTGAGGAAGGATTACCTTTTTACATAAAGAAATGATGTTCTAGAAAGCAGAACCTTTTGGAAATTTTCCCAATGTAAAAGTCCTTTCTCTTTCTATTGAGTCTAAATATTTATGTCTCAATACTTTACACCATTTAGAGTTTGAATGAGTATAAACCTTTGCAAATATTTTAGCTTTTAGAGAAACATTTTGGATCTTCAATTGTCTTATACCTGCTCCACCATTTTCCTTAGCCATACACACCTTATCCCAGGCCAATAATGCAATACATTTTATAAAAGATACATTATCATTCAATAGAAAGTCACGACAATAACTCTAAATTTTATCCATAACTGGCCTTGACATATTCAAGACTAATATCATATAAATCGGAATGGTACATAAAAAAAAATTTAACCATAGTTATTTTGCCGGGAAGAGACAACCACTTACTTTTCCAAGAAGTAATTTTATTTTACCAATTGCCTCACAAACTGCATTTCAAAAGTTATCAACAAATTTCCCTCTAAAAAAGGAATACCTAAGTATTTACAAGGATCTCAAGCTAAAAATTCTAAAACTTGTGAAGCCTCTATTGGACCAAAGAGGGAACATTAAACAAAAACTGCTTAGATTTGTCATTGTTAATGGCTTGTCCTGATGAAGTCAAGTAAGATGTGAGATTTTTCTTCATCGTTACCGCTTCTTCCATGTTTGCCTTTCCCATCAAGAGTGTATCATTAGCAAAAAGGCAATGTGTGTACGAGAAAGGAACCTTAGCAATCTTGATGCACTTCCACATATTTCTCAGATTTGTTGTTTTTGTTGATCTGCTCAAACCTTCTACCAATAAAATAAAAAGAAAAGGGGACAACAAATCTCCTTGTTGAATCCCTTGGGAAGATGAAAATCTACCACTTGGGGAACCATTTATCAAAATTGAAATGATAGCTCCTGATATACATGCTTTTATCAATTTTTACCACCCATGTTAAAAAACAAAACTATTAAGCACCTGAATAGGGAATTCCTACAAGCTTCTTTTAAAGCCAAATGTACATCTTTGTCAACAAACTCCCAAAATTTTTGAGGGAATTATTCTATATAACCATCAGGTTCAGGTCCCTTATCTAGAGCCATAGAAAAACTTGTCTTTCTTACTTCATCCTTAGAAAATTTTGTCATTAAGAATTTGTTCTACTCATTGGTAATCAATTTGGGGATGCTATTTAAGATATCTATTGCAGAGCCATTTTGTTGTGTTTGGGGAGGGGAAAGTATATTCTTGTACAAGATAACTACTTCTCTTTTAACTTTTTGAAGTAATGTTAATAATTCTATTATTTAACATCTCGACCTTAGCAATGGCATGGAAAAACCTTTTATTCTTGTCCCCCCCTGCAAGCCACAACTTGCGGGGATTTTTCTTTCAATATTGTTCCTCTTGGCAAAGGATTTCCTCTAATTTCAATTTCAATACCTTGATCAATGACCTTCTCATTTAATATTGTCAACTCCCTCATAATTCTTTCTTTTTTTGAGAAAATATTCTTAACTTTTTGAATATTCTAATCTTTGGTCTTTCTCTTTAAAAATATAAGTTTAATGCATAGCTAAAACATTCTTGATCCCTTTCTAGTTGGCTTATTGGCGACTTGCAAGGGTGTGTTTTGGGTGACCTTTTGTTCTTTTTCTATGTGTTCCTATGGTGGGTGTTTCTACAAGAGGAGATGTTCTGATTCATTTTAGGGTCAATGCATTTTGAGGGATCTGGTTGGCTCTCACCCTTGCTTTGGGTCTTGGTGTTCCTTCCATGCCTTTGTTTGTTGTGATGAGAGATGTGTCGGTATCAATATAGAGGAGGTTCCCTTTCGATCTTGAGCTCTCCTCTTTGATGTCATGGTTAGGGTTTTGGCCTTAGATGTTGTTTTGATGCAGCAGTTTGGGGTCAAGTGCCTTGGGGATTTCCTTGGTAGCGTGCATGGCTGTGGGACTCTAACTTTTGTTCCTCCCCTTCTTTTTTGTGATGGCTTTGTCCTTCTCATCAACTATGGGCACTTTCATGTTAAATCTTTGTGAGTGTTGATGTGCAGAAGGAGTTTTTTGGGGGCACCCAAGTCCTCTCAGGCCTTGCAGGTGTGCTTTCATGCCTATCTTGAGTTATTTCTCATTGTGCTATTTTTGTGGGTTTGTTTTTTATCTTATCTTTGGTTGCCCCATTGGTTGTTTTCCCCTCTTTACCTCATAGAGGCTTGCCTTTTCAATTCTGTCTCAGTATCCTTGGTTATTTCTAGTTCTTCCTGTAGGGGTGGTCATGTCTTATTTTGAGGTGGAGATGGCTGGTTTTGGAGATAACCTGTCTCCTATTGAGGTGGAGCCGAATGTTGTGGTGGATGCTCAAAGGTGTTGGTGGGAGGTGGATGGTGCCATATTTTGTGGATGGATAGATACTGAGGCTAGATTAATTATCATTTTCTCTCCTTTTGTCCCTATTGAGGTGGTGATCTTGGAGGGTCTTTTGTTCTCAATTCTGGTCTTTTTCAAGGTTAAGGTTATGGGAGCACATATCTAAAACCCATTTGGGTCTCTTCTTCTTCTCTTTCTCATTCTCATGGATCCTTTTTTGAGGTGATTTACTCTCCTAAGGAGGTGGATTGGTTGCACGATTTTTGGGTTGAGGCGCTTGGTGGGATGCTCATGTCTGTGTTGCTAGTTGTGGGAGCCTATCAAAATCCTCATGGAATTATTTGTAGGAGATTTTGGGAGCCTTGTCAAAACCCTATGTCCTAGAATGTACCTTCATGATGTGTTATTGTTATCTGGACCTTGATTGGTTGTGGGAGCCTTTTAAAACCCACTCTCTCAGGTTGTGGGATCCTTGTAAAACCCATTCTCAAGTTGAGGGAGCCTGGAAAAAACCCTATGGTTTTTGTTCCTTTCAGGGATAGGCTGGATGCTTGTAGTTTTCAAGGGCCCAGTTTGGTGAGTAATTGTTTTTGGTTAGGTTTAGGCTTTGTTTTGTGTGGCCTGTCTATTTTTTTACAGGTTATGGGAGTCTGGTAAAACCCTTCTTGTTGGTTGAGGGTTCCTAATAATACCCTCATTCTTTGTTTTCTAAGGTCTATCATTTGTTGACTTAGACTATATGTTTTGGTCGGCTTGGTTTATAATGCTTTACTCTTGATGTTTGACTGGTGTTTGGTTGGTTGCGGTCACTCTGTTGTTTTGTTTATGTTTTCTATAGCCTTTGAATTTTGGGATCTAGATGCCCGTAAGTCTAGAAGGTTTCGAGTTCTTTCTAAAACCTGTGGTTTGTTGCCAAGTAGTGTAGTCCATTTTTTTCATTGGTAGCTCTCCTATTATAAGGGTTTTGGGGCCCCTTCAAAACCTGTTTTATCCTAATCAAAAACATTCTTGATCCCTAGTAAAACAATGCATTTCTCCACCAATATTCCATCATCGGTACAAAAGAAGAATCAAAAAACCACATGGATTCAAATTTAAATGATTAGAAACTTGCCAATCTGATCATTGAGACTTCAAAGCATATCGAAAAATGGTCTAAACTAAAAGAAGGTAGAATTTTGGAAGAGAATTCTAAATGTGAGGAAAGCCAAGAGTAACAAAACAATAACCTATCTAATCTCTCTACAATTTTTCAAAAACCCTATCTTCTATTAGTCCATGTAAATTTACCACTAGATGGTATATAGTCCAAAAGGAGATTAGAATCAATGAAATCTGAAAAAATATCCCATCATCCTATTTGGAGAAATAATTCCCCCCATCTTTTCACTCATATATTTTTATTGCATTGAAATATCCCCCTTAGATGAAAATCTCATCCTCCAAATGTTGAAAGAGGGAAGATTTTATCCCATACTAGCCTTTTCTTATTCATACAAGTGGGACCATAAATATTAAAGATCTAAAAAGTTTGGTTGTTTGAGAGAAAAGATACTAAAACTAACACCCAATTTTCTATTGAAGCTACAAGCTCCAAACACCCTAAGCCTAGCTACCACAAAATAGAAATGTGCCCTAAGGCTCCCTTTGTAGGCACCTATAGAATTTTCCATTTTTGCCAAGCTTTAAAAATATTTTCTGCTATACTCATAGAAATTTTTGTTTCTTGAAGAAGAACTAGATCAATAGTATAACTATCTAATTGATGCTTTATCAAGCATTTTTTGTTAGGGGCATTTAAGCCCCTAAGATTCAATGATATAAGCTTCATCTTGTCTCTGGGGAGATTTCGGCCCCCCTCACTCTAATATTTTCCCCAAGAATACCTCCTTTCTTGGCACTAATCCCTGACTAACCCTTAGCATTTTCCTTGTTTCCATTCGGAGGAGAAGACTTTCTTCTCTTTAGCCCTAGAACCGACTATGAGCCTCTTTGAGAGCCCTTATCTTGTAACCAAGAAGACTTTCTCCTTTCAACATTGAGACTTTGTGCAAGGGTCAATTAAATTCCTTCTGCAATTTCCTATTTTGTTTTAGTGTTTCCAAAAGGCCTTCCTATTTTTGGCTTTGATGGAGTTACAAATATATCACCTAATACATCAATCTGGGAGATCATAAGTGGAAAGGTGTTGTCATCATATTCCTCTGCAACTTCTTTTTCTATCTCTTCCAATAGATGATCCTAAGCCTCCTAATAACAGTCCTGCACAAAATTTTACATTTCTTGTAAGGGTATATTATTATGAATAGTTAAGGATTTTTAATTTTGAGAAAAATCTCGTCCTTCTCTCTTATCTGTAGGTTGTGTGGTACCCCTATTCGGATACACATCAATACTTTTCTTTGGATAGAAATCCTTTGAAAGTATTCTTTTAGTGTAAATAGGTGAATAATTTGTCCTCAGATCACCACAATCCTCCCTATGCAACAAAATATCATCACATCCCTCATTTGGAATTCACTCTATCAAAGACTCCCTGGAGCAAAATTTAGCCTCCTTTACAATATCTTTAGCTTGAGATTCGTTGTCCCTAAATGAATTCTCACCCTCAAGAACAATATTTATATTGAAATCCTTACTTATTGTTGTACCTATCTTAGACTTATTAAAGTCTCTCTCCCTTGAATCAACTTTATCCAGTTCCTTAGAACCTTGAGATTCCAAGATTACTTTGGTCATTATTGTTGTTTTGTCTTTCTCTAGATGGACAAGACCATTAATAGCCTTTGAAATGTCCTCATCATATATTACATTTTTTCCCCTACTCTTTGTCCAAGATCAAAAAAATATGATATTAACTTTGTTCCAGCCTTTGTCAAAGACACAACCCAAAACTTATCCAAGCAAATACTACGGTGGAAATCTCCTTCTCCCATTACAATTTTCCCTATTCCACAAGATCCTTTATCTAGGATTATTCCTTGTTTCCATATACCTTTTCTTGATTTCAATCTAAGGGATCTAGGAACCCTCCCTAAATCCCTAACTGTAACATAAATCTTTGTGATATCTTTTCCTTCCACATATTCAAAGGAATGTTAGTGAAATCTTCCTTGTAGACTTTCTTTATAAGCATATTCTTTGGAGGATTAGTACACCGAAAGAAATAGTATATAATCAAGGACCTTAGTTTATGCCAGCCATTACAGAAGCTTTCATGAGGAGTTATCATATGACACATGAAAAAACAACTCCATATCATCGACAAGCTAATGTTCAAGTTGAGGTTACTAACAAAGACCTGATAACTATTCTCATAGACTGTTTCATCCAAGAGAATAGATTGGTTTGATTGGTTAGTAGAAGGAGTCTGGGCTTATAATACAACTTGGAAGACCACTACTAGATTCTCCCTATATGAGTTGGTATATGGAAAGACACCTATCATGATAATTATTTTGAGCTTGAGACTTTAAGGACAACTATGGATGTAGGAATAGAACTCTTTGCATCAGAGAAAGCTAAGATTTTATAAATAAATAGAATGAGTGAAATGAGGATGGAAGCACTACAACATATAGAGATTTTTCAACAATAGAGAAAAGATTGGCATTAAAAAAAATGTGAGCAGACATTTCAAAGTAGGAGATTGGGCCTAGTTATTTGATTCTAGATTTAAAGAATTCAAAGAAAATCCATACAACAGATAGTTGGGCCCATATGAGAATAATTGAGCCTTTGATAATGGTGTTGTCCAACTGATACCAATAGATGGAGAAAGAATAACAGTATTGGTTAATGGTCATCGTTTTAACCTCTATCATAAACTAGCATCAAAAGAAGAATCTCTAGCAAAGTGTTAGTCAAGAGTTGGGCATTTTATCATGGAAGATATCACTTCCATGATTGGGTGCAATGATTCTTGAATTTTTCCAGAAGCATGAATAAATAAGATAAAATAAAAACCAAAAAGGTAGTTTATCTTCCAAAAAAAAATTTGGGGTTGATTCAAAATCAGAAACGGTAGTCAACCCTAAGGGTGAGCTAAAAATCAAAAATGGCAGTTCATACTTTAAAGAGTAAGTTGAAAACTAGAAATGGAAACTTTACTCAAATCAACTTGTGTTCACTCTTAATGACTCCTAATAGCTCCTAATGGTTCAAATGAATAAGCTTCACATTGACAAAGAAAGGATTCTAGAAAGCTCTTGATGATTCCTAAGGAAAAAGAGTTTAGTGATTCATTATCATTTCATAAATAAAATTCAACTAGCTCGTGATCACTTAATGTTTTCTTTTGGTTTCTTGATGAACAAATTCCTAAGAGCTCCTGACCTACTTTGTATTACATGAGGATTTCTCCTTGAATGCAAGACATGTGAGGTAAACATTTATTCTTAATATTGTTTTCAAAGTTTAATTTCCTAAGTTAGTTAGCATAATGTAAATGGTAATATTTTGAGTTTAAAGTGAGTTTCCATACATTAACTAATTTTTAAAAAGAATATAATAATAATTACAAGAGCCAAAATATTGAAAGAACAAAGGTAAAATTTGTGTAATGGTTATGGTGAAATAAGGTGAAGCATGTAAATAATTGTCACAATAAATGGAAAGTTATTTATAAAAGGAATCATAATCATTACTCTAAAAGAAGTGAATACAAAGGACATTTTGTAACATAAAATAGTCATCATCGCAGGCTGAGTAAGGTGTGTGAACATCTAGTTCACTAGAATTGAATGCAAAGGTGAGATAGAATGGTAGTTCACATGATGCAAAACCAATGTTGGTTGTTCCAATTGATGTACCAGAAAATCCTAAGAATGGCCATATTTCTATCCATAGAACTGGACTCAGTGGCCAACGAACAAGGATTTTGAAGCCTTCTGCACTTTAGGCTCTACAAGACCAAGGCGGGTGTACCTCAACAATGCCTAAACAAACTATGTCATTAAACACCTAGACATTGATGTTATAGAAGTTTTCCCAACAAGAATGTACCAAGGAAAGTTTATGAACTCTATACTTTGGTTGTAATCTTGGTTTCAAACCTTCACTCAGCTATTGGGACTAGTTTCTATGCTAACACTAACTCTACACCTACTCCTACAAATAGAAATGAAAAGATTTTTTGATAATGAATGATCCTAAACCTATTTGAAATAAAATACCAATGCCTATCCTATAGAAAATAATGTCTAACTATCAACAAATCATGAACAACTATGTTGTATCTCAACATTACAACCCTTCATTAAACATTCCACGCCTTGCATACAATGTTCAACTCAAATCAACACAAATTCAATCACATTTACCCACACACATGTTGCAATATTCTTAGAACAGAATTTAACTCTTTTACTTGAAAGAGACCTATTACTAGGAACATACATTCTCCATTAGAGAAGACAAATTACAGTGTCATTAACACAATAATTCATACAACACACATAGATAATATGAACAATCTAGAACTGATTTCTTCTATTGATTTTTGAAAAAGATAAGATGCATCACAAAAATTGTTCACAACAAATTTGTAGAGAGACAACTTCCTCTATTGCTTTCAGCTTCTAATACATTCTACTTGTCAAAATGTTCAAAATTATTTCCTACTAGCCTTGGTTTCCCTTTTATAGGACAAAGGAGAAAAAAAATCTTTAGGCCAAGTAGGACACTTGCCAAAAAATTATTACTTGATACAGTAGAATATACCAAAAGGCATCTTTCATAAGTACATTAAAAAAATCGCCCTTGGGAGAGGGGCTGGAGGGAAACTAGAATAAAAAATTTTTGGAAAAACTATGGTAGGCCTGATGAGAATGGGGTTGATGTGTTCTCTTGTTGCAACATATGTCGCTTTCCAAAATTTGATCAAATTTGGTACTGGAGGCTGTGTGGGACTAGGTCGGGTACATGTTGATTGTGTGACCAAAATATACCTGCAAAAATGGAAACCTATAGAAAGAATGTGGCAAACACAAAAAAGGTAAAAATAGTGACCATTTCACTTCCTCTAGCTACTCCTCTTTAAGCGAGCAGTATTGCTTGTACCAACTATTTGTTTTCTCTATAGTGGGCCAAGGAAAGGCTTTCAAACTCTACAACTTATACATACCCTATTTTGTCCTATTTGCAAGCATAGTTGTAGCATCTACAATGAACTTATGATAAAAATAATCAGTGTCAAGAATCCTTTCAATAAATAAATGATAAGTGTCTTTTTGAGTGTGGTCCCCTACCACTAATAAATTAAAGACTAAATTAATTGATTCTTCAAATTAAAGCTTCCACTTGTCCAAATCTTTAATTTGGTCATCTTCAATCAAAATTTTAGGGATATCCCACTTTTGGAGACCCCTGAAATATGCCATCTTCTCCCTTAGCAATTTGTCTTCATGTTCCACATGGGGAAGTTCCTTTATCCTTGCATTATAATTTTTCCATGTCCCCACAATCTGGGGTGCAAAGGATATATTCTTAACCGCCAAAAGGATTTCTTTTAGCATGGTAGCTTTTGGAAATCGCATGGCTCTCAATGGCTAGAAGAATGAAAGAATGTCACCCAATTGGGTGCACACTTGGAATACAAAGTAATAAGAGGCATACACCTCATCTAATTTACTCATCATCTTGCTAGTAATTTGCAAAATCGTAGCCTTTATAATTTCTAGTTTTCTGAATTTTTGGGCTTATATGGGATTTTCTTGCCTCACTACCTGATCTAAAACAAAAAAAAATTGCAAATCCCACCCAGGAAATAACATCATTCCACTGCCTTTAATCATTTCCCTCACCTCATGTGGGATGCAATCTATGGTTTCCTTGTCAAAATTGGTTATCTCCTCATCTGACATATTCTTCAATTTCTCCTTTATCCAAAAGGTTTTGAACTCTAGAGTCTTAATAAAATTGTCATCTAAAAAATACTATGTTGCAGCAATGATTCTTTCATCTTTAGACTCCTCCTCAAGGATAAAGTTCAGAATAATTGATTTGTACTCATCCATTGGCACGTTAGAAATGTCATCATCTTGGAAGGTCTCTCAAGGAGAAGAAGGTGGAGGGACCTTTGCATCCACTTCATCATCTACTATTTCAATAAAATCAAATATGGTTGCCTTACCCTTTTCAACCTTTCTAATTAACCCTGCAGTTGGCCAATTGGATTGTGGAGTTTTCTATGAGGGGGAAGCCTTGGAGTACTCTTCTATCAAAATTGTCTTTCCCTTCACCTTAAAACTTGTTGGAGGTACATATGCAAGCCTTTCCTCCCCAATTCCTCTCGCTGGCTATTCTTCCTGGGCCTCTTCTTGTACTTCATTCATAATGGCCTCAAAACTTCTTAATTTGCACAAGATTTGTGAAAAATCATTCTTAATGTTTGAACAAAAGCCCTGGAAATTAAGATCCCTCTCCCTTCTTGTTTTCTTCATCCTCTTCAGAATATCCCATTTCTTCCTTCTTTGGATGGCATCATTAGGACAGTAGTTTCTTATCAGATCTTCATATTCATAATATTCATGGGAGATGCCTCTTACTTTCATCTTTTGTGTTCTGAGCTCATTGTTGTATCCCTCTAGATCATAATCCCAAGCTTTTCCAACTTTGAGGTGATAGGTGCTCACCATGAAGTCCTGCACCTTCTCCAGTATCTCACTCCCAACTGCAAGATTTTTGTACATAGTATTCTGAGGGAGGTATGTCCCTTTCTTCTCCATCTAAACCCATTTATTCTCCATCCACAATATTTGCCACTAAAATTCAATAAAAGCTGATCTTGGAGGAACAGTGAGTGGTAAAATGTGGGGTGGTTGGATACAACCATAAACTCTGATAATTGTGCAGTCAAAATACAAGAAAATATCCCCAAAATTGTGGGTAAATGCACCCTCTAGAAATTGAACATTCTTGGGCTTGGCATCCTTTACTCTTAGTACTTTTACAATGTCCTTAGGGATCCTTGGAAGCTGAAACCCACAGTGTTCTAGGACCTTTACTACAAAATGATCAAAAAAGACATTATAGTTGGACCACTTGGACCCCTTATGCCACACTTGGGTCCATGTTTGGATTGGTCATCTGCTACCTATGTTAGGATCAAACTTGGTTACCTTTAGAGCTATATCCCAATCCATCTTTTTCTAGAAAAGAATTAGGTGGAACACCAAAGAATATTATCTAAAATCTAATTGGGCTTTCTCATCTTTTGCCTTCATTAGCCCTTCATGCAGCTTGTCTTGAATGTATGAATAAAAATAATACAATTCATTGGATTGTGGATGTTGGATTTTTATTGACATCATCATTAGGTCTATGGGTATTGTAGAGTTTCCACAATCCATCCCTAAGACTTGGCATACAGCATAGTATGTTTTTACAGAATAATTTTCAAATTATTCCAAGTCAAACGGCTCCTTTTCAATGTTCAAAATGTAGTTCATCCCCATCTAAAAAACCCTCTATTTGTAGTGGGGGATCTCTTGTTCCCTATAAAAATATTTCTTTATGCCATATTATGTCTCCAATCTTCTCAAGTTAATTGGCTTGAGAGAACTTATGTTTAAGTCAAAACATTGAATGATGTTGTTTGCTACATCAACTAGAATATTCCCATCTACCATTCTTACCATCATGCTTTTAGGGTGGTAGTGCTTACCCAATTCCCTAATCAATAGTGGTTGTACAAAAATATTTGGCACAATCAGCTTGGCTAAATCTAAATTCCAACAATTTGAAACTGGTATTGTCTTGTCTTCGTTGTCATAGAAATAAAAGAAGATGTCCCACCCTCTATTAGTAGTGATGGCATCTCTACATTTGGAGCTCCTATTTGAGGAAAAAAAATTGATAGTCTCATGGATTGTTGACCCCTTAAAAAGCTCCAAAAGATCTTGGTCTAGTCTCCTTGCTTCCCTCTTCTTCTTTTCTATTTCCTCCAACTTCTTCTCGACATCCTCAGCCAGTTCTTCAGCAATTTTTGTTGGAATTGATGCCGCAAAGGCTTGTGTAGTTTGCTCTTGTTGAGTGGGTGGAGGGTTTTCGACAACAATAGGGTTTTCTCCAACTAGAGCAGGTTTTTCATGGGAAATAGAGGTTTGTTCAGTGGATGAGGAGGCATTTTTCTTAGCAAGATCTCTCCTTATTTTTGGCTTTTGGGCTTCCTCTTGAGTGAGGAGGTTAGGAATAGCAATAGATGGCTCTTACTCAGGGGGTGAAGTGGTAACCTTCTTGGTAGGAGCCTTCCTTCATTTTGTATTTGGGACTTCAGCTTGAGCGGAAGGATTAGGCTCATCAACATGTAGTTCTTGCTCAAAAGGTGGGGTTGCAGCCTTTTTTGGTGCCCTCTTCCTCTTTGGTTAAGAGGATTCTTCTTGGGCAGGCTTGTTTAATTTTGCACTAGAGGGATTCGTCTTAGCAAAGGGAGGGTTAGGCTCAACAACCAGTTCATTAGAAATTGTAGGAGAAGGATGAATTACTATGATGGGAGTGGCATGGGTCATTTATGGGGTGGCAGACCTCTTAGTGCTAGTTTCAAGGTCATCTCCTTGCTATGGAACTTTCTCAGCAACTGGGGAAGTGGTCTTCTCTCCTTGGAATGCCATTTCTACAATCTAGGGATAAATCTAAACTTCTTGCTTTGAATACAAACCCTATGTAACCCTATGAAACTTTAATAATTATAATGGATGCAAGCTCAACAGTTACTTGGATTCTAAAAGCTTCTACACATAATTTGAAGCTCTGGTGGTTGCTCTAAATCGCCTTGAATCGCTCTTCACTTTCTCTTTAGATGAAGAGTGCACGATAAAATTGCAAAACTTGGTTTTATTGATTGTACGAAGGCTTCCATTAATTCTTATGTGCAAACTCCGCAAGTTGGTGGCTTCAAAACTCAAATTTCATCATTGATCTAGGCTATGAGTGGCTATGAAATTCAAATTCCACCCTTTCTCTTAAGTGCATCCTACTAGCCTGCGGGGTCTTTCCTTCTTTATTTTTACCTTAGCGAGGTCGCAGGGAACCCTTATCTTCCATAGCTCTTACTTCTTCCTGCTACCCTATGAGAACACCTTTTCCTTTGTTTTAATCATGCTGGGTGAAGGGGCCACCATTTTACCTTTAGCATATTACACTATCCCGCCAGCTCACGGGACGTTTTTTATCTTTGGCTAACCACTGGAGGGTTGCAAAGCAACTAGTCTCATTGAATAACATAGACATCCCACTACCCCACGTCGCTTCCTTAAACACCAAATGAACCTTGTGAGGTGACGGGGGAAGGCTAAAACACAAGCCCCTGTCATCCCACAATGCCTATAGACCACCCAACAAAATCATTGCAAGGTAACAAAGAGACCCTCTCTTAAGTGAATAATTTTAGCATGTGGTCTATATGTTGAGGGTAAAGGGGTTGTGGGATTCATAAGTGCTAGGAAAACAAGGACTTAGGGACTTAGGCAAAATATTAAAGTTGACCCCCATATTAAAAGGCAACCAACCCCGATATAAATTACTTAACACATGGGGCCAGTTATCAAATGACTAAGAACCCTTCCACTCATGACTTAAAGGTACTGCAACATACTACCACTAGTCAACAAAAAATTAGAAAAGGGATGGAGAAACCCTAAGTGCAAGCACAGAGGAGTAAAACCCTACCAGCATTTTTGAAAATTCCTAACCCTAGAAAGGCTTTAGAGGACAAAAACAAGAAAAAAATTGGCAAAATTTTGACACTCTTAACTCCCAGTTTGGCAATAAATTCATAGTCTTAATTGCATTTATTACAAGAATGAGATATAAGCGCCAATTTGGGCATTTTAATCAATGTAGTGCCCCTCCATGAAACACTTTCTTTTGATGCTTTTGATAGACACTTATTGACTTGTTTTAGAATCCTTTATGTTGAGATACTCTGATGACTTTTGATACATTATGTTTTTATGTTGGATGGTGACATACTTAGGGATGTGATGATGTTAGGGTTGTGTTTTGTTATATATGTTTACTCATTATCATGTGATGTGGATTAAATTTATTGATCATGATGTTTTGCCATGTGCTAACCCCTATTTTATGTTTACATTAGATGTGATGAAGTTATTGATGATGATATGTCATTGTCATGTTGTCTTCTTACTATGGACGTGAAAGGGATGATGTCACATCACTCATTAATGATCATTAATGATCAGGGTGTGATGTTGTGATTCTCTTTCACATATTAGTTTACTTTATGTTTATATATATGTTGTGTACAAATGTTTGGTATTATGCAGGATGCAGGTACTAGGAATCAACTCCACCTAGTCTCATAGGTTCAAGTGTGCCTCTCATCCAAATGGCAGTTGATCGGAGATGACATGAGGTCTTATCACACTCTAAACCTAGTCGGTGTCTTGTCATTTCTAGTGTTTTATCTAGAGTCGTCTTGTGAGTGTTATGTGGTTTAGGTATGATGTTTTATGTTTAATATGAGCTAGGTTGATATTTTAAAGTAAGGTGTTTAATTAATTAATTATTATTCATAGCCCTTTTGTGTAATTAAAAAATAATGTTATGTATAGATATACATATATATTTATTGAGAGTTTTATAATATTATATTAAAGTTGTTTTATAAAAATTATGTTATTTAATTATCTACGTTTATGTATGGATTTAATTATTTATTGGCATTTTATAATTTATTGGGGAGTTGTAATTAGAAATTGTTATTATTATCAATTTGATTCAATTATTGATTGGATTGACTAGGTGTTCGAATGAAAATTACTAGTTTGATCCCCAGTGTCAGAGAAAAGGATGGATTTTTGAGTCTTGCATGTATTTTTGGTCTTTTGGGAATGCTTTTTGGTTTTTGCATGGTGGTTTTGTTCAAGTTGTTGGATTTTAGAGAATGTTAAAGAAATTTTCAATTTTTTGGAGAATTTGGGAGGTTTAATTTTCGGAGATGAAGTTTTGAACTTGGAATTTGTAATAACTTTCTTGTGCGTTCTTGAGCATGGGTTGAGGAGTTGTTTGGGATTGCTTCATAGTTGTGTTTGCACTAAAGGAAGTTGTTTGTTGTTGTGGTTTGATCAATTGTGCGGGATCACCTTTCTATTCAAATCTTTTATCTACTTCTTTCTTTTGAAAACAAAATACATAAAAGAAACATTGATATATAAATACGATTGCCAACCTGGAATAAATCTAAGTCTTTTCCTTGGTATTTCGTTGATTGGATGTGTATGAATATTTTTGTCTTTATTTTACTTATGTTTACTGAAAAAAATATTATCCGGGGTTCATTTCTTTTGTAATTAGTGTTTGTTGCATGTTGTCTGGTGTTGAGTTTCTTGTTTAATGATTGTCGAATAATGTGTTTGGGTAAGAAATACCCTTATCTTTAATGCATTTGAGACGGATTTCAAATCTAGAGTTTTTCTGAAGTTTGTTGGTGAGTTTCAATTTGTGTCTGAGTCATAATTTTGTCTTTGTCACGATAAAACAGATAACATATGAGCTAAAAGAAGTCTTGTATGTGCTACAATATTTAGTGTATGCACTAGTCTATGTAGTGTATGTGCTATTCTCTATTCTATATGTATCATTCTATGATGTGAATGCACTACTCTATGTTGTGTAAACACTAAAATAATTTGTATAGGTGTCAGTTTAAGTTGTGAATGCGCTAAAAGAATTAGTAAAGGCACTATTTCACTATTTTCATATTTCTAGTTCAATTTCGAAGTCTAGGACAGTTTATGTCAATTCAGAGTTTTGTGTTTGGGTCTATTTTTTTCTATGGTAAAATAGCTAGTGGCCAATTAATTGGATTTGAGGAATTTATGTGTTATTTTATCTTTCTTGTGTATGTCATTTGGTTTATCAAGATTTTCTTTCTCGTTGTTGCATGACTTATATTGGTTGAAATAATATGTTTAGAATCAAATATGTAATTGTGGTTCATATTTTTGGATATGGAACATATGTGATAAATTTTCATGAGGAATTTATGAGTTTCTTATATTTCCATTGATCCTTAGGTTTTAGAAGCATATTAGGGGGAGTGGCTTTCAAGTGGGTGTTGGGGCCCTAACTGGTTGTCAAGGAATCTCATTAGAAGTTTTCTTTAATTTAGTGATAACCTTAATTAAGAATTTAGGGGTTTGGGTAGTTTTCACATTAACAAGATGATTGTGCGCCTCGCTCATGGCCTTGAATGCTATCTCAGACCCAAGATGAGATAGGGAAGGCCTAATGGTATGATCATTCTTCCTTTCCTTCACAAAAGGATGAGTTGGTGTCACATGGGTGTCACTTGGGAGTCAGGGTCTAGTGAGAGACTACCAGGGAAACCCTTGTTGATGGAATGTGATGACACTTTCCTCTATGTGTGTCCTAGGACCTTAGCCTCAATATTATTTCAAGCCTCTGATGTGTCGGTGTCTAGTGGTTAAGCCTATGATTTTTTATGATTAGTCCTTCAATTTGTTTTGTCTATGTGTGTGTTTATGTTTCCATGGTTGTATAGGCGTCGGCCTAGGTCTAGTGTGTGTGTGGGACCTTATGTAATTCTTCAAAGAATGGGGGTGGACATTTTTTATCCCACATGGTCGGGTGGTTTGATGCCTTCTTCCATTGGGATACTTTGTTGGTTTCTCATGTGCATGATGGATTCTTCTTCTTATTCTCAATTATTCTTATATGGATTCATGGAGAAGATGTGATCTATCTTATAAGTTCATGAAATATTATTGTAACATGTAATTTGGATTTATTCATGTAATTGGTTAATCATAATATTCTATTTGTAAATGATAATGTATAATTGTAATGTAACTGTTGTCACAAAATTTTGCACCCTGTGATGATCAGGCTTGGTCATCAACCTTGTAAAACATTGAATCAACCTCCCAAGTGTGGGACTTGTAGAAGTGAGGTTGAATCTCCAAAGAAGGTTGGCTTCTTCTTCAATCCGATCATCAGTGTTGAAGATCCCCTCCAAGGTGATCAATCCCTTCGGTAGCTTATTTGATATCAGCTACATAATCTAATCTCCATACTGGTCCTGCAGCATGCTTTGCTTCTTATATAAGAACTCTGCTTCATCTTGTAGGAAGCTCACAATTTGTTGATCAAAGTCAAAGACCTGTCAATTTACTTGGTTATCAGGCACTGCAGGTCTCACCACAAGTCTGAATTGTTGTTCTTTTTCTACTACAACATGAGATGGAATGACATGTTAAGCATCAACTGTTGCTAATTGGTTAGAATGTTTATTATGATTTCTAGGAACACTAGAGATATTGAAGGCCTCAAAACCTTCAATTAGGTCTCATTCTCTATGCTTGTAGGACTTAAGAAGGTTGTTCTTGGTGGTGCTCTGAGCTCTGATCTAATTTACAACCAACTCACTAACTCCATGTACCTTCAAGGATTTGATCCCTCTCTTTTGTGTCATGTGGCGACCCAAAATCAGAGCTTCATACTCAACCACATTGTTAGTGCAACCAAAATCAAGTCTAAAAGAAAAGTAATATTTCTCCCCACTTAGAGAAATAAGAAGCACACCGACCCCTACACCATTTTTGTTCCTTAAGCCATCAAAGAAAATATCCCATAACCCATGCATGTCATTGTCTTCTTTTGAGAGATTGGGGATAGGGGCATCCTCCTCATGGATGCAATAGGTACCTAGGCATGCGTCTTTGATCTCAACAATGGGATCAAAATGAAATGCATTTTCCCATTTATCAAGTAGGAAATCAAGAACCTCCTCCAACTGAGTTGCGAGCTCTCTTACTGAAATTTCTTCTTTCTCCTCAAGGAGGGCACAATTCATATTGATAGAACTTGGGGTATAGGGATCTATATGATCATTGGCAATAGTCTTAGCCCTAATTGTTACTTTGGTACCATATCTTCTCTTAAACAACATGTGATACCAATCAAAAGATAGGTAGCCACCTATCTTAGTAGTGAATTCCCTAGATAAACAAATGGAAAAATAAGCAAGGAGGTCAATCACTGAGATGTGTTGGAACACACTCCAACCCGAGCAGGCATGCAAGGTTAGATTTAAATCCTTAATGACCCCAATAGTCTGAACTAATGTGCCATCAAGCTATACAACTACTAGCCCCACTATCTATCATACAATTATGAATAAGTTTATCTCCTATGATTAATGATAGATAAAAAGGGGGAGGATTACTAATTTTCTTTGGATTCTCTACCTCCAAAGGCTACACAAGGCTTGTAGAAATTGAAGAGTTGCAACCTTGACTGGTTCCTTCTACAATCTCCATCCCTTTTATTACCTCTTGAAGTAGGTCTCTCTGAGATGGGATAGCAAGAGCATCCCACATAGATACATTGATGTTGTCCCTTTTCATTTGTTCAACAATGTTAAAGGGAATGGCGGCCTTAATAGGGACCTTTGTAGCAACAACGTCCAGTTTTGATATTAAAGGAGCCTTAGGTGGCTCCTGTTGCATGACCTTTTGAGTCAAATCCCGCTCTTTATTTGGAGTAGTCAACTTTTCAGGGGTCTTTTGCATTGTAATCTTCATTGCATCCTGTGGAGCTTGAGCTTCAATGGTGGAAGAAGCATTAGGCTCTATGGCCCTCTTTTTTGACCTTGTATTGTTGGCCACATTGTCCCCACTTGTTTGATTTATTCCATAGAAATCAGCCTCCTACCAATTCACAAAAGTTGTATCTCCTTGTGGATAACTTGAACAATCAAGAAATTGTTGTTGCCCTGATGTTGTTGGCTCACTTTGTGCTACTAAGGCCTGAGAGAACTCACCATTGCATGGGATACACCAATCTTGTTCCTATGTAAGATTGTTCTGAGTTGGTACTATAGCCTTTGAGGTACTTGTAGTTGAAGGATTAAAGCTATTCAAGGGCCTAGCATTTGTCCATTAGTTTTGCCCTTGGAAATTGGATCTCTACCGCTGATAATTTTGATTTTGTTGTTAGTAAGGCTTATTGTTTTGAAATTGTTTCCTCTTCAAGGTCACCAATTCATTGCTAAGTCCTTGCACCAGAGTCTTAAGCTCTTGAAACTCTGATGGGGATGGAATAGGCACAAGTGTAAGTAGATGGCTTGTTGATGCCGTTGGTATTGGTGCTAAAAAAGGCTAATGGGTAGGAGCTTCTAGAAATAAGGACATTGGAGGCCTAGGGGACAACTTCCCAACCTGTATTGAACAATTTTCTGCCCTTATGGCAGTATCATATGCCCATGGAAGATTATTTCCTCCCATAGATTGAATCATAGTGGCAATGTCACTATTTAAAGCCTTAAGGAAATACCAACAAGCATGGTTTGATGAAGGCTTTACCAATTATGGAATCATATCCCATGTCTACTAAAATCTGTAATTAAAATCACTCGTGAATTCATGTGTTTCCCTTTTGATTGTTGTTAGTTGCTCCATAAGAGACAAATGGTCACTTTTGTCTTCAAAATGTTTGCACAATTTCTCTCCCAACTCATCCCAATTGTGAATGGAGTTAGGAGCTAGTCATGTGTACCACTGAAGGCCCTTCCCTTTAAATGAAGTAGAAAAAATCCTCACTACAACATTGTCTTTAGTGACATCAAACATAGTGTAGATTCTTAACACATCCTAGATGTGTTCCTCCGAGGAGGTAGATGTCCCTCTAGTAAAAAAAGGTAAAGCCTTTAGGGGTCCTTCTAGAATGTTATCTTTTTGAGTTATAACTAAGGGGATGTCACCATTAAAGGTGACAAATGCATGTGCTCTTGGCAGCTCCATAGAAAATAGGGGTCTCTTGATATGGATGGTAGGGTTTTTGGGTTGTGTTAGTCTTAGGGATGGTGGGGTAGAAAGAGACCTTAGGGGTATAGATGCTTCTACTTGAGCTCCCCTAATAGGTGACAATGAATGTCTACCTCTTCTACTCTTATAACCTGAATAAGGAAGTTGAATGAATTTACAATTACCTCTAAATAATGATCCGGTTTGTCTTCTTGGCATAAAGCTACAACTGGTATCACCGAGAGTTTGAATTTGTCCTTAAGAGTCACCAAGTTCTTGAATTGATTGCCTCCATAGCACGAATGTTGAAATGGAGTCCCACCAAGCATGCCAAAAACTATTGTCACAAAATTTTGTACCCCATGATAATCACACTTGATCATCAACCTTGTGAAACATTGAATAAACCTCCCAAGTGTAGTACTTGCAGGAGTGAGGTTGAATCTCTAGAGAAGGTCAGCTTCCTCTTCAATTTGATGCAATAGAACCTAATCTAATGATTCTGATAGGGAAAAGGTAGAAAGAGGGAATGCTTGAAAGAGGAAAAAATGGTTTGCACCTAAATGGAAAGTGATCTTCCTTCCTATAACTGCACAAGACATTAACAAAATTACCCCGGGTATGCACAAATCCTATCCAAATCTGTCACCTAAGGAAATGTGAAGGTTAGGATTCTTATGAATAGTAAGAGGAACTGCACTTAGGTCACATATGACATCCAAAGAGGAGAATAACATAGTCACATGTCACTTAAGACAACCAAAAGGAATGCATTCACACAAGAAGATAAGAATTACACAAATTGTGAAAACTGAATAAGGCAAAATAAGAAAATTTTATTCATATAGAGGCAAGGCAACATTTACAATTGTAGGAAAATAATAATTTTGCCAAAGAAAAGAAGAGAAGATCCCTTGGAAAATTAAAAAAATTGCCTTTATAGTTGAGGCATAACTCAAAAATAAAAATTACGGCTAGAAACCTTAACCCCCCTAGGGTTAGGTTATAAAATATCTACAAGTGGAAGGATTAGGTCAATACGAAGGATCTGATGGCATGCAAAATATCTTCTGTGAGTGTCTAATGTCTTAGAGATAACAAAGTTGTCTTGTTGATGAAGCAACCCCTTCACATAGGCATGGTCGAATACACTCCTAGGCAAAAAAGTCTCTAATCTGTAATGAATGAGCATGGATTGCATCTGAAAATGAGCCACAAAATCAAATCTTGCATAAAGGATCTGATTTGGGATGCCGACTAAGAAAAAAAAATTTCCTCGACCATCGAGTCGACAACCACCTCCCTGCACGACATTTAAATGCCAATGTTCAATGTGAAATCAAATGCCAACTTTCAATTGAAAGATCTCATGTGCAGATGGGCACATGAGATCTCTCCATGTAGGTGCTCAAAAGACCCAACCTGAAGAATAATTTGTAGCCATTTGATTGGATTCTAAGTGGAGATCAACAATGGAGTTCAACGAATGGGCCCATTGCACCCTCGCTAACACACACGTCATCCACTTGTAAAAGGGATGTCACCAAAGAGATCACGCGAGGGAGCGGGATAAGAGAAACAAGTCTCATGCTCGCTCGCAAGGCCAAACTGGAGAAGCCAGAAGAACACGTGGGGGGCGAGGGGAAACAAAACGAATAGCTTGTGGGCTTGCAACCAAAACTAGAGCAACCAAAAGGAACTTGTGGGGAAGCGGGTGAAGAAAAACTTAATTCCCTGCATGCCCGTGGCACCAAACTGAAGTGGCTAGAAAACCATAAAGGGGTGTGTGGGTCATCAGAGATAGCTCGCAAGCCCACAACAGATGTCAGAACGAGCAAATGGACCCCGCGGGGGTGCAGGAGCCAGAAAAGAATGCATCAACCGGTAAGAACAAATGTAGAGACCATCCCACAGATGAATTGGAACCCTCCAATCGGTATCCATTAAGTGAGTTGACTGATTGGCCTAGTCAACACAAGAATAGAAAAAAGGAGCTCAGAGGTAAAAGGTTCCCTTCTCCAAAAAATACGCAAAACATGAAGGTTATGCAGAAACTATTGATTTCTGAGATCGGTTATCCTCAAGATAAGTTGACAGAAAAATGTCAATAGTAACTTTATATGAGATGTATTAATAAATTTAATGATGACTAATGTGATTTATTTTGTATAGAAATGGTATTCGCTATATTTTAGGTATGTATGAATAATCTTGTATATTAGGATCTTTAGCTTAGGAACATTTGATAATTGGGTATTAAAAATGACTGTGTTAGAAGCATTAAATATGAAATAATTCATGATTAAGTAGTCAATGGGTTAAATAGTCACTTTCCTATGTTTTATGTAGTCAAATGGACATTAGTTAAGTAGGGGACAAATTATGTATCATTGCTAATTAATGTTATACATATCTTTACTTTGTTATATCTAATTAGTGATGTTGAGTTACCCTAGGGAAATAAATTGAAATGTTATAAGTTAATTTTGATTGTGCACTTAATTGTATGTATTCATATTGTAGACAACTAAAATTGTCCAGTTTAATTAAATAAATATTTTATTTATTTAATTATCTAAGCCTAATTCTTCTATTAATTAAATAAATCTTTATTTATTTAATTAATTCATTTATCCTCTTCTAGCCTTATTTCTCATTTAAATAAATACTTTTATTTATTTAAATTATCCTTTTCCTAAATTAAATAAATATCTTATTTATTTAATTGATCCCACTTCCTCTATTAATTAAATAAATCTTTATTTATTTAATTAATTCATTAACCTTTTCTACCTATGACACATGCCATTCATCTCTTAATTCATACACTACCTACCCCTCTCATTATTTTATTACTTTCTTTACCTACCCTCTAATCATAGCCGACCTCCTTTTACACCTCTCAATCTTATCCCTCCATTTCTTATGGTGTCTTCTATATAAGAAGATACTTCCTTCATTATCACACCCTAACTAACTACTTGATCAATTGACTACACTACGCTTTTCATATGCGATCCTACTTGCAACCACATTTCCGTTCTTTGTTGAGCTCTTGTGCACATAAAATCTGAGAGCAAATATATCAAGCAAGATCAATGGAGATAGGAAGAATGGAGATCCAAACCCTATTGGACATGTGATGGTATAATCTTTGTGATTTCATTTGATTTGCATTGTCTTAGGTAATCTTCATATGTTATGGTGGATCTTTGTTGTTGTTAGGCTAGGGTTTTGTGGTTGAATTCATTTAGTCTTTCATCATTGTTGTATCCATTTTCACCATATACATTTTGGCACACCCGGTGGGACTCTTGTCCCTTTTTGCATTTAACATCCTTGTTGCAGATTTTGTGTTTTGAAGTTGCAAATCTGACATTTTCGACAAAAGTTTGATATTTTTGCGTCTGCATACTTTTGGATCGCATTTTTGTTTTTCTGTCGCGTCTGCGACATCTGGGATCGCGTCTGCGTCTTTGATATTATTTCATTTTTTTTTTGCAGATTGTAGAAACTCGTTTGTGTTCCCGAATCGCGTATGTGAACCTCTGAACCGTGTCTATGTTTCCAGCAATATTTTCATTTTCTAGATTGCAAGGTTTCATTATAGGCACGTCTGTGGGCACTTTAATCGTGTTTGTGAGATCTAATCGCGTTTGTGATCATTTTAATCACTTCTGTGTCTTGCAGGATTTTCTGTTTTGCATTTTTTTTTTGCAAAAACGCTTATGTGTTGTGGAATCGTGTCTGTGAGGTGTTAAATCGCGTCTATGTTACGAAATCGCATCTGTGTAGGGTAAAATTGCATCTGTGTCCATTTTGTCTTGCATTTAATGTTTCAGATCTAGTTTATTTTGAGCTAACATTTTCAGATCTAGCTAACAAAATTGGTGCAGCTTGTCTTGAAAGCAAAATCATTTTGTCGAAGGCCCCTATTTTCACAAAGTCTTTTGCATCTAAAATTTACCTAACTTGTGTGCTTGCAGGAAGGGGTGATTATTTCAAACAATCCAAACTACTAACAAATCTTTGTTGCAGGACCTTGGCAAGGGTTTTTGATCTTTATTGTGTGCCTTGTTTTCATAGACTAGCAAACACTTCAATTGGTGCACTAAAATTAAATCATTGTCTTTTGTGATTTGAGCAATAGGCTCTTTTTGTTTAATCTTTAGAGGGCCTGTCTCCCCGTGTGGTCATTAGGACTACTAGTGAGGAGAGAACGACCCAAGTGGTTGCAAAAGAAAAGCCATCTTCTTCCAAACCACTATAAATAACTGTATTCATGGTGAAAACTATGAATAACATGTGCTGATTAGTTCATACCAACACTATGTCTCCCCATAAACCTGTTTGATCAAATTTATTTGATCATTTGTAGGGTGTAACCCCTACCGGCTGGGAGCCTTCTGTATTTACAGAGCTGAAAGTGTCGCATGTATGGCCACACGAGTGGATGCCCTTACTAGCACCTTTTTGTTTTAGAAGCCCAAATCCTTCTAGTTGTTGGGGTAGGAAGTCAGACCTCTGGTAGCGGCCCACACACATACGGTTCTTAGTAGAGATACAAAGTTCACCACAAGGAGTTTTTGTGGGGACTGATGCTTGGCTGCCGTGAGAAGTGAGTGCTGAGGGTGGAGCCAGTGGGGTCAAGCATCTAAGTATTTGCTCTGAATAGCATAGCCTCAGGGGTAAAACCCCATGTGGGATCAACAACTATTGTCTTGGCCAGCCATAAGAATTGTGCTTGACTTATTTTTAAACATTCAAACATTCAAGACCAAATAGCAAAACATTGTGTCTTTTGTGTCTTCAAGTGTGTGCAAAACAATTTTACATCAAACAACACATTTTTCTTTGAGTCATTTTGAGTCTAGACACTTGCAAACATTGAGTCCTCATCAACATTGTGTCATCTTGTCACGAAAAAAAAGTCAAACATTCAGATTGGGTCACAACAAAGCAACTTCACAGATTGGAAAAAATTGCACAAATTTTGCAGAAATGCGTCTTTGTTTCACATAATAGCATCTGTGTTGTATAACCGCATCTGTGAAGGGCAAAAACACGTCTGTGTTCTCAGAATCAACATTGCATTTACAAAATCTCATACTTGTGTCTATATTAAACAGAACCACGTCTATGTCAGGAAATCGCGTCTGTGCAGTATACAGGCACGTCTGTGTTTAGAATTAAAAAACTTTTACAATCCAGCAAACAAAAATAGTCAATTTCGGAATTCTTGAGCTTCCTAGGTTATTTCTCCAGGGTTTCATATAGAATTCAACCTGTCTTTGGGTCTCACAAATTCCATCATTGCTTTACACCTTACATTACATTCACATTTGTCTAAACTTGAGTCAAAAGGTCACTTGCTTGTCCTCGTCGTACTTTGTCAACACACTACATACAACAACATTTTGCTAAGTGGTCCCTCATCAAGGTCTATCACCTTTGGGTCTCATTTGGTCTTATTTAGAGTCAAGGTCAACTTACCTCATCAAGAGAAACTATCCTCTCTTTGGAAGCCACACCTACTCTACTACATACATACTTGGTCTTACACTTTGGACATTGCAAGTAAACCTCAGATTCATTTGCTTTTCATCCAACTCTTGGTCTTCCATACTCTTTCCATTTTCATTTAGTCTCACACATCTTGGTCAATACCTAGTTCATGGTTGAAACCCGTCTTCAAAAATCTAGGAGAGAAGCTAAAGAGGCTCAAGAGTCCGCAAACATGAGCTCCTATGAGTATGACAATGATATCTTTTTCAATTCTGATCATACTACATTACCTAACATGGATGCTTATAGAAACATTCCAAATGTTGAGCACATGGACACGTCAAACAACAATGATACACATAATGACAATATGGACAACTTTTCCGTACATTTAGCAAAAGTGGAAGACACCATTATGAATCCTCATTTTAATTGATTGGTTGAGGAAATAATGAGGAGAGATAGACAATACTTCTTACAAGTCATGGCACAAAGTGGAGCCAAGATCCTTCATGATTTTGACATGTATCAAATAATGGAACATAGACCTTTGCAACAATCTCACTCCAACATGGATCAAAGGAGGCCTAATAGTGGAGGCAATAGAGGACCACATATGGTGCCTAAATCACCATCATCTTTGTTTCAAAAACCAGAGGTCCCATACACACATGGTCAAGAATATGATACTCACCTTCGCAGACCATTATGGAAGTCTTATGCAAAAAAATATGCTCATTCACATACCAATGCTAAGGACCAACCACCAAAGCAATTGGATATTCAAAGGCATGCTCAAAATTTGGACACAAGGAAACCCCGCGTCAAATTTGGGGGCAACACACTAGAACAAACTCATGACATGCCTATAGAGTATGGTATACATGGACAAAGTAGATATTCCATTCCTCACCATGACTCTATACCAAGTGGTCCATATACGCAGTATCATTATAGAACTCCTCCATATGAACATCTGTACGATCAATATCATCCATATATGCAACATGCTCCTCCACTTGGTGCTTCAGGCATGGGGTATGGTCCAAGAAGTCGGTCTCCACCTAAGAACAATTTGGAACAACAAATCAAGGACTTACAAAAGAAAATGGAGGACATAAATACACCGAAGCCAACTTACACAATGAGAGACATATGTCCCTATCCATTTCATAAAAGCATTCCAATGCCTCCTTTTCCTACACACTTTGTGACACCTAAGTTTGATAAGTATAGAGGAAAAGGGGATCCTAAGACACACATAAGACAGTTTTTCACAGCTTGCATTGAGGTAGCTTCAGAAGAGACATATTTGATGAGATTATTCCCACAGAGCTTAGGTGATCAAGCTATGGAATGGTTCTCCCAACTTCCACCTGGAATTAAGTCATGGGGTGACTTAGCAGAGGCATTTATCGAACATTTCTCATATAACATAGAGATAGACATATCAGTCACTACCTTGTGCAACACCAAGCAAAAAGAGGGAGAGTCTTTTGCATCATTTTTACAAAGATGGAGAAATCTAGCCAGCAGATGCTCTTGTGAAATTCCACAAAAACAAATGGTAGAAATGTTCACTTAGAATGTTAACAAAGACATTGGCTATGATCTAAGGAAAGCTTGTTTGTCCACCTTCAAGGACATCATTAAAAAAGACTTAGCGATAGAAAAGGTCCTAATCGAACAAGGAGTCATTAAGATATTCAAGGAAAACAAAGATGACTTTAAAGGAAGAGATAAGCCAAGATTTTGGAACAAAAACAAGAACACAGTCAATGATGGTGTTGTAGATGCCAATACAATGCGACCCAAAATCATTTTTTTGGGATCAAGCTCTACAAACAATCAAGTGAATACTCAAACAACTTCAAATCATGAAGGAAGTATACCCCATTGGGAGAACCACTTGAGTCAGTTTTCAAGAAGCTAGTGGCAAACAAAGTAATCACCGTTCCAGATTTTCCTCCATATGAACCAAAGGTCAAACCAAATTGGTGGAATGATGATGAGTATTGTGAATTTCATAAGAGAAAAGGTCACAAGACAGGAAATTGCCATTGACTGAAGAACATCATACAAGATCTCATTGATAGAGGTGACATTGAGATTGAAGGACACTCATCCAATCAAGAACATGAGATGTTTAAGGAACCATTCCCAAAGCATGACAAGGGAAAAGCTACAGCCACAGATAATCAAACCAACTATACTAGAGCATCCTACAACTATGATTCAACTATCAATCACATCTCGATGGACAATTATGTCTCTACCATTATCATCAAGGACAAAACCCTTGAGAATTCTACCCAAAGACCCAAGATCATTCTAAAAGGCATTGGATCTTCTTCCGAACCTACCTCTGAATGTCATGTTACAACCCATCGAGGTAAATTCACTTTGCAAGGTGCTCCAGCTAAAAACACTACTTCCTCATCGACCAATCTTGAATAGGACCTTGTAGAGCAGTTAGGGAAAACACCTGCACTTATCTCCATCCTTGAGCTCTTACGCATATCCCTTGCACATAAAGCTATTCTTGACAAAATTTTGAGAGACATTGTCATTCCTACTTATTTGAATGTGGAACAGTTTCAAGCCATGGTGGGATACCTTTCCATTCCACACTCTCTTACATTCACAGAAGCCGATGACGCCTTCATAAGTCAGCCACATAATGCACCATTACACATTGAAGCCTTCATACACAAACATAGAATCAAACAAGTCCTGATAGATGGAGGAGCAGGTCTAAACATTTGTACATTGAGCACTATTAAACAATTGGGATATTCCGACAAAACTGTGAATTCTACAAACAAAATTACCATCAAAGCATATGATGATGAAGAGCATTCATCCAAGGGCACAGTCACCTTACCTCTCAAAGTTGGGCCAGTTACAAAGGATGTGGTTTGTTAAGTACTAGATCTTGATCACATACAACATATTGCTAGGACGTCCTTGGATTCATGAAATGAGGGCAATCCCATCTACATATCACCAATGCATTAAGTTTCCTCACAATGGAGTTGAATTAACAGTTAATGGAGAACCTAATCCATTTATATATTGCAATAACTTGAGACCAAAAACTGAGACCATCATTCCCAATAATCACGAAGTTGTTCCTTCTTCTGCATACATTGATCCTGAGTCATTAAAACCTTCGACATCAAAACAAGGTGAACTTAAGGGCAAATTCCAGGACAAGGGCATGGGTGAATACACTTTGAATCAGACCATGTACTTACAACAAGTCATGAGTTCACCAAAAGAATATGGAAGACCACATCCTAATAAGAAGGTATCTATCATTATACTCAAATGGGACCCTACTATCTTTCAAAGATGGGGTGAACTGGAAGAGGAAGACTTATACAAAATGCTTTACAAAGACCTTGAACATGATACACAAGATCACATCAGTATACCATGTGAGAAGTAGGGCAAAGGGTTCAAGATTCTACAAAAATTTGGGTATGATGGCAAAAGCCCTCTTGGGTTAAGAAAGGAAGGCATCATTGAACCTTTACAACCTAAATTGGCATTCAAAAAGGAATGCTCAAAGGGACTTGGTTTCGTAACTGCCAAGGTCCACACTAAAAGGACAGAAGAAGCATTACAAATCAAAGCTGCCAAAATTCAACAAGAGAATCGCTATTCCACAAACTCCAATGAATGGGAATGGGGTTCAGACAAATCCTCTAGTGACTATGAGCTCACCGAGACATTCAGAGAACCAAGTGAACCAACAGAAGAAGAGGAATTTAATAGGAAATTCAAAGTTGGTCAAGAAACAACCATAGAGGATCCCATACAGTCTTTGCCTCTAGGTCCTAGGTTGAAATCACATAGAATGAGAACACCTATCCCAGAATGCGCTAATAGTGATGATAATTTGGATTCATTCATGATCGAGACTGATGAGGAGAGTGCCAACGATGACCTCGATAACTACCTCAACATACCTGAATATAACTACATCTTCACTCTTGACCCCGCTAACTTTGAAGACATCAAAGGCCTTCCCCTTGTTCACCACCAACTTATTGACTAGGATCATGAAGGACCTGCACAATTTGACACATTCCAAAATGATGAAGCCTTTATTGACTATCTGGGCATACGAGAGGATATTCCCCCTGGGGATCATAAAGTGGGATACACTATAGAACTCAACAGCGTGGCATATTTTGGTGAGGGTGTCGAACCTTCCAGTTGCAAAAATATAAAAATAAAAACAAACCAAGGGTCTTATGGTGAAAACCACACTGTGGCGATGTCTGACCCCAAAAAAGTAAAAAGAAAGGACGTATCTGAGGGTGAAAACCTCTCTAAGGCACCCAAAGATGGAAGGCTCAACATTCTCCCAACATCATATGAAGAAAAGTCATCCATATTGGTAGAGGAAACTATCAAAACAAACATTGGTACAGAAGAAGTTCCACACAGCATATTCCTGGCTCAATCTTTGACAGAGTCAGAAAGGTCAAAATTCATAAGTTTCTTCACGGAATGGAAAATCAAATTTGCATGGTCATATGCTGATATGCCTGGATTGGATCCGGATTTGGTAATGCACCATTTGATAGTTAAACCGGGGGCAAAACCAGTGAAACAGAAATTAAGAAAGATGCATCCACAAGTGGCATTAGTCAAAGTAGAACTTGAGAAATTATTGGATGTCGAATTCATATGCCCAATTGATTATCCTAAATGGATCTCCAACTTAGTACCTGTTAGTAAACCAGATCGTAGCATCAGAATATGTACAGATTTCAGAGACATCAACAAATCTTGTCCTAAGGATGATTTTTCGTTACCAAATATTGACTTGATCATCGATCTCACAATAGGTCATGCGATGTTATCTTTGATGGATGGATTCTCTGGTTACAATCAAATAAAAATTGCATCCGAAGACTAGCACAAAATAGCATTCACTTGTCCTTGGGGAACTTTCTATTGGAATGTCATGCCCTTTGGGCTAAAAAATGCAGGCGCTACATATCAAAGAGCCATGACTACTATCTTTCATGATCTCATGCACGTTACTGTGGAAGATTATGTTGACGACCTCTTGCGCAAATCAATAGATAGAAATACACATTTGGACATACTTTCAGTCATCTTTGATTGGTTTGAAAAATATAAAGTAAGATTAAACCCCAAGAAATGTATCTTTGTAGTAACCTCCGGGAAGCTCCTAGGATCCATTGTATCAAAAAGAGGAATTGAAGCCGATCTAGCAAAAGTCAAGGCCATCCTAGAGATGCAACCACCATGAAACATTAGTCAACTTCAATCTTTGCAAGGGAGACTCTAGTCCATACAAAGATTCATAGCACAACTTGCAGATAAATGTAATCCCTTTCAGCACTTGCTACATAAAAACATCAAATTCAAATGGGATGATAACTGTCAACAGGCTTTCCAGATACTCAAAGATTATCATCTGAATCTTCCATTTTTGATGCCACCAATTCTAGATTAGCCTTTATTACTATACATATCAACTACTTCAATAGCACTGGGGGCACTCTTAGCACAAGTTGTTGAGGGCAAAGAAAAGGCAGTATACTATATCGGTCGCACATTGGTGGGATATGAGCTAAACTACACACCAATTGAGCATGCATGTCTCACCATGGTCTTTGCTTCGCATAAATTGCGACATTACATGCTAACTCATAAGACTAAATTGGTTGCAAGGATAGATCCATTGAAATACCTTCTCAATAAAGCAACGCTTACTGGGTGACTAGCCAAATGGGTAATGATCTTGAGTGAATTCGACATCGATTATGTGGACAGAAAAGAAATAAAAGGACAAGCTATTGCAGATTAGTTAGAAGATGCCCCCATGATAGATGATGTTCCTCTAATTTCAGAATTTCCAAATGAATCCATTTTCACAGTGTCACATGCAAAGCCATGGCAACTTTTCTTTGACGGCTCATACACACAGCATGGGGCAGGAGCTAGCATCCTCTTCATAACTCCTCAAGGGTATTCTATACCAAAATCATATCGATTATCATTTCCCTACACTAATAACATAGTAGAATACGAGGCATTAACAACTGGATTACGAATAGCAGTTCAGTGGAAGATCCAGGAACTTCACGTTTTTGGGGACTCTCAAACTATAATTCGTCAAGCAACTAATGATTACCAAACAAAGGATGAGAAATTAATGCCTTACAAAAGAATGGTGGATGACCTAAAACAACATTTCACAAAGATAGACTTTAAGTAGATACCAAGAGAGCAGAATCGAGCTGCAGATGCCATGGCTACAATTGCTTCACTAATCGATCTACCTCCGAATGAGACCCGCTATGAGTTCTTGGTGGATAACCTTTTGGTTCCTTCATATGAAATCACTCCTACTAAGATAATATGTGTCGTCGGTTCTGAGTCCCAGTTCTATGGTTCCATCTTCACATACCTTCATGATAATACCTTTCCTCCTGACCTATCCAATAACCAACGTCGCACTTTCATTTACCAATCTTCCCGATACGTCATTTTACTCGATATCCTATACCGTCGAGGTCTAGATGGCACTCTTCTTAGATGTTTGGAAAGCGACGAAGCTCAGATTGCATTACATGAAGTACATGAAGGGATATGTGGTCCACATTCAAGTGGTCCTACCTTAGCCAAGAAACTCATCAGGACTGGATATTATTGGCCCAATATGGAAAAAGACTCATATCAATTTGTCAAGAAATGTAAGCAATGTCAACTTCATGGAGACCTCATCCATGCGCCAGCACAAGAACTTCAACCAATTGCGACTCCTTGGCCCTTTTGTCAGTGGGGACTCGATCTCATAGGCAAGATTCACCCTCCATCCTCCAACGGTCATAAATTCATTATCACTGCCACATAGTATTTCACAAAATGGATCCAAGTCGTGCCTCTCATGCAAGTCACTGGAAAAAAAATTGCTACATTCATTCTCAACTATATCATTTGTCGATATGATATTCCTATTTCCATTATCACTGATAATGAGCGTCCCTTCAAAAATTAGGATGTTCGTGAACTCTATGACCACTTCCATATTTCCCATCATTTCTCCACACCATATTACCCTCAAGGTAATGGTCAAGCTGAGGCATCTAATAAAACAATCCTTAAAATCTTAAAAAAGACAGTCGACGATGTTGGCCATAATTGGCATATCCAACTTAATCCCGCCCTTTGGGCCTACTGCACAAGTGTCCGCACACCTATAGGAGCTACACCCTATTCACTTGTTTACAGCGTTGAAGCTATCTGGCCTATTGAGGTCGAGATACCCTCTTTACGAGTCAAACATCATTAGTGATGAAGACTATAGGGTCTCTCGCTTACAAGAACTTGAACTATTGGATGAACGAAGACAAACTGCTTTTAATCATCTCAAGGCTTATCAACAACGAATGAGTCGCAACTACAATCACAAAGTCAAGCCTCACACATTTGAGGTAGGTGATTTGGTTCTCAGAGAAAACCCCAAAAATCAGCAAGATAGAGATAAGAAGGGCAAGTTCGAACCAAACTGGCTTGGTCCTTACATCATTACAGCAGCATATGGATCTGGTGCATATCAACTCTCAACCACAAAGGGTGAACCTTTAGAGGATCCTATCAATAGCATGCACCTTCGCAAGTTTTACACATAGCTCTTCAGAATATCCTAATTCAAAAAATACAAAAAAAATCATAAAACATAAAAATCGTTACTTGGTGAAAACCTGGCAAATAGGCGCCTTGTGACAAACAAAAAAAAAAAATCAAAAAAAAGTAAAGAGAAATAATTTTGTCCAACGGTGAAAACCACTTCGGTGGTGCCCTGGGCAAGTACCATGGTGAAAACTGGGTCACCAGCGCCATGCGTAGGGACATTGCCCCTCCCTCCTTCAAGATTCACTTTTATCATTTCACTTTGCACACACTCACAACCTATCCATCCATAATAATTTACCCATTCCCATCATGGCTTGTTATTGATCTACCCAAGGTTGGTTCACCATTCATAATAAACATCCCTTTTTCCCCCTCTTTCCATTCATAATAAATCAGCTCCTATCTGTGGCTAAGGCAGATCCTACGTCTAGTGATGGGTGTGGAACTGAGAGCATCACATGTTTTGAGGAGTACAATTTCTTCCACTTTTCTTCAGTCTATCCACGCACAATCCATAATAAAGCAGCATCTGCATCGCCAATCCACAATAAAGCATCGTCTTCTCCGCAATAAATTATCAATTTCATGGATTCAGTCAGTTTCAGATGAGACACAACAGCAACAATGGGCTTTAATAAAATCAAATCTTTCAACAGACTCAGACAATATATGGTTCAGTGCTATCTATGCTTTTGTGAAAGTAAACATTGTGACCACAATCAAATAGACTTATACAAGTGACAAGAGACACTAAACTTGAGGACTACAGTGGATGTTGGTGTTGAGTATTGGTTTTCTTTTGATTTTATCTTTCTGGTGACATGTCTTTTAGATTTTCCGAGATGTCTCTGACTAGAGATTCTATCTCTAGGATGTCTTTGACTAGAAAGGCGGGGATGGAGTATCATCACCTATTTTCTTTGCTGTCTATGGATTGTCTCTTAGTAATGCTATGGCTTGTCCAAGGATATGAGGACACTATGAGTGTAGTGTGAATTGGGGCATTCTTTGTTTGCAACTGTCTTATCTCCATGCAAATGGGTACAATGACTTTCTGGGTCGAACATATGCCTTGATTGTCGTAACCTACTTGCCATAATAAAGCTTAATGATGATAACGCACAAGAAGCTCTTTCACTTTCATATCTTCTATCTTTCATCCCCCTTTCTTGATTGACTTCCATCATCCTTGTTGAGTCCGTGTAGCCCATTATCACCTGACTGAGTATAATGACACACCAAAAACATTTGCATTTCATGTAGTCTTCACTTGCATTATCACATGTTAGCATTTCATACATATAGATATTCCAAATGCATCACATCCTGCACACAACACATGTTAGCACATTTTACAATCTCATCATGTATATAGTCATTTGCATTATCATATTCATTAACATTTCATACATTTGCATATGCATAACATATAAAACATAAAAGAACAAAAATATTGCATTTCATCATGTATATATTTGCATCCATATCATAAGCATCACATAACACATACATCATGAAACATCTCATCATGTAGGTACACATGCATATAGCTGCCACAAAGATGAATCATCTCAAATATATATATATATATATATATATATATATATATATATATATATATATATATATATATATATATATATATATATATATATATATATATATATATATATTAAGTGTCATGATACAATGATGTCAAAATCATATGGCTACAATCACCCGAAGGTGTCTACATCATAATACAAAATGGTACAAAACACTGATACATGGGGAGCCCTCTACAGCTATGATGAACTCCCTCCCTTGGAGCTACCTGGCCTTGACAGAGTCTAAGCCCTAGAAGGACCCACCCCAGGATCATCCCTCCTGTCCCCTCTATCTGGTGGTGGTGGAGGACACATAACCCCACCGTTGGATGCCTATCTCCTTTGGCTCCCTCCCATAGCTATCATTGTCCATGATGGTATGCGGAAGCTCCTCGCCCGTTGCTCTGGTGGCACTGCCCCATAATAGAGGTCTTGCTAGTAACCTATCTCCTCCCCTGCCCATAGAACATAGGCATATCTAGCCCCTGTATCCTCTATTGCCTGCCTCCCAACCCTCAACGTTGTCTCAGCCTCAGTATGGCACTGGATAGCCTAATCCCACTCATGCTCTGTCTCCCTCAATCACCTCCTAAGCCTAGCTATCTCCCTCTCTAAGTCCTGAATCTCATCTATCTGCCCCTGGCAGATCTCCCTCGGCTCAAGCAGCCCATCCTCCTCCTCCTTGGCCCCCTGTGCCTCTGTCTGTGGCTCTCCCTGTACTGGTGCCTGTGCCTGTACCTGTACCTGCCTCTGCCCCTGTCCCTGCACCTGTTTAGGACCCTGTGCTGCTGGCACCTGTAGTGGCAACCCACCACGACCCCTCACCACCCAAGTCTGTCTCTCCTCCCCACCCTCTCTCCATGGAGCCACCCTCCTCTCTCCAACTACACCCTGCCTCCTCTATCGGCCTCTACCCCCATTGTCTCCATCATCATTTCCATCCCCACCACCATCTCCATCTATCACCTCCCCTAGGTCTGTCAGTCACGGGAAGGGATGCTCAGCCCAATACGTTGTGTACTCTGCATCTATTCCTGCATCCTCAATATCTGGCCACATATCCCACGGCAAGGGAACCATCTCTACTAACTGCGTCACGGCCTGATCATATGACAATAATGGCCCAAAGTGTGCCTGATCTCTGACTGTCCGAGCATACATCCCAGAACCCCGAGGCATCCGCTGAATTCTACCAAACTGTCTGCCCACTCTATCTACCAACTGCCTCTCCAATACATAGGGCGTCTGCCCAATCAGATATCTGCTCTGGAAGGTGTATGGTAACTCTACTGCATCATCCTCCCACTGCTTGCACCCAAGGTGCGGCCTCCATATCACAGTGTCGATCTCATCCAAGACTCAACGCCAGTACTCCAACCTGCCAATCCGTGGCTATGAGGTAATCATATCATACAAATATACAAAATTGTGTCCATGACCCCTGCCCCTAAAGTGTATCAGTCAGGTAACCGACAGATGCTCATAGGTACATACCTGCAGCAATGTGACTCCGTAGTGCAATCCTACAGATCCATGATAAAAAAAACTGATGCAGCTCATAATACAAGTGTGCCAGCACACATGGTCCCCAGGCATATCTGGTGTGCTATCTAACCAGTGTCTCCAAGGTGCTCCCCCAGCCCACAGCCAATCCTCATGTTGCCCTGTCTGGACACAGGAACCCACTGATCACTCCTCCTAGCACTCCTGGTAGTGTCAGTCTTGTCTGTGTCATGGTATCCCATGCCACATGTCCAGCTCTCATCTCTAGTCCTGGATCCTGAAACACTTGTCTTAGGGCCTCCCTATCTCCCTCTCGATAATAAGGAATCAGCTCCCCATCGATCGGTATCTATAGAATCCTATAAACATCCTCCAAGGTGACTGTCATCTCACCCACGGCAAATGGAAAGTGCAAGTCTCAGAGTGCCACCTCTCAGCTAATGCAGTTAGCAAACCCATGTTCGCCCGAAACTCAGGCACATACAAAATGTGGCGTAAGCCCATAGCATCAATAGTCACTCTCTCATCAACTGTCAGCTCAGCTCGCAATCTTTGAGTCTATGGGAATCTCTCCCATGACTCCAGCGTAGGCAAATACTCCTGCAGTCAAGCAAATCAATCATGTTAGTTATAGTGACACTCACTGTTCATCACAAAGTGTTGCTTCTATCCTAGTGGTACTCCTCGTTCATCATAAAGTACTACATCTAATGACACTCACTGTTCATCACAAAGTGTTGCTTCTATCCTAGTGGTACTCCCTGTTCATCACAAAGTACTACGTCTAGTGGTATTCCCTATTCATCACAAAGTACTATGTCTAGTGACACTTACTGTTCATCACAAAGTGTTGCTTCTGTCCTAGTGCTACTCTCTATTCATCACAAAGTGTTGCTCACATTTGCACTCACTGTTCATCACAAAGTGCTACCCTTTTTAGTACTCCCTGTTCATCACAAAGTACTCTGTCTTGGTACTCACTGTTCATCACAAAGTGCCTTGACCTATCCTAAATCTTCCCTAGAGGACCTGCTTGAGTGAATCCTCTCAGTAGCTTATCCAATTGACAGCGTATGTTCATCATAGAACTGCCGATTTGACCTTTGAAGACATAAATGGGCTTTCATTGCATAAATGCGCTTAAAGACTGCACAGACGCGCCTGAGAGACACAGACGTGTCTATGCTCTGCACAGACATGCCTGAAAGACATAGACACGCCTGCACAATGCTGACGCGATCACATCCTGCACAGACACCTTTGCTTGTATAGACGCGCTGGCACAAACGCAGACGCGCCTAGCCAACCCAGACGTGCCTAGCACCAGCACAGATGGCCTCGATGTTTTTGACACTTTTTGACATTATCCTAAAGTGCATTTATTACTCTACTTTACATGCATTAATGACAATATTTATTGCAACAAAGTACAAGGAGGTTTTGTGGTACTTACCAGCTCTCCTGCCTCCACTGGCCTCTAAAATCAGCGAACACGATCAAATCTATGAACCAATGCCATCGCTACTGATTGTTGCTACTCTATCTCGCTCTGCACTCTGATCTCTTGGATGTGTGGATGACAATGAGGATGTTTTCCCCTTGTGGTCTATCTTATAGACTACCCTAGCCCTAGCCCTGGCCCTCGTTTCCTGAGTCAATCTTCATTATCTCGTGACTCTGTCACTCTATCCTATCCAGTCAGTCTATTCTAGCCTTTCTTTCTTATCAAGAGATTGTCTGCGATCTTTTCAAACATTTTCATCCAATCTCTCGAGGGGGAATATCATTCCCATCTTGGGGCAACTTTGTATCAGTTCATATTATCTTCTTTGAAACAACGCGACAAGCCGCATTGTCTCAAAGAGGGGCAAAATGTAGACACCTAAAATTGTCATGTCTAATTAAATAAATATTTTATTTATTTATATATCTAAGCCTAATTCTTCTATTAATTAAATAAATCTTTATTTATTTAATTAATTCATTTATCCTCTTCTAGCCTTATTTCTCATTTAAATAAATACTTTTATTTATTTAAATTATCCTTTTCCTAAATTAAATAAATATTTTATTTATTTAACTATCCCACTTCCTCTATTAATTAAATAAATCTTTATTTATTTAATTAATTCATTCATTAGCCTTTTCTACCCATGACACATGTCATTCATCTCTTAATTCATACACTACCTACCTTCTCATTATTTTCTTATTTTCTCTACCTACCCTCTAATCATAGCCGACCTCCTTTTACACCTCTCAATCTTATCCCTCCATTTCTTATGGTGTCTTCTATATAAGGAGATACTTCCTTCATTATCAAACCCTAACTAACTACTTGATCAATTAACTACTTGACTACACTATGCTTTTCATATGCGATCCTACTTGCAACCACATTTTCGTTCTTTGTTGAGCTCTTGTGCACATAAAATCTGAGAGCAAATATATCAAGCAAGATCAATGGAGATAGGAAGAATGGAGATTCAAACCCTATTGGACATGTGATGGTATGATCTTTGTGATTTCATTTGATTGGCATTGTCTTAGATAATCTTCATATGTTATGGTGGATCTTTGTTATTGTTAGGCTAGGGTTTTGTGGTTGAATTCATTTAGTCTTTGTTGGAACAGAGATCGCATCCTGCACAGATGCCTTTGCTAGCATAGACGCACCTAGCACAAATGCAGACGTGCCTAGCCAACCTAGACGCGCCTGGCACCAGCACAGACGTGCCTCGACGTTTTTGACACTTTTTGACATTATCCTAAAGCGCATTGATTGCTCTACTTGACATGCATTAATGATAATATTTATTGCAACAAGGTACAAGGAGGTTTTGTGGTACTCACCGGCTCTCCTGCCTCTGCTGGCCTCTGAAATCAGCGAACGCACTCAAATCTATGAACCAATGCCATCGCTGCTGACTGCTGCTACTCTATCTCGCTCTACACTCTTATCTCTTGGATGTGTGGATGACAATGAGGATGTTTTCCCCTCGTGGTCTATCTTATAGACTACCCTAGCCCTCATCCTAGCCCTCGTCTCTCGAGTTAGTCTTCTTTATCTCGTGACTCTATCACTCTATCCTATCCGGTCAGTCCATTATAGCCATTCTTTTTTATCAAGAGATTGTCTGCGATATTTTTAGACATTTTCATCCAATCTCTCGAGGGGGCATATCATTCCCATCTTGGGGCAACTTTGTATCAGTTCATATTATCTTCTTTGAAACAACACGACAAGCCGCATTGTCTCAAAGAGGGGCAAAATGTAGACACCTAAAATTGTCCAGTTTAATTAAATAAATATTTTATTTATTTAATTATCTAAGCCTAATTCTTCTATTAATTAAATAAATCTTTATTTATTTAATTAATTCATTTATCCTCTTCTAGCCTTATTTCTCATTTAAATAAATACTTTTATTTATTTAAATTATCCTTTTCCTAAATTAAATAAATATCTTATTTATTTAATTGATCCCACTTCCTCTATTAATTAAATAAATCTTTATTTATTTAATTAATTCATTAACCTTTTCTACCTATGACACATGTCATTCATCTCTTAATTCATACACTACCTACCCCTCTCATTATTTTATTATTTTCTTTACCTACCCTCTAATCATAGCCGACCTCCTTTTACACCTCTCAATCTTATACCTCCATTTCTTATGGTGTCTTCTATATAAGAAGATACTTCCTTCATTATCACACCCTAACTAACTACTTGATCAATTGACTACTTGACTACACTACGCTTTTCTTATGCGATCCTACTTGCAACCACATTTCTGTTCTTTGTTGAGCTCTTGTGCACATAAAATCTGAGAGCAAATATATCAAGCAAGATCAATGGAGATAGGAAGAATGGAGATTCAAACCCTATTGGACATGTGATGGTATGATCTTTGTGATTTCATTTGATTGGCATTGTCTTAGGTAATCTTCATATGTTATGGTGGATCTTTGTTGTTGTTAGGCTAGGGTTTTGTGGTTGAATTCATTTAGTCTTTCATCATTGTTGTATCCATTTTCACCATATACACATATCAATTTAATGTATGTAAATAAATCTAAGCTTTATGTGTTGTTGTGATTTTTTTTTTTTAAATATCTCTGAGTTTCTAGTTAGATGGTTAGTTTATCTAGGGTATTCTTGGTGGGCATTACAATCACCATTTCAGTTTATGTTCAAATGATCTAAAGTGCTACTCTCATAAAAAGATTGCTAAAATTGTCCAAAGTTCTGCAAAGCCTTCTCAGAAACTAAACTATGCAGTGAAAAATGGGTCAAAAGAGAAGATTAGAGCCTGAAGATTATGGGTTGGATCTGAAAACATAAAGATTGCTTCATGCCATGGGATGGTTAGATTTTGTAAGAATGTGAAAGATTTGAATTGGATTTAGTTGAAGAATTTATGCAAAATTTTCATCTTAATGTCACTAGAGTGAAAGGGGAAATAATTGAAGTCAGTTTAAAAATTATCACCGAAATCTCCATTATTGCAACAAAAGGTGAGCTCATCAGAAAAGGGAAATTCAATTTCAAGGAGCTAGTTGACACATTCAACTAGGAACTAAAGCCAGAAGAGTCGAGGACAAAAGTACAATTACATAAGGTAATTACTAAAGGAGTAAGTCATGCAAGTTTAAAAGAACCATGGAAAACAACACTATTATAGTTGATGAAGTTCTTTACTTGTGACAGACAGTATGACACGGTTATAGGGCCTAGAATGTGACTTCTGACTCACCTTAGATATGGAAACACTAGACCTGAGGTAAGAGTCAATCTTCATGTCTTCTTGTTTTTTTAAATTGTTGCAATGATAGTCAAGGTAAAGAATAGGGGAAGTCCCATAAGTCACCATAGCTTAATCCAACTAATAATCAAACATCACTATCTCAAAATAGAGTCGGGTAAGGATGGGTGGCTGAAATTTTTTATGGGTGTTGGCAACAAGGTAAAAAACTGAGAGGGGGGTGAATCAATTTTCTCAAAATCTCTACTTAACTCAAACACAATTTCAGATTTTGTAGTTAGCAGTGAAAGCATAACTCATCGCCACATCAATAACACACATAACACCAAGATTTTTGACGTGGAAAACCTGATCAAGGGAACAACCATGGTGGGAGCCTACCCACAATATGATGATACCCTGTTAGAAGTATAATAAATATTACAATGGGGAATGCACATGCATTCAGGCACACTACCTAGAGCTCACTACTCAAAAACAACAACAACAACAAGGGCTACAAGCCTAGGAAAGACTCATTGTCATACAAAAATATTTGAATTACATCCAAAAAATCATGAACTGAGAAAATAGCATCTCCTCATGCCTAGTTATAGTTTTGGTTTAGCACATAACACATATTTTTCTCTCTCGCTCTTCTTCACACTTCTTCACACTACTTCACTACTTCTAAAAGATTAAAGCATTATTCGCATACACAGATCACTCTCTCACATGAGTATTACAATGATTTATACATATTATCAACCTATCTTTCAAGGTCGGCTCAACACACATCACACATTAAAAAATATAACTATACATGTTACAATATTACATGCGGATCAAAACAATGTTGACTAAGACATAGTATGGACCTAAATCAACACCTCAAACATGAAACACCTCCAATAATTGTTCTTTGAACATCCACAACACGCTAGAATTATCATGTCAACAAAGAACATAAAGAACACCACCAGATCAAGGAAATTCATCAATAATGTGCACAACGATCAATGGGGACCACCAACACAAATAGCACACGATCTAGAAATATCCACAAGCATCATGAATTAGGTCATAGAAACAACCGCACCAATACCACTTAATAGAATCTTCATCATCATTATACTGAACTTCAAGAACACTAACTGCAATGATTATCAAACTGAAAGATTCACTTGCAAACCTCCAAATCACAAACCACCTTAATTGAGGACACACTAGAACGTCCCAAACACTTTGCCAAATCCACAAACCAAGATATTACAATGCGGAGCAATGTGGAGAAAAATCTAGAACACTAATCAACACTAAACAACTAAAAAATCAACCGCAATACCGGATCTCATAGCTCAATCAAATCTCCATGCGGACCACTAAAACTTGAACTGAATCAACTAGATATAGTTATCCCAAAACCCTTTAATTTGCAACATAGTGGCCAGACCAACTCACTTAATCTGACTACAACACTAAAACACACAAAGAAATATGTTGACATCAATGACAACACATCACTCAGTCAATCCAAACACATATTTGCACATTGTCCAAACAATCTCCCAAAATATCCAACAATGGGACCTACAAAAAAGGGGAAAATAAAGAAAAAGAAAGGGCATGCACCTAAGAAAGTTAAATTAGAAAAGGGCAAGTCATCTAGGGTTACTAGGAGAAGTCTTAGAAGGCTTACTTAGGAGGAGTTAGAAGAAAAATCTAAACCCACAAATGCCTTTGTAACCCAAATTAGTAGTAGGGCTCATGATGAAGAGCGAAAATATATGCACAAGTCCTCTACTAGGGCTCCAAATTAGTCCCATGTTAAGGCTCTAGAGCAATCCCCTATGTGAGAACAAGAAAAAATTCACGCTCCACGGAATACCCCTATTTCCCCTAGCATCAAAGAAAATGTTGAGATAGTTTCTAAGTTTGTGAAGTACAGAAAACCTAAGTCACCTTTACAGTCTTGAGGGCTTGAATATATTAATGTAGAAGATTCCTCTAAAGAAGAAACTTAGGACGAATTTGAAGCTGAGGGTGTCAGTCATGAAATTTCCATTAGTGAGGAAATTCATTCACCTCATCCACAACAACACTCTCCTCCTATTGCACAAGAGCCCCAAGAATCACCACCTTCACTGAGGTTTGTTCGTAGGGAAGGAAAAGAACCTGTAATAGAAGAAGAAGACCCTTCTTAGGATGAATTGAGAAGAAGAAAAGAAGAGAAGGAAATTCAAGGTATACAATGATAATTTCAAGACTGGAGAAGGAAGCAGAAGAAAATAGAAGAAGAACTACAACTTATGAAGAAGCCTTAAAAAAGAAAGAGGCGGATTTACAACAGATTAAAGCTATATATAAAGCATATTTTCCATAAATCAGTATAGGAAATGGAGAATATAAGAAGGTAGCTCCATGAAATTGAAGTTGCCTTAAAATAGGCAAGTTCTCAGGCAATTGCAAATGTAGATGAGATGTAGAGAGAAAAAGAAGAGTTTAAAAGGAACGAGGAACATTTGAGGAAACACCCCTCAATATCTAATGACCATGAAGGCTCCTCCTAGATACATGTACTTGGTTGCTATCAAGTACAAGGATGAAAATGATCAATTGAAGAGAGAGCTTGAAGAAGCAAATAAGGAGTAGGAATAAGCCAAGCAAAGAATGCTACAAATTGTAGAGTTGGCATTTTCTATGCTTATCTTGAGGAAGTTGTCCAGTATATATGCGGTTTTTTTAGAGAAGAGTTCTTGAAATGAAAAATCAATCAAATTGTTGTTGAAGAGGAAAATAGAATATGAGAGTGATTTTGGATTTCTTGAAGATTTTATGAAACATTATCCTACTATCCAAAATTAGATATGTGAATATTTCTAGTATGGGTTCCTTATAGACCATTGTCCCCAATCAATTCTGAATTTATATGTTAGAGAGTTACAAATTAGGTCTTTTGTTTCATTATTGCAAAACCAATTAGAATGGGAAGAAAGGATTGCAGATTATAGGGAAGCCCAAGTGATGTAGAGCAGGTCACCGACCTCACATAACAACCTAAATCAAACATCTACAAGGGCACATGTGACTTTTCATAGGAGATCCTTCTCCCAACTCACCAATCTGGCTCACTAGGTCTCTTAGACATAGACCGGTTAGGCTCAACTTGGTGTGGACTTCCTAAATAACTCAATACTTCAGGAGAAGACTTGCAAGGAATCTCAAGGAACTTGGACAACCATCTTCCATGAATTTATCAGAGTCTCTAACAAATTTTTTAGATGAGTTGCTTCACAACCAACCAAATCTCCTTGTATCCCTACTCGGAGGGTTTTCAAGGCATAAATTTTGGTACATGTAGGATCAGGATAAAAAAAGGAAGTTATGGATACACATTTGGATTTTATACAACATATCCATTTGGATATAGGGGGTTTTTAAAAAAGTAACCCTTTTTTTTTTACTGGTAATTTGCCAAGTAGGCCTAATTAGACCACTTTTACAAAGCAAGTGCCAACAATTTAATCACCAAACTCCAAAACTCAACTCCAAAGGTTGAGACACATCACATAGGGTACAAAATTGTAGATTACAACACCTACTTGGCCCACCCAAGCATCAAAAACCAAACCCTCACCTCTACCTATGTTTACTAGGCCTAACACATGGAGATGTTAGCCTAATTTCACCTCAAAAATGCTCCAAACCCCACTTCCTACAAAAATTATCCAAAACCCACTTTTAGCACCCATAGGCCTTCCATTCCACCAAGTTTGGCAATTCACAGAGGTGGAATGGAGGTTTTATTTACATTTTTCTCTTCAAACCCTTAAAACTAGGTTTTCTGGACAGTTTTCAGAAAAAACGCCTATAAAATGCTTCAAACTTTATGGAGTTTGATGAGATCAGTTCTGAGCGAAAGGGGACTCAGAGAAATTTCAATTTCATCTTTCTGAGAGTAAACTTTGTCCGTACAAGAAAGTAATAAATGTTGTAACAGGACTGTTACTAGAAAAAATTGTAAATAACATTCATTAAAACGACCATAACTCCCTCAAATCTTAACCAAATTTGATGCCACTAGATGAAAAAGAAAGGTAATTCAATAAAAAATCATGTACAATCAGTTTCAGATGACCATTAATCCATACAGGCACGTGGGAAGCAAAAGAGCAGCAAAAACCAATTCAGATTGCAGGAAATTGAGATGCTTTATTGATTATTTCTTCTTCAAACTTCATCAAATCCACCAACCCACTCCATGGTAGATGAAATAATGATATTTATATGTCTTCTCAACCCTCAAATGTTCATAACTGATATTTAAACATTAACTAACCCCAAACATAACAATTTTGCTCAATGTGACAATTTGTAAGAAAGTTGCAATGACAACTTTTGACAAGACTTGTTAAAGGACCCTAAAAGTACCTCCTATGCCTCCAAACCATTAAAATTAATCTTAAAGAGATCAAATGGACCTTATTACATAAAGAAGATTTTATTTTTTAAAGGACCCTAAAACGACCTAATATGCCTCCATGTTTCATTTTTCTTGATTTGTTCAATCTCTTCTGTCATAGCACTCACTCAATCATCATTGCTTAATGCCTCTTTTACTATCCTAGGTTCAAACTCGGATATCAGACATGTGTTCTATCTCAGTTTGTTCCTTGTCATCATTAAAGCATCCTTATCTCCTATAATCTGACTTGATTCATGATTTCTTCTGACATATTTTGCTAGTATAGGCTCGGTAGGCTCTATATGATCTTCCTCATCACTCGGTAACTGAGTATTTTCTTCATCGGCTTTCTCGGTTACACTTCTCGGTTGTACATATACAAACTCTTCATAATCTTCTGGTTCTTTGGAGTTTCCTTCATCGTTCCTTTCTGCAAATTCAACAACTTTCCCATTTGCACTTTCCACTATTTTGTTAGATGATTTGATCAGACATTTAAATGCTTTACTCCTAGAGGAATAGCCAAGAAATGTTCCTTCCTCGTTTTTCTGATCAAATTTTCCATTTCTATCATCTTTGTGAACATAACATCTACTTCCAAATATTTTTAAAAAACTTACATTTGGTTTCTTGTAATACCAGAGTTCATACGGTGTCTTGATAGTTCCTTTCTTCAATTGTACTCGGTCCAGGGTGTAAATTGCAGTGCTAATTGCTTCTCTCCAAAATATTTGAGGTACTCTCTTCTCTATCATCAAATTTCTAGAACAATCTAAAATTGATCTGTTTCTTCTTTCAGCTAACCCATTTTGTTGTGGTGTACTCGATGCAAACACTTGTCTCTTTATACCATGATCATTGCAAAATAAGTTAAATTCATCTGAAATGAACTCTCCTCCTCTATTAGATCTTAGACATTTCAACTGTCTTCCTGTTTCATTTTCAACTCTAGCCTTATACCATTTGAATATTTGAAAGGCTTTTGATTTCTCTTTTAAAAACATAACTGACATCATCCTTGAGTAATCATCCACAAATAATATGAAGTATTTATCACCATAATAACTTTGAACTTTCATAGGACCACAAAGATCAGTGTGTACAAGATCTAAAATTCCTTTAGAAGTGTAAGACTTACTTGTAAAGCTTGATTTTGTCATCTTACCCATCTGACATCCTCGGCATATAGCATTCTCAGGTTTTTCCAAGCTCGGTAGACCTCTTACTCAGTGCTTCTTACTTATTTTGATCAGGGTATCAAAATTTACATGACCAAACCTTTTATGCCATAACCAAGTGTCTTCTATTTTTGCATACAGACAATTGTTCCGAGTTGAGTCAAGATGAAATGTATTACCTCTTGTTTGAGTCCCGGTAGCAGCCAACTTTCCATATTTGTCATGAACTTTGACAATTCCTTTCTGAAATTCTATTTGGTATCTTGTATTGTTTAGCTATGCTACACTCAACAAATTGTATTTAAAACCTTCAACCCAATATACATCATCACATTTAGAATTGTCAAGAAGTGTGATAGATCCTTTACCTTTCACAGGACATGGTGCATCATTACCAAATCTTGCATAACCTCCATCATAATCTTCTGATTTAACAAACTTGTGTTTATCACCTATCATGTGATGTGAGCATCCACTATCTATGATCCAAGAATCATTATTATTTGTGTGTGATATTAAGGCTTTTTCTTCATACCTTTCTTCATCTGATCCATCTTTGATAGCCACATATACAACTTCCTCTATTTCAGTCCCATCAGATTTATCATCATTGGATTCCTCATCAGCTACTAGGCATGTCTTTCTATATCTCCTTTTGAAGTCTCGGTGCCCTCTGTATTGGTTGTCTTTCTGTCTGTCATCTCAGTATTCTCTCTTTTCACTAGATTCTTTGTCAGGACAGTTTGAAGCCATATGTCCAATTTTATCACAGTTAAAACATTTCAAAGGTAACTTTCCTTTATACTTACCTTTGCCTCTCGATAACCTTCTGGCCAATAATGCTTCAAACTCTTCTTGCTTTTTGATTTCCTCATATAGTTTGTGTACTTCTTCCATGTTTTTGTGAAATCTCTCACTTGCTCCACTGTGATTTCCTTCAGCATACTTATACATTCTATCATTGTAATCATTAGATTCATCAAGATGAAAAGAACTGAATGCAGATTCAACTTTATTAACCGAAGACCCACTGTTATCAAAATTACTCAACTCAAAAGCATGCAGCTTACCGACAGTAGCATCCAAAGAGACTGGCATGTTTTGGTATAGACCTTAATTCATTAATTGCAGAGACTCGAATGGCATAAGCAGGAAGACGTGTTCTAAGCAACTTACTTGTTACATCCTTTTCTTCAATAGTTCCTCCTGCTCCTTTGATTTGATTGACAGTTTCCTTTAACCTTGAACTATATTGGATTATGTTCTCACCTTCATTCATTCTCATGGATTCAAGTTGTCCTCTTAGACTGTCTACTTTTTCTCTTTGAACATGTTCACCACCACCATACACAGATATAAGCTTATTCCACATAGCTTTGGCATCATTACAACCTTCTAGATCATTAAACTCTAAGTCGGTCAATGCTGATGTTATTTCAATCATTGCTTGAATATGTTCTTGTTTTTCCTTTATCTCTTCCATTGTCATTAGGTAGGTGCTAGGTGTTGTGTAATGATTCTCCAAATAATATGTTGCGTATTCTCCAATTCCTGATAAGTGCAACTTCATCATTTTCTGTCATGTGGAGAAACTTGACTTGTTCAACTTTGGGGCATCCCTTTTATACATCTTTGGATCTTGCCTCAAGTTCCTTTAAACTTTTCTTTCGGAGTTCTAGCTCGAATACCAATTGTTAGTTAGATGAGAGGGGGTGAATCAGATAAACTTACAATACTATATATATTCTTCAGATTCAACCTCAGTAGAACTTACTTGATATGCAACTATGACTGTAACTCATTCAAACTCATAAATAGATAAACTTAAAACATCAAAACACATTTAACATGAGATTTAACGTGGAAACCCAAATAGGGAAAAACCACTGTGGGATTTCGAACCCACTAAGAAAATATACTCTTCTAGAGTATGCTCGGTTAAAAGCCAATCCTATTAAAGATTACATAAACACATTGCTAGATGTGACCCGGTCAAGGGATTTCCCTCAGATCTATTAGAATCTTGCACTTTGTTAGAAGTGACCTGTCAAAGGATTTCAAACACTCATTCACAATGTTACCTTGCTAGAGGATTTACAAATAAGACTGTTAGGTCCACTCGGTTAAGAGATTTCTTATCACTTACAAAATAAATAACAGTAATAAAATAAATCCACAACTTCACATCTGAAATGTTAAAGCAGACTCTATGTGCTCAAAATAATCTTGTCATAAGACTTATCTTCCTCCTTGTTGGGCTTCTCACTCTATTCTTCAGTCAGATTTTCAATCTTCTGTACTCGGTAATCACCTCTGCAGTATCACTACTCTTCTATTTGCCTACATGTTGTGTTCATCAACTTTTCCTTATTTATAAGCAATTGCTAACCGTTTAATCTCTTTAATCACATTTTGCATGATTAATCTTAGCCATCAGATCTTCAAACTTGACTAGATTCATTGAATCCTTTGAACTGAAAAATGTTTTATCTTGCCTTGGAACTTGTATTCCTTCCTTGGTACTTGTGCTCGGTTATGACCATTCAATCTGTGATGTAGATCTAACTCTTGAATTTTCATTGTCGTTGATCCTTAACAAACTTCTTGCACGACATTCCAATCTTCTATAAATCTCCAGCTCAATGGCATCCTTCATTTAATAATGTATTTATTCATCCAATGCATTTTGTTACTGCTCGGTTGATACTTGGTAAATACTGAACTTTACTCGTTTGACATTCTTTCTTCTTTAACCGACACTGATAACTTGGTGTTTACCGACTAGCTCCTTGCTCGGTGAAATAGAACAGTATCAAACCTTTACTCATTTTATTACATGAAATCTTTTCTCCTTCTTATTCAGTCTTCGAATACACATATATAGGATATCAAAACAATCAAAATAACATAATCTCATCACTATCTAACTCAGTAATAGTTGCCCATTGAATAACTTATTATTCCCCTTCATTTTTTCATTCTTACTGTGTCACTTACCGACATATTTATACTCATCAAAACATACTCTTTAAGATATGGCAACATCATACTAAATCAGAAAATCAATTGCTTGACATCAATGACAAATAATATTATTAAGACAGTAATCATCCCTTATCAATTATATCATCAATCTCCGACAACCTTCTCAATATCATCATGCCAACAAACTTAATGTAATGCCAACAATCTCCCCCTTTGGTATTGATGGTAATACCAACTTGATTTATTCCAATTGATTCGGACTGCTATTATTCTTCTCTTGTTATCCTTGAGTTGTAAACGTCTCATGTGATCTTTTCCCCCTATCATTAGTCTTCTCCCCCTTTGACAACAATGCCAAAAGTAAAAACTAATCCATGATTACTTCCCCTGTGAAGTAATTTCCTTGCTATTAAAACATATACAAATGTATCATCTTAGTCTCGGTCAGAGCATCTTGTCTTCATTCACTATTTCCTACACAACTTTAGACAACATTCTAAAGTGTGTAAATCAGCATCAACTCACAAATAGTATTCTATAGATTCATAGAATTGATGCTTTCACCGAACTCTGTCAGTGAGTACTAGCTAGGGGTAGGACCCCTAACTTACTTCTGAGATACTCAAAAGTGTCCCTTGGTAGTGCCTTTGTGAAGATGTTTGCTAATTATTCCTTTGTGCTAACATATTCCAGCATATCTTTCTTTTCTTGAACTTCTTCTCTTAGATAATGATATTTTATAGAGATATGCTTTGTCTTAGAGTGCATCACCGGATTCTTTGAAATGTTAATAGCACTTGTATTATCACAAAATATAGTTACTGGCTCGGTAACTGTCTCATTCATACCTTCCAACAGTTGTTTGATCCATGCTATATTGGTACAATTCAATGCAGCAACAACATGTTCATCTTCAGCTGTTGACTGTGAAATGCATCCTTGTTTCTTACTAAGCCAACTCACTAGTCTTTCTCCCAAAAAGAAAGCTCCATCGCTTGTGCTTTTCCTGTCATCAATATTTCCTGCCCAATCAGCATTAGTATAGACTTTTAAGTCAAAATCATTCCTCTTTTTATATAGTAAACCATAATCTTCAGTGCCTCTCAAGTATCTGAAAATTCTCTTGATTGCTGTCATATGGGTTTCTTTGGGATCTGCAGAAAATCTTGTAGTTATACCTACTGCATGTGCTATCTCAAGCCTGTTGTGAACTAGATATTGCAACTTTCCAATCATAGATCGGTAAAGTGTCTCATCAACAGATGCAGATTCATCCTTCTTTGATAGTTTACAATTAGTAGTCATAGGAGTACTTACAGGTTTAGAATCCTACATTCCAAATTTCTTCAAGATTTTCTTTATATACTTGGATTGAGTAATGAAAATCCCATTTTTCATTTGCAGTATCTGTAAACCTATAAAATTCTTTATTTCACCGATTAATGACATCTCAAATTCTTTGCACATTTTATTTCCAAAGTTCTTGCATAAAGAATCATTTCCACAAAAAATAATATCATCAACAAATATGGTTGAAATCAGTATTCCATTATCCTCATCATTCTTCATATACATGTTGTTGTTTTCACTAGTCCTTATAAATCCAATCTTGATTAAGTACGAATGCAACCTTTCATACCATGCTTTAGGTGCTTGCTTTAGGCCATATAAAGCTTTGTTCAACTTACATAGCTGATCTTTATTCTTCTCTTCAATAAATCCTTCAGGTTGTTCAATATAAAATTCTTCTTCTAGTATACCATTCAAAAATGCAGATTTAACATCCATTTGATATACCTTGAAATTTTTGAAAGCAGCATATGCCAACAATGTTCTCACTCCCTCAAGTCTTACCACAGGTGCAAAAGTCTCACCATAGTCTATTCCTTCTTCTTGAGCATAACCTTTGCAAACTAGTCTTGCTTTATTCCGAATGACCTCACCTTTTCCATTTAGCTTATTTCTAAAAATCCACTTTGTACCGATTACATTTTTCTCTTTTGGTCTTGGGACCAATGTCCATGTTTAATTTTTCTTGATTTGTTCAATCTCTTATGTCATAGCATTCACCCAATCATCATTTCTTAATGCCTCTTTTACTATCCTCGATTCAAACTCGGATATTAGACATGTGTTATGTCTCAGTTTGTTCCTTGTCATCACTAGAGCATCCTTATCTCTTATAATCTCACTTGATTCATGATTTCTTCTGACATATTTTGCTAATATAGGCCCGGTAGGCTCTGTTGATCTTCTTCATCACTCGGTAACAGAGTATTTTCTTCATCGGCTTTCTCAGTTAGACTTCTCGGTTGTACATAGACAAACTCTTCATAATCTTCTGGTTCTTTGGAGTTTCCTTCATCATTCCTTTCTGCAAATTCAACAACTTTCACATTTGCACTTTCCACTATTTTCTTAGATGATTTGATCAAACATTTAAATGCTTTACTCCTAGAAGAATAATCAAGAAATGTTCCTTCCTCGCCTTTTTGATCAAATTTTCCATTTTTGTCATCTTTGTGAACATAACATCTACTTCCAAATATTTTAAAATAACTTACATTTGGTTTCTTGTCATACCAGAGTTCATACTGTGTCTTGATAGTTCCTTTCTTTAGTTGTACTCGGTTCAAGGTGTAAACTGCAGTGCTTATTGCTTCTCTCCAAAATATTTGAGGTACTCTCTTCTCTATCATCAAAGTTCTCGCACAATCTACAATTGATCTGTTTCTTCTTTCAGCTATCCCATTTTGTTGTGGTGTTCTCGGTGTAGACACTTGTCTCTTTATACCATGATCATTGCAAAATAAGTTAAATTCATCTGAAATGAACTCTCCTCCTCTATTAGATCTTAGACATTTCAACTGTTTTCTTGTTTCATTTTCAACTCTAGCCTTATACCATTTGAACATTTGAAAGGCTTCTGATTTCGCTTTTAAAAACATAACTGACATCGTCCTTGAGTAATCATCCACAAATAATATGAAGTATTTATCATCATAATAACTTTGAACTTTCATAGGACCACAAAGATCAGTGTGTACAAGATCTAAAATTCCTTTAGAAGTGTAAGACTTACTTGTAAAGCTTGATTTTGTCATCTTACCCATCTGACATCCTCGGCATATAGCATTCTCAGGTTTTTCCAAGCTCGGTAGACCTCTTACTCGGTGCTTCTTACTTATTTTGATCAGGGTATCAAAATTTACATGACCAAACCTTTTATGCCATAACCAAGTGTCTTCTATTTTTGCATATAGACAATTGTTCCGAGTTGAGTCAAGATGAAATGTATTACCTCTTGTTTGAGTCCCGGTAGCAGCCAACTTTCCATATTTGTCATGAACTTTGACAATTCCTTTCTGAAATTCTATTTGGTATCTTGTATTGTTTAGCTGTGCTACACTCAACAAATTGTATTTAAAACCTTCAACCCAATATACATCATCACATTTAGAATTGTCAAGAAGTGTGATAGATCCTTTACCTTTCACAGGACATGGTGCATCATTACCAAATCTTGCATAACCTCCATCATAATCTTCTGATTTAACAAACTTGTGTTTATCACCTGTCATGTGATGTGAGCATCCACTATCTATGATCCAAGAATCATTATTATTTGTGTGTGATATTAAGGCTTTTTCTTCATACCTTTCTTCATCCGATCCATCTTTGATAGCCACATATACAACTTCCTCTATTTCAGTCCCATCAGATTTATCATCATTGGATTCCTCATCAACTACTAGGCATGTCTTTCTATATCTCCTTTTGAAGTCTCGGTGCCCTCTGTATTGGTTGTCTTTCTGTCTGTCATCTCAGTATTCTCTCTTTTCACTAGATTCTTTGTCAAGACAGTTTGAAGCCATATGTCCAATTTTATCACAGTTAAAACATTTCAAAGGTAACTTTCCTTTATACTTACCTTTGCCTCTCGGTAACCTTCTGGCCAATAATGCTTCAAACTCTTCTTGCTTTCTGATTTCCTCATATAGTTTGTGTACTTCTTCCATGTTTTTGTGAAATCTCTCACTTGCTCCACTGTGATTTCCTTCAGCATACTTATACATTCTATCATTGTAATCATTAGATTCATCAAGATGAAAAGAACCGAATGGAGATTCAACTTTGTTAACCGAAGACCCACTATTATCAAAATTACTCAACTCAAAAGCATGCAGCTTACCGATAGTAGCATCCAAAGAGACTGGCATGTTTGGTACAGACCTTAATTCATTAATTGCAGAGACTCGAATGGCATAAGTAGGTAGACGTGTTCTAAGCAACTTACTTGTTTCATCCTTTTCTTCAATAGTTCCTCCTGCTCCTTTGATTTGATTGACAGTTTCCTCTAACCTTGAACTGTATTGGATTATGTTCTCACCTTCATTCATTCTCATGGATTCAAGTTGTCCTCTTAGACTGTCTACTTTTTGTCTTTGAACATGTTCATCACCACCATACACAGATATAAGCTTATTCCACATAGCTTTGGCATCATTACAACCTTCTAGATCATTAAACTCTAAGTCGGTCAATGCTGATGTTATTTCAATCATTGCTTGAATATGTTCTTGTTTTGCCTTTATGTCTTCCATTGTCATCGGGTAGGTGCTAGGTGTTGTGTAATCATTCTCCAGATAATATGTTGCATATTCTCCAATTCCTGATAAGTGCAACTTCATCATTTTTTGTCATGCGGAGAAACTTGACTTGTTCAACTTTGGGGAATCCCTTTTATACATCTTCGGATCTTGCCTCAAGTTCCTTTAAACTTTTCTTTCGGAGTTCTAGCTCTGATAGCAATTGTTGGTTAGATGAGAGGGGGGTGAATCAAATAAACTTACAATACTATATATATTCTTCAGATTCAACCTCAGTAGAACTTACTTGATATGCAACTATGACTGTAACTCATTCAAACTCATAAACAAATAAACTTGAAACATCAAAACACATTTAACACGAGATTTAACGTGGAAACCCAAATAGGGAAAAACCACTGTGGGATTTCGAACCCACTAAGAAAATATACTCTTCTAGAGTATGCTCAGTTAAAAGCCAATACTGTTAAAGATTACATAAACACATTGCTAGATGTGACCCGGTCAAGGGATTTCCCTCAGATCTATTATAATCTTGCACTTTGTTAGAAGTGACCTTGTCAAAGGATTTCAAACACTCATTCACAATGTTACCTTGCTAGAGGATTTACAAATAAGACTGTTAGGTCCACTCGGTTAAGAGATTTCGTGTCACTTACAAAATAAATAACAGTAATAAATATATCCGCAACTTCACATCTGAAATGTTAAAGCATACTCTATGTGCTCAAAATAATTTTGTCATAAGACTTATCTTCCTCCTTGCTAGGCTTCTCACTCTGTTTTTCAGTCAGATCTTCAATCTTTTGTACTCGGTAATCACCTCTGCAGTATCACTGCTCTTCTATTTGCCCACATACTGTGTTCATCAACTTTTCCTTATTTATAAGCAATTCCTAACCGCTTAATCTCCTTAATCACATTTCCCATGATTAATCTTATCCATCAGATCTTCAAACTTGACTAGGTTCATTGAATCCTTCGAACTGAAAAACATTTTATCTTGCCTTGGAACTTGTATTCCTTCCTTGGTACTTGTGCTCGGTTATGACCGTTCAATCTGTGATGTAGATCTAACTCTTGAATTTTCATTGCCGTTGATCCTTAACAAACTTTTTGCACGATATTCCAATCTTCTATAAATCTCCAGCTCAATGGCATCCTTCATTTAATAATGTATTTATTCATCCAATGCATTTTGTTACTGCTCAGTTGATACTCTGTAAATACTGAACTTTACTCGGTAGACATTCTTTCTTCTTTAACCGACACTGATAACTTGGTTTTTACCGACTGGCTCCTTGCTCGGTAAAATAGAACAATATCAAACCTTTACTCATTTTATTACATGAAATTTTTTCTCCTTCTTATTCAGTCTTCGAATACACATATATAGGATATCAAAACAATCAAAATAACATAATCTCATCACTGTCTAACTCGATAATAGTTGCCCATTGAATAACTTATTATTCCCCTTCATTTTCACATTCTTACTGTGTCACTTACCGACATCTTTATACTCATCAAAACATACTCTTTAAGATATGGCAACATCATACTGAATCAGAAAATCAATTGCTTGACATCAATGACGAAATAATATTATTAAGACAATTATCATCCTTTATCAATTATATCATCAATCTCCAACAACCTTCTCAATATCATCATACCAACAAACTTAATGTAATGCCAACAGTATTAGATGCTTCAAGGATATTCAAAACCAACTCTCATATAGAGCCATCAAAGTTGCTATAGAAAGATTTAACTCCATGCATGTACCATTGAGAAGGAGGGTTACCCCTACCAACATTTCATGTAGTTTACACAAAGTCAGATTTTTTATTTTACAGATATAAGAGCAAAGGAAAGATTGGATAGGCATTAGATTTAGACCTCCCATTATTATTATGCCTTCACTTCAAATTGATGAGCCGCCACAATTGACAAGTTCTACATTAACTAATTGGAAGAGAAGGTGTTGGAATTTAATGGATATGGAAGCCCAAGAACATATGTAGAATACAAAAGGTGGAGACTTGATTTGGTGATTTGGTGATTTGGATGGAGTAGATGAACAGAGATATGCCAGATCAGTCACCATGAGGACATGGTTAAGTTCGGGAAGGGGAGGATGATGGGTCCTCAGTTTTGTTGTTATATTAATTATATTTTTTACTTAGAAACTCGTAATATTTTGATAATTAGTATGAATGGTGATAAATTGAAGACTCATATATTATGTCTTTTATGTTTTGTATAGCTATTAGAAATTAAATTAGAAATGGTATTTTGAAATAAACATTTTCTTTATATGGGTTGAATTAATGATTAGTGTAGTTTAAATATGATCTATATAAGATTTTCATATCTTCTTTAAAGTGATTTTGTTCCAGATTTAATAAGACAACCATTACATGATGTGGCAGGTTTTTTTGAATTTTGTTGTGCCATGTGGAGTTCTTGATCGCTCCAGAATGCCCTGAGCCACTTATCACATTTATGGCGGATCTATTTTGAAGGTTGAATAAAGTTCTTCGCGTGTGGAACTTTTGGTTCTACAATTGTGCAGTGAAAGACCCTGGGTAGAATGCCTAGTTCTAAGTCTTTTGTTTGTAACTACCATTCAGTCATTTGAATTGGTGCCCTTTGTATTTGAATTTCAAATAAAGGTATATTTAATCATTGTTTTAGCAATATTAGGAGTTAGTCATTGTTAGTCAGATATTTTGTTGTTCTTCACTATTATTTTTATGTAAGTTTGTAGTAGACATTTTGTTGTACTCCCTTTCGGGGGCCCATTTGAATGCAAGTTTGAAGAAGTTGATTTAATTTCGGTGTTCAGAGTCCCTCCAAAGGTAGAGCTGGGCATGTTAGAATAAGTTTACTATTTCCTTTTTTATGCATGCTGATTTTAATATTCCAATTCAGTACTTTATGAGACTCATAGCTTAATCGTTGTTCCTTTTTCATGTTCTCATGTTAACAAAATCATTCTTTGTTGCATGTTTAGAGTAATTATTGTTATTAATATAGATTCAGCTTCAAAATTATTTACACAATCATGTTTTTGAAAGCATTAGATTAAAATGCATAAGTAAAGATTAGACAGAAGCTTTATTGTGTTTACTCATGGAATCAATTTACTTTCTGAAGTGTATGTGTTCTTAGATTAAGTGTGTTCATTTATTTTATTCAAGTGTAAAATAAGTTGAATTATAGCAAAGTAGAATTAGAAGTTTATTTTCAGTATAGTAGAAATTAATTTAGAATTCATTCATGCAATTTGCTAGGATAGGTGATTTTGGGAACTCATCATATAAAGTCATGTTTGGTCTGAACTAAGCAATTAGAAAAAATTTAAGATGTAACGTAACCATTGGTTTAATAGAAGTTGTGGGATATAGGAAGTAGAGATCATTAGGAATTTCATAGTGAAAGTATACAACTAATAACTCATGATGGAGCCTAACCAAGAAAGAATTACAGCACTCTGAGTGACAAACCCACAAATTGAAAACAACCCTTATCGCATACAGTTTTAGACACACCCGATTCAATAAGTATAAGTGAAATGATGCAAGTTTAGTGACAACAAAAGCCTCGCCCATCAAGCATCCCATAGTATATTCATCATCCTTTATCATGTCTAAGCGCCCTCTTTTATGTTCATTTAGGGGAGAGGATCTAGTAGCCGAGCACCCTAACTTTGCACTTCTCAAAATTCTACATGGAATTTCAAATCACTTTTTTTTTTACAGCGGCTTACTTGGCAAGTCCCCTTCTTATAACTAAAGTTTCAAGGCCACATCATCATGTTTTTTGCCAAGGCATCCAAAACTTCCCCAAAAAATGTGAGACTGATACTTGTGCAAAAGTGAGACTAATTTACTTGTGCATTGATGTGAAATCACATGATTTGTTGCTTTTTAGTACTTAGAGATACATTTCATTCAATTATGGATAGTCATCATCACAATAACAACTTTAAAGTCTCAACTTTTGGTGTAATGTTGTCAAAAATATTAGACTTTAAATCAACAAGTGTGAGTATTAAATCAACAAATACTTTTACAACCATTGGAACATGCTCAATTACTGGATCCTTTCCACTACTACGCAATGTTTATCTTTCATATGCAACACGAGTTTTATTCTCCTTGTGCTATGTTTTATTTTTATTTTTTCATAATACTGCATCTTCATTAACTATGACTGAGCTGGATAATACTGCTGTTCAAGATCACTGCCAACGTGAACATGAGAAAAGCACTTAAAATGCCTTTAAAACAATGCACAGCTGCCTATTCCTCCAACAGTAGTTGTGTATAATGAAACACAAAAATGATAGTTTTTTTAAAACAATGCACAGCTGCCTATTCCTCCAACAGTAGTTGTGTATAATGAAACACAAAAATGATAGTTTTTTTATTCAATATGAAAATATGAGTTTTAAAATGAATTTTTTTCAAATCGAAGAAATATAGGCATTCTATCAAAAACTAGAAGATAAGATTAAATTATATCATATTAGTGTTACCAATTCAATACATTATATTTGTTGGTTTCATGCATTTAATTGCTGCATTTTTAGTTTCATAAATTAAGCTGAAGATTAAACTGCTAGTCTATCTTGAGGAATGATTAATATCAATGTACATGGGAGATGGTGGACAATATTAAGCTGAAGATTAAACTGCTAGTCTATCTTGAATATTATAATCTTCAGCTGAAGAATATCAATGTACATGGGAGGTGTACATGGGAGGTGGTGGACAATATTAAGCTGAAGATTAAACTGCTAGTCTATCTTGAATATTATAATCTTCAGCTGAAGAATATCAATGTACATGGGAGGTGGTGGACAAATAGGAACAGTGAACAATTAAAATAGCTGTTGACTTTATTTTGACCACTGTCTTACCCAAATTATACAATTCTCCATTAACATTTATAACTTTTTTTTAATGTAAAGACTAAATGCTAGTGTAGAACTCTGTTGGAAGAGATTCCTTGAAAATTCATTCCATTCTTTCTTTTTTTTTTTAATTTTATTTTCTTTAAAAAAAATTGAATTCAATTTCCCTTCTGCCATTGTATGTGAATTTTCTTAACACTATTTTAAAAGTAATATTGAAAATTAAAAACTTTTCTTTGGAAAAAACACATCTTTTCTTTTTAAGCAATACCATCATAATTCAAGCTACTACCTAGTCTATCCTTCTCAAGCCAGTTAGAATATATTGCTTCATGCTATTTTGTACCACCCTTGGCATACTCTATCACAAGTGTGAACTATAAAAGAAACTGAGTTTAATTAAATAAGTGTAGCATACTAATTTCTACCATGTGTTTGTCTCAACAAATGGGGGAGTGGGACCAGTATTCATGCAGGCTAACTTTGTCAACATGTAGTCGTTTCATGGAATATCGTAAGATCTCTATTTCTTTAAAAAATGTAAAATAAACACTTATCTATCTACAAATAAGGTTTGGAGGTGTGAGTCATCATACAAATCATCAAAATAGCACTTATAGTGCTAAGTATCCTAAAAATGACTTTTAAAGACTTGACCAAAACTTATTCTAAAAATCCCTAATAGTTGAACAAAAAATATCATTTGTTGTTTGTAGAATATCATATTTTTATGTAAAATATAACTTATATGCAACCTAAATCGACCAAATAACTATTAATGACAATAAATCTTTGTTCTCTTTAATTTTTATATCCAACACAAATCGAGCAATAGTTGTACACAAAAATCTATTTGTTGTTAAGAATACATTATTATATAAAATACAACTTATATCCAACACAAATGGACCAATAGTTGAAAAGTAAAACCTTTTGACAATCCTTCACATTTCATGGAAAAATACAAGGTATTTATTATATTCACCTTTCGTATTAGTGACCAGACGAATTTATTAATATTGAATACTCTAATACATATACATTACAACCTCAATGTTTGTACACATGGGAATAGTATTTTTTCATTATGATGACAATACTTGTTTATATGAAATACAACTTATATCCAACACAAATGGACCAATAGTTGAACACTAAAACCTTTTGACAATCCTTCACATTTCATGAAAAAATACAAGGTATTTATTATGTTCACATTTTATAACAGTGATAGAACAAATTATTAATATTAAATACTCCAATAAATATACATTGCAACCCCAATCTTTATACACATGGAAATAGTATTTTGTCACCAATAGTGACCCTGGCTATATGTACCATTTGTTTTCTTTTCCCTATATAGCCCATTTACACCCCAACTCCTTCCACCATCTTCCATTTCTTCCCTCTACCATCCTTTCGTCTATTTCCATGGAGACCATTGCACTTAATACTAAGCTTGTAGTGTCCCACATCAAGAATGAATACCCTGAGTCTTGGAATATAAATTTTGAACTCCTTGGCTCGATTTTTATTTTCAATTGTCGCAGAGTTGAATGTACCATCAGGACTGATGTGGGGGGTGATATTCTCCAAACTTCTTCCCCGAGGTTTCTCTTCCTTTCGCAATTGGCTTCTTGCTTTCTTTCTAATGCCATGGACCTAATACAAGCATGTGGACCTATATGCCAACTGGCAGTTGAGTACGGGCTTCTCTTCCTCTCGTAGTTGGCTTCTTGCTTTCTTTCTAACACCATGGACTTCATACAAGCCTATGGACCTGTCTGTCAACTAGTAGCCAAGAACGTAAAAGACTCCCTCATTTCAAGTACAACTTTTCACAATGCAATAAAGGGCTACAATCTTCTGGCAGACCATTCAAGCATTCTGATTTGAAGAAAAAAGAAAGCATGCTAGTGGCCTATATCGCCTTGAAAAGGGCCAGTTTCGAACAAGATGAAAGGGTACTACTCAATGCACTAAAGGCTCACAAAGTTGAACTAAGAGACGTTTTTTTTGCAACAAATGCATCCATGTCTACCGGGCCTTCATCCTCCTTCTCAACCATAAGGTTCACTTGCCTTGCACTTGCCAGTGTTCAACTACAATAGAAATTGAGGATAGCACTTCTAGTGTTCAGGGTTAATCGTTTCATCTACACTCTTGCCTAGTTCAAGATTCTATCTTGCTCGGCTTATATAAGTTTTTTTATTTTAGCGCTATTTCTTAATACCTTTTGTTTAAATACGATGTCTATATATCTGTATTATCAGTGGTATACTTATTACTTATAAGTTGTAAATCTTTGTTATTCCAAACAATACCATGGAATTTTTGCATAAATTGTAACTCATCTTTTTGGAATACAAGTATAGGCTTATGCCTTCTATTTTTGAAAAAAAAAACAATAATTGTTTAAATGATCTTATTTTATTACAATACATTTATAGTTAATAGTTATGATATTTTATTTGAAACAAAAAAATTATGTATTTCACTTGTTAATGATAAATTTATGTTTTTTTGTGTTTCATAGGCTCCCATATGTTCAAATATGGGTCCATTTTGACCAATATTTGCTTATTATTTTATTCACGTGGACTATTTATTTACAATATATAGTATAAATATATGTCAAGACTGAATATTATAAGCACAAGTGGGTGTACAACAATTGAACCTTGTACAACAACTAGCACCTCTCCTCTAAATGGTTCAAAAACTTTCATGTATCCGATTTACTACTTATGAGCAGAGGCATTCTTCTAAGATATCTCAACAACATGGTAACTATAAACTTTAATAATCTTCCTCATCATTGCACCTGTGCAAAGTGGTGCAAAGTACAATTGAAAATAGTACGTGCTTTTGGGAAAGAACAATTTGTTATATTATTGAGCCCACAGTATTATTCAAGTTCCTACTTAACCTTTCCTTAAAAACTAGAACTTAGGATACAAGGCTCTCTGCTATTGTTACATTCGCTTGTGCTACTCTTATGACAAAAGCACCATCTATACAGCAGCAAGTGATATAATTAGAGTCCTATAATTGATATCTATAACAACTTGTGTGCACGAAACAAGCAAATCACGATACCCCAAAATTATTAAGTTTTGTCATTTCAGCAACTTGCTACTATAGAAATAAATGAATTTTATAATTATGAGTCTGAAATTACACTAAAAACATATCAGAACTATATCCTTCCACCTATAAAAGTAAAATTTTTAAATAATAGCTTTAAAATTTGATATTCAAGTTGATCCTTCAAACATTCAATATCAGAATCAGACAAAACATGAAGTTGGAAAAGAGAACAATGTTCTTTTAATATATAATCATGTTTTAATTAATATTTATTATGTTTAAGTTGATTACATGATGATGCTTGGAATAACAAGCCATTGATGTTTTGTCGGATTATTGGAATAACAAAGATCTTAACTTGGAAAAAATAATTACATAGACGATCCATGGAATAATAAGCCATTACAGGATAAACAAATGCTCATTCAAGTAATCGTCTATGCTTACACCATGCAATTGCTACAATGTAAAGGAATATACTACCTGTTATACAACCACCAACCACCCACAAAAATTGTGGCAAGCCAGCTGGAGGATCGAATAAATCAATCGTGATGTTCATGCCAAATAGACCTGCCACAACAACAGCTGCACTGATAACAAGAGTCGCTGTTGTCAACATGACACCCATTTGAAGAAGGTGATTCTGTTTGTCATCCAGCATAATATTGATGTAATCCTCCGTATCATCAACATACTCTCTCAGCTTCAAATATCAAATCAATGAACCAAAACATGCAAAGCACAAGGAAAAGCATTTTCAAATATATACTTCTGTAAAATAAAATATGAAGAAATTAATAAATAGAAACATAAAAATACAGAAAGAAATTCATATATAAAAGTCTTTCCCTAACACACTAATGTGGCTGCAGAATCTGGATATATAGATCAAACTTAATCCAACTCTTAACAAAATTACTACAACTGAGCGCCTTTATTTCAAATTCTAATAACAAAATTCCAGTTCACAAAATAAGAATTTCACAACAGCATCCTAGTCGTACATAGAGAAAGTAAAAAATCAACCGATTCATTTCAAGAAGAAAGTGATTAATTCAAAAGTACATATAGGGATGGAAAAAAAGGACCTTAATTCAGAAACACTATCCTAGTCCTACATAAAAGAAAACCATCATTACTTAGTCTTGACGAAGTCGGTACTAGTAAGCCACTTGGGAAATATCTCTAATGAATCACTCAACCGTATATTACCAATTGAAATTTGTGACATCAATTTGATCCCGTGGAGATTAACAAGCATAATTTAGATCCAACCTTCACTATATGTACATTAACCTTGCTCTTAGAAATCATTGCCACGCAGATTTGATTGGTGCTCCCAGATCAGAGTCAGCCGGACCAGTCCAATTGTCTATCACCAGGTAGGCACCTGATCAGAAAATTTTCACCACATTACATGTTTGGCGCTAATTGCTGACATCAATTTGGCCCTATGAGGAAGAATAGTGTATGATCCAAGTACCTCAGCTGCTTCTACATTAACCTTGCTCTTTGAGATCGGCACCATATAGATTGGCGTTCCCAGATTGGTGCCACCAGTACTGGCTCTTAGAGATGGGCACAAGAAAGACCTCCTCTACCCAGTTATGCACTAGATCGTAAGGTTTCCAGCACATCACATGGTTAACGCAAACTCCAGCTGCACCAAAGAGTCTCATTCTAGTTACCACCTTCCTAATCAACACTGCCTCAAAGAATATAGCCTATGATAACGCCATATATAACTATGTTACCCCAGGTTTTTGGGACAGGGATGGCAGGGGCCAGGGGGATGTGTTTCGGGGTCCCCAAATTTTAAGGTCATTTTTGGGGATGGCAGGGATGGCAAAGGGGACAGTAATATAAAAATAGGGGTATATAGCAAAATTTTAAATATTCATACAATAACATTGATAAAGCATTCATTTCTACATTATAGAACCTTAATACATATCATTTGTGCTAAATTGAGTTCACATGAGAGTCAAATGCAAATTCAGGGTGTTAAACATGACCCAGTGATGCATATTGAAATCTATTAAAATCACAAGGTGAATGTTATAGCATGTCTCTCGTACAACAGCCCAAAATATTCATTATTTAATAATTGCTAATGTAAGTGACCATGGGTTTGCTTCTTACCAGCATCTAAGTTTGAGTAGATTACATAAAAATGTGTACTCAAATCAATATGGTACTAACTGAAATCTTGCTTGTGCATTCTTTTAGAGAATTATTGTATAAAGGAGTGTTCTTCCTAAAAGAAATATGTACAACATTGAGTTTATGGGCATGCCCAACAGGCAGAAAAGCGCAACCGTAATTCGTAGAATTAAGTCTTATTGAAGGGCTCTAAGTAGACCTCAAAGATGAGATTGAAGCATGAAAACATTTGACGGTAGTTGTAATTCCTATAGCAGAAGCTTGGGAGAGATGACTAGGTGGCATGAGAGAGAAATTACAATTGTATAGCATATATGATATACTATATATGTTTTTGATTAAAAAAAAGCAGGTTTTAAGGGACCCGAAACTCACTTACATATCGAAAAGAAAAGCATTAAAGAAGCAAGAGAGAACAGAACGAAGAAAGAAAGGCCGCAAAAGAACAGCACAAAAGCCAGCAGCCAGAGAAAAGAACAACAAAAGACCAGCGAGAAACTGGCACACCTAAAACAAAACTAGAACATCTAGGTGAAAATCTTTATGGTCTCCTCAGCATCCCTGACAAGCATCATCATCGCATTTGCTGCCTCCTTAAGGTCTTTGCTTTCCTGCACCTGTTGATTACCTTTATTCTTCAGCTCCAAATCTTTAGCATTTTGCCTAGTTCTACGTCTGGAAGAATGCTGGGCAGAGGTGGAACCCGGCTCATCATCAACAATCACAGTGTCTTTGTTCTCGATATACTATATATGTTGACAATGGATAACAGTTATAAATGATGTAAAAAAATAGGAAAGCTTTGTAGTGAGTTCAATTGCTGGGCCATGTCAACCTGACAAAGTTTTATATTCAAGTGGTCTGAAATGAGGATGCAGACAGGCATAACAATGTGTTGACTAAAATTGGAAAAAAAGGTACTACAGAAATATAGAAAGGCATAATACCATGAGGAAGTAGTTGATACCATTAAAGTTAAACTAACAATAGGGAGCAGGAAATGGACCAGAACTTTCAAAGAAGCAAAAAATAGTGAATGGACACTGCTTAAAAAGCAATCAAACTACATTGATAGAGAATATCACAAAGAGTATTCAGACCCAGCATATATAGAGATGAAATCAAGGTAAGAAATGAACCATTGGAATATTAAATTAAAGGTTCACAAAAAGAATATTATAATTTTTTTTTATTTTTTTTCTGAGTGTTTTTATTTTAAAAATGTGACTTTTTGAAGTGGACAGCCAGTTGATCTAGGACAATCAAGGACATCTATGACATCCCTTGGGCACCCCTAAGACAACCAGCAATCCCCCTTAGTCTCCTGCCACATCCCCCCATTCCAAGGACATTCCCTGTTATTTTGCAATTTTTGACGACGGCCTAGGGACATCCCCTGGGCATCCCTTCATCACCGAAACGTCCCAAATGTTGAAGTAATAGCGTCGGTCGGTATTAACTAAGCCGAGTTAGACAATTAAATTGTCTAATTGGCCTAATCAGCCTTAGACAATTTAGTTACACCGATTAGTTTATATTATGCTTGTGATAAAATAATAATTAAAACATCTTGTAAAGGAATCGATTAAGATGTGAATCGATTCCATTATAAAACATGTTAACTAATTCATAATTATAAGACGTGTTGATTGATTAAAGCATAACCGATCTGAGGGAAGAGGCGTGATGTTTGTTATACCAACACTTGGATAAAGTCGTGCTGGTCGAAGGGACTTCTTATCGAGTATATATGATTTGTCTCTCCCTCCATAAGCAGATCGAATAAGTAGAAGACATAAGAAGATCGAATACATTCATACATCAAGCAGATCGGATATATCTTATCTTACAGTAGTCCAATAAGCAACAGTTCGTGTTCTTCTGTAGCAAGATCGATTTCATTCTCCAGCAGCGTGTTCTCATTATCAAAGGACATTAATTGATATTGAAGTAAGATTGATTAAGAAGAAATCATTATACAGCAGTTCTCAATCCTACTGCAGTTCGAATTGTTCATTATAGTCTAGGGTGAATTCATTTTGTCACATTTCTTCGTGGTGTTTTCACCTTCAAAAGGAAGGTTTTCCCAGGGTAATTCTTGTGCAATTGTGTGAATTTTTTATCCATATAATCTGATCAAATTTAACATGGTATCAGAGCAGGCTTAAGGAAAGATCAGATCAGATCTATAGAAGCAAGGTTATCTTCCACTATTGTCCTTAAGTTTGACTACTTCTATCAAACGTCAAGATGGTGAATGGAATCAGAGTTGAAGACAGACTTGAAGGAGCATCAAACTTCGTATCTTGGAAGTTTAGAATTATGCTTGCCTTGAGTGAAAACGAATTAGACGAATTCGTGAAGAAAGCCATACCGGAACCAACCGAAGAAGATGAGAAGCTTCAATGGAAGAGAAAGAACCACAGAGCAATGAAGATGTTGGTTGACTCTGTGAAAGATCACATTGTGCCAATTATTTCCAAGTTGGAGACGGCATATGACATGTTCAAAGCATTAGAGGAAATGTATGAGATCAACAACACAAGCCGAGCCCTTGCATTAAAGCAACAACTTCACCACATCAAAATGACGAAAGGAGAATCCATCACCTCATCCTTCATGAGGATTACTAAATTGAGAGATCAACTCTCTACCATTGGACACACTATAGAGGGCAAAGAGTTAATCATGTTGGCAATCAATGGCCTCCCTTCATCTTGGGAGTCATTTTTTCAAGGGATAAGCGCAAGATCAAAAATTCCTAAGTTTGAACGATTGAAGATAGACTGCATTCAAGAAGAGTCAAGATTGGTCGCAAGAGGCATTGGTCAAAGTTCTACTAATGAAGACATTCATGTTCTTGCCTCTCACTCCTCAAAGAAGAAGGGTAAGAAAAGACATTTCAAAATGAAGAAATAAAATGATTTAGATGGATTCATATTCTATTCAGCTCTTTCCCATAATGTGCCTACTGACCACAATACTTGGATAATTGGCAGTGATGCATCTCGCCACATTACCGGATTTAGAGAACATCTAAAAGATTTGGTGGAGAGAACTTCAAATGAACAAGTGACCATTGGAGATGATACTAGTTACTCCGTGAAAGGAATTGGGACTTCCTCTCTTCACCTAATTTCACGCATTTCCTTGAAATTGAATGATGTACTATTCGTTCTAGGGATTAAGCGAAATCTTGTCTCCATATCAGCCTTGGAAGACAAAGGATATCGAATTGCATTCATGGATGGCAAAGTCCTTGCATGGCCAAAGAAATCAAATATCAAGAGAGCTCAAGTCATTGGAGTTCGTCATGGATGTCTTAATAGAATTTGCACTCTTCCTCCTCAAGCCTTACTTCATGATTCATCAAGTACTTGTGAGATTTGGCATAACAGATTGGGTCACCTTCACTTTCGTGCACTACCTACAATGGAGAAGATGGTTACAGGCCTTCCAAAACTCAACCGGGAGCATGAAGGAACTCGCAAAGGTTGCGCATTGGGTAAAAACACTAAAGGTACATTTCATAGTAGCGAAAGTAGATCCAAATGTATTTTAGAGCTCAAAGATTCAGATTTATGTGGTCCTATGTTTGTTGCTTCCTTGAGTGGTTTCTTGTATTATGTTATTTTTATTGATGACTACTCTAGGAAGACTTGGATCTATTTTTTGAAAAGTAAAGAATCTGATGAAGTACTTGTGATATTTAAGGAATTCAAAGCTCTAGTAGAGAACATATCAGGGAAGAGGATCAAAGTCTTGAGATCTGATAATGGAGGAGAGTATACCTCCGGTAACTTCCATAATTTTTGCATTGAAGTTGGGATTAAGAGGGAGTTTTATGTTCCCTATAATCCTCAATGGAATGGTGTAGCAGAAAGGAAGAATAGAACTATTGTGGACGCAGCCAAAGCCATGATCCATGATCAAAATCTTCAAACTTCTTTTTGGGACAAGGCTTCTAGAACTATTGTTTATGTTCAAAATAGATGCCCTCACTGCATTTTGGAGAATAAGACTCCCGAAGAAGCATTCACAAGGGAGAAGCCGGATGTAAGTCATTTGAGGATCTTTGGTTGTCCAGTGTACATACATATACCCAAAGATAAAAGGGCAAAGTTGGAGCCTTCTGGCAAGAAGGGAATTGTTAATGCAAATTGAACTTATTATAGATATAGATAGATGTGAACTAAATCAAATTCAGTCTTCTATTTGCAAGTAAGTATCTTTAAATTCAGTTCTTTAACTTCTTTAGACTCAAGTAGAGAAAGACAAATCACAGGTATGTAAAGATGTCTTTAGAATCTAATATCAAAGAATGCAGTAGATGATTTGCAACTAGCATAGAATCAGTTACTTATCTGTACTTTGACTGATATGAAGCAGTGCCTGATATATAATATTGCTCAAGTCCACCTTGATCACCGATAGACCTCACCCAGGTAAGTATACAATAATGTCTGATATGATGATTAATTCACTAATAGTGAATGCCCAGCACTTGAAATATATATTCAATCTGCAGTATAAACTGCCCTTAATATGATGTCAATCTGCGATATAGAATGCCTTGGATATTGTTATCAATCTGCAATATCAAATGAATATATAATGTCGAACTATATCTTGTGAATATATGAGTCACTGGGATTCTCTCTGCTGAAGAATACAAGTCATTCATCGATTTCGATGGTTGCATTCTTCCATCGAATGAGCATATATATGAATTGTAGAACCGATCCATGATCGGTTGTCTCTTCAATATCAAACGGTATGTCTTAATGGTTAGTTAGTAACTAACCCGATTCATATGAATCTGATTAGTTAGTAAGTACTAACTAACTATTAGTATGGTAACAATACAAACATGGACTTAACTATAATTCAATCGCATCTCCAGCACTTAACATTTGATATTGATTCATATATGTCTCAAGTTCATCTTAGATGTGAAGATATTAATCCAAGTCTTACATCGGTATGGTCTGTGCTTCAATTTGTATATATATATATATATGTGTGTGTGTGTGTGTGTGTGTGTGTGAATATATGCAAGGCATATGTTCACATATATATATATACAAATAGATCTCAATAATCTGACCATAGCTACAATATCTTCAACACTCCCTCTTAGCTAGGGAAGATTAACTAAGTATGACCAAGTTTAGATATCACACTACTCGTGATATCAAGGAGTATATTCAATATCAACTCAGCATGATATTTAAATATCCTGGTTATGGTATGTGTACTGACATCATGATGTCTACAATAACTCATCATGGCATATCCATGGATATTAAGTCTGCATAATATCCACCATGATTCATCCATAAGGAATATTGATACATACTCGATATCAAGTCAGCATGATATCTATCAATAATTCCAAAGGATGATAACTATCAAGACATTTCCAAAAATATCAAGTCAACATGATATTCGTCGTGATAGTAAGCATTGTAAAGTCATCACCTTACAATACTGAATACAAGTGTTCATTATTAGAAAGATTGTCACCTTCCCATAATGTACACAAAAGGGCAGGCCCATTAAAGTCATAGAGTCAACACATATGACAACAAAGAGTTTACACATTAAACAACTTTATAAAATAATATATATAAGTACAAATAAAACAATTTTGAGACTGTGTCTCAATTACATTTCAACCATACCAAGTTTCTTCCTGAAGTGCTCCACTTTAGCTCTTGAAAGAGGCTTGGTGAGAATGTCTGTCGTTTGATCGCTTGTACTAACATATTCCAATTGAATAGCATGTCTCTCCACCATGTCTCTTACATAGTGATAGGAGATTTCAATATGCTTGGATCGATCATGGAATACTGGATTATCAGAAAGCTTTATACAACTTTGATTGTCACACAGAAGAGTGGTAGGTTTTAGAGGCTTTCCAAATAGTCCCACAATCAACTTCCTAAGCCACACCACTTCTCGAGCTCCCATAGAGGCTGCTATGTATTCTACTTCGGTAGAGCTTTGGGCTACAGAGGATTGTTTCTTGCTTGTCCAAGAGATCATGGCAGATCCGAGACTGAAACAGTATCCAAAAGTACTCTTACGGTCAGTCACACTTCCAACCCAATCTGAATCTATGTATCCATGTAAGTTGAAATCAACTTTCTCATATTTAAGGCCATGTCCAATAGTGCCTTGTAGATATCTCATGATATGTTTTGCTGCCACAAGATGTATTTCTTGAGGTTCACACATAAACTGACTTAAAGCATTAACTGCATAGCATATGTCAGGTCCAGTGTTAACCAAATACATAAGTGATCCAATGATCTGTCTATAATGAGTAGGATCCACAAATTTGGACTTAGTTGTAGCTTCCTTCAACTTGTGCAAGTTTGTTTCCATGGGTGTAGACATCGGTCTACAGTTCATCATTCCAAATCTCCTCAACATATCAATGGTGTATTTTCCTTGATTCAAGAAAATACCATCAGGTTTATGCCATACCTCCAAACCTACGAAGTAGTGTAAGAGTCCCAAATCCTTCATATCAAATTCTGCAACTAGATCCCTTTTACACTGGACAATGAGATGGTCCTTACCTGTGATTAGGAGATCATCTACATAAAGTATTAGGATCAGCAAGTCACCATTAATAACCATAAAATAAAGATTTGGATCTGCAACATTCTTTGAAAATTCTAAGTTCATGAGATAGCTCTCAATTCTTTCATACTAGGCTCGAGGAGCTTGTTTTAGCCCATAAAGAGCTTTCTTCAGTCTGCACACATGAGTTGTGGCATCATGAACTATAAAGCCTTCAAGTTGTTCCAAGTAAACCTCTTCTTCAATAACTTCATTTAGGAAAGCAATTTTAACATCCATTTGATGAACCTTCCACCCTTTGGATGTTGCAATGGCTAATACTGTTCTAACCGAGGTGTATCGAGCTACTGATGCAAAAGTTTCTTCATAGTCAATACCTTCTTTCTGTGAGAAACCTCTAGCAACAAACTGTGCCTTGTGTTTTTCTATACTACCATCTGCAGCATGTTTAATCTTGAATAACCACTTGGAGGACACAACTGATTTTGCTTCAGGTCTGGGCACTATGTCCCAAACATCATTTTTCAAGATGGATAGGTACTCTTTCGTCATGGCATCTTTCCATGCTCGACTCTTGAGGGCTTCACTAACACTTCCAGGTTCTAAGTCCAGGATTTCATTCATCAGTGCATCATAAGTTAGTTTTCGAGGCCTCTTGCTTTCTCTGAATGTACCATCAAATGCTGTGAAGCTTCCTACTTCCTCTACTATTTTCCTAGTCCAAAGTGGTTGTTTCTTTTTGTTGATATTTGGATTTTCTTCTTGATACTCCCTTTGAATTTCAGCTTTAGGTGGGTTTTCATAATAAGTGTCTTCAAGGACTTTTGTCTAAACTTCAGGGAAGTAACATGTTTCCTCGTTTGAGGGAGGATTTTGTATTTCCAACTCATCAATAATTCTTTGCCCTTTTGAAGGCAATATCCTCCTCAAATATTACATCCTGACTTAGCTCTATATTTGTCTCTGTCTAGGAATGTGGATCTTGTAAGCCTTTGTAGTCTCACTGTATCCCACAAAAATACCTTTCTTTCCAGAAGGCTCCAACTTTGTTCTCTTCTCTTTTCGAACATGAATATATACAGGACAACCAAATATCCTTAAATGACTTATGTCTAGTTTTCGGCCTGTAAATGCCTCCTCTGGAGTTCTGTTGTTAAGATGAGAATGTGGACATCTGTTTTGGATATAAACTGTTGTTCGAGATGCTTCTACCCAGAATGAGGTATCTAAGTTCTAATCGAACATCATTGATTTTGCAACTTCCACAATAGCTCTATTTTCCCTCTCAGCTACTCCGTTTTGTTGGGGATTATAAGGTACTGTAAACTCCCTCTTGATCCTTGCGGTTGCACAAAACTCTTTAAACAATTCTGAAGTATATTCTCTCTCATTATCTGTTCTCAGAGTCTTGATTTTCTTCCCGGATGAGTTTTCTATCAAGACTTTGAATTCTTTGAATCTATTTAAAATTTCTTCAAATTATTTGCACTTTAAGAAATAGATCCAAGTTTCCTTGAAAAATCATCCACAAAAATCACATAGTATAAGGCTCCCCCTATGGAGGGTTTGGACATAGGTCCACACAAGTCTGAGTGGATTAGCTCCAATGTAACTTTGGTTTTGCTTGACCTATTTTAAAAAGAACTCCTAGAGCACATCCTTTGCAGGTCGCATAGTGCGAGGGGTTTAACTTAGGTAATCCTGTTACCATCTTGTCTAAAGACTTTAGAGCACGAAAATGTAAATGCCCTAATCTTCTATGCCAAATTTCACTCAAGTCTGTAGTTTCATGAACAAGGGCTTGTTTAGGTTCAGTGCACAATTTGTAAAGATATCCATGCCTCTTTTCTATAACTTGAGCTTTCTTGAATGTAGATGTTTTAGGCCATGCCAGGACTTTTCCATCCATGAAGGTGACCCTATAGCCATTATCCTCAAGGGCAGAAATGGATATCAAGTTCCTTTTGATTTCTGGTACATATAGTACATCTTTCAACTGAATAGTTATGCCTGATTTTAACTTGATTGTATAGGTCCCCACTCCTTTCACTGGATGTGTGGAATCTTCTCCAATGGTAACTTCCTCATTAGTTTCTTCCACCATATCTTTCATGTTTTCTCGATATCCGGTGATATGTCGGGATGATCCACTATCAATCACCCAAGTGCAGGATTTGTTGGAAACTTGATTTGAAAGTGTTGTGTAGAATGTGAGCATTTCAGATTCCTCTTGAGAGTATGTTTTTCCAACCTTGGCATATGTTGCTTGCTTCTTTGTCCGATCTGGATAGTTAGCAGCATAGTGTCCATATTGGTTACATTGGAAGCATTGAATTTGAGAGACATCTTTTCTTGGTTTGCCCTTTCCATTAAATTTTCTCTTCCTCTTGAAATTCTTCTTCTTTCCCTTCTTCTTAGAGTTGGAATTAGTGTTAAGAACATGAATGTCCTCATCTAAACCGTTTTATTTGCTCCCTTTGGTGAGTAGTCTAGTTTCTTCTAGAAGACAGTCAGATCTTAGTCTGTCCAAGTTAGGAAGTTCAGGTCTTGCACTTATGCCTTGCACAAAAGGTTCCCATGAGTTAGGTAATCCACTTAAGGTAGTGTAGGTTAATTCCTTTTCATCAATTTTACATTCAACTGAAGATAATTGATCTCGAAGTGTTGTTATCCTCATGAAGTAAGCATTTATAGTTTCATCTTTATTCATGCTTATGTTGTTTATTTGCCTCTTGAGTGCGAGTGTCCTGCCGGTATTATTGATTTCAAATGCATTTTCAAGTGATTTCATCATGAGATGTGCAGTTTCTTGTCTTGCTAGGATTCGGACAATGTGATCTTGAACAACATCTATGATCAATCTCATGGCCTTCTCATTGTTTTCTATCCAATGAGATTTTTCCGGTTCATCTTTAGGTTCGGTGATTTTATCGTATACATATGAGTATACTTTGTTTTCCTTTAGCAACATAGTGATTCTTAGCTTCCATGATGAAAAGTTATTTGCTCCATCTAATCGATCCTCGAATCTGATCGTGCTTGCCATGTTTGATGAAGGAATTTGATTAGTCTTCAAATTATGTGATCTTTAGTTACTCAAGTTCAATTTAGGATCAGATTATATCCTGGCTCTGATACCATGTTAATGCAAATTGAACTTATTATAGATATAGATAGATGTGAACTAAATCAAATTCAGTCTTCTATTTGTAGGTAAGTATCTTTAAATTCAGTTCTTTAACTTCTTTAGAATCAAGTAGAGAAAGACAAATCACAGGTATGTAACGATGTCTTTAGAATATAATATCAAAGAATGCAGTAGATGATTTGCAACTAGTATAGAACCAGTTACTTATCTGTACTTTGACTGATATGAAGCAGTGCCTGATATATAATATTGCTCAAGTCCACCTTGATCACCGATAGACCTCGCCCAGGTAAGTATACATTAATGTCTGATATGATGATTAACTCACTAATAGTGAATGCCCAGCACTTGAAAATATATATTCAATCTGCAGTATAAACTGCCCTTAATATGGTGTTGATCTGCGATATAGAATGCCTTGGATATTGTTATCAATCTGCAATATCAAATGAATATATAATGTCAAACTATATCTTGTGAATATATGAGTCGCTGGGATTATCTCTGCTGAAGAATACAAGTCATTTATCGATTTCGATGATTGCATTCTTCCATCGAATGAGGCTATATATGAATTGTAGAACCGATCCATGATTGGTTGTGTCACTTCAATATCAAACGGTATGTCTTAATGACTAACTAACCCGATTCATACATATATATGTATGTAGATACATATATACATATATATATATATATATAAATATGTATGTATATGTATATATACATGCATATATATATGTATACATACATATGTATATGTATACAAGGTTTCTCCGTGTGGGAGGAAACAACTAATCTGCACCGGTGGAGGCATAGACTGCAGGAGGAAGGGCAACAAGGGTTGATGCTCTTGGTCAAATCTAATTAGTTAGTAAGTACTAACTAACTATTAGTATGTTAACAATACAAACATGGATCGAACTATAATTCAACTGCATCTCCAGCACTTAACATTTGATATTGATTCATATATGTCTCAAGTTCATCTTAGATGTGAAGATATTAATCCAAGTCTTACATCGGTATGGTTTGTGCTTCAGTTTGTATATATATATGTGAATATATGCAAGGCATATGTTCACATATATATATATATATATATATATACAAATAGATCTCAGTAATCTGACCATAGCTACAATATCTTCAACAGGACTATTTGTAGGCTATAGCGAAACATCAAAAGCCTACAGAATCTACATTCTAGGGCAGAAATTGATTGAGTTGAGTAGGGATGTGACATTTGAAGAGGATGTTGCATTCAGAAAATCCAAGGGCATCCATGAGATGGACATTGAAGATTTAGAGCCTCCTCAAAATATGGAAGAAGACCATACTCCTAAGATTCAGAGGGAGACTCATGAACCTGAAGAAGAAGATGATCCAAATGAGCTCTTGGATCCTACTGATGGGCCTACTGACATTGTGATTGGTAAGAAAAGACCTCTTTGGGCAAGGAAAATGATGTAAGAGGCTGAAGGTTTTGCAGCCCCAAGAGGAACATTTAGAGAAAGTAAGAGACCTCATAAGTTCTCTAGCTATGTTGCATTGATGAGTCAAATCATTGAATCAAAACCTTCCAGTGTTGAGGAAGCCACTAGTCAACAAGTTTGGAAAGATGCCATGGCAAAAGAGTATCAATCAATTCTAAAGAATAATGATTGGGACATTGTACCTAGACCGAAAGGTAAATCTATTGTTTCTTCTATATGGCTCTTTAAGATCAAACATGTTGCTGATGGTAGTATTGAAAAATACAAGGCTAGGTTTGTGGCTAGAGGATTCTCTCAAAAAGAGGGAATTGACTATGAGGAAACCTTTGCTCCAGTTGCCCGATACACTTTAGTCAGAACCATTATAGCTATTGCAGCATCTAAAGGATGGAAGATTCATCAAATGGATGTAAAGACAGCTTTTCTAAATGGTATAAACAAAGAAGAAGTGTATATTGAACAACCTGAAGGATTTGTGGTACATGGAAAGGAATCTCATGTTTGCAAGATGAAGAAGGCATTGTATGGCCTTAAGCAGGCTCCACGTGCTTGGTACGAAAGGATTGATCGCTATCTAATGGGCTTGGGCTTCTCCAAGAATGATGCAGATTCAAACTTGTACTTCAAGGTAATTACTGGGAAAGCACTAATCCTAATTCTTTATGTTTATGACTTACTTATCTTTGGAGAAGATCATCGTATTATCAAATGCAAGGAGTTAGCTTTTGAATTTGAAATGAAGGATCTTGGTTTATTGCACTACTTCCTTGGGTTAGAAGTTTGGCAGAAATCTGATGGGATCATTCTGAGTCAAGGGAAGTACACCATAGACATTCTAAAGAGATTTGGTATGATGGATTGTAAATCCATGGCCACACCCATGGAGACCAACTTGCATAAGTTAAGAGAAGCTGCAACTATTTCGGATTTGGTGGATTCTACACTATACAGGCAGATGATTAGGACTTTAATGTACCTAGTCAATATTAGACCAGATATTTGCTATGCAGTAAGTGCACTTAGCCAATTCATGTGTGAACCAAAGCAAATACATCTAGTTGTAGCAAAACATATTCTAAGATACTTGTGCGGCACAGTTGGATATGGCCTGAGATATTCTTCTGATATGAACTTGAAGCTGCATGGATATACTGATTCCGATTGGGCCAGAATTGTCACAAATCGGAAGAGCACCTCTGGTTGTTGTTTTGGTTTGGGTTTAGCTATGATTTCTTGGTGCAGCAAGAAACAATCTTCAGTAGCATTGAGCTCCACATAAGCCAAGTATATTGCAGCATGTGTGAGAGCACAAGAAGCAGTGTGGCTTGGGAAGCTTCTTGCAAAATTGTTTGGACAATGCTTACAACCTACGATTGTCCATTGTGATAATCAAAGTTGTGTAAAGATTTATGTCAATCATGTGTTTCATGATAGAACGAAGCATGTGGAGATCAAGTATCACTATGTTAGAGACATGGTGGAAAGGAATGCTATTCAGTTGAGATACATTAGTACTGATGAGCAAACAATAGACATTCTCACCAAGCCCCTCCCTAGAATAAAGTTTGTGTACTTTCGAGGTAAGCTTGGTATGGTGGAGAATGAAGCCCTAGCTAAGATTGAGTCTCTGCTTCATTGATTTGTTTATATATATACTAATGTATTCTTCTCTTCAAAAGATGTTTGAAGTGTAAACTATTGTTATTGCATTTCTCCTCAAGAGAGACTTGAGATGTAAGCCCTTATCTCCACACGCTGATATGGTTCATGGTGGATGTCATGTGTGTGACACCATGACAACACCACGTGAGAGAGTCCATGGTGACTTTCTTGTACTTGTGTGTTTACCCTCCGGATGAGCCATGGTGAATATCATTGTGAGGTGACGATCTCACAATGATGAACACTTGTGCATCTTACCATCATTGTGAGGTGACGATCTCACAGTAATGGTTGATATCTTGTGAGGTGATATCTATGGATAAGCCATAATGGTGAATATCACGTGAGGTGATATCTATGGATAAGCCATAATGGTGGATATTACATGAGGTGATATCTATATATAAGCCATGATGATGGATATCACAAAAGGTGATATCTATGGATAAGCCATGATGGTTGATATCACAGAGAGGTGATATCTTTCCCTTCCACATATGGGTGTAGCCATTGTGATCAACATCACGATCAGGTGATGTGTCTTGTAGACATCTAGAAGGATTCCTCCCTAGCTAAGAGGGAGTGTTGAAGTACGTCAGTCGGTATTTTACTAAGCCGACTTAGACAACTAAATTGTCTAATTGGCCTAATCGACCTTATACAATTTAGTTACACCGATTAGTTTATATTATGCTTGTGATAAAATAATAATTAAAACATCTTGTAAATGAATCGATTAAGAAGTGGAACGATTCTATTATAAAATGTGTTAACTAATTCATAATTATAAGATGTGTTGATTAAAGCATAACCGTTCTGAGGGAAGAAGCGTGATGTTTGTTATACCAACTCTTGGATAAAGTCATGCTGGTTGAAGGGACTTCTTATCGAGTATATATGATTTGCCTCTCCCTCTGTAATATTCCCACAAATTTTATTTTATTTTTACAGCAAGATCACAATCACACCAATCACCCGTTATGGTTAGAATAATGTAATCCAAACAACTGAAAGGAACCCTACACCTTTTGATCACTGAAAGCCCAAACTGGGAGGGTGAGAGCATACGGTAGCAGGGGATCGCTAGTGGCAAACTACTGAAAGTACTGATTACAATAATGGGCGGCAAGCTAGCCGCTTCCGCTTAACTAGCGGTTAAACAATACTTGGCGGTAAACCAGCCAAGGCAACAAGAGCACACTCAAAACTAATCACTCGACCGCTTATGCAGCAGGATGACAGAATTACAATTATCCAATGAAGGCGGCAAGTCAGCCTCTTCCAATTTTCAGCGAGAAATACAAGTATAAAGTAGGAATAATTGACTGTTCAATACTACTGAAATCAGCCTTACAATAAGTGTACCTACATTACACTGTTAGCATCCAAGAAGCATTACATTCTCAATGTTATCAAAGAAATGATCCCAATCAACTACAATGGGAACTACGGAGATGACAAGCCAAAACCACTACTAACACCAATTCTGAAATTCTGAAAATGCACAGAAAACTCACCAAACCAGCAAGCTATGGACACACTAATATGCTAACAAATCATCCAAATCAACTCCGAATTGCATGAGAACAGAAGCAACCAAAAGGTATAGCATAAATGATGAGATCCAAACCTCAAACCAGCCACACGAACACCACAACACTCAGCCCGCAACCCAAGGCACCACCAAAATAGTACGAGCAAGCTGAAAATTTTGATCTGCAACTAAAAATCTAAATCTCCAAATCTCAATCTGCAAATTTCTGAACCTTATCGCCCAAGGAGTACAAATAGATAGAGATGATACCCAAAATGATGCTCTCAAAACACAAGCAACTACGAATAAAACTCACTTCTAGCCAAATAAACACCAAAAACAAAGTAGCAACATAGAAACTCCAAAACACACACTGAAACTGAATCAAGCACTCCAAAAAACATCACCCAAAATCAACTATCCAGCTAGGTACTGTCTTTCAAGTACGAAACTAAAGCAACTAGGAAGCTCTTCCAACTTCAAAGTTCAGTCACTCAACATTCCAGCAACATGACTGTGTAAATTCTCAAGATATCCAAATGAGGAGCCCATACCAATACAACAGTCGAAGCAAAAGGGCTCTTGCTTGGCCTAATGTAACCCATGTCCAATAGCTCCTTAATGGCTTTCTCAATCTCGTCCTTCTGCTTCTCGGGGTATCGATAAGGAGTAGTCATAATAGGCTTAGTGCCTTCTTCCAACTCAATGATGTGTTCAGTACCACGCTCAGGCGGTCTACCAGGAGGTGGATTCTCAAACACCTTACCCCTTTTTGTAAGCAAAGCTTGAATGTCATCAGGATAACTTCTCTTCTCTTCAGGTGAATTAGATGGCATGATCATACACTCAGGAGATCTACCAAGTGGTGGTTCCCCAAAGACCTTACTCTTATTTGTGATTATTGCTTGAATGTCTGCAATGTAGCTTCCCTTGTCTTCTAGTGGATTTGACGACATTATCAAACACTCTGCTACCCACGCCCCTTGGTTATGGTGGATCAGCCTCTCCATCCTCTTCAATGAAACAACTCTTAGACCACCATTGGACATTCCTCTCAATACCACCTTCTTCCCATCAAACATGAATTTTAGCTCCATGGTTTGTAGATTTAATGTGATCTCACCAAGAGATCTCAGCCACCAAATCCCGAGGACTGCATCATCAGTCCCTCCAATGCTAACCACAAAGAAGTCATCTCTAATTTCATGATTTTCCAACTTCAGAGACATGTTGGAAATCATTCGGTTGCATCATATAGTGGAGCCATCAGCTACCATGACTTTGAAGCCTTCTACTTCCTCAGTCACTAGCCCCCTCTTCGCAACAATTCTCTCATCAATGAAATTGTGAGTCGCTCCTGTGTCAATGAGAGCAACGACACGATGTTCTCCTATCACTCCCCGAACTCTAAAGGACTCATTTTTGTGAATGCTCGAGAGTTGAGCCGCCACTCCTCTATCTTCTAGCTCACTTTTAGGCCCTTCTGGAGCCTCTTCATACTCGCTATCCTCATTTTCAGTCTGTCGTTCTGAAATTTCAGAATCTGATCCATCAGCTAAATAGGACTCAATTTGATGTAAATTGCCCTTCCCATGACATTTATGTCCTAGGGACCAAGGTTCTCTACAAGAGTAGCAAAGATTCTTCCTCTGGAGCTCTTGACGGAGCTCATCATCCATCCAAGAAGGGCACTTCTTGGTCTGATTTGAAAACTTCTTCTTATCCTTGCGGAAAGGAAAAGGCTTGGACTGAAATTTACTCTTTGGGGCAGCCAACTCCATACTCCTAGATTTCTTGATGGCCTCCACCAAGGTAGGCAGATCGAAAGCTTTAACCCATCGTTTCAAGGGCTCTTCAAGACCTTTTGTTAAAAGAACAACAAGCCTCTTCTTTGAAATGTTGCTGACAATAACTGAGAGATTTTGGAATTCAGTTATGTAATTATCCAAGGAGCCTTGCTGTCTGAGTTGAGCAAGCTCTCTGAACTTCACCTCCGGATCCTTAGAATCAAACCTTTCAATGAGCTTGTTGGTGAATTCAACATAGGTTGTTATCAAGTTATAAACAAGGGTGACCAACCAATGGTACCACCATTCGTGAGCAACTCCATCCAAGTGCAAGGTGGTGAACTTGATGGCTTCTTCTTCGGGCATAGGCCTCAAGGACAAAAAATTGTCCAACTTCTGCACTCACGCTCTAGCTGTACTCTTACTACTTCCATCAAAATGTGCTAGAGTAACCCTCCCAAGAGCTTTTTGATAATCTCTTTGAGCGGAGTATCAATTATCATACCTTCCTTCCCTCCTCTTCTTCTGATTCGTGTACTTGTCAAGAGACAAGACATTTCGGATCTCTTGGGCAAGTGATGCCTCCACAAAACTAGCCCAGATTTCATCAGCTACAGGGACTTCGAATTTAGGAGGCAGTGTTTCCCTTGGAAGGAAAACTGGTTGCAAAGGTCTTGTCACCGATCCAATAGGCATTCCACTATTGTTGCTCCCATTCCCATTACCACCAAAGTTGTTGGAAGTGCTGGCATTATTTCCACTAGTATTTTGATTATGGTCTTGCCTATGTCCTCCTCCAGCATTTTGTCTAAAGCTGGCTATCATCTGGGACATCATGTCCATCATAGTATCAAATTTTTTCTCCATTTTCTCCACAACCACAGTTACATCATTCTGACCGAATATTCTTTCTCCCATTGAATCCACGAATCAACTTCCTTATCTCTGTTTCTCAAAACCTATGAAAAGGTCTCTTCAATTGGCACTGCTCTCGCCTTTGTTCCTGTTGTCATAATGGATGTCTCTGTCACTCATGGAGAACTCTAATCACTCTGAATTCACAGGCTGGCAAGATAACCAACTCTGATAACACTGTAATATTCCCACAATTTTTTTTTAACTTTTACAGCAAGATCACAATCACACCAATCACCTATTAGGGTTAGACTAATGTAATCCAAACAACTAAAAGAAACCCTACACCTTTTGATCACCGAGAACCCAAACTGGGAGGGTGAGTGCATACGGTAGCAAGGGATCATTAGTAACAGATTGCTGAAAGTACTGATTACAATAATGGGCAGCAAGCCAACCTCTTCCGCTTAACCAGCGGGTAAACAAGATACTTGGCGGTAAACCAGCCAAGGCAACAAAAGCACACTTAACACTAATCACTCAACTGCTTATGTAGCGGGAGGATAGAATTACAATTATCCAATGAAGGTGGCAAGCCAACCTCTTCCACTTTTCAGTGGGAAATACAAGTATAAAGTAGGAATAATTGACTGTTCAATACTACTGAAATCAGCCTTACAATAAGTGTACCTACATTACGCTATTAGCATTCAAGAAGCATTACATTGTCAATGTTATCAAAGAAATGATCCCAATCAGCTACAATGAGAACTACAGAGATGACAAGCCAAAACCACTACTAACACCAATTCTGAAATTCTGAAAATGCACAGAAAACTCACCAAACCAGCAAGCTATGGACACACTAATATACTAACAAATCATCCAAATCAACTCCGAATTGCACGAGACAGAAACATACAAAAGGTATAGCATAGGCGATGAGATCCAAACCTCAAACCAGCCACACGAACACCACAACACTCAGCACGCAACCCGAGGCACCACCAAAATGGTACGACCAAGTTGAAAATTTTGATCTGTAACAAAAACTCTGAATCTCCAAATCTCAATCTGCAAATTTCTGAACCTTATCGCCCAGGGAGTACAGATAGATAGAGCCGATACCCAGAATGATGCTCTGAACACAAAGACAACTACGAATAAAACTCACGTCTAGCCAAATACGCACCAGCAACACCAAAAACACAGCAGCAACATAAAAACTCCAAAACACACACTGAAACTGAATCAAGCACTCCACAAAATGTCACCCAAAATCAACTATATTGTGTCTCAAGTACAAAACTGAAGCAACTAGGAAGCTCTTCCAACTTCGAAGTTCAGTCACTCACCATTCCGACAGCATAACGATGTAAATTCTCAAGATATCCAAATGAGGAGCCCATACCTTATATTTATAGATTTCTCCCTCTGAAATTCAAATGCAATGGCGCCCAAACTCATTTGAAACTCACCTAATTTCATTTCATGTCCCCTCAACACATGGCGTCCCCTTTCCAGCCTCCCTAGTCGAACTTTATCAAGGCACAAGTTCGAACTTTGAGAAAATAACATTACAGTCTAGGGTGAATTCATTTTGTCACATTGCTTCAAGGTGTGAAGCAACTCATTGTAAAGACACTTGTCATATTATTGAAAGTAATTGAGACTCTTTTCTTGGTTTTTCTCCTTCAAGAGGAAGGTTTTCCCAAGGTAATTCTTGTGCAATTGTGTGAATTTTTTATCTATATAATCTTATCACCAAATTTAACACCAAAAACGGGGACACACCTAAAAAGGCCAAGGATGCATCCCTGGGTTTTCTGACATAAAACGAAGTTGAACTGATACAAAAAGATGTTGTGAAATATGGATCGAAGAATAATGACAGTGATTTTGGAAGACTGATTGCCGTGAGTTATTGATCGTCTCCATCATTGAATCTGGTTTAAATACAAGAGGAAAGGTTGCCTACGTAGGGACGTGTCCATACGTGGCAGTTGCCACGTATGGACATGCCCCTACGGAGGCAACCGTTCATAACAATTAGTTTGTTTTGTTTAATTTCCTAATATATCACTCTCCAGATAATAACCGATTTACCATTAGTTAGATTCACGAGGGCTATATCTTAACACTCCCTCTTAGCAGGAGTGGATCTAAATAATTTTCTTGGGAGCATATTCTGTCATGACTTCCGACACAATTCGAAATAACATTTAATATAGTCTTGTCATGACAATAAACTCGATATCATGATATCCGGCTCAGTCCGGGACAATCACTTAAGAAGTCAATCATGAGATGATCACATACTTTAGGATCAAGATATCTGGCACAGTCCGGGGCAACAACTTAATGTAGTCAATCTTGACACTTGGTCAACTATTGTCAAGATCGTCACCTTGAAAGAGTAACCTTAAACATAAAAAGATCGTCATCTTCTCGAACACGGTTAGAATATTGCAATATACATTTTATTTATTTATTCATGAACAAATTACACATGGTAGGAATTTCATCCTAATAATCTCAATTATAATCTAGTCATACCAAGTTTACTTCTGAAGTATTCTATCTTCAATCTTGCAAGTGGCTTGGTGAAGATATCAGCATTTTGTTCTTCAGTACTGATGTACACTAGTTTTATGACGTTTCGATCTACCATATCTCTTATGTAGTGATAAGGGATCTCAATATGTTTGGATCAATTGTGAAAAACTGGATTTACTGAGAGCTTGATACAGCTCTGATTATCACAATGAATTATTGTTGAATTCAGAGTTTTTTCAAATAATCCAAATAATAACTTTCTTAGCCATACCGCTTCACGAGCTCCCATGGAGGCTGCCATATATTCTGCTTCGATGGAGCTTTGTGCAACTGCTGACTGTTTTCTGCTTAACCAAGATATCATAGCAGAACCAAGACTGAAGCAACACCCTGTAGTACTTTTACGGTCAGTGGTACTTCCGGCCCAATCAGAATCAGAATATCCTTCAAGTTGAATCTCAACATTTTCATACTTTAAGCCAAGTCCGATTGTGCCTCGTAAATATCTTAGAATGTGTTTAGCAGCCATTAGATGTATCTTCTTAGGTTCACAAATGAAGTGACTTAATACATTTGTAGCATAGCAGATATTAGGACGAGTATTTACCAAATACATGAGTGAACCGACAATTTGTCTGTAGAGTGTGGGATCTGTAGGTTCTGAATCTTCTGCCTCAATTTTCAGCTTGTGCAAATTAGTTTCCATTGGTGTAGCTAATGGCTTACACTCCATCATCCCAAATCTAGTTAGAATATCTGTGGTGTACTTTCCTTGATTTAGGAAGATGTAGTTTTTCATCTGCCATACTTCTAATCCCAGAAAATAATGTAGAAGCCCTAGATCCTTCATATCGAATTCTGCTGCCAGATCTTGCTTACATTTCTCAATGAGATTATCCTCTCCTGATATCAAAAGATCATCCACGTAAAGGACCAATATAATCATATTGCCATTTGCAACCTTGAAGTAGATGTTGGGATCTGCTAGGTTCTTGGAGTACCCTAGTTTGGAGAGATAGTTGTCTATCCTTGCATACCAGGCCCTAGGTGCTTGTTTTGACCCATAGAGAGCTTTCTTTAGTTTACAAACATAGCAATTTTTATCATGTATGGTGAATCCTTCTGGTTGTTCTATATATACTTCTTCTTCAATTGAACCATTTAGGAAGGCAGTCTTTACGTCCATTTGGTGAATTTTCCATCCTTTGGATGCTGCAATTGCAATGATTGTTCTTACTGACGTATACCGAGCAACTGGGGCAAATGTCTCTTCATAATCAATTCCTGCTTTCTGAGAGAATCCCCTGGCCACAAAGCGAACTTTATGTTTTTTAATGCTACCATCAGATGCATATTTGATCTTGAATAACCACTTGGATGAGACAACTGATTTGTCTTTTGGTCTAGGCACTATATCCCAAACATCATTCTTTAGTATAGATTGATATTCTTCAACCATAGCATCTTTCCAAGCCTATTTTGATAAGGCTTCTCTGACATTTGTTGGTTCAGAATTTGTGAGTTCGATTAGAAGTGCAGCATAACATTTTAGAGTTCTTGTTCTCTTATTTTCTTTGGAAATTTCATTTGGTTCTACATTATTCTCTTCAATCATTTTCCTTGCCCATAGAGGTCTTTTCTTGTTATTGAGTGTTTCAATATTTTCATCAACAAGAGGTTCAGAAGCTCTTATGACATCCTCCCTCTCAGTGTCTAAAGGTTCGGAATTTTCTATGATATTCTCCCTCTCAATTTCAGTTATGTGATTTTCTTCTTCTTTAGTAATGTTATCATCCTCAGGTTCTTAGAGTGTAGTGTTTTCTTCAAACTTTACATCTCTACTTATCTCAACAGATTTTTTCCCTGGAATGTAAATGCAATATCCTTTAGTATTTTCACTATAGCCAATGAAGATACCTCTTTTTCCGGATGGTTCTAGTTTTGTCCTCTTTTCTTTAGGAACATGTATATATATGGGACAGCCAAATATCCTTAAATGACTTAAGTCTAGTTTGCTCCCTGTAAAAGCTTCTTCAGGAGTTATGTTTTCTAGAACTGAGTGCGGACATCTGTTTTGAATGTAGACTGCTGTATTTGAAGCTTCTGCCTAGAATGAAGTGTGTAAGTTTTGGTCATGCATCATGGCATTTGCTGCTTCAATTATGGTTTTGTTCTTTCTTTCTGCTACTCCATTCTGTTGTGGATTATATGGTATAGTATACTCCCTCTTAATCCCAACAGAATTACAAAAGTCTTTGAAGTTGTCAGATGTATATTCTCCCCCATTGTCGGATCTTAACACCTTAATTTTCTTCCCTGACTGGTTTTCTACTAGTGCCTTGAATTCTTTGAACTTAGATAGTACTTCATTTGAGTCTTTGCACTTTAGAAAATATATCCATGTTTTTCGAGAGTAGTCATCAACAAAGATTATGTAGTATAAGGATCCAGTTAGGGATGGTGTTGACATGGGACCGCATAGGTCTGAGTGAATTAGTTCTAAAATAACTTTTGATTTGTGCTCGCTTGAGGGAAAAGAAACTTTCACATTCTTTCCCAAGGCACATCCTTTGCAAATGCCTGTGTGTTCAGATTTTAGTTGGGGCAGTCCTAAAGTAATCTTCTTTATGTTGGATAGAGCACTATATCTTAGGTGTCCTAATCTTTTGTGCCATAATTCATTATTATTTGAAACTTCAAGATTTAGTGCTTCCTTTTGATCACTGCATAGTTTGTATAGGCTACCATCTCTTGAACCTACTATTATGGCATTTTTGATATTTGTATTTTTAGGCCAGAGTAGAACTTTATCTTCATTGAAGGTAACCCAATATCCTTGATCAGCTAGGCTTGAGATTGAGACTAGATTTCTTTTTATTCCAGGTACAAACAAAACATCCTTTAATTGTAGAGATACTCCAATTCTTAGTTTGATTGTACAGGTCCCAATTCCTTTCACAAGATATGTGGAGTTATCTCCAATAGTAACCTCTTCACTTGAGTGCCCGTTAAGTGTTTCAAACTGATTTCTGAATCCAGTTATATGCCTTGATGCTCCAGTGTCTACGATCCAAGTGTTTTTATTTGTATTTATTTCGCTTGATAGGGCTAAGAAGAAAAGTGAGTTTTCTCCTTTGACTTCGACTAGAGTAGCTTGTGTTTTCTTCCTTTCTAGACAATTCCTGTGAGTGTGCCCATATTTGTTGCATTTGTAACACTGAATTTTAGACATATCTCTTTTCTGATGGTTTTTATTTCCTCTCTTCCATTTGGAGAACTTTTTCTTTTTGTTGAAGGTATTTGTATTAAGTGCTTGGATTTCTCCTTCTTTATTTGGCCCTAATCCTCTTGAGATTAGTCGAGATTCCTCTTGAATGCACTCATTCTTAAGTTGTTCAAATTTGGGTAAGGGGGGTGTTCTGCTAATACATTGAATGTAGGATTCCCATGAAATTGGTAATCCTCTTAGGGCTATGAGAGAGATTTCTTGATCATCTACCTCATTTCCAATAGTTTGTAATTGGTCTTTTACTTCAGATATCCTTGAAAAGTATGTAGATATTGTATCATCTTTATTCATCTTTATGTTTAAAAGTTGTTGTTTCAAGGTTAACATTCTGCTCGCATTGTTAACTTCATATGTATTTTTAATGGTTTTAAATACTTCATATGCTTTAGGCAGTCTGGCTATAGATGGAAGAATATGATCTTTGACTGAGTCAATGATTATTTTCTTTGCTTTATTATTACACCTTTTCCAGGTAGATTTCTCTGGTTCATCATTTGGCATATCTAGATTTTCTTCTATGTAAGGCTCTAATTCTAGTTCTTCAAGAATGGCAATGATTCGTATCTTCCAAGAAACGAAGTTGGAGGCTCCTTCGAGTCTATCTTCCACTCTCATATTACTTGACATTTTGAATATTTTCTTAGTCGGATATATCCTCTGCGTATATAGCTCTGCGTCGATTTGTTATTTACTTCTGATAAATGCTTATGAGTAATATGGCTGTCTAATTTATTCTCTTAATAAGCTGGCTCTGATACCATGTTGTGAAATATGGATCGAAGAATAATGACAGCGATTCTGGAAGACTGATTGCCATGAGTTATTGATCGTCTCCATCATTGAATCTGGTTAAAATACAAGAGGAAAGGTTGCCTATGTAGGGACATGTCCATATGTGGCAGTTGCCACGTATGGACATGCCCCTACGGAGACAACTGTTCATAACAATTAGTTTGTTTATGTTTAATCTCCGAACTGTTAATATATCACTCTCCAGATAATAACCGATTTACCATCAGTTAGATTCACGAGGGCTATATCTTAACAAAAGGAAGATGAAGCATTGGCCATTATGGAACTAAACTGCTCATAATTGATCACAATTGTAGCCAACCTTTCATGTAGACTTGTAGTTATATATGTAATTGTATTTGACCTCTAGAAGGGGTTATTGACCAGCTACAATTCTCATCCTTAGACTCTAATCATGGGAAGGCAGCAGGTTCCACGAGCCCTCTGTCCCACACATCCAGAAGTGTAGTTCATTCTTAGACTTCTAGTTTATTGTGCTATATGTACTGTTATTATTCATAATGAATGGGATGCATTATATTGCTATATTTTGTATTATTTTGTATAGGAGACTGATATTGATACCAGTATGTCTATTTTTCAAAATAGGAGACAGAGATAATTGGAGACTGTAATGTCCCGTTCCCAAACTAAGATTGGATCATCAGTGGTAACGATGTTTCAAAGGACGAATAGGATCATATTCGCCTAAGGCATGAATCAATAGTGATAGAAAGAACGATTAAATAAATTTAAATTAAACTTATTATTAATAGAAACAAGCATACAATGATCGATTATATTAACTACGGTCCATAAAGCTCGATATATGGAAGATTCGCCCTCACTTCATGAAATTAGTGATTTATTGGTTGAAGGACAAGCCAATTCTCCCAATAAACTGCCTCATGTTGAACTCAAAGTCAGCAATCAAGAAAGGTATTCAAGACTAAGAGCAATAATATTCAGAGAAGATTAATCTGGCCCAACGATTATTGGAAGTTCATGCTATGTTAAGACAAACAACTATATTATAGTGGTGATTCACCACCAGGCAAGATGGTGATCAACTCAGAGCCAACTTATTAAGGAGTTTGGCCGACTCTTACATGCTAAGCAGGTAGATTTGCAGTACTGACCGACTCCATAGGATTAGCTTAAAGACCAACATTTAATCGCATTAATATGCTGGCCAACCAGATCAGTTAGGAGCAGTTCATTATAGTAAAGAGTACGATTTGTTGTGGATAAATAAGGGTGCAATCTGTGATGAAAGACAGAACAAAGAATAGCGATGACAAGGATTTGTTATTAAGAATAAACAAGAATAAAGATTGTCTTGTGATAAACAAAGGTGTGATTAAGAGTTAGGGAGATATGTCTATTCATTGTAAAGACACGACCAAGAAATACATCCCTTCGTGAAGGGCATAAGAAATAATATAAAATCCCTTTGAAAGTGTGAGTGGAAGAGAGGAAGTGTTTTATTTGTATATACCTCACATTGGTAGCGCTCAAGGAGCCTCAAAGCCGAGTAAGAAGTGGGGATCTACCGGCCCATTACAAGGTGAATACGCAAGAGTTAAGAGCAGATATATCAGACACAGCGTTTAAGATTGCATAATCTAAAAGACAGACAACAGAGACAGCACTCAGAAATCTGATCTCAGATCAGAACTTTAAAACATATCGCATATAACCAAGGATATTTCAGGCACAGCAACATCATGAATAAAAAGATCAAAGACATCATCTTATACATAGCCATTTCGGCATATATTTATACATTTATATTCGGGCCATATGTGCCTAGATTATATTTGATTTCATAACTGAATTTCCTTTGAACATTCCACTATAATTTACATCAGATCATCCCTGTATTTGTCTCATTGAATTGCACAAATAGGAAAGATCTTACAAGGGGACATTACACATTCTTACTTATCTAATAGTTTATTAACTATTATGACAGTTCAATTGTTAAATATATTAATATAGTTAATATATTTAGTGTTCCTAAAAGGGGGCATTACAGAGACACCATTTTTTTAATATAATTTAATAATTTATAGAAAATATCATGACATTGAACTTTCAACATTGCAAATCCTTTGGCAAGGGTATGCCCAAATATGAAATAGGCAACGAAAAACATACAGGAGAATACTTAAGTATCAAACAGCCAACAGCAATCCAGATCTATAGGATAAAAGGAGCAAAGAGTTCGTCTAGAACAAAAACATTCATCAAAAGCAAAGGAAACTTCATACAAATCAGTAAAATTTGACAAAGTGTATAAAAATCTGAAGGCAAGGACCCAGACCAACAAGCTGAATCTTTCAACACTGAATCCTTTTTCTATTCTGTGTAATGATGTAATCATATATATGAGAATATGAATAAAGACATAATCACAGCAATGAAGAAACAAAATGTATATCACAAGAAAATTCCTGAATCCCAAGGATCTAGTAAAATTCACCCCCACTATGTATACTGCAAAGTCTGCATAAAGGAATTAAAAGAACAGCAACAAGAATATAGAAACTATGAATATCTTTTAAGTTTGTTTTCCAGCCTCCAAGCATGTTTAAATTTTAAGTTTTAGGTTTTTTTGTTTTATTTGTGTGAGAGATACCGCCTTTTGCATGAGAAATGGCAAGAGTCTTCGGGAGACCATGGCTGAAAGTTTCCTATGACCAGAGATGTCTCAAGCAAGGTCTTTGGTACCAGAGACACATCCCAATCTCCAAGATGGTGTCGCAGGGGGTTAAAGACATGTCTCCTGACTACTGTGGTATAAAAACATACCACCATCATCCCAAGACAATGGCATGATTCCCTAGTAGGGGACATTACAAGGAAGGAGTCTTAGAATTACATATGAAAAATAAAAAAATTGGCATACTAATTACCAAGCAAACTAGCAAACTACTTAAACTACTAAATAATAAAGTTTTTAACACATTGCAGCAATTGCATTAAACATTTGAATTTCGAAGTGAACAGTAAAAATGAAAAAAAGAGTGATAAAAGGCAAATGGCCTTCTTAGGTTACATTTCTGATCTTCGTCTCCATTCTATCAACAAAATCCCTCAGTTAATTACCAACGAGGCAATTCACATGGTGCTTGGGATGAATTTCTTGTTTCCACCAACAGATATCGGGTCAACACTGATATCTCCTCCCACAACCTGGCCTCTCTTCTGGACTTGTGGGGAAATAAGGTTGACATTCTGCTACTCCTGGGGGAATTTTCAAGGAAGACGTCATTCTCAACAATATAGAGGTTGTGGTTGTGGTTGAATTGGGTGTGGGTATCCCTTGCTGAATGACATACCCAAAATGTGGCAGCAAGGAGCGGCAGTGGTGAAGCACCCTTTTTTGCTCAACATGAACAATGTTGACATGGCTCATCACCATAGGTGGCGGGTGTGGGTAGAGACTCTCTACAAAAGTGGGTAGGGATTGAGGACTATGACAACTTTCAATGGTTAGATGACTTCTAGGAGATTCTACTCTCTGACGCCTTCCATGATGAAGATTAAGAGAGACATGATGAAATTGGGACAGTCCCTTTGGGCCAATTTTGACAAACACTCCTTTAATTAATTAGACAGCCATCAAAAGTCTAGGTATTTTGTATTGTCCATACTCCATACATTTTGGAATAGCCAATAAACCCTAGGTACACTCCATTTGTATCAGAGCTTTGATCCTACCAGCCTGTGGGGTAAAGCTAACATTTTGGATACATTCTAATCAAAGAGACTTGAAGAACTACAGAAGGAAGAGGACATGCCTACTGTTCAAGAATCAAGAGTTATTTTACAAAGTTGAGGCCCAAAAAATTCTAGGGCAATATCAAAGATTGTTAGATGATATCAAAGCTTGTGTTCCCTTTGAAGAGTACTTGGAGGCACTCTTGAAGTATTATCCCAATAAAAAAGGCCTATATTACATAAGGAGGTTAAGAAATGAAGAACAAGAGCCGATATTGTGTTTGAACATGTGTCAATAATTGAAAATAACGTCCAAGAAACATCCACCCAATTTTCAGGTATCAGGTATGGAAGTAATTGAACCATGTAATGATGATTCACAAGGTATGGAATGATTGAGCCATGTGATGCTGATTTGCAAGATATTAGTTTTGCTATTGTGAAGAATAATTCAACTAAGATTAACCCCCATGAGGAGGAATTGCAAGTTTATCATAAAAACTCTTAACAAAATTGGAGAGATGAAGGTTATAACCTAAAAATTGAGGCATAAGGATCACTTTATTCAAGTTCAAGGTCATTCACATGCAATGGTGTGGGTTCTAGGAGGGTGTGGGTTCTAGGAGGCTGTGTCTTTGATGGAGCTACTCCCACCACTGGCTGTAGATTCTCCATCTCTTATACATGGATAGAACAGCGGTTAAGTTTGACCATGAGCAAGCACAAGGTATGTGGTGATTTATATTAAGGGATTAACATGTTGACAAGTGCCCTTGATGAGATTTCATGGATTATATGATGTTTGATGAAGATGATAGAGTCGCCCAAAATGGGCCACACATTTTCCAGCTCTTTTGCTTTTTCCGCAATTGCTGACATGAGGGAGGAAAACTCCACGATGATACACACAGACTACTGGTAGGCCACACATTTTCTAGTTCTTTTGTCTTTGCCTTGAGAAAATTTGTGGCTTGGAACTTTAAATAATAATCAGTAATCTAACTTCCCTGTTTATGATTTTCAAAAGTTCAAATTCAATCAATTCAAATTTCCAGCATACACTAGTAGGTAAAGAAATTATGAACTGCCAATCTCAGGTAATCATATAGACGATCAGCCAGTTGGTATTGAAGATATTGATCTCAAATTAGAATGGATCACTGCTGAGGAAGAGCCCTCATTTGATAGAAATATTTAACTCTCTTGAATAAGGCTTTGATCATGACTGCAGTCATATGGAGAAGGATCTAGATATTAGCTTCCACTTCACATTTTGTAGCTTGAGAGCCTTAAAGGTTAATCATGTATGCGACTTTTACTTTGTTGTGTTGTAATAGGGTACACCATACTTGACTGATAATTTTATCCTTAAAGGGAATTTAAGTAATTGGCAATGTAGAAAGTTTATTTGTATCTTATGTTAGAAGTTTGAACTTTGTTTCTCTTTCTACAAACAATATTTGGCATGAAATAAGAATTGCAGTGTTTTTCCATATTTTTATGAGTATTTTAGCATTTTTAATTTGACATGTTTTTCCCATTTTAAAACCATGTAATTGAATTCAATTTCTGTTTGTCATATCTAATGCCGTGTAAATGTAATGCTACTATGATAAAAGGTGCTATCCATGAATATTATCTCTTAACATTTATAAGCTCTCAACTTCTAATTACAAAACCCCATTCATATTGTTTTTCATAAAATGTTGAGCATAATGTGGTAGCACATCTGAACTTAATTGTTCTAATAATAATTGCCTTTAGTCAATCGAAAGGATTAGCTACCAATGTATTGTTATTTGAACACTAAGTTCCAAGGCTTGGCCAACATTTTCTGCAGCTTAACTTGATTATACCTTTTCCAAGAATTAAAGATAATACCAAAAAAATTAAAAAAGCATGCAAACAGCATCTTTTCTACTTTCACGATATTTGAGCATGTACAGAAGCAAGTACGCAGATGACTGAAATGCAGAAAAATAACAGTAACTTTGTACAACATACTGTTGATATCTTATTTAGTGTTTCATCAACATGCTTATAGAGGATTTGAGTAATATGCAATACAGAATCTTTATTTATATCGTGTTAGAAGTTTGAACTTTGTTTTTCTTTCTCCACACTATATTTGGTATGAAATAAAAATTGTAGTTTTTTCTCCATCTTTTCTACCGAGTATTTAAGCATTTTTTTAATTCAGTATATTTCCCATTTTAACACCATATACTTGAATTCCATTTACACTTTCATTTTCTCATGTCTATGACATGTAGATGTAATGCTACTATGATAAAAAGGTGTAATCACCATACATTATATCTTTAACATTTTATAGTTTTCAACTTCTAAGTATGAAACTTCGTTCATATTGTTGTTTTTCATAGAACATCAAGATATTGTGGTTGAAAAACTGAACTTAATTGTTCGAATACTAATTGTCTTGGGTCAATCAAAAGCATTTGCTACCAATGCATCATTATTTGGACAGTAACTTCCAAGGCTTAACCAGTATTTACTACTGTTAGGACTAGGTGATATTTACCATGCAGCCATAGGACTATTGTACTTCATTTAATTAATTTAACAGTTGGTTAATTATATGTACATCTCCAAAGGATTATGGAGAAGGTTATGTAGGACATCCACATTAGGTTGGAAGGTGTTTAAAATTAATTATTATTCTCTGTGACATGGAATATGCATGTAAGGTGCATAATGTAAAGGCAAGCATCTAAGGCATCATTCAACACTTGGCATCAAGTGGAAGGAAATCTATGCAATTTTTGTTGTAAGATTTGTAAAGAGCATCTATGACATTGTAAGCAGTCTAAGATAGCATTCATGACAATGTGTAAGTTGGAGGTCTTTTTTGCATGTAGGTAGTTTTTATTTTCTCCTCTAGTGAGTTGCTTTTGTCCTCTACTGAAGTTAGCTAACCAAGATTATGAGAGAGGTCTTCAAGCTTCTAGGATGCTTGTAACTCCTTGGCACATTCCATGAGGTCTTCTTAGCATACTGACAACTTAGCTCATGATTTAAGCCCATTGAAGAAAAATCAGAAACCATCTATGGTTTCCTAATTTACATTTGCCCATATAGTGAAGCTTTGGGATAGTGAATTGTAACTTTAACATGCTTTTATGCTTCCAAAATGTTACTAAACTAAAGAGGGAAGTTGTGTACATACTCTCTATGCTCTACAATTGAGATTAATACAAACTTGTATGCTTTATTAGTGAGGTTTTTTTACCTGAAAGGATTTTCCCCACTTATAACAGTACTTTTGTGGTTTGCATGTTTTCGTAGATGCACTGTTATTTCCAATTTTATGCTTGTTCTATCATTGTTAATGAATTTGTAAACACCGAGGACCAATATCTTTTACTGTATTTTTACCCAGATCTCCAACAACTACAAACCAATGGTATTTTTCCAGGAATCAAACATAATATAAAAAACAAAAACATGTGTGAACACTACCATATATACTTTCAAAGTATATGAGCATTTAAAGAAAAAAGTATGAAGATGACTGAAATGCAAAAAATGGAAATAATTTTGTACAACATACTGTTGATAGCTTATTTAGCGTTCCATCAATCTGGACGAAGTAAGCCTCCAGAAGCATCTCCAACTCCTCCACATCAAGACCTTTAGTACCACTATGGGTTCTGCTACTTGTGCTGCTATCCACATCTCTACCTAGTGAATTGAATGTGCCACTCAATGCTTCGGCACCACTGACAGAAAAGTTGAACAAATTTTGTCCTTTAGTGTTCTACTTTAAAAAAGCATTATTTGATCAAAGGCTTATAATAAATTGATATATATAAAAGGATCTGAAATTCTTCAAAACACAATTTATCTAGGTTTCTATATATGGTAAAAGAAATATTTAACTTTTAAAAAATGCAAATATCTCACCATTCATTCTCTGCATCAAAATGAGTCAGCTCGTGCTCCATTCCACCTCTAGTACCATGAAAAGAAGAGGGAGAAGAACTCCCATCTAGTAGTTGAGTCAACTTATCTGTTAAATACATCTCAGCCATATCCTCATCATCATCAAGCAAGTGCTCTAATTCATCTCTCACCTGTAAAAACCAAACAATATAACCTTGTCTTGGAAATGTTTATAATAGATGTATTCATGCACAAAACTTCAAAATTCAAAAATATTTTATAAATATCTAAGTGAAGCAAACATTAAAGAATTTTTTATGCCATATGCAAAGCCAAGATTAGAATGCTAGAAAAGAAAAGTGGCACAGACACTGCATTTTGTTGCAAATGTTGCATTAATATCAAAGTGTGTTTTGTTCAAGAAGAAGGATTGTTGGAAATATGGTCATTGATGTCAAAGTGAGATTGTTTGAAGTATTGCCATTGTTAATGTTTGATCAGATTTAGAGGTTATGGTATTTTAATTTTTCTATATAAGATATTGATCACAAAGTCTTTATAATTTCTTCTTGAATATTAACATATATATATGTCAATCTGCAGAAATTATAATATCAATACTGATGATATGGAGAAGTAAACAATATGAAGATATTGCAATATAATGTCGATCTTATTCACTGTTGTATTTATCAGAATTTCCCAATGCTGATTACACAGTATATCGAACTATCCAAGTTCGTATATGACAGACTTCTCACACTGCAGATCACACTGCAGATCGCTCTATCTTCTCTCACAATATTCTCCGCTTTAATCACTAATCTTGACTGTACTTAATATTAACTTCCATATGTCGACTGCTCTCTATATTGTTTGTTGTGTATATCTTTGGCTTGCACTTATTGATTTCTGTACTTACCATTAGAATCGAATTCATCCATATGATATATGTTTTGATTAGACATATCTATGAACTGACATGCCTCCACGTGAACATAGTTCACGTGGAGTCATGTCTCTTCATAGACATGCTCCACTAAAAAGCAATGAACGATTACATAATCGTTGATATTAAACAGCATATTAATACTGATCCGTTTAGCAAGATGATCGATTCATTATATTGATCATTCCATTGATCAATATATTCGATGTTCATAACCAATTATAAATAATTCGATTCTCATAATCAAATCAGCATGATACAATTTATACATAAACGATATTGGTTAGACTTCTAATCGATACATAATCAGATTATTCGATTCACATAATCGACTTCATTTATGATTAAGTACATAATATTGTTCTTTAATCGATCCAAAGTATGATCGATTCACTTTATCATTCAATCATAGGCAGATCGGTGATTTGCAATGATGATTATAATCATCTCCAGAATTTCATGATTTATATATAATGATCATAATCATGTGTGTGTATGTTTAATTATATATATATATATACACATGATTATTCATAATCATGTTATGATTAACATCATCAAGGTAAATACATCAATCAGACTATATGAAAGGATAGATATCAAATGTTCACATATATGACTTCATCGGTTAGATTAATCTGACCGAAGCTACAATCATCAACAGCCATTGATGGCAAATGTCATGTCCCCTTTCTAGAGTGGACATCAGAGACGGAGGAGTTGGCCTATCATTGGAGTCTCGTAGGCTAGCAGAGGTTGATTGGAGCTCATTCAGTGCATATAGTGACTGGATTTTGGCTTTATAGGCAGTTTGGAGCCAGTTTGGAGCAATTCCTAGATTTTAGGGGATATCCCTAAATTTTAGGAGGTCGTGACAGTTACCAGTCGTGAGGTTATTCATGACCTTTCAGATGGTTTCAGTTCCAGGAGATTTGGGTGTGTTTCCTAGTTTCTAGGAGCATCCCTAGATTTTAGGGATGAGACTGCTAGTTGATCCATGATTTCCGACATCAATCACAAACAGGTGACAGGTTCAGTTTCAGGCTTTTGGTGTGTTTCGAGCTTTCTGTAGCTATTTGGATTATATTTTTAATATATTTAAATATTTCCTAAGTTAGCGTTTTAATATTTTAAATAAGGCTATGTCTATAGCCATTTCGGAGTAACAAGGGGTTTTTGGCTTCATCTGGATTCGTATGCCCATGTGTTATAGCTCGTTGGAAAGGTCTTGAACTTTTCTAAATGATTTTCACTTGCTAGGGTCCTTTTGGCGCTTGGAGTTATTTTATATTGAAAAAGTGGTGTTTTTTTCTATACTTGGGCGCCCAATATTGGGAAATATGACTTTATATTAAAGCGCACTTTTCATATATCTTTAGGGTTCAATTTGGAAGGAAAGAGATATAAGGAGAAGGAAACCTAATTTCTCATTATCTTTTACATATTGAAAACTTGTTTGGTGCGATATTGCTCTAGTAGAGCAATTCTTCAATCTGGGACGCAAACCCCATGATTGGTACTAGCCGGGACGTAGCCCTCAACTATTGATTGGCAGTGGATTCTTTTGGCATTGGCATTATTGGTCAGAGTGTATGCGCTATTCCTTGTGGAGATTCAAATTGCTTGGTGAGGGTTTCAGCAGGGTGGTTGAATTTCCCAGCTGGGGCGTGATTGTTCCAGCTTGATGCCACCATTACAGCAGGTACACTTTACGATGGAAGTGGTGAAGACTTTCATTCAGCCATAGCTGGTGTTCTTGGTTTGTGTTCATCATCTACCCTTCAGTTGGCGCCATTATTGGATGTAAGCACATCCCCAGTGCGTAGGGAATAATCTGGATATTATAAATCAGAAATCTGCCTGGTATGATTTGTATCAATTCTGATTTAATTGAATGTTCTTACTTGTTTCAGCTTCCCTCCTTATTTGTTGTTCTTTATTCATTACTTGCTTATATATTCAAAAAAATACAAAAAGAAACCAAACATTCTGCAACTTCTCTCTATTCTGTAAGACCATCAGCAAAATCACAGGAAAATATAGTTTATTATTTTAAAAATTACAGCAGATCAGCAAGGGGATCCATCAGGGATCTTTCAGTCGTATCAGAGCCTACATCCTACTAGCCTGTAGGGTTTATGAGAAATTGTCACATCTGGATATTGGATAAAAAGTTTTGATAATTCATTTCAGCATCTGGGTACTGGATAAAAGGTTTTGATAATTCATTTCGGCATCTGGGTAGTTGATAAAAAGTTTTGATAATTCATTCCAGCATCTGGGTATTTGATAAAAGGTTTTGATAATTCATATCAGCAACTGGGTAGCTGTCAGCCTACACATTTATGCTTACAGTTGACAGCTGGTAAGACAATACGTTGGTCAAAGTCCCAAAATTGTTGAGAACAAACTTTATTTCAACCTCCGGGATCCGTTGGGATATCAGTTTAGTTACAGGTAAATACCATGGCTAGAACTAAAATTGGGCACTCATCTTCTCCAACACGTAAAAGTAAGATGCCTCCTACCAAGATATTTAATGATATAGTTATGAGCAGCTATCATCAATATTGTTCTCTTCCTAAGATGATACGTGAGCTCCTTTCCTTCACACAATTTATGGGTGTACCCGGAGCAGACGAAGATAACTTGGTAGCTACAAGTTCAGATCAGTGGCAAAGAAGGAAAGAAGAATCAAGGGTGCAGGAATCAGGAATGGACAGAGAACTTTCATTTAGGGGTAATATACCTCTACATAAGAATGTTTTGGTGCCCTCAAGTTCCGATGAGTGGGACAAGAATTTATGTGATGGTTTTGTTAGACATGTGGATTCAACTCAAGGAGACATTAGGACAGCTTTGGATAATGAATTGTCCTCACTTTCCGTATAGGGGATTTCCCAAGAGGCAACTAATTTAGAGGTTAGCAATTCTGATTTTCATGACAGCAGTGAGGTACCTTTGCATCAGCTTGAGGTATCAATGTCTACACCTGTACAAGATGGTGCCAATGGGCTGTCACATGAAGGTATTCAAAATTCAAGTACCAATGATGCTTTGAATGTTGAGAACTCATATCATGATGATTCTGATTTTATAGATCAGACATTAGAATCCAGCCCAGTATGTTCTCTTAGTAGCACTGGACCCCAGGATCGTGAGTCAGTGGGTTGTGCGGACACATGGGATGTAGAAGAGAGTGATGACAATGCATTTTCAGCAGTATCATCATTGATGGATGTGGTGTTCTCAGAGGCATGGAGCAGCAGTACTTTGGATGAGGTTGTCTCCATGGCCGAGTGCATACACGATGTTGACTACAGAGAGGTACAGGATACAGATACAACTTCTTTCCACAATGTAGATTTTGAGTTTGTACAGTTACAGGAGAGCCAACATTCTCAGACTCCTCATCACCTGATTGGACAACTCAAGGTTGACGACAGGAGTATAGACACAGTTATTGAGCATTTCAATGTCGCTCGCCAGTTGTTGGCTACACATAGTTGGAGCACCCTCATGATTGATGAGCAGGGCAGCAGTGATTTTTCCTTACCAAAGTTTCATGTTCTTTATGGAGACATTGGGATACTGAAGCATGAGTATTTACAATTAGTGGCTGACCGAGATTATCTCCTTCAGAGGGATTTTATTAGTTATGGTGCTTTGTTGAGGGAAGAGGAGGAAGTTGATATCCTCTCTCAGGAGCTTGAGGCGATTGTTGTTGCATGGGAGGATACCCAGTTGTCCCTTCAGGAAGCAAACTCCAGATTGGAGGAGCTTTCTGATAGATTGAGAGTGGCACAGACATCATCAGTAACAGATACAGTACAGTGTTCTACTGTGACACTGTGAGATTCACCAAAGAGTTGTGATTTGACTCACGATATTACTCCATCATTGTTTTCACAGGCAACTAGCAGTTTGTCAGCTGGTTGGGAGTATGATACTCCTGTTGACTTATTTCCTTCTCTAGAAAGCAAATCTTCTTTTACACCTCTTACAACTGATGAGGGAAACCAGTATGTTTCACCACAGAGCCACAGTGCTCAGTTGAGGTGTATTTTGGATTTTGGATCTCAGACATATGAGTTGTCTTTGGATTCATGGTTTGAGAGCAGTGGGAGTGATGATGAGTTTGATGGACAAGATTATGAGACAGAGCCATTGAGTGAGCCTACGAGAGTCCATTTAAATTACCTCGCGAGGAGTGCACTTCAATTCTCTTTTAGTCCGATTGTAGATGATTGGATAGTTCGCAGATGTGAGTTGGTTCGGGACTTATACTATCCGTGTTGCGATAGTGATCTCCCATCTTCAGAGGATAGAGTTATTGATTGCAAGCACCTGATCCAGCAGTTTGGGATGGATTGTTTGCGGGATCAGCAAACAATCAACCGTTATGATGAGCAGCGACCGTCAGAGTTTGTTAAGTGTGAAAGTGCAGGAAAATATGTTTATCATCCTGTTGTGACGTTTTCACACATCGCCCCATTGCAAATGGGGACCCATGTTTTTTGCTTTTTAGGGTTTGTTTTCTAGGTCTTTTAGGGTTTTGTTAGTTGGCCTTTGCATTTTGAGTGCTGTCGGGGAGATCAATAGGATAGCAAGTCCGGCTTGAGTGATGTCCTGATCCTGAAATTTGGCTAAGTCTGGAATGTCCTGATCCTGAATTTGACTAAGTCTGGAAACTGAAAAACCTCCAAAAACTAGATTTTGCAATATAACTCCTGGAGGTCTGAAACCACTCTCAAACATCCTGAAAGTATATATGGAATATAACTTAAAGTATCCTTCTATGTTTCTTCTTTCTTATACTTAAATGTTATATTCCATAAAAGTTATCCTGATAGAGAGTTCGAAAAGTCAAATTTCGCTCCTGTCCTTCGCTGAGGATCCAGAGCGAATTTCGCTCCTGTCCCTCTCCAAGGGTCCAAGGCGAAGCGCTCCTGTCCCTCACCAAGGGACCAGGGCGATAATACTTATTTGAGACATTCCTGACCTTGTTTGGACGAATTGAGACATCAAAGGCATGGTGAAGGGCAAAATGAGCATGATGGAGCATCCAGACTTGATCAAAAGCAATGAAATGATGAAGTTTTTGCCTAGAAGGTCAAATTCGCTCCTGTCCCTCACTGAGGGACCAGAGCGATTTTATTCATATGCACATTTTTAGACCTTGTTTGGACATTAACTTTTATTCATAGCATGAAGCAGGATGATATCTTCCCTAGCAAAGACATTTCATGGTGAAAAGTGAAGCATTTGGGCCTGGAGGACAAAAATCGCTCCTGTCCCTCACTGAAGGACCGGAGCTTGAAATCCAAAATTGCCTTGTCCTTGAAAGATTTGAACGATTTCGCGAATTGAGAAGATCAAAGGAGATGCATTTTATCAGTTGAATATAACTTGAAAGTGCAATCATGAGGAAAATTGACCCTAGAAGCAAAATCGCTCCTATCCCTCTGCCAGGGACCAGGGCGAATTTAAGTGATAGCTCCCGTCCCTCTCCCAGGGACCAGAGCGAAATTCCTCATGAGGCATGTTTTGGGCAAAAAGCAAGCAAGTTTTGAGTTTGAAGCAAGAAAGGAGGATGAAATGAACCCGTTGAAGACAAATTGAAAATTACAAGACATCAATAGGAGACTCAAATTGGCCTAGGCGCTCCTGTCCCTCAGTCAGGGACCAGAGCGATTTTTGCCTTAGGTCAATTTCTCGCCAAGTTTGAACAAACTCCCGGCCATGGATGAATGAAAGGGGACACAACGAGTCTATTGAAGATAATTTTTGAAGTTAGCAAAGTGTGATGGAGCCTACAAGTCCAAATTCGCTCCTGTCCCTCAGTAAGGGACCAGGGCGATATTCATTTTATTAGCCAGTTCATTCAAAAATCACGCCAAGTCAAGGACGTACAAGGTTGCACAAGGTCGAAGATATCATTTGGAAGGCAACGAACAAGAAGCAAAGGTTGAAAGATAGCAAATGTTGGCTAGAGCATAAAATTCGCTCCTGTCCCTCACCAAGGGACCAGGGCGAAAACCATTTAAACATCGAATATGCCTTGTTAACGACAAGTAGAATATGCATGAAGCGAAGGGATAACGTCATTGCTTGCCATATAATGAAGATTGGTGATTGAAGAAGCAAGATCAAGGAGAAAACACCAAGATCGCTCCTGTCCCTCACCAAGGGACCAGGGCGATATCAACCTCAGGAGGCACTCATCCACAAAATCAAATCAATCAAGCTCGAGGTTCTAAGCGAAAATGCCAGTTTCAACGTAAAGATGGAGATTTTGAACGTCAAAGGCGAAAATCAAAGGCTAAAATGGAAGTTCGCTCCTGTCCCTCAGTCAGGGACCAGGGCGATAATGGTTTGTATCTTTCCACCATCTCCAAGTTTTGGCGTTAAAACTTTTTTTTGAATTTTATTAAACGCTAGAAAAATCGATAAATTGGAATATTCAATTGATAGCATTTAAAAATTAACGCATGAGCATTTAATTGATTAATTTTGCCTATTTAAAAAAAAAACGAATTAATTAAAAACGATGGCATTTAATTAATTAATTATTATTTTAAATGAAAACTTGGAGCGCTTGGATTTACTTGTTTTATTCTTACAAAGTCGGCCTTTGGTTTTATTTTAAAATTGCTTTTAATCACCTTATTTTGCAAAAGTCGGCCTAAGGTAATGCATGGGGTAAGCGCCTATAAAGGGAAGGTGATAATTTCATTTTCAAATCATCATTTCACCTTCATTCATATGCGATTTGGAGAAGACAAAGAGAGGTGCGATTTGTATTTACAAGGAGTGAATTTCATAAAGGAGAAGTGTGAATTTAGCAAAGGGAGTGCGAATTTGAAGTTAAAGTGGGGCGAACTTGCCAAAGACTACATTGAAGACCCCCCCCCAAAGGTGGCAAATTACTAAAGAGGATCGCTCATTTGAAGGAGATCACGTTGAAAGTTTCAAACATTAATTTTTGCCTAGGCGATTTTCTTCATTTTGCATTTTTTGAGTTAGCTCTCAAGTAAGGTATGGCAAGATCCCTTGTTTTAATTTTAAATTTTGATCGTCATAGCCTTAAAGTTTGAATTTTGAAATTTTGAATTGTGATAGCTCAATCGTTTTTTAGGAAATGATAACTCAAGGACTTATCATGAAGTTTCCTAAATTTAATCTCTAATCTAGTTATTCATTGCAAAATCATGTTACTAATTTTGAAATGTTGTGTAGGCATCAAATGGAGATCTCATCAAGGAAAATCAAGCCAGATCAAGGACGGTCTCCTCAAGGACGATCAAGCAAGGACAAGGGCGGCCTCCTCCAATCCAGCGTTTCAAAGCAGGGTACAACAGTCATCCTGCACATCAAGGACACAAGAAGTTAGAACAAGGGTTCGTTGAAGAAGCAGATAGTTCCAGATGAATTAATTAAAGCTAGCTTCTCAACAACACCAAGTTGAATATTTACCAAGTTACAAGTGTCAGACGAGGTGGCATCCTAGTCATCACTTCTCCAGTCAGTGTAGTCCACCTCAGCATGTCCAGATTCAATGTACCTAACTCACGGAAGGTGGCACAAACTCCGATGTACCTACCCCGGCTATTCATTGGTCGAATTTTCTAGAGAGGACATGTGTCCAAGCAATACAATTTTATCATTGGTCAAGCATTAAATGTTATGTAATGGTTGTAACAAACCCTAATTAGGGTTTTCATTGTAAAATCTTGGCCATTGATCTCGAATTGATCTAAGCCATCAAATTGTATTGTGGGCACTATATAAGCCCTGGCATTTCATTTTGTAAAGGCATTAGAAATTAGCAATAGTTAGAATAGTTAGGAATAGTTGGAAGCAGTTAGAAGATAGAGAGAGAATAGCAATTAGAGTAGAGTAGAGAGAGAAGGCAAAGATTGTTGCCAAGATGTTGTTGTAAAAGACTTGTAACTTCATTGAAGAAATGGTGAAATTTATGGGTCGATTCGACAATTTGCATGGTCTTTATACTTCTCATGTTTGATTTTATGATTAGATGAGTGGAAGAAATGTGCTTGATAGATGGTGAAATTCGTATATCCATACTACTAGCAGTTTGTTGATTGCAGACTTGCCTTGCGTAGTCAACTGGAATCATTCAGCTTAAGCTTAACTTCAATTGTCCCTTCTTCATCGATATGCATCAACCTGATGGTGTCTATGCCTGCAGTGATGATTTGAACATCATAAAGCTTTCCTTCGAAGATCGCACTAACCTTGTGGAGATGTTCCTATGATGTCAAAACAAGACTTAGTTAGAATTTCATCAAAGATCATTCATTGCTCTTACATTCTTAGTGTTAGGATTAGATCCTCTCTTCGCCCTCATCCTTTTTCCATTTTTTCAAATCTAAGCTAGTAAGAGCCTGTGTTCCAGCAAAGCAGATCAGAAGTTCAATCATCAAATGTAAGTCCCCTTGTGATTCCAGCAAATCACATCATACCACAGAGAGCTTATCCACACGTAGAGACCCTACATACAAGAACCTTGAAGTCATCCTGATTGATCCTTTTTCGCGATATCTTCAGCAATCAGAGGCTTTACTCAAGAGAGGATAAGGTACCTTTAGGTATTTTATTCTGTGTTTGATAGTGTACAAAATACACGTCAACACATCCGTTGAAGAAGCACCATCTAGAAGGTGAAATCTTGTTGAAGGGGTTGGTGCCTCCTAAAAGAAGAGATTGGTGTCTCTTGCTGAGTTGGTGCTCAGTTGTGAGGATCGGTGTCTCTTGCTGAGTTGGTACCTGCAAATTCTGTAAGTGAGGATTGGTGCCTGCATATATTGTAACATCTTTTTATTTATGTTGTGGTTGGATTTGGATAGTAGATCCAAACAATCCTTCTCTGTGGTTTTTCCCCAAAAAGATATCCACGTAAATCTCTTGTTCTTAGTTGTATGGATCTTGCGTGTTTGTTATTATTGTGGTTGTTAAATTTTAAATAAGTAAAAGTTTGTATTATACTGATTCATCCCCCCTCTCAACATAAGTGTGTGATCAACAATTGCTAGGAGAGCAGGTTCCTTCAAAAATAGTCTAACTGATAGAAGGTAGATCTTGAGAGCACATATGGATAGTCAAGAAGGTTTTTCCTCAAATAGAGCTTTGTTGTTTGAGAGAACAAACTATACATTCTGAAGCATAAAGATGTGAACTTATCTAATGGCTCTTTGCTTTGATATTTAGCAATCAGTAGTGAATAATTATACAACTCCAACATCTCCACTAGTGGATCGAGTTGGAAAGAAGGCTAGTGAAAACAATGTAAAACTCATGAATGTTTATCTTGTGTGATTTGTCTAGATTAAAGTTTTTCAAGGTAACAAAAGAAATATGGGAAAAACATGTGGATCTTCCGTGTTTGTTATTATTGTGGTTGTTAAATTTTAAATAAGTAAAAGTTTGTCTTATACTGATTCATACCCCCTCTCAACATAAGTGTGTGATCAACAATTGCTAGGAGAGTAGGTTCCTTCAAAAATAGTCTAACCGATAGAAGGTAGATCTTGAGAGCACATATGGATAGTCAAGAAGGTTTTTCCTCAAATAGAGCTTTGTTGTTTGAGAGAACAAACTATACATTCTGAAGCATAAAGATGTGAACTTATCTAATGGCTCTTTGCTTTGATATTTAGCAATCAGTAGTGAATAATTATACAACTCCAACATCTCCACTAGTGGATCGGGTTGGAAAGAAGACTAGTGAAAACAATGTAAAACTCATGAATGTTTATCTTGTGTGATTTGTCTAGATTAAAGTTTTTCAAGGTAACAAAAGAAATATGGGAAAAACATAAAAACATCTATGAAGGTGATCACAAAATTAAAGCTAAGCTCCCAACCCATAGAAGACAATTTGAAGGCTGAAAAATGAAAGACGAATGAAACATTGTAGACTATCTCCTTCGTGTGGATGAAATTGTTAACACCATCAAAGGACTTGGTGAAAAGGTTGAAGATTCAATGACTATATAAAAGGTGTTAAGGTCTCTCCCCTCGAGATTTGTTGCAAAAGTTTCCACCATTGAAGAAATACAGAATCTAAATTCATTAACAATGGACGAATTGCATGGGATCCTTATTGCATATGAAATGAGGATTGGAAATTAGAAGCCATCAAAGAGAGACAAGTAGGCTTCAAAGAGGGTGAAAAATGAAGAGCTAAATCAAGCAATGAGTCAAATGCAGAGGAAGTCTCATTTTTGAAAAAGATGAAGAAATGATCTGGCAAACACAAAGTTAAGCTACCATTTTAATGTTTTAACTGTAGTAAAATAGGACATTTTTATGTTGTGTCCATAAGCAAAAAAGAATGATACTAATGATGAAGGAGATCATAACAAGATGAAAGGGAGCAAGCATCATCAATATAAGAAGAAAAATAAATTCCATAAGCACAAGAAAAGCCTCTATTCCAAAAGGGATAGTAGCTCGTCTAAGGAGAATGATAAAAGTGTTTGAAACTATGACAAAGAAGAAACTCTATTCATGGTAGCAAAAACAAGGGTTCATGTCATGAAAGGTGAAGACAACTATGTGAAAGAAAAGATTCAAAAGAGGAGGAAGATGCTGAAATTGGAGAATGAGTGGATCTTGAAGAATAACTCATCTATGTTGTAAGAGATATCAGGAAGCCTAAGAAGAAGAATCTGAAACACAAATGACAGCTGCAAAAATATGAAGAGATTCAAAAGCAAAAATGTCACAAGTCCTTGAGGAATTAGAAAAGATTATCTTCAGCCTAAAGATTCAACTAGAAGAGGCAAAGAGGTTACAAGAGATGTTGAGAACTCAATTGAAGACAAAGAAATTTTATTATTATGATTTAATTTTGTAGGGCCAACCTATGTGTTTAATGTAATTAATTTTGGCATCCAAAGCGGTGTAAAGAGCTGAAGTGTGTTTGTAAGTATGAACTATGATTAAATGTTTAATCATTAGAATTCATAGCGGAGTAAATTTAATGCGGAGCAAATTTAAAGCAGAAAAGATTTAAAACAGCAAAGATTTTGTGAAGTGTGAAAGTGCAGAAAAGATTCATAGCAGAGTAAATTTAATGCAGAGCAAATTTAAAGCAGAAAAGATTTTGTGAAGTGTGAAAGTGCAGAAGAATATGTTCATCATCCATTGAAGAAGCAACATCTAGAACGTGAAATTTTGTTGAAGAGGTTGATGCCTCCTAAAATAAGAGATTGGTGTGTCTTTCTAAGTTGGTGCTTAGTGTTGTGCCTTGCACACACTCCTTGTCACAGAAAGGTCCCCCTTTGTTGCTTGCCTCTTCGAGATCCGGTAGGGAGTCTTGGTTTAGTTTGCAGAGTTAGGTGCAATGTAAAATCAATATGGTCAGCATATGCCATAGGATTTGAGGAGAAGTTCATGCATTTTGTTTCACAATGCCAAGCTTTGTCTTGGAAGAAGTTGGAGATTTTAAAAGGGAAATTTAAAATGGAGTTGCACTCTTGCCTCTCAGAGTCAAAAAAATTTCCCCTTAAGAGATAAACTAACAAAAGTGAAATAAGGGGAAATGCATCAAAATGTTAAAAGGCAAATTTCTTCATTTTGCTTGTAAAAGCCGAATTTTTCCCCTTTGTGGCTAAGTGATGAAATAGAGGGAAAATAAAAAGGGGGTGTTAAAACATTAGCTTATTTTTCACCTTTTTGCTCACCAGGCCAAGTTTCTCCCCAAGGCGTGAAAAAGACTAAAAGAAAGGCAAAGTTTGCATTTTCCTTGCAAAGACCGAAGTTTTCCCCAAAGTTTCATGCCAAAGCCAAAGTTTTGCCTAAGGAGGCGAAGGTAAAAATTGTTAATTTTAGTACTTTCAGATTGAATAAAACTCAGAAAATCAGAATTAGTTTAAACTAGGTTAATTAATTTATTGTTTTCCAGATTTAAGCATAGTAAAGGAAATGAAATACAAGAGGACAAAGCACAGTTACCCTGGGAAAACCTCCTAGGAGGAAAAACCCAGCCAAAGAGATCCTCGGATCTGATTATAGATTATGGTAATGCAATTGTTACAACACTTATCTCAAGAACTTGTAGAAGTAGATGTTTCTGTCACAGAAAGAATGGCAGATTGCTTTACTGTCATGTGTGTGTTTGTTGCTAATAGCTTGCTCCTTCTTTTAACCCAGGTTTACAAATCCTCAAGAACTTTGCACAATCTTAACTAAGTTCGCCTCCTCCTAATGATGTAATTCACGCCTCAACTTGAAGACTTTCTTCCTGAAGTTCGCATTCTCCAGACTTGTGTATTTCGCATGAAGTTAGTGCTACGATTGATTATTTGTGGTGAGAGTTGAATGCTTATTTATATAAGGAGCAAACCCCTTTTAGCATGTCGGCTTTTGCAAAATAGAACCCTTTTAATTATTTAATTTACTAATTGCTTAATGCAAAGTTAGGATAGGTCCTATCATGAGGCGTGTATGTTTTAGTGTAGCGTGGAGGTGAGACGTGGAGGTTTAGGGCCCAGCCCTTATGCGTTGGAGGTTTAGGGCCCAACCCTAATTACAAACAACACTCCCTCTTAATTAGGGATGAGAACATAACCATAATCTTCCATCTTGCACACATGCAAAGGATGGATTACATAATCAGAATATTGTAGTCTTCCATCTTGCATACAAGCATATAATGGAACTACATAACCTTCCAGTTTGCACACAAGCATAGACTGGACCCACCTTGCACTGCCCGCAGAGGGTGGAGAGGATCCCTTTCTACCATCTTACATTGCCCGCAGAGGATGGTCAACAATTAGACTTCTCCCTGAGAAGTTTACAATACCACCTTACATTGCCCGCAGAGGGTGGTTAATATTTACAATACCATCTTACATTGCCCGTAGAGGATGGTTAATAATTATACTTCTCCCTGAGAAGTTTACAATACCACCTTACATTGCCCGCAGAGGGTGGATTTATACAATACAAAGTATCACTGAACTTGAGACTCCCTCTCAATCGGAGTTTCATTTTCTACAATACCGAGTCTATCCCTGAAGTACACAAACTTCACTTCGGATAGAGGCTTGGTAAGGATATCTGCAACCTGCTCATCAGTGCTGACGTATTTCAGCTGAATGGCACCCCTTTGCACCATATCCCGAATGAAGTGATAATGGGTTTCCACATGTTTTGACCTGTCATGAAACACTGGATTGATAGACATTTTAATACAACTCTGGTTATCACAGTGAATAACTGTAGGGTCCCATGGTTGACCAAACAGTCCAGCAAGAAGCTTACGAAGCCACACTGCTTCTCTGGATGCTACACTTGCTGCAATATACTCAGCTTCAGCAGTACTCAATGCCACTGAGGATTGTTTTTTGCAGGCCCAAGAGATCACTGCAGAACCCAAGCTGAAACAAATACCGGAGGTACTTTTCCTGTCTTTGACGCTTCCAGCCCAATCTGCATCAGAATAACCTTCCAAGGTTATTGGAGTGTTACGTGGATACTTCAGCCCAAAGCCAACTGTGCCCTGCAAGTATCTTAGAATATGCTTGGCTGCAACAAGGTGAACATGCTTGGGCAAACTCATGAACTGACTGAGAGCATTCACAGCAAAACATATGTCCGGTCTAGTGTTAACTAGATACATCAGTGATCCAATCAACTGTCGGTACTCGGATGGATCTGCAAATTCAGAGTTAGCTGCAGAAACACTTAACTTCTTTAAGTTAGATTCCATAGGAGTAGACATTGGTTTACAATCCATCATTCTAAATCTTTTCAAAATGTCAATAGTATACTTCCCTTGACTTAGAAAGATTTCGTTAGATCTTTGCCATACTTCTAGACCTAGAAAATAATGCATTAGACCTAAATCTTTCATTTCAAATTCTGAAGCTAATTCTTTCTTGCATCTAATAATAAGTTCATCTTTACCAGTCAAAAATAAGTCATCCACATAAAGAACTAGAATTAGCATTTCATCATTGGCTACTTTAAAGTAAATGTTAGGGTCAGCATCATTTTTACAAAAGCCTAAACTTAGCAAATATTTATCAATTCTTTCATACCAAGCACGAGGAGCTTGTTTAAGACCATATAGAGCTTTCTTTAACCTGCACACATGGGTTAATTTATCCTGAATCTCATATCCCTCAGGTTGCTCAATATAGACTTCTTCTTCAATGACACCATTGAGAAAGGTAGTCTTAACATCCATCTGATGTAGTTTCCAACCCTTAGAAGCAGCAATAGCAATTATTGTTCTAATGGAAGTATATCTAGCAACAGGAGCGAATGTTTCTTCATAGTCTATGCCTTCCTTTTGGGAAAAACCACGCGCTACAAATCTAGCCTTATATTTTTCAATACTACCATCAGCATTATGTTTAATTTTAAATAACCATTTAGAGGAAACAACAGACTTACCTTTGGGTCTGGGCACAAGGTCCCATACATCATTCTTGATGATTGACTGATATTCTTCATCCATAGCAAGCTTCCAGGCATGATGACTTAAGGCTTCTTCAACATTGCAAGGTTCAGTTTCAATGAGATTACACATTAAAGAAACATAGTTAGAAAATACCTAAAGTCTCTTAGTTTCACGGAAGGTGCCACTTGGAGCAGCAAATCTTTCAGCTTCTTGAATGGTGTTTCTTACCCAAAGTGGTCTCTTCTTGGTAATGACAATGTCACTAGGAATATCAGTGGGATTCATGGGTTCTGGAGGATCATCATGATCATCTTGTGGTGGAGGTTCAACTTGCTCACTCTGAATCTCAGGGTTAGTATCAATGTTCATATTTTGATTATCATCATATTCATCAATAACACAAGAACCTTTCGATTTCTTAAACGCAATGTCTTCTTCAAATTTAACATCCCTACTTACCTCAACATACCTTTGACCTGGGATGTAAATCCTGAATGCTTTGGAGGATTCACTGTATCCGACTAGCATGCCTTTCTTTCCGGAGGGTTCCAACTTTGATCGCTTTTCCTTGGGCACATGAACATAGACGGGACTTCCAAAGATCCTGAGGTGACTAATGTCTGGTTTGAATCCCATGAAGGCTTCTTCCGGGGTCATGTTCTTTAAAGCACGATGAGGACATCTGTTTTGGATATATACTGTTGTTCTAGAAGCCTCAGCCCATAGGAAGGTCTACAAGTCTTGATCGTGAATCATAGCCTTTGCAGCCTCCACAATGGTCCTATTCTTTCTTTCAGCAACACCATTTTGTTGAGGATTGTATGGAACACAAAACTCCCTCTTAATTCCTGACCCAACACAAAAATCATGAAAGCTACCGGAGGTGTACTCACCTCCATTGTCAGATCTTAAACATTTGATTCTTTTACCAAAGAGGTTTTCAGTTAATGCTTTAAACTCCTTAAATTTACTTAAGACTTCATCAGATTCTTTAGATTTCAAGAAGTGGATCCAAGTTTTCCTAGAGAAATCATCTATGAAGATTACATAATAAAGGAATCCACTAGGAGATGCTATAGACATAGGACCACATAAATCAGAGTGAACAAGTTCTAGTTTGTCTTTAACTCTATTTTCACTTTTATGAAAAGGACTTTTAACATTCTTACCAATAGCACAACCTTTACAAGTGTTATCATGAATTTGACTGAGTTTAGGCATACCTTTGACTAACCTTTCAAGGGATGGAAGGGCTTGATAATGTAGATGTCCAAGTCTTCTATGCCATAACTCACATGATTCCGGGGCCTCATTAATGAGAGCTTGAATAGGGTTAGTAGAGAGCTTATAAAGACTATCATATCTATGACCAATTATACGAGCAGATTCAAAACTATCTTTCTTAGACCAAGCAAGAACTTTTCCTTCAGAAAATGCAATTTGATAACCTTTATCTTCTAGAGCAGAAATGGAAATTAGGTTTCTTTTAATTCCAGGAACAAACAATATATCACTAAGATGCAAGGAAATACCAGAATCTAATTTTAGAGAAGTAGAGTCAGAACCTCTTACCGAATAACGAGCGTCATCACCAATTACTACATGAAGGCTGGTATCCTTTTCTACTAGGCCTGAAAGATGATCGCAGTAACCTGTGATGTGTCTGGAGGCACCACTGTCAATCAACCATGTATTGCTATCTAAGGGAACACTGCTAGATAGAGCGGAGATGAATAAGAAGTCATCATTTTGTTCTGAGACTTCATTTAGGTTTGCTTCACTTTGGTTAGGGTTAAACTGACATTCCTCAGCATAATGACCAAATTTGTCACATCTAAAACATCGCACACGTGAGGTATCTCTTGGTTTCTTCCAAGGGTGTTGGGAACTAAAGGATCTGGAATCCCTATTTCTTCTAGGTTAAGGTTGCTTCCAATTTCCCCTTTTCTTGCATTGAGTTGCAAGCATGTGATGTTCATCTACATGGGGGCTCTTGGATTGACTCCTTGTGAAGAGGCGAGACTCTTCCTGGATGCAATCATTCTTAAGGCGATCAAGAGTAGGTAACTCCGACCGACCACTTACGGTTTGGATAAATGACTCCCAAGAGTGAGGTAGACCATTAAGGGCAATCATGACAAGGTCTTTATCTTCCATGTTATGGCCAATTAAACCTAGCTGATTCTTTAGTTCTGAAATTTTTATGAAATAGGAAATAACAGAATCTTCTTTAGCCATTTTGATATTAAGTAGTTGTTGTCTTAACATAATTTCCCTACTAAGATTGTTAACTTCATATGTACCTTGTAGATGGCTGAACATTTCCCTTGAAGTGGTGAATGAGGCAATAGAGGTGACGAGGTGGTCTTTGACTAAATCAATGAGAATCTTCCTGGCCTTGATAGCATCCCTTTTGAATTGTTTCAACTTCAAAACCTAACACAATTTTTGAGGTGAAAAATCGCACACAATCCAAGATACGAATCAAAACACAAAACTTCATTTTTGAGGAGAAATGGTAAAACCCACCAAAAATTTTTAAGGATTAAAATTATTAAAACCCATCAAAAATTTTGTAAGAAAAAAATTTCTTAAAAACCCCACCAATAATTTTTTAAGGGACAAAATTACAAACCCACATTATTTTTAGGAAAAATTATAAAACCCTAGACGGCTGTAGAAAACATGAACCAAACCGATGAATTCGTAGCCTGCATAGGAGAGGAAAGACAAGAGGGGAAAAAAACCCTCCATCGTAGAGAAAACACCCCGAAAGATGCAAAAATCCGTTGCACAAACGACAACCCACAAGCCGCCGCACAAGAAAAAGGAGATCTAGGGAGATGTGGTTTCACAGCCAGTCGTCACACTACAAAAACAGTGGTCGCAAACATCATAACTCGTCTGAAAAAACACGGAGAAATATGCAGTCGCACGGGAGGAAATGCAGAAGGTCGTGGAAACAAAGCAACAAACACAGACAATCATCGTGCAAAGAAACGCGAACACACAGAGCTGAAAACACTGCGGACAGAGACTAAAAGCCGAGAAGAAACCTGCGATTTTAATCTACAAACGACCTTACAGAGCCGCGAACCCTCACACGGAATATTAAATGCATGCAACAACCAAACACGAAATCTGCCCAGAGGAACAGACGAAAAAAAAAAAAACTCACACAAAAGAAACAAAATAGAAAGCGCGACCTAGGGCACAGCTTCGTTACAATTTGCAGACTCAAAACTTGTAGGTAGAACACCCACGAAAATCCACATTTCTGGGTTTTTTGATTCCTCATTTGGATCACCCTCAGAATTTTTGGGGTCCTCGAAAATTCATACATTGGGATCCATGCCAAAAAAAATTTGATCAGTCTTGATATTTGTGCCAATTTTCTATCTCATTTTTATGCATGCGTCACATTCACACAATTTCACGTGTTGAACAACTCCTACCTCGATATTCGTGTTGCCATTCGATCAACCAGCTTTGACCTCAGCTTTTCGTGATGGCATCTCTTACAAATATTATACTTGAGGGGAGTTAGAACTTCAATGGCAGAAACTACAATACCTGGAAGCAACGGATGCTCACAATATTTGGGTATCGTGTCATCGATCAGTTGGTCCTTGGAAAGACCAAACGTCCTTTTGCAGTAGGTCTTGATCAAACCAAGTTTGATGAACAAAATCATGAAGTTGTCATGCTCATCAAGCTCTAAGTGACCGACGATCAGCTTCCTCAGATACCTTCCAGCAAAACAGTTATCGAGATATAGAAGCATCTCAAGATGCTGCATGAGACGACAGATAAGACCAGAGCTTTCTTTCTGAAAAACATGCTCTTCTCTATGGTCATGGATGAGCACAAATCCCTTCAGGAGCATCTCAATCGGATCAAGGACATTCGTGACCAGTTAGAAGCCATCGGTCAAAATATGGAGGAAGAGGACATGGTTGTCATCACCTTGAAAAGTTTGCCAAAGTCCTACGAGCATTTTGTCGAAACACTCAACATCACCTCAACCGATGTTGATCTGAAGTTTGCTAATCTCTGCACTAATCATTTGCAGCCAAATCCTTTCATAAGGATAAAGGCAAATCTCAGTCTTCTCAACAAAAGAACTCTGCTTCATCATCAAAATGCTTGAAGAAGAAAAGTGTTCAGTGCAATAACTGCCATAAATTTGGTCATATGAAACTTGAGTGTTGTAAACACTTGGTTGCACAAGCCAAGCAGAGTGTTTTACAGCCGAAATTAAATGTAGTGGAGCACATTGAGCAAAGCGAGTCTACCTTTTATGCCTTCACGGCTAAAAGACCTGCAAACCATGTCAAATCTTCTGCTTGGTATATCGATTCAGGTGCCTCATGCCACTTCACTCATCGCCAGGATTGGTTCACTGACTTTCAGCCTTACTCCAATCCTGATATTTTTGGAGGGGAAGAGTACACAATTGTTGGAAAGGGCAATGTGCAGATTCAGTCTGGAGGGAGGAAATTGATTTTCCTCAACGTGTACTATTTTCCAGGAATGGAACTCAACCTTCTCTGTCAGTCAAATTCTGAGACATTCTCCTTGCCTCAACGTGACCTTTAGTTCACATCAGTTTAGTATCATTGATCAGGAGACTCAGTCTACTCTTGTTGTGGGTCTTGAAGATCACGGTCTATTTAGACTAGTTGATTCTAGTGATTCTCAGGAGCTTGCCATGGCAGCTAAGCACTCCTCTGTTAGTACACTCTAGCATCAACATTATGGTCACTTAAATGTGCACTATCTTTCTCAGCTTGTTCGAGAAGATCTTGTTATTGGATTGCCAGAAATTCAAACCCAGAACCTCGAAGTTTGCGGAGCATGTCAGGCTGGCAAGAAGCATCGGACTCCATTTTCGAATGGCGACTCCTAGAGAGCTTCTAAGGTACTAGAACTGGTCCATGCTGATATTTGTGGACCTATGGCTACTCCTTTTGTTACTGGGTCCGAGTATTTTCTACTTTTTGTTGATGATTATAGTAGAAAGATGTGGGTGTATTTTCTTCATCAAAAATCAGGAGTGTTTGTTTGCTTTCAAAAGTTCAAAGCATTAGTAGAAAAAGAGTCTGGTCAACCTATTGTTACTCTTTTGTTTGATAATGGGGGAGAATTTTGTTCTTCTACCTTCTCCCATTTCTATGAACAACATGGCATCAAGCACTAACTAACTCACTATACCTTACACCCCTCAGCAAAACGATGTCGTTGAGCAAATAAATTGCATGATTACCGAAATGGCCCGGTCTATGCTTGAACACAAGAGTGTTCCGAAGAATTTTTGGGTTGAAGCAGTTAACACTGCAGTCTATCTTCTGAATCGATCTCCTACAATGGCTATGATGAAGACTCTGAAAGAGGCCTGGTCAGGCTGCAAGCCCAAAATCAATCATTTGAAAGTTTTTGGCTCCACTGCTTTTGTTTGGATCCCTAATGCGAAACGCACCAAGGTGGATGCCAAGAGCCAGAAACTCATGCTAACCGGCTACAGTGATAATCACAAGGCCTACCAACCGGTTGACATTGAGACAGATCGTTTCATCTTCAGTCGTGATGCAATATTTTATGAGAAACGAGAACCGGTTGACATTGACATCCTCCAATTGTGGATTCAAAGGATCAACCATTGAAGGCTTCCGACTTGGGTGTTTGTCTTCCATTAGGTCCACCAGATGGGAGAGCTTCAGCTATTCCAACTCCTGATTTAAGTTCCTCGAAAGAATATTGCATAAGTATATTTGTAGAAAATTGGAAATAAAATCATTTATATTATAACAATTAGTATTTTGTTAGAGGGCAAACATAGTCTTAATTAAAAGCATAAAATTTCTACCATTCATTAGTATGATAAAATTTTGGGATATTTGATTGTATAGAATTTTTTTATCATGAGATGCATTTGTCAATTTTGATTGTGTATTTATTATTTTAATAATATATGCTTTGAATATTATTTCAAGTAGGATTAAACTATGGTTTGCTAGACTTGTTTGACTACGTTTAACTATTTGTGTAGTATTTTTTTTGTATCATATATGTTATGAATATTAGTTCAAGTAGGTCTGCTATATTAAATCAAAAGAGTAAGTTGTAATTCTTGAATAAGGTGTCTATTTAACTATTCTCAAAATTGAGCAAGATTTGTTTTTGGAAAAAACTATGTATGCTTTTGAATCGACGTTTCGGATTTCACTCAGCAATCCATCATCAAGATGAGGAACAATGAAGAAATGGACTGCAGACAAAGACTTTAAAGGAAGGGGGAGGGGGAGGGGGTTATGAGGGCACGTAGCACAAGGAATTAGAGTGAGGTGGGAAAAAGAGAAGATGAAAGAAAATGACAGATAATAAAATAGATAAGAAATATTACAATACTTAATGAATACAAATAATAAAAATGAATAAAAATAGATGTGAACTATAATAGACAATAGATATAATTAAGCAAGTACAAAATACAAATAAAATATAAAAACAAAACAGCAGAAAAAAATAAGTAATAATATCATTCGAAATGATATAAGGAACAACAAATGAAAGTATATATTAGAATAATATCTTTATTCAGTTAATTAATGGTCAATATTGAAAATATTTAGTAGTTTCTAATTTTGCATTCGTTATCAGTTGTTTCCTATTAAAAACATTGATCTCATGTAATCTATTTAATGAAATGATCGTTTGATCATTTGTTTAATACTTTGAATTTTTACCAATTAGTCTATAATAGTATAGATATACGAAGAAAAGCAATAAAATAACCAAAAGATCAAAAGACAGGAAAGTAATGAAAATAAAATGATAAAAAGGAAAAAAAAATGCAAGAACAAAGACAAGCTAAGTTAATACACAAATGAAAGAAATAAAAATGAAATAAAATTGTCGATAATTGAATAATCGGGATCATTCATTGCTGTTCTAGTGTTGTGTTTATGAATAATTGAATCATTTCAGCTAATAGTAACCAGCAAACAGAGAGATCCGAACACCTAACAGTTGGTTTACTATCAGACACCACCCATACAAATTCACAAACAACACCCATACAAAATTAACAAAATGATGCAGAATGAGAATCCATACAAATTTGCAGACAATACCATGCCTTCAGATGTTCAATTGTGCACAGTATGGTGTTCAATCATGTGCCCTCTAGAGATGAATCATGCACCCTTTCTTTCTCAATCATGTGTCGTCTAAGTCTGCTGCTTTCTATTCGCAAAAATAACTAAGAAAAACCCTAAAAATATTAACACTTTTCGCATTTATATTGACCCAGACAAGTTTTGTGATGGATTTTGATGCATTTTGGCAAGTTTCTCCTACGAAAAAATATTGTGAGTTTTGCTTAAATGCATCCATGATTTATTCGCGGGCAGATAGGACCCTTGACTTGTCGCACTTCCTGTGAGTACTCAGAATTTTTCAACCCTGTTCCAAATAAAGCAAACTTCTCCAAGAAGTGTAGAATGCTCTAAAAATGTTGAAACTTCATATGGAAAGTACCTTTGGAATCATCTTGGTCTTATGAATTTAGTATCAATGTCAAAATTACTTTCCGAAAAGGTTGGCTCTCTCCAAGATTCTTGAAACTTTCCAAGAGTGTTGGAATGGACCAAAAAAGGGACAACAAAAGCATGCCATTTCCCTAGACAATAGAAATGTCATCTATTTTATTTCACAATAAAGGAAATTAGCTATGAATCATCTCTAACTCCTTGCCCCAAGCGAAAATATTGCCTATGAAGGAATATGAGAGTTATATCTTAAACACTCCACCAAATGTCCGCACACATTTAAATTGTGTTGATTCTTCCTCTTCTTAGTGTTCATTCTCTTCTCGAACTCAGTGCATTCTTAAAAATCACAGACACTTTTCCTATAACTAATTGTGTGAATAATTTGTAAACTTTCTTAATGCTCATAAATTTACAAGGAGTTATTTTTGAACCTGTGAAGGTTCTTCTCCCCTTGTCATGTGTGTTTTCATATTTTCATTGTGTGGTTTTCAAGGCAACTGGTCCTTTTCAAATTGTGTTTGGTTACTTAAGATAAGACATGATTTGCATTAATCCAGGAATTCTAACTTTCAAAAACATGTGAAGCCTGTAAACAGTATATAAAACCCTCAGTATGTTTTATGCTAGCTATCTAGGAATTGCAAGACAAAAAGTTCAAGACTCGAGCAGAGGGAAACTGCAACAGCATAGTTCCAACTTGGCAGCAAGCATGTAAAAAGCATGTGCTTACCTTGACTAATCTTTAAATTACACATTCTTGAATTATGAGTGCCTGGTTTTAGTGCAATATCATTATTGCCTGAAAAAGATCAAATCATGTATATAGTCATCCAAGCCCAGGGTAGTTCTCTCTGCTAGACAGTAGAAAGAAAGAAATTAAATTGAGGACCACAAATGAGAAAGTAGGTGATTGTGCTTGAAATAACCAGTTACAACAGAGAACAAGTGTAAGAAGATCCTTGACTATGAAAGTAACTAAACACAAAACAAAAATAAACGTAGAGAAATAAAGCAAAACGGAGTAAACTGAAACTGGTTGCAATCCTCCAAACCACAATTAAGCAATGAAACATGGAGATGAGCAAGATCAAAACATTAGGAGATAATAATATAGATTTCACAACTATATTTCTGTATCAGATTCTATGCAACATCAGTCTTGCGTAAACTGAAATTGACATATACATAAACTATCGAGTCCATGAGTGGATCCTGTTCTGTCTACATCATAGGACACCTAACAGATAGTCGATGATAATATGAGTAGATACCTATCATTTACAGGCATACTAGCATGGATAGTAAAGTTGCATGACTCATTGGCTGTCTAACATCAAAGGCACTCCAAAGTGACCTAACATTCTTGTGAATCAATGTCACAATATATCAATCAGTAGATTGTGTCAGTCTAATCATATTTCAATTTCAACAAATCTGCTTAAAACCCTGTACTATTTCAGATAGAGAATCCAAAGTATATCAGCTTCCCACCAATCAGAGAAAGAGCAAAATAATAACATTGATTTAATAACTGGATTTCATTCAACATTTGAAATTGAAATAAAACAAAAAATATTTAAATGTATGGCGATATTTGCTCTTCTTAATTTGTATTGCTGGCAAACACGATTTCTTCTATGTATTTATAGGAAATATTTATTTCTAAGTTTTATGCAGCAATATGTAATACCCTTTATATAATGTTTTCATTTTATTTTTATTTTTTTACATCAGAATGATGCCAGGAAAAAAAAAACAATGCGCTGTCCAAAACTCATTAAATATTAGGGGCAGACAAACGGAAACAAACCTCACTAGTATATAGTTCTCTAGAATCATACCTTGCCCATCATAGAAATGGGCTCATGGGTTCCACACATGTTGACCCAGTGGAAAGGGCACAACACAAATATTAGATATAGAAGCTCAATAGAACAAGAAATATCTTGCAAAAACTAAAGCATTTCCAGCCAGCTGAACCTTTTGGTGTATAAGGCATAGTTCCCAGACTCGTACTCAGAGAGTACTCAGCAAGCCCAAAATTTTCAGTTCAGCAAATACTTGGCAGAAACTCAGCAACTTAGAAAGTACTAAAAATTAAAATCTCTTAAAGAAACATATTTTTTTTGTAAAATTCAATTACAAAATGTATTAAATTAAAAATTGACATCTTGAAAGAGAAAATGCATGCTTTATAGCAAAAGCAACATGTGAAAAATGCATTTTAACCAGCATTTTACCTGTGTCAACATTTTTATCCATATTTTTTTGCATCTATATAAACGCAAGAGTTAAACTTGTGAAAATTCGCCCAGCAAAAAAAATAGAGTACTCGGCAACACAGAGAGTACTCGTAGAGTTTGCAAACTATGCTATAAGGATAGTTTTGAGAGATAGTTCAAGAAAAGATTACCCAATTCAGAAAACCAATTTTGTAAGGGAAAGAAAAACATTGTAGAAAATGAAAATGCATGTACATGTGCCTATGTATGGGTGTGTGTGTGTAAAATTTTAATTGTTGTGTTTTAACGGTTTGTAAATTTAGTGGAATATGGATTTGCAGATAAATGAGATTTGAATTTCTAAAAAGGACAAGAAAAATAAATATCTCAATTGGAACAAACCAATTCAGTATGCATGAAAATTCAGATCCAAGATGACTAGGGCTAGAACTGGCAGAACTTGGACCATAGTTAGTGATAGTTTGTATATAATCATTTTTGTCCTAGATTGTAGTTGTGGTTCATATTTTCAAACATCACAATGTAGCAGTAAAATAAACAAACCTTTTGAACACGACCTGATATTGCAACCAAACGACTTTTGATTTGTCTGACTCTTTCAAGATTGAGAGTACTTATTTTAGATGTCAACTCATCCAGTGCTGGATATGCCTCTTCTTCCAGAACTCCAGTCTACAAGACAAAAGTTAAAGGTACAGGGTTAAGAATATGGGTAACCAAAAAAAATTAAGCAATTAATAAAGAATAATCCAGCACTTGAATGCTAAAATAAATCATTTTTTTAAATCTGATATTAAAACCATCCATCAACAACAATACATATAAATCAAAATGTTCTGAGGTTTATGTATGACACTAACAGAATCTAATCCAACAACCTTCCGACAAGGTGGTAGTATCATCTTCATTGCTTTGATGGATTTCCAGTCCCAAACTAGAAACCCTTTAAATTGGCCATGCCCATAAGAACCTCTTATAAAGAAAAGAATAAGGAACCATAACTAAAGTAAATCAAATTGAAAAGAAGCTAAGTATTGAAGAAAAGAAAAATGGAAATTCTGCAGCCCACAACTATAAAGTTTTGAACTTCTTTATACATAAACACTATCAATTTGAAGATTAGAAGTTATAATATGCATCACTTCACTCAAAATATAAGAACTCTTAAGGTTAAACTTAAAGATGAAATACAAAGTTTATTGAAAACATTTTAGGACAAGATTTTGCTAGAATCCTAGTTAGATGCACTTCAAAATGATGTTTACACAATTGCCTTAATGCAAACTTTGAGAGCCAAAGAAATTATTTATATATTACAGTCCTGCATCATATAATAGACAATGAGATCAAAATAATATTTTGTTCCCAGCAAGAATTCAAGTTCTTAACAATTTACATGTTTTTTATCACCTAGACAATGGACAGAAACTTCAGAGAAAATAAGGCAGCAATATAGAGCTTATTATCAATTTGTGTTGTTTAAACCTTGGGTTAAACAACAATCAACAGAGAAGCAACTTCTAAATTATATTTCTTCATAGCTCAAGTGAAGAAATTACTGAAGTTCAACTGAAATAAAATCTCTTCTTTTCAGTGCTTGCAATCACATGTTGAGACATCACATTAACTTTGGTGTATGTCACCCTCTGGGGAAATATTAACAGTCACAGTCTGACTCTGTAAGCACCTGTACCTCATATTATAGAGGATTAGTTGAAGTTGCAGGCATACAATCTTGATTGTCAAAATTGTGGCCTTGGAGAGTGTTTGGCAGATGGCCCCAATCCCTCCTTATGGGAGGTACTTCCAACTTTCAACGAACAATTGTTTTCATAGGCTCGTTTTATTTTGGAAAGAATATCCAGCATTCCAAGGTCTAGTGCTCTTACTTGTTCCAAGTATATGGGATGCTAGTGCAGATGATAAAATCTTGACCAACCTGTCTAACATTCCATATGCAAATTACTTAGGAGATTGGATTTCTTACTAGAACCCTTTGCAAGCCATGTTTACATAATATCTACCGTTCAGTTCTCTTTCTCCCCACATAAATGTTGAGGTAGAATACTCGTGTCTTGTCTTATGAAGCTGTTGTGACGTATTCACACATCGCCCCATTGCAAATGGGGACCCATACTTTTTTGCTTTCTGGGGTTTGTTTCTAGGTCTTTTAGAATTTTGTCTATTAGCCTTTGCATGTTGAGTGTTGCCAGAGGGATCACGAAGATAGCAGGCTCTGTTTTAGCTAAAGGTGAGTCAGTGGATGCTTCGGGTTAGGGTCATCTTTGAAAGTCTTCCTTAGGACAAGGTTTTGCTCTTGTTGCTAATTGTGTCTTGATTGAGTTTGAGGAGGTCAATGAAGCTTGGTGAGTGAATATCATCTTTGAAGGTCTGAGTTAAGTCAAATTGGTGAGTGATGAAGTTTGGAATGTCATCCTGATCTTCAAATGTCCTGAAATTTGGCTAAGTCTGGAATGTCATCCTGATCCTGAAATTTGGCACTGTCTGGAAAATTGAAGAATCCTCCAAAAACTAGATTTTGCATTATAACTCCTGGAGGTCCGAAACCACTCTCAAACATCTTGATAGTATATATGGAATATAACTTAAAGTATAAGTCACTTATACTTAAATGTTATATTCCATATATGAGTCCTGACGGAGAGACCAAAATGTCAAATTTCGCTCCTAACCCTTCCAAAGGGTCCAAAGCAAATTCCAATTTCGCTCCTAACCCTTCCTAAGGGTCCAAAGCGAATTTCAATTTCACTCCTGACCCTTCCAAAGGGTCCAGGGCGAAATTCTCCATAAGACATTCTACTTTGACCCAAACTTAGAACTAACTCATTCTCAGGCATTATGGAGGGCAAAACAGTTGTTTGGATGAAGAAATGTGAGAAATGAAGTCAAGATTTGAGCCTAAATGTGAATTTTGCTCCTGACCCTTCCAAAGGGTCCAGAGCGAAATTCTCCACACTATTTTCTCCCTTGTTTGGGCTAACATCCTTGTTCCTTGGACATGGTGGGGGATGATTGATATGTTCTTGCCTCAGGAAGTGATTGAAAGCATTGAGGAATGAAGATTTTGACCTAAGACATGGATTTCGCTCCTGACCCTTCCAAAAGGTCTAGAGCGAAATTCATATTTCCTCTATTTTGCTCTTTAACTTGACCAAGTTTGGAACTTCTAAGGCATGGTTTGGAAGACTTGGATGCATATTTGCCTTGGAGAGGAGATTTGAGGCGATGAAATGATGGAAATCAACCTGGAAGGAGAATTTCGCTCCTGACCCTTCCAAAGGGTCCAAAGCAAAATTCATTATAAACCTCATTTGCTCCCTTGCTTAGGCTACAAACCTTGTTCCTTGGGTGGAGAGTGATGTATTTTTGCCTTCCAGAGAAGATTGGAGTTGAAGAGATGAAGAGTCAAGCCTAGAGTAGGAATTTCGCTCCTGACCCTTCCAAAGGGTCCAGAGCAAAATTCCACAAAACCTGTCTTTTCTCCCAGTTTTGTGCCAAGTCAAGTCTGGGTCAGGGTGAGATAGGATTGGATATGTCCTTAGGAATGACTTTGAGTTGCTAGTGATCAATAAATTTGAAGGAATTGAGCAAAAACTAGGATTTCGCTCCTAACCCTTCCAAAGGGTCCAGAGCGAAATTCCTAAGATCACCTATTTCCCTTGCAAATCAAGTCAAACTTTTGGTTTTTATGGCTTAGGGAAGAATGGAGCAACGTTTCCTTGACCTTTGAGGTGAGTTAAAGTGAGAGACATGATAGAATTTGTCCTAAAATACAAATTTTGCTCCTAACCCTTCCAAAGGGTCCAGAGCGAAATTCCAAGAAGACACCCATTTCTTCCTTGTTTGGACCAAGATCTTTCTTCCTTGGGCATATTTGGAAGTAAATCAACATGTTTTTGCCTTAGGAAGTGAATGAGGGTGAAGGGAATGAAGAATCAAGCCTAAATATTGAATTTCACTCCTAACCCTTCCAAAGGGTCCAGAGCGAAATTCGTGCAAACACCTATTTTTCCCTTGGAGAAGGTCAAATCCTTGGTTTTTATGGCGTGGATGGAAGTGAGATGATGCGTCCTTGCCTTTTGAGGTGGATTGGGGTTGAAAAAATGAAGAAATGTGCTCAAAACTAGAATTTCGCTCTTAACACTTCCAAAGGGTCCAGAACGAAATTCCCAAAATCCCTCTTTTCCTTCCATTTTTGTGTCAAGCTAAGTGTGGATCAAGGTAGATTGAGCTTGGAAGGACCCCTAGGCATGCCTTTGAATTGACTGTGGCCACCAATGATCAAGATTTTGAGCTTAAACTAGGATTTCGCTCCTGACCCTTCCAAAGGGTCCAAGGCGAAATCCTAAATAGGTCTTGTCCCTGGCCATGATTCTTAGCGAAATTCTCCTTTCTAGCCATTTTGAGGGTCAAGCAAGTTTTGCCATGTTAAGAGAGAGATTCAAAAATGGAAGTCCAGGTATGAAAAGTGAAAAGAGTAGACTTAGGTGAAGGAAAACAAGCAAATCAAGAATTTCACTCCTGACCCTTCCAAAGGGTCCAAAGCGAAATTCTCAATTTCACCTAATTTGCTCATGATGAAGGTCAAGAGATGGATTCCCAGGCCTTGGTGGAGAGAAGACTAGTGTATGCTTGCCTTGGGAGACATTTTGGAGTGGAGAAGTGATTGAACTTGAGCCTAAACAAGAATTTCGCTCCTGACCCTTCCAGAGGGTCTAGAGCGAAATCCTTAAAGACTCCATCTTGCTCCAATTTTACCTCAAACTTGGTATTGGTTGAGATTAAAGGGATCCTTAGGCATGCATCTAAGCAAGCATGGTCACAAAGTGAGAAGAATTTAGGCCAGGAATGCAAAATTTGCTCCTGACCCTTCCAAAGGGTCCAGAGCGAAATTTTTATAGGGCATGTCCCTGGGGAGAATCTTGAGCAAACTTCATTTTAATGTCTTCTTGTTGATGATTTAAGGTAGGAAATGCTATGTTAGAATGAATTCATTATGTGTCCTTAATCACCTTTTGGTTGGTTTTGCAGATGGAAGAAGACCAGCCCAGGGCAAGGATGACCTCTTCCAGTCCATCATCATCAAGGACATTCCACATGCACAAAGGGAGGACTCAAGGTGCTTTGAAGCGTTGGAAGACTAGGGGTGTTCAAGGAGTTCAAGTTAGCCTCAAGAACTCATTCTACCACAAGATGACAAAGAAAGGCTTTGCCAGCACTTCAAGGCGAGATATGCTACTGGAGAAGGAAGACTTGACAATAAGGAAGCCCGGTCAAGCAAAGGAAGTACATCATTCATCATATCAAAGACAGAGGAGGATCAACCAAGTCACAAGCATTAGGCAAGGTGGCATCCCAATCATCATTCCTCCGATCGGATTGGTCCACCTCAGCGTGTCCAGATTCAATGTACCTGACTCATCGAGGACAGCACAAACTTTGAGGCACCTACCCCTGCTTCCTATTGGTCCTCACTCTTGGAATGTAATTTTCTCATTGGCTAGAGGAAGTTTGTTGTAACAAACCCTAATCAAGGTTTCTATCTTGTAATCCTAGCCATTGGTTCTAAGTCGATTAGAGCTGTCTGTTTGTAAAGGGCTCCCCATATAAAGCCTTAGCTCCTCATTTGTAAAGGTTAATAGATAATAGTTAATAGTCAGGAAATAGTTAGGAGTTAGCAAAAAGAGATAGTCAATAATTAGTAGCATTTTAGAGTAGAGTAAAAGAGAGACGTTGTTGCAAAAGACATGTAAACTCCATTGAAGGAATGGTGAATTCTATATGTCGATTCTACAATTTGCATGGTCACTATACTTCTCAAATTTGATTTCATGTTATTAGATGAATGGAAGAAATTTGTATGATCAACGATGAAATTTGTATATCCATACTATTAGCAGTTTGTTGATTGCAGACTTGCCTTGCGTAGTCAACTGAAATCATTCAGCTTAAGCTTAACTTCAATTATCGCTTCTTCATTGATATGCATCAACCTGACAGTGTTTGTGCTTGTGGCGGTGATCTGAACATCATAAAGCTTTCCTCAGAAGATCGCACTAATCTTGTGGAGATGATCCTAGGATGTCAAAGCAAGACTTGGCTAGAATTTCATCAAAAGTCATTCATTGCTCTTACGTTCTTAGTGTTAGAAATAGATCCCATTCCAACCCTTATCCTTTTTCCTTTTTTTTAAAATCAAGGACCAGTGAAATTCCACATTCCAATAATATTCAAAGCAAATCAGACGTTCAGGTCGTCGAAAGTAAGTCCCCTTGTGATTCCAGCAAAATCACATCATATCGCAAAGAGCTTATCCACAAGTAGAGAACCTTCATATCAGAACCTTGGAGTTATTCCAATTGATCCTTCAGCGAAATCTTCAACAATCGGGAAACTTTGTTCAAGAGAGGATAAGATACCTTGGTATTTTATTCTGTGTTCGCATGTGCATGAAAAACACATCAACAGAAGCCCAGCTACTAAAGTTGTTCTATGATTTCTTTTCATTAAATGATGTTATCAAGAAATCTGGCATCCTCAATCATTCTACATATTAACTCTCTTCAGCCTACTTGACAAGTTTCCCCTGACTGTGGTGTAAATAGTGAGTAAAGTATTGAACAGGATGCACAAACATGACTTTAGCTCATAACCCCAAACGAACATTATATATGTGATAAAACATATCACCTTCTGGAACATGTAAGTTAGTTTGATGTTCATGAGAAATGAACACCTATACATGCTTCATACTTTCCACACAAACATTCAGCATAGTTTCCTACCATGGATGCAGCAGCCTCCTCTTGAAATCAGCATACATTCAGTCTGTTGGCTTGCTCTGTCAAAGACCAGCATTTATGTTCATTGACGAATTTACTTAAACCTCCAACCTCTGAAGTCAGGTTCAAGGCAAGGTAAATTTCTATGATTAGGGGTGTAGAAGCTAAAAAACAAGAAAGGGCTCTTCTGTCCTGCAATTTGAGTTCTAGTGGACTCAAGAGAGTAGTCCTATGGCGATCTTAGGAAGATACACAATGTTTGTCATGAAATCCATTCAGATGATTCAAATAAACAACAAATGATTAAACAATCTTGATCAATTCATCTGAAACTATTTGAAAGATCAGTACAGTCAAAAGATTGAAAGAATCAAATAACTCTGCTCACTTTTTCTGAATTTTAGTCTACACTGAGCCAAATCATTGAACCACAATAATAGACACAATTTCATTCTCCCTAAACCACATCATTAGATCTCTAACTTGCAGAAATGGTGCTGTTCACAGTTACATGAGTAGAGGCGTTCAAAATAAAGGCACATTCAAAAAAATCCTATGTGCTCTTAAACAAACTGTGAAGGAGACAATTTAAATAACACAAATGAACATGAGTCTTATATTAATTAACTGAAGAAGATATGTAGTTTTAAAGTTTCACTCAAAATGGCTCAAGCTGCTGCTAGACTAGAGTGTTCAAATGGTCACTTCCTCTATTTAGAGTGAGATTGATTGCATCATGAAGCAAACAAAATTGCCCAATTGCCCCTGCACTTGCACTAGAGATGGAACAACATCTAACAAAAAATATAATATCCTTGACAAATTTAGTTTTGAGAGAAACACTAGTCTCCATTATCTCCTAAAAGTTTTATTCTGATTATCCAAGAGTACTCTCCATTACAACACTAAAGAACTTGAACTCATCATCTAAGTGCATCCAGTGTTCTCCCCTAAACCAAGATCCATGATACAGTGATTGCGAAATTCTCAATAATCCTCATCATTCTTCTCACAAAGGAAATGACAAAACCATCACTCAAATAAATCTCCACCATACAAAGACGTGCTATGAATATGGGATGGTCCTTCACTCTCTCTTATCAATTTGCACAACTCTTGCATGATCTAACACATGTGATATCCTTGAAATTCGCCATGTGGTGTCATGTCACCCTCTACCATATGATGCTTTTCTAAACTAGCACTTTGCTTCCATTCATGTGAAGCTATTTGTAGATGCCTCATCACATCAACTTTCCTTCAAGCTACATTTCAAACTAATGATGTTGTCACCTCTTAAATGCTCATTGTAACTACCCAATGTGGTCCTTGAAGTGTACTTAAAGGTTGTACAAATAAGATGAATGGGGCTCCTTAGATAAGCACAAATTGATTTGATGAATAAGCAATTCCAAAATCAAATAATATTTCATATGTAACCCAGGGACACGTCCTTGGCCTGAAAACCCTCATCCCAGTCTCAGGGACGTTTCGGGGACTTGGGGACGGCCAGAGGACGTTTCCCCCCATCCCCAAATTGCCAAGAATATAGAGGGGACGTCCCCAAAATGAGGGGACGTCTGCCCTAGTTGGGGGCGATGTCCGTACATCCCGAGGACGGTTGGGACGTCCCCAATCCATCCCGGGGACGGCGAGACGTCCCCCACATCTAAGACTATTAAAAATATTAAAAAAATAAAAAATGTCGTAATTTCAATTTGTTTTTTTAATTCTCTAATATGGGCCCCTGTTAATTCAAATTGTTATTAAAAAAATTGAAAGGCAACATTAATTAAATTTTAAATTTATTAAAATTTAATTCATATCAAACGTTTGAAATTAATTCATATTATAAATAGAAAATATTAAATTGTTAAATTAATTGGTAAACATTTAAAAATTTAAAATTAATAAATAATAAATTATAAATAGGAAATCAAAATAATAAAATATTAATTCATTAGTACTATTTTGATTTTCATATCATAATTGACAATGAAACTATATGGCAGCAGTGTAGCCTTTGGACATTTTGACATTTTGTATGTTATTTCTTTAATATCTATTATGACAATGTGAATGAATTGAAATTCTGAATTATGAATGCATAATTGCATATCGAGTATTGACAATGTTGTATGTTCAGAATTTACATTCTAAAATATTTTCATAGTATCATACACATGCTATATCCATGTTTTCTTATGAATATAATGTATATATGCATGCTTTATACATGTTTTCGTATGAACATTTAGAATTTTCCTATATATTTTAAATTTTCCCTATATTTTATATAGCCGTCCACTGTCGTCCCCCACCATCCCCAAATTTGGCAAAAAGAATTGTCGTCCCAGAAATGCATCCCGCCGTCCCCTGTCGTCCTCGTCCCAGAAACTCGAGGTAACATAGAATATTTCCCTTTGTATTTGTGCACCCACTCCTCCCATTCTTCATCCATAGGCTAGTCAACATTTATGGTCGTTTCATACTTTTTTCATGCTAGTTTCATATCTAGCATCTAGCATTATTTTTGTATCTTCAATGAAGTGATCCATTCTACATACCATGCTATGACTTGATCCACTTGATGGCTCAATCATGTTAGATCAACTTCATTATTGGTGAGGAGTTCATTAGCAATTACAATGAGTAAATTATTAAATTATTTCCAAAAACCCATAGCCCTCCTTGCCCCCATTTGCATCCATGATATCTGGAATACCTAATTCATCCAAATGTTGGAACTCTTGCGTAATGTCCCCTACTAGGAATTTCCTCAATTTGCCTAGAATTCCTAAATGAGGTATAGTTGATATTGGGAGATGTAAATTGTCAACTTAATGCCTTGAATTAGAGCCAAAATACTCAAAGCAATATATATACTGTTGTCTTAATTAATAATGATGGGACTGAAGCTGCTTGATTTTCAAATGCTTATCTTATTCGATGCCCTTGCTAAATTGCTTGGTGTAGTTCTATATGCTTCTCCCTCGTAGGTGAATGGTTGTGACTTCTCTTCATGGTGATGAGCACTGAAATAGAAGTGTATTTGGCAAACCACGTGTCCTTTCCTAACTAGGCTGCCTCAAATTATTATCTTTTATTCTTAACTAATTCTTAATCTTGTCTTTAAGGAAATCACATATCACTGAGGAAATAGGAATGATTCCTTCCAACAATTAACAACTCCAATGCTTCGCCTCTTGCTCTTGCTGCTGGTGAGGCACCCGGTGCGGCCCTTGCGATAGTCCCTCTTCGAGCTCGCCCCCCTTCTCCCTATGACCTAGATTGGGAGGACAAGGCTCTTCTTGAGGACGATGATCTCCTGCAGTACAATCCCCTCCTAAGGGCTGCTCATTAGGACATTTATTTTTCATCTACATCTGCTTGCATGTGCGTGTGATTGTGTTCCCCCATGCTTGCTTTATCTGTTTGTTCCCTCCCGGAGGACCCAAGTCACTCTGTAGGTACTTGGATACGGGAGGTTGATTGTCTTTATCCGTTGTACTCTCCTAAAGGACCCGAGTTACTCTGTAGGTGCTCGGATACAGGGGATTTTCTGTCGTACACATTCCTCTATTTGTTTACCTCTTTCTTTTATTTGTCGTATCTTACTTTTCGACATTCGAGAACAATGCAAAGCGTTGGGGGCATTCTTTGCCTTCTTCCATGTTGACCCGAATTTTTATTTTCTCTTTGTCTTCATGTGCTCTTCTTCAGATCCGAGAAATTTGGCACTGACGATACACCCATCTTGCAGTGATACTATATATCCTTTTGACACTACTATGGATTCTGATGCCAAACTATCAGATCCCCCTGTCCTCTTGCATTGCATCTTTTGATGTTGTGGATATCTATGTGCCACTAGCTCGTAGTGGCATTCCACGGAAACATCTCGTTATGTTGACTTGCCACAACTACTTCTCCTTAGAATGACTTGTAGTAATATCCCAGTAATTTTTTATTTATTTTTTTTAACAATAAGAAATACAAGCAATCACCACAACCCGTTAAGGTTAGAGAAATAATCCAAACTGCTGAAAGGGAACCCTTCCACCTTTTGTTCACCGAGAGCCCAAGCTGGGAAGGTGAGAGCATACAGTGTTCTGGGGATCGTTAGCAACAACAATCAACTGAAATTACAATGCCTGGGCAGCAAGCCAGCCCCTTCTGCTTATCCAGCAAGATAGAAACCAAACTCTTGGTGGTAAACCGACCAAGGGAAAAATGACAAGAAACTGAGATTCAATCACTCTACCGCATATTTCAGCGGGAGGACATTACATCAAGACATCACTCAACCGCATATTTTAGCGGGAGGACAATTGCATTAACTTATCACTCGACCACTTATTCAGTGGGAGGACTGAAAATTACAAATTTATTGAATACCAGGCGGCAAGCCAGCCTCTTCCACTTATTCAGTGGGATGAGAGTTACAAAGATAGAACTGGTTAGTAGTACTACTACCTAACCTTACAATAATAGAGATGAAAGAAGGAGAGTAATGCAAATTTCTACAATAAGGATATAAATTTCTGTTACAACCAATATGCAGGCTGAAAGTACAAACCAGCAGCCTATAGAAATACCAAAATACTCATAACTCCCTCATTTTACATCCAAATCAACTCAAACCAGTCCCAAACCCACCGTACATCATAAGCAATGACAACCAATCAAAACCACACCCCAAACAAACCCTTATTTATTTTGCACGCATCCCAATGCAACACAGAAAACCCACGCCTAGCCTAAGAATTTTGATTTGGCATAATAAATTCAAAACTCCAACAAACGTGCTATAAACTTACAAAGTTTATCGCCAGTGTTGCGAAGGAAGATAGAGCTGATACCCATAACCATCAGTCGCTTCAGCAGAGAGGTGTGATCGAAAATATGCTTCAGCCACAGGCAAAACCAGCGAGTCTCCAGAATCACTTCAACACCAAAAATGTCTATGGTAAACTCTGAGAATGTAGGAGAATACAATGCACAGCTAGGTACTGTATTTCAAGTACGAAACCGGGTAGCACTAGGGAGACGCACTCCGAAGCCTCAAGTTCTGTCGCCAAACCGACAGCATAACATTACAAATTTTCAAGATGATCCAAAAAGAGAGCCCAAGGCTCTTATTTATAACTTCTTGCTCCACCAAATTCAAATTCAAATGCAAATGCACACAAATTCGCCCAAATTACATGTCCTCCAATGCACCCAACACATTTGAATTTAATTAAACATGTCCCTTCAAAATGGCGTCCACTTATTTCCAACTCCCTAGGCAAAGTTCGAACTTTTGCTAGGTGAACAACTTGCAATATTAAAACAATATGAACATGTCATGTTTAATCATTCTCAACACCGCCTGACTAAGGGAAATAATGATATTAGTAGCATATATTTATCCTTTTCCCTAAGTCACCCAAAACACGGTTAATCGGTAATAAAATAATTAAATATCAAACCTTAGGATAAGGAATTAATATTTAATTAAATAACTTATAACTCCAATACTGATTAATACCAAAATCAAGGATGAAGCTGTGCGATGAAGACCATTGAATTGTGCTGAGTTAGAACCTTGTCCAAGACTGCTAAAAATAGAAATGCTCAAAACAACCACTTACTAAAAATAGTAAGTCAAGAAATACTGCTCCAAAAAACATAATCTTCGCACCCAGAGAAAGAGCTTGGAAAGCTCAGTAGAACTGCATCAACCAAACAGCCAAACCCTAACTTACTAAAAATATTAAGTTCTGACTTCAGCAAAGAAACAAATGCATGTTATGCCACCCTGGAGTTAATGGAAAACCCAGAAGGAAACCATAAGCAGAACTGAAGAATTCCCTCCTGACAAACCCTAGAAAGCTCGTGAAGAACTCCACAAAAGTTGGAAACCCTAATTCTCCTTTCCAATTAGCCTACAAGTCTCTGGAATAGGCCAATGGACCACTGAATGCACATCACTGAGAAGGGGACATTACAATCCGCCCTTCCCAAAATTGCTTGTCCTCAAGCAATGCCATCACAACTCCCAAAAATTTTAAACTGATCCGCACCAAAGCAAGTACGATCCCAGGGTCCCATGCCCGTCTCAAGAAGAACCCACCATGTCGATGTTGCACCACTCTGATCACATCAAGGAAAACATCACGCTCAAACTGCACTAACCTCCCTTGTAACTCCAAAATGTTACCATTCATGATACTCAAACTGGAAAACCTTGAAGGACTGAAATCAATATCATGCAGCATCTCATGCCCATAAAGCTCTGAGTAATCAATATCAATAATGCCACTGTCTATCACAAGCCTTGGCAATAGAAAATAAACCCTACTGAACTCACGATCAAACTCCACAACATATCTTCCCAAGGTGTCAAGCAGAGCCATGACTGTAAATGTGACTTCTCCAAATCTCCCTGCAGAGATGAAAACAATCCTTTGCAAGAGCTCAACAATCTCATCTCCATAACTCCGCATGAATCTACTAGGCCTCAATTGAATTATTCTGATACAACCACAGAGACCTCTGAAATCTCTTATAGTTCCCACTCCAAGCACCTCAGAATGATGAACCATAGAAAGCAAAGGCTCACTGTCCCCATCATAAGTAGAAGAGAGGGCATAAGAATAACCATTAGTTAAAGCTTGAACACTTCCCATATACAGATACTGATAGCCCCAACTTGCCATACCTCTCATCTGAGACCATAAACCAATTCTGCCAAGAGACTGTGAAGTCTGAAAAGAGTACACCAACAGCCCACCAAGTCTGAAATGATTGTCTTGAGATCATATTTTAGAAAAATCAGCTTCCAAGAAGATGAACAGCTACTGCAACATAAGAAATCATCATCCAAAACAACACATATGCTCACATTCAGGGCTGGAAATATCCTCTCTAGTGACTCCAACTCCACATAGAACCATCCTTTGCTCATAATATCTTCCCAATCCACTAGTTGATGAGCAAAAGGAACCATCAAGTGGCTGGTAAAGAACGGAACAACACCATTAAGACTGAAAGTTTGTTCCTTATCCCTCCAAAGGTCCTTTCCACATGTAACAAGCTCAATCAAACTAGGTTGACGATCTCGAGCTTGGATTCCCAACTGAAGATAATTTTCAATACACTGAAAAGAAAACTCAACACATCCCCAAGTACTAGTGAGGACCAAGTGCGTACTTAAGAAATTGGTGTCTTCTCTAGTGAACCCTTGAAGCTTAACCATGAAAGCTTTAACAACATTGGAGTATGGAGCAAATGTTGTCCTCAAATCCAACTCCCAAAATGGACTAGTATGTGCCTTATTATTATTCAACCCAAGAAATGGGTTATCAAGCATGCAATCACCATGTTCTAGTCCTTTCTCCCCTACTTCATGAGTAACAAATCTGAAATCTTCACTCCTTGCTGCTGCGATGAAACCTTGGATGACTTCTAAATTGTGTTTAGACAACATCTTGATGCCAAAGATGTTGAAACCATCCATCACAAAGATAGGGTTTTCAAAAACTTGGAAGCCATCCCTTTCTTCTTGCTGACTTCCATCTTGCTGATCCGAATCTGCACATGCAACCTTTGTTTTTCTTGTGAAGTTCTCAAGATCAAACTCCTCTTGAAAGCTATCAAGTTCACCAATAATTTGCTCGATTTCTTCAGCTCTTTGTGCATTCTCTTGCTCCTTGAGAAGTTTGAAATCAGCAAACTGATCTTCTAACTCCATTAGAGCCAATTGAGTATTTCCTAACATGTCCTTTGTTGACTCAAGCTCAAGAGTAAGCTCTTCAACTTTCCTCTCTTCCCCTTGGAATGCACTAGTGATCTCCCTTGCAAGTTCAAAGGCATAATCTCGATCTTTAATCATGTGTATGTAATCTGACTTCAATATTTCCAAAGAGTCTTTGATAAGTTGCAGATTAGGGAGAGTAACTTCATCCTTAACCCCTTTCTGTCTCTCATCCATTTGAACCTTCCAATAGAGTTCTTCAATCAAACTATGTGTGTGATCAAATTGGGATAGAGCTTGCATTTCTTTATCAACAGACACCTTGAATTGACCATCCCACTCATAAGAATGCAGAGATGGTGTACTGCTGATAGGCAACAAGAAAAAATCAGAACTTTGTTTCTTGCAAACGCGGCCCCCATAGCTGCTCCAAGACTCTCGTCTAACTCCACCAACTAGCTGCAATTGCTCAATATGATGAAGAGGATCAGATTCTACTAAATCTTCAACTTTTTGCTTACTACCAACTTCATCAATAGGTGAATCAGATTTGCATTTTAAAACCTTTTTAAACTTTCCAGCATCAAAACCCATATGGTCCTCTAACTTTACAACACAATCTGCTTTTTGAGCTTCATTAGGATCAAAGGGAAATTCATCCCACACAGGTTCCTTGTCATCGCTAGGTGCCCTCATACCCAAATCCCAAGTGCTAAAGGGCTGATTACTGTGTTTAGTTAAAAAGTGCTCACCATAGCTCCACGTATCATCCAACTTAGATCTTGAATCTTCTCTTAATTTCCACACATTGCTATTCTCACCAAGAGCAATGCTAGAACCAAGTAATGTTCCATCTTCCCACTCAAACAGTGCATTGTCATATGTTTTCACTTTACCCATCTCAAACAATGGGTTATCAACAATCTGAAAAGTATTTCCTTTGTCCAACTTAGACCAACAATCCTGTTGTCCTAAATCTGAAAATTCCAATTTAGGACATTGCTCAAAGACTTTCAGAATTTGGTCAAGCTCATTCTTCAAACTATGAGTCTCAACACCATTGTTCTGAAATGCAATTTCTGATTGGTCCTCTAAATCTGCCCCTTGAATGTCATCATTTTGGCATATTTTAAACTCACAAAATAGGACAGCCTCTTGTTCATTAGGAACTTCATCATTAGCTGCAATATTTTCAGCTTCATAACATGAATCTCCATCCAACAATCTGTTAACCTTTTCCTCTTGTTCAACATCTTCAATTTTCATCTGCTCTTCCTCTAGAAGCACATGAGTGCATTCAACACTGTCTCTAGCTCCATAAGAAACATTAAGAGATTCATCAATTCCCAACCTCAAATATTGTTTTTTCTTCTTCTTAAATGACAACCTCATCAATGGTAGGTGCATGCATCAACAAAGAGTCTTCATGAAGCACTGTCTCAAAGTTAGGTGTCAAAACATCAACTCCATCATTTGTCTTTTTATTAAAAAATTGTTTTCAGACTCTTCCTTATGTGTGGAATTTGCAAGAACCTTTACAAACCCCATTTTAATATCTGGATCCTTCATCAAATTAATCAATCCTTGCATTAACTCACAAATAGAATTATCTATAGTAGACATTCTTCCAAACTCTGATATGCAACCAACAAACCACGACCCAATAGGATGGAAGGAAAAACTTATGATCTGATCAACCGAACACACAGGCTGGTAGGAAAACAAGCTCTGATACCACTGTAATATCCCAGTAATTTTTTTTTTTATTTTTTAACGATAAGAAATACAAGCAATCACCACAACCCGTTAAGGTTAGAGAAATAATCCAAACTGCTGAAAGGGAACCCTTCCACCTTTTGTTCACAGAGAGCCCAAGCTGGGAAGGTGAGAGCATACGATGTTCCGGGGATCGTTAGCAACAACAATCAACTGAAATTACAATGCCTGGGCGGCAAGCCAGCCCCTTCTGCTTATCCAGCAAGATAGAAACCAAACTCTTGGAGGTAAACCGACCAAGGGAAAAATGACAAGAAACTGAGATTCAATCACTCTACCGCATATTTCAGCGGGAGGACATTACATCAAGACATCACTCAACCGCATATTTCAGCGGGAGGACAATTGCATTAACTTATCACTCGACCACTTATTCAGTGGGAGAACTGAAAATTACAAATTTGTTGAATACCAGGCGGCAAGCCAACCTCTTCCACTTATTCAGTGGGATAAGAGTTACAAAGATAGAACTGGTTAGTAGTACTACTACCTAACCTTACAATAATAGAGATGAAAGAAGGAGAGTAATGCAGATTTCTACAATAAGGATATAAATTTCTGTTACAACCAATCTGCAGGCTGAAAGTACAAACCAGCAGCCTATAGAAATACCAAAATACTCATAACTCCCTCATTTTACATCCAAATCAACTCAAACCAATCCCAAACCCACCGTACATCATAAGCAATGACAACCAATCAAAACCACACCCCAAACAAACCCTTATTTATTTTGCACGCATCCCAATGCAACACAGAAAACCCACGCCTAGCCTAAGAATTTTGATTTGGCATAATAAATTCAAAACTCCAACAAACGTGCTATAAACTTACAAAGTTTATCGCCAGTGTTGCGAAGGAAGATAGAGCTGATACCCATAACCGTCAGTCGCTTCAACAGAGAGGTGTGATCGAAAATATGCTTCAGCCACAAGCAAAACCAGCGAGTCTCCAGAATCACTTCAACACCAAAAATGTCTATGGTAAACTCTGAGAAGGTAGGAGAATACAATGCACAGCTAAGTACTGTATTTCAAGTACGAAACCGAGTAGCACTAGGGAGACGCACTCCGAAGCCTCAAGTTCTGTCGCCAAACCGGCAGCATAACATTACAAATTTTCAAGATGATCCAAAAAGAGAGCCCAAGGCTCTTATTTATAACTTCTTGCTCCACCAAATTCAAATGCAAATGCACACAAATTCGCCCAAATTACATGTCCTCCAATGCACCCAACACATTTGAATTTAATTAAACATGTCCCTTCAAAATGGCGTCCACTTATTTCCAACTCCCTAGGCAAAGTTCGAACTTTTGCTAGGTGAACAACTCGCAATATTAAAACAATATGAACATGTCATGTTTAATCATTCTCAGCGCCGCCTGACTAAGGGAAATAATGATATTAGTAGCATATATTTATCCTTTTCCCTAAGTCACCCAAAACACAATTAATCAGTAATAAAATAATTAAATATCAAACCTTAGGATAAGGAATTAATATTTAATTAAATAACTTATAACTCCAATACTGATTAATACCAAAATCAAGGATGAAGCTGTGCGATGAAGACCACTGAATTGTGCTGAGTCAGAACCTTGTCCGAGACTGCTAAAAATAGAAATGCTCAACACAACCACTTACTAAAAATAGTAAGTCAAGAAATACTGCTCCGAAAAACATAATCTTCGCACCTAGAGAAAGAGCTTGGAAAGCTCAGTAGAACTGCATCAACCAAACAGCCAAACTCTAACTTACTAAAAATAGTAAGTTTTGACTTCACCAAAGAAACAAATGCATGTTATGCCACCCTGGAGTTCATGGAAAACCCAGAAGGAAACCATAAACAGAACTGAAGAATTCCCTCCTGACAAACCCTAGAAAGCTCGTGCAGAACTCCACAAAAGTTGGAAACCCTAATTCTCCTTTCCAATTAGCCTACAGGTCTCTGGAATAGGCCAATGGACCACTGAATGCACATCACTGAGAAGGGGACATTACACTTGCCTTCCATGCCTATCATTCTAAGGGGGGGCCATCGTATCTGCACTTATCTTTTTAGATTTGGCATTTATCCTTTCAGCTTTTGCATTGGTGTCTTTTATCGATTGTTTTCCTTGTTTGCCTAGGTGGAGGCCGAACCACTTGATCTCTTTCTTTACAAGATCGCCTGGGTGAGGGCCAAACCACTTGATCTATTCTTTTCCCATGATCGCCTACATGGGGGCCAAATCATTCTTGAGTGCCTTTGTAGGGGCCAATCTACTACTTACCAAATTTATATGCCCTATCGCATGGCTATCTAGTGCGTTGCTACCCATGCTGGCAAATCTATCTTTATCTGCCCTATCGCATGGCTATCTAGCGTGTCGCTACCCATGCCAACAAAATTTATCTTTGTTTTCCCTATCGTATGGTTATCCATACTGGCATATCACGCCCTATCATATGACCATCTAGCATAACACATCTTGCTACCCATATCGGCATATCTTATACCAATTGCACCTTTTATCTCGTATCTTTCCATAGCCAGGGGCTTTCCTCCAGAGCAAGGTTTGTTTCTGTTACACTATCTTATCCTCCATCACACTAGTCTACAGCTAGTGTGTTTGAGATACCAACATCTGTACCAAACCTCGACATCATCTCGTTCGGGGCAACCTCATCTGATCAACGAAAATCTGCCTCCTGATCGCAACTGTTCTTTCTCTACATCTTCCTCTACTTTAGCTTCGCATCCCTCGACAAAGGCATGCTCGCTAAAGTGGGAGCAAAATGTAATATCAAAAATATTATCCCTTGTAATTAATGTGACAAATGGTGCTTTTCCTCCATGTTATCGGAGGTCAGGATCCGCCATCGTGAACTTTTGCCCACTCAAACCATCCATGTCAGCTTTGGCTGAGGCATTACCAACTCCGCCAACTTGTCACCTTTGAGGACGCATGCGCAGCGCAGAGACGTTAGTTCAACATGCTAGCATCTCGCGAATCTGATAGTCCGCAGGTGGTCGTTTAAGCACTACGCCTGTGCCCGAAAGGAATCGTAATGCCTCTGTATGCGCCCACCGACGTCTGGTTTCCTTCTAGAACCTTTATCTATCAATTTTAAAGGACTTTGGGGGGATTCTTTGGCAAGTTTGGCAATCTTCTTGCAGGTTGAGCTCTTGGAGACCACTTTGGACAGCATACTATCAACACCACCATTGTTGCAGCATCTCAAGCACACTACACCAGCATTTTCAATAACTGTTCGTGAAAGGGGAGTTTTCTCAAACCTCTCTTTCTTACTTTCCAAATCTTCATTTCCAATATTGTATTGCATTTTCAATTATCTTTATCATATTATCATTCTCGTGGCTTCTTGGGTTGTCCGTGGAGGTGGAAACACCAAAGCGGGGGTCTAACTTAGGCAAGCTCCAAAACACAACCCCAACATTTTCCCTTCTTGCTTGTGTGTAGGTTCACGGAGGTGAGAGAATCGTCATTTAGAGGGAGGCTTCAATCGTGGACCGATTGTGAGTATTTTCATCCTTATCCCTTCCTTTTGTTTTATTTCAGTCATTTCGCATCTCGCAACTTTTAGCTTAGTTCATTCGTTTTTTGTATTATTCACGTATTCCGAACTTTCCATACGCGCTTTGTACCGTCGTCCGTACAGGACGACAACGCGTCGCGTTGGTGTCCTAGCTCCGCATGCTCATCCTCGGGACAGAGGCTTGACAGAGCCGCTCGTTAGTCCCGGATCGTGGACAATTGCCTTGGTTCGTTACTTTATCCCTTGGCTCATCTCAACGCCAGTCCGCAAAGGTAATCGGAAAGACAATTTGTCTTCAAGGATGCATCATCCTTGAGGTGGCAAATTCCCTCCATTACAAGGGGCCATGATATCTTGAAACTTTCCATTTAAAACTATTTTCAATTTATCTACGAATACAACAATATCATGAAGTAATCTGTTTACTTCATATCAGGTATTTAATGATTGGAGGCTTCGTCTATGTTATTGGGTCCCATAGGAACCCCTCTGATACCCATATGAGTACAATCCAAGGACAATTCTCCATTGGTTTCACTAAGGGTTCCTACCCAAGCATTGAGCAAAAGCAAAGGAGCCCAAGGGCCACCAAAAAAAAAAACTTTTTGTTAAAATATTATTATAAACAAAGTGCCAAACACCTAATTTTTCCCTTACGTGTGTTGCCCCCATATTTGGCATACCTAGAATTTGAATTTCAAATCGATCTGAATGTTGAATGAAGATCCAATAGGTGTTTTTGCATAAACAGTGAACACGTCGTCCAAGGTCATTACTAGTCAAAATACGAAAGGTGGAAGAATTTTGAAAATTATCACAAATTGAGGGAAATCACTTGATAGTCAGGATCTAAACATCATTTTGTATCACATGTCCAACTTTCACCTGAACCCAGTTCATACTTTGTCATATTTTAAACTTTCAATTTTTGGTGTATGTTGCTCCCAAATGATTAAAATATCTCATTTAAGGCTTCATCATGAGGTGTAAATAATTGTGTGGACCTTTTTCCCTTTCATGGACGCGTGTTTCAAATTTTAAGACCTAACTTCCAACCGTTTGAAAGTTATGCCATTTTTCTCCAACCAAAGCGATATATTTTAAAATATTTAAATTATTTCTCAAATGATAATTTAATATTTTAAATTATTTCAATATGTTTGGTCATTTGCGAAAAGAAAATCGTCTTTAGACATCGGTGGCATTCTTCCTTGATTCATCCTCAACGAAAAATGGTTTCCAAGGTGTAAAGGATAGCTCGTTGAAGCACAAGGTTAGAAATGCTCACTTTTTGAGCATTCTTAACCTCGTTTCTCAACCTTTTGTCAAAAAAAGGTTTTTGAGCATTTCTAACCTTTCACAAAAAGGTTAGGAATGCTCACTTTTTGAGCATTTCTAACCTCATTTCTTAACCTTGCGGGTCCCACTTTGTCAAGAAGGTTAGAAATGCTCAAAAAGTGAGCATTCTTAACCCTTTTTCATAAGAGTTTTAAAAACAAAAACAAAAAAGAGCTTCAAGTAGCAGGTTATGAACATTCATCAATGCACTGAAGATAAATGGTTTCACCAGATGTTGAAAATGCAGCTGCTCTGGAGACATGAAAGCAAAATGGAAGCTATGAAAGGAATGTTGCCATCCACCACCATGTCGTGAAATGCAGATATGTGGAAGGTTTAGATAAGGAGAACAAGGAGTTCTGTGAGTTGTTTGACTGAATGCCAAGGGAAGTGAAAATTGTGGAAAGCTCAAATGCGGCAGGAGAAGTGTTTGATAAAATGCCTTAAAGAAATATGGTCTCATTAAATGCAATGATCGAGTGATATGCACAAGTTCAAACCACGGAAATAGAAGGGATTGCATCAGATGTTGTAGTCGCAGCCGCTCTGGTAGTTATGCAGGCAGAATGTGGAGGCATAGACAATGCACGTAGTGGAAGCATAGACAAGGCGTTTAACTGTTTGACAAACCAGCATGCTAAACTCTGGCGGTATGTTGCCTTGGAATTTGTTGGAGCTCAAGTTCAACTATTGTACATTCTTTAGACTGCCTAATGCACTTGGAACATTCCCAATAAAACTGTTATAAGAGAATGAGAGAATGATCAACCCCGTAAGGTTGCCAATCTCTTCTGGTATATTGCCAATGATATGATTGCTCATCAAAACAAGATTTGATAGCCTAGGAGAGAGGTTTCCTATTCCCCTTGACAAAGTTCCGTGAAATTGTTGTCTAATAGATAAATCTGTTCGAGCCCACTTCGAGGATGGAGCAGTTTGAGAGTACATCTAATATACACATTGTAGCACACTGTCTGCTTGACAAGCTATTACCCCAAAGATACAATCTTTCAAGAGCAGTTAGCATTCCAAGTTCTTGAGGCACCGGACTGGTTAACAGGTTATCCGAGAAATCAAGAAGTGAGAGATGAGAACAATTTCCCAAAGACTTTGGCATCCCACCATTGAATTGATTACCTCCAGCAATAAATGATCGTAAGTTAGCAAGCATGAGGCCAACATCTGAGGGAATGGAGCCCACAAAATTGTTCGCTTCTAGTCCAAGATGTTGCAGTTGTGTACAGTTTAGAAGAAAAGGAAAAATATTTCCTTTGAACCGATTACTACGAAGTTGAAGTGACTGTAGACGAGTCAGCATTCCCCACTCGGGGGGTATTTCCCCGCTCAAATTGTTATATGTCATTGAAACAAAATGAAGCGTGGAGCAATTTCCTAGAGATTTTGGGATGCTGCCGCTAAACTGATTATACACCAATTCTATTTGTAGTAATTTGGATATCTTATAGCCTATAATATCTAGAATTGTACCTTCAAGCTTGTTGTTCCCTATCGCCAATGTCTCCAGTTCAGTAGTACAGTTCATAAGAAAATAAATTGGTCCTCCAAAGCGACATCTCATGGTGTGCAGCGACTGCAAGGCAAGTGAAATGTTTGACAAAGTTCCTCAAATCGATGTCATCTCATGACATGCGATGATTGTAAGATTCACACATTCAAAATTTAGAGCAAATGCAATTGACGGGTAAAAAGCCAAATTATTTCTCAGCATCCTTCTATGGCTGTGTCAAAATGGGAGCCTTGAAATAGAGCATGAACGTTGTGTTTGACAGAATGCCTTGAAAGAGGTGTAATCTCATGAAATGCAATGTTTGCGAGATTCGCAACAAAGACTTTAGAAAATATCTAGCAAATGCAAAATGGCAGATGTAAATTCAATTTGATGAAAAGGGTTTACAATATTTCAAGAGATGAAAATGTAGTCAAGGCACGTAAACCGTTGGATAGAATACCTCAAAGAAATTGTGGTCTCATGGTCTCATGGTGCAGATTTGAAAAGGTACTTGAAAGTTTTTAAAGAACACGTTGAAGTTATTGTGCAAAATGTCAAAGGATTAAAAGATGAATGCATTGAACATTTGGAAAGAGCAGTGGAAAGTTGAAAAATCTTCAAAAAGTCTAGCATGGGAATATTCTTCCATCATAAATGCATGGTGTAGTAATTCATCAAGAGAGCCTTATATTCATGTACACAAAGTGTTTTATACTCATGGCATCTCACAATGTTACCTTGGTTAAATATCGAAGATCTCAACAAGTTTCTTGTAATTGCTTATATATTAGAATGGAGGTTTAATGGCAAAGTGGGATGCTTTGAAAAGGGATTCATTAAAGAAACACTACTTTCTATATTGTGAAGAACATCAAATTTGTTCCAAACAAGACTTAAAGACTTCCAATGATGGCAAACACCAACTCGCGAGGATTTGAATAAATTCAAGTGATAACAATCAAGGGAAGATACTTAGTAGATGTAGAGGTGGTTGGAGAGCATCTCCTCAAAGATAATTTATTGGTGGACAAATATTTCTTCGTGTCAATGATCATTTTATCAATGAATGGGCATATTGCAACAATCAATCCCTTAAATTCTTATGGAGAACCTCAAGGTTGCCTTTTCCTTTCAAATGGAAAGACATATTGAAAGTCCAAATGAAGTGGATGAAGACAAAGAAGTACCTCAACATAACTTATTACTTTGTTTTTCATCAAAATTATAAAGTTTCAAGTTGTTCTTTTTGTAAAAAGTCACTTATGTCCCTTATTGTAACCAAAGGTTAGGAAATTGACTTCTTCTGCGCATAAGTGGGTAAGTTATCAACTCATTGAAATTCACACAAAAAAGAGTTAGTTATTAACCCAGGATTAAAGTTAGTTACTAAGGTGGTTATTCTGGGAAGCCTATAAATACAAGGCTATTTGTAATGTAAGGGAAAAGACTTTTTACAGAGGGAAAAACGCTGCCGGAATTCTAGGAGAATCTTGTAATGACATTTTGATTTGCACTATGTATAGAAAGGATTTTGGACTTGTATATTTCCAAAAGGATAATGAAAGATACCTCTTAGTTCGTGTGTTCTAAATGTATTCATGTGTTATCATTGCTGATTTCTCGTCTGTCAAATTGGTAGTTTTTTTATGCATATGTGATTTATATAATTGATGTGATGATGCACAAGCAACCTTTGGTATCTCAGTTTGAATGTGTCGAAGTATCTTATCTCTGCGTATGTTGAGATTTGCCTTTCTTCTTTATCGTCATCTCATGGCTAAGCATATTACGTTATAAACTCCCCTTTGTAATTTGTTGCAATGTTGAGAAATCTCAGTTGATGGTCGTATGTCTATTGTTGGGGTTTCTATCTTTATTTCTTGTTTAAGTTCTATGTTTTATTCTTTATGTACTTCCAGGTTAAAAGTACACGAAAATCCTAAACACCCCTATCATATGAGGGAGCTGCCCCTCTCAAACGCAGAGGAAGATTGTGTTTCACAGAACGATCTCTCCAACTGTTGAAACGTTTGTCATTGTTCATCGGGCAAACAGGGTCAGTTTCAGATAAACGACCGCAGTGACAAATCTGTTTACCAACAACGTGATAAAATTGTGAAAATGGCATATGACATCACGGTTCATGTGGTTTCAAAGGCTTACCCAACAACCCCCTTGAGGTCTCCACTCCCAAACCCCCACTTGTTATTGGGATCTCGTCACATAAGAAACTTGATTACAAATAGGAGGCGACAAGGAATTGGTCTCCAACTCTTGAGTGTGTTTACTTGTGTAAAATTTGGATCAGATTTAAATAGATGGTATTTTCAAATTTTATTAACACTTAGATATTAATTTAATCCTGATAATATATTGCTGATATCTTAATAATTCCAGATTGCAATATAATGCCGATCTTATTTACTGTTGTATTTATCAGAATTTCTTAATGCTGATTACACAGTATATTGAACTATCCAAGTTCGTATATGACAGACTTCTCACACTGCAGATTGCTCTATCTTCTCTCACAATATTCTCCGCTTCCATCACTAATCTTGACTATACTTAATATCAACTTCCGTATGTTGACTGCTCTCTATATTGTTCCCTGTGTATATTTCCCGACCGAATGTGATATGGTTGAAACTTGATATTATATAGGCTCGGTGGTCAACATAGAGTCACAACTCTGTGAAACTGACATGGTTCCACATAGAGTCACAACTCTATGTGAAACTGACATGGTTCCACATAGAGTCGTGACTCCTATGTGGAGCCATAATTATTGATAACTATCAATAACAATAATCAACGTATAACCAAAAAATATGCAATCGGTATAGTTACTGTAACCGATAATATGTTATGATAACAATATTTAATCATTGCATATACAGATCGGTATACTAATACAATCAATGCTATGTATAATCAGTAATATAAAACTATTACAGATTATATATAGGATCAATGATATATATAATCTGATTGTCATATCAATGATTAAATCGATCATCATATAATATTGTAATCTGTGATCAGAATGCTAATCTGCAGTGAAGTATGATCAAGGATAGGAATAAGGAATAATCATATAAATGTCTAAGGCCGTTAGGTCAATTAGACATTTGAACGGTTAGAGTCATCCGACCGTTGCTACATGACTTCAACAACTTGGACATTATTGTTGCAAAACTTAACAGAAATCTCATTAGATGAAGCAGCTTCTACATAGGACATGGCTGGTGGAAGTGGCATTGTAACTCATTGTGGCTCAAGTGAAATTGAACCAAATGTTGACTTTGATGCCCTTCATGAAGAGCAATATGAAAATTATTAAATATTAATTGTAATTTTCATTGTACATTAACATTTGACAAATAACTGAATTATGGATTTGAGTATTTATATTTTGCAAATTATAAGGTATTTAAATATTTTGTCCATTGGGAGTTATGAGTATCACCATATATAAAGAAATATTGTCATTGATGTCAAAGGAGAACTAATGTCACAATATTTCATTGAAGTCGAAAGAGAGTTAAATGGCTGGCCAATCAAAGGAATAACATTTTGACGTAATGTAATTATTATTATTTAATTATGTCAGACGACCCATGTGTTTGGTGCCCAAAATTGTTGGCACCCACGTCTTGGGACAAGTCATCCCACTTAAATATTTCTTGGAGTCTTTTATATGAGGCCGACCCCCTTGAGAAGTCACGTCTCTTGGATAGATCACCCCTCTTCATGAAGAGGTATGATGTGGTATAAAAAGAAGACGAGATGAGGGTAAAAATAGCAAGTAACAAAATTTAAAAATAGCAAGTAACAAAAGGTGATAGCATTTTAATACAAGCATATTTTTGAAGAGTGTATTTGTGAAAAACATTGCATCATTTACAAGCAGATTTTGTGAAGGAGATTTAAATGATCATCATTCATTGAGGAAGCAATATTCAAGAAGGCAAAAAATTCTTTCATTTGGAGGTTGGTGCCTCCTAATAAAAGAGATTAGAATCTCTTGCTAAGTTGGAACTTGATAGCAGGGATTGGTGTCTCCAATTGGTTGGTGCCTACAACTATTTGTAAGAGTATTCTATTTTGTGGCTGGATTTGGAGAGTAAATCCAAGCAATATTTCTTTGCAGTTTTCTACCGAAAGGGTTTCCACATAAATTTTGTGTTTCTTAAGTATAAATGTGTTCTCATCAATTGGTATCAAAGTCGATTCCTTTAGAAATAGTCTAACTGCTAGAAGGTAGAACTCAAGAGCACACATGGCTAGTCAAGAAGGTTTCTCTTCAAATCAAGCACCATTGTTTGATGGAACTATGCATTCTAGAGCATAAAGATGCAAACTTATCTAAGGCTCTTGGCTTTGATATTTCGCAATTAGTAGTGAATGGTTATATAGCTCCAACATCTCCGCCAACGGATCAAGCTAGAAAGAAGGCTAGTGAAAACAATGCAAAATCCATGAATGCTATCTTGTGTGGTCTATCCAAATCAGAGTTTGTCCAAGTAATGCATTGTGACTCGGCGAAGAAATGTAGGACAAACTCAAAAACATCTATGAAGGTGATAACAAAATTAAGAAGACTGAGCTTCAAATTTATAAAGGCCAATTTGAGAGCTAGAATATGAAAGACGAAAAATTGCAGCCTATCTCCTTTGTGTGGATGAAATTGTCAACATCATCAGAGGACTTGGTGAAAAGGTTAATATTCAATGATTGTGCAAAAGGTGCTAAGGTCTCTACCCTTGAAATTTGATGCAAAATTTTTCGTTGTTGAAGAATGGAAGGATTTGGATACATTAACAATGGATGAATTGCATGGAATCATCACAAAATATGAAATGACAAATGAAAAAGATAAGTCATCAAAGGGAGAAGTTGCCTTCAAAGCTTTTAAAAAGGTTAAGAATAAAGAGCTTGAATCAAGCTATAGCCCTGGCAATGAATCAGATGCAAAGGAAGCCCATTTTATGAGAAATCTTAAGAAAGGATTCAATAAATATAAAGGTAAGCTACCCTTTAAATGCTTTTCCTGTGGAAAAATGGGAGATTTTGTTGCTAAGTGTCCACATGCAAAAAATGATAATAGTGATGATGAAGATGATAATAACATAAAGAAAGGGAGTAGACATCATCAACACAAAAAAAGATACAAACAAAGTAAATATGAAAAGAACTTCCATAAGCACAAGAAAAGCCTCTATTCCAAAGGGGATAGTAGCTCATCTGAAGAGATCGATGAAAGTATCTCATATAGTGATAGAGAAGAAACTCTCTTCATGGTAGTAGAAACAAGGAGGGATGTCATGCAAGGTGAAGACAACTTTGTAAGAGAAGGAAAAGAAAAGATGGATTCTCAAGAGGAAGAAGAAGAACTCATTTGTGCCTTAGGAAACTTTAGAAAAGAAATTTGAAACAAAAATTGCAGCTTCGAAAAGATGAAAAAGAAGATTGTGATTCAAAAACAAAAAAGTCACAAAGCCTAGTCGAATTAGAAAAGATTATTATCAGCCTTAAAATTCAACTAGAAAAGGTAAAAAGGATGGAAAAGTAGGCAAGAATTCAAATAAAGACAGAGAAGAAAAGTTGTGAGATGCTAGAATCTGAAATTGTTTCCTTAAGGAACTAGAGAAAACAACTACTCATATGAACAAAAACTTGTTTGAGCACTGAAATACTAGATGATATCATCAATTGCCAAAGGTCAACATTCATTAAGATTGATCTTGGCTACAAATAAATATCAAAAAACAACTAAATAAGATCAAAAAATCCAAAGCCCAGAGAACCACCAAAGATGATGAATGCAGAAAAGCCAAAAGCCTATGCAAATGCACTCAAGGGGTCCATCAATAACAAAAGCAACAAAAAGGAAGACAACAATGTTCTTCAAAAAACTAGCACTCCTCACAAGGAAAACAAGGATAAAAATACATTTTGAAGATCTTTTCCTCTGAGGCAATCTCGCATGAGAAGGTTCCAAAATTCTTTTTTTAGTTATTGCACTTTTTTTAATCATTTTGGTCATAAAGCACAGACTGTAGAGCACATGCAAGAAATAATTTTGTATGGAACAAAAACAAAATTTCTTATGGGTTCTTAAATATAAACTACAATTCATTTGCTCCTTTATTGGATTACAATATTGTGTGCTATAAGTGCAACAACTATGGTCATACAACACATTTTTGTAGAAGTGGTTTTGTGGAGCTTCCTAGACAAAACAAGAAAGTGGATACCCTTACTAAGGAAATTGAAGAACCTACAAAAGTTTGCAAAAGGAAGTAAGAGGAAAAACAAAAGGAGGAGAAATCTATGCTTGTGAAAAATTCTTTTCATGGCCAAAATGAAGGAAACCAATGGTAACTTAACAGTGGATGCTCGAGCCACATGACAGGGGACATGAGCAAGGTTCTCACTTTAAAGGAAGTAAATGGAGGCAATGTAAAATTTGGAGATTATGCTACAGCATGGATAACTGGAAAAGGTATTCTTAGTCTTGATAATGTAAAGACAAAAAGTGAAAAAGTCTTGTGTCAGCAAATGCCCAATGGACAGAAACAAAACCTTGCAACATTGGATAAACCATCATGAAAAGGATGATCTTCCTCTGCTTCATAGACGGTCAGCTCCCTCAAATGTTAAATTTCTTAAATATTTATAATAATTTCTCCACTCCGCAAAATAAATAACTGTAATCGAAGTAAAATATGAATGGTTATTAATAGCACAAAGACTATTAATATTTTGGTATAGGTAATATTGAAAGTGAAATACATACTTGCAAATAGAAGATATACATATGAAAATTAATGGCGCACAGACTTTCAATATTCTTATAAATCTTTGAATGAATAATTACAAATATTGATAAAACACAGTTTACCAATATCCCTCCTATTGATGTGTTTTTTATGACACTTGCCAACACATAATAAAATACTAAGTATCCTATCCTCTCTTGAACAAGGAAACCTTATATGCTAAATAATATGATCAAATAAGATAACCCCAAGGTTTCTTTAGTCGAGTCTTGACTTTGCAATGGATAGACTTAATATGATGTGATATTGTTGGTATCACAAAGGGACTTACGTTTATGAATCATAGTTGGAACTTACAAACTAACTTCTCTCAAACAAAGAAATATCAAAAGGCAAAGGGTTTAGGGAATCTATGCTAATCCTAAGGACATTGACAATAATGAATAATGCTTCAATAGACAAATTCCTTCGTCAAGCTTTGCTTTGCCATGAAGAAACAACTACACAAAACTAATGCAATCTCCAAAAGAAAGGAAGGATTTTCATATTGTAAACATTCATCTAAATACCCAAGACTAGTGCAACTTGAGCAAATATTCACAATTGAACAAGATTCGGGCTAACTTTACACTGTAGATTACAATCAGTAAACCACAAAAAGTATGAACCAAGGAATTTATCATATATCATCACATTTCTCCATTAAGATCAATGAACTTTAACTAACCTTAGAGAAGTAGAAACCATGCAACATGTTGAAATAACACACAAAATCCACCACATCTTCAATGAAAGTAGTATGCTTATTCCATCAAGCCTTGGCAACAATTTCTATCTTCCCTTCTACTCTACTCCTACTTAGCCAATTATTCTTCTACTACTGAGCTATTCTATTAACTTCTAATTCTATTAACCTTTACAAATGAGAAGGCAAGGCCTTTTATAGATACCCCAATTACAATTCAAGGGCCAAGATTGATTTTAAATCAACAGTCGAGATTACATGATGAAACCCTAATTAGGGTTAGTTATAACTTACAACTAACTCCTTAACCAATGAGATCATTACAACATTTTAGATACATGTCCTATATCAATTGTGGATCAATGAGAAAATAGTTGTTACATCAAAGTTTGTGCCTTCACATGCATAGTTGTCATCTTAGGATGAGTCAAGTTCAATGCACTTGGATGCTTTGGTTTGTCATGATTTGATTGGCTTGATGATGATTGGATGCCACCTCAACTACTTGCACACCTTGTAGATTTGATACCTCATAACAAGCAATATCTATTGATACTCTGTTAGGTCCCGGAGGCAATTGAGAGAGGGGGGGGGGGGGGGGTGGGGGGGTGAATCAATTGCCTATTAATTTCAATCCAAATATAACTTAACCAAACTTAGTGCATAATACCGGTAAACCAAACTTTAATGCCAGTAGACAGTTTAACAGTTAATTGCAATACCGGTAAAGTTTAATGCATGAAACAGAAAGACAAATAACATACACAACACATAACACAATTATTTGTACATGGAAACCCTGTAAGGGGAAAAACCACGGTGGGAAACCTTACCCACAATCAGATGATACTACTGCAGATAGTATGTGTGTACAAATGGGGTTTGCACATGCACAAAGGCCAACTGCCTAGAGCTCACTGCTCAATCACAAAATGGGAGTCACACTGACTACAATTGGATGGTTAAATCCAATGATAATGTACTGCTCAAGATAGCATCTTCATATGCTGGATTCAGTACCTTCCTTGAATCTTCAAATGATGTCTGCGTGTATAGCTCTTCTTATATTCGCATATAATCCTTTTCTACACTCCTCTACGTCTACTTAATCTCATAAATGAGATCTTACATATATACCAAAACCTAAGACCAATTGTGTAGGTCGGCTCACTAAGATATTACAATTAAATCAATTACAAATGAATCAATATGTGATGCATGATGTCGGCTCAATGCATTTACAACAATAACAAATCATCTCCATAACGTGTTGTGCTGACCTGGAATAGATAACGCTTGCCGGTCCATAACCTAGACCTATTTGCCGGTAGCAAATATGCAAACTCGAGTGTACCAATAATCAAATCACCAAAACCAAGTGTCCAAACAATGTCTTCGACATAACCAAGTAATCTCCAGATGATAACAGATCATCCTCAATGCCGGTGAACAATATAACCTGTCGGTGAACCAGATACTGGTGACTGTGCATAAGTCATTGAACATGCCGGTGAACATAACCAAAGATCTCCAAGTGTTCTCAAGTGTTGACAAGTGTTGACATCAATCACAAAACCAATGCAACACATCCATAATACCAACAATCTCCCCCTTTGGCATTGATGGCAACACAAGATGGAAAAACCATCTAAGTGCCAAAGCAGAAATGCCAAAAACCAAAAACCAAAAATCTCCCAAAGAGATCATTAACCAGAAATCAAAATACAGATACAGAGAGTAACAATCTCTCCCCAATGAATTATCTCTCCCCAAAAGATAATGTGTTTTTCCATAGATATATCTCCCCCTTTGACATCAAATGCCAAAGCAATACAAAACCAAATATAATCAGTTCATAGAACTTGTTACAAATACCAATTGTTATAACCAAATTTATTCAATCTACTCCCCCTGAGAAGTAGCTCTCCTTCATCAAAGCCGGAAAAAAGATTTCTCTGTTAATTCTGTCGGTCTGATGCCATGCTCCAACTGTCTAAGTTTCTACCAGTGAGGGTATAACTCCAAGCTGCTCTCTTAGATATTCAAAAGTTTCCTTAGGCAAGGGCTTAGTAAAGATATATGCAATCTGCAACATCATCATGTGGCTCTTGACTGATTGTGGTGGGCATATTCCTGTTGTAACATTTTCACACATCGCCCCATTGCAAATGGGGACCCCCTTGTTTTCGCTTTTTAGGGTAGCGTTTTGAGTCACCAATCTTTGCAAGCCTAAAGTTAGGGGTTTTTCAAAGAGTTTTATAAAATTCCTTAGGTCAATTGGACCAATCATGACCAAATGAGCATTTTGACATCACAGAAGTGCTAAGGCAAGCCAAAGGACGAAAAAACACAACTGCTTAGAGCCAATTCTGACAACTTCATATTTTTGTGGGATTCTGTTTTTTGCTTTTTGCTTTTTTTCATTTTTGCCACTTTGGGACCAATCCGAGAAGCAGCTTTTTGCTTGCTTTTTTGCTTTTTACTTTTTGCCTTTTTCAACTTTTTTGAAATTTGACCTGGGATTGGGTCATTCAGGTCATGGCAGCAAGGTTCCTGTCTATGAAATGAAAAGTTTGTATCTCCAAGTATTAAAAGCAAGGGAAAATCTCCAGAAAAGGCATTGATCCAAAAAGTTCCATATGAACATGATGATGAGCAACAAAAATTTCACTGTGTTTGCAACAAAGAGAAAGTTTCTAAATGGAGAAGGCAATGTCCTGTACTATAGCAAACTCCACCAAAGAGAAAGTTTCTAAATGGAGAAGGCAATGTCTTGTGCCATAGAAAACTCTACCAAAGAAAAAGATTCTAAATGGAGAAGGCAATGATCTAGAAAGTTCCATATGAACGTGACGATGAGCAACAAAAATTTCACTAAGTGTTTGTAGCAAAGAGAAAGTTTCTAAATGGAGAAGGCAATGTCTTGTACCATAGGAAACTCCGCCAAAGAGAAAGTTTCTAAATGGAGAAGGCAATGTCTTGTGCCATAGCAAACTCTACCAAAGAGAAAGATTCTAAATGGAGAAGGCAATGTCTTGTGCCATAGCAAACTCTGCCCTACACATAGCAAAAATGACTTGCCAACAAGAAAACTCTGCCCAACACATAGCAAAAATGGTGTGACAACAAGAAAACTCCGCCCAACACATAGCAAAAGTGACATGACAACAAGTGAACTCCGCCCCACACATAGAAAAAATGGCATGACAACAAGCAAACTCCGTCCAACACATAGCAAAAGTGGCGTGACAACAAGTCAACTCCGCCCAACACATAGCAAAAATGGCGTGACAACAAGCAAACTCCGCCCAACACATAGCAAAAGTGACATGACAACAAGTGAACTCCGCCCCACACATAGAAAAAATGGCATGACAACAAGCAAACTCCGCCCAACACATAGCAAAAGTGGTGTGACAACAAGTCAACTCCGCCCGACACATAGCAAAAATGGTGTGACAACAAGCAAACTCCACCCAACACATAGCAAAAATGACTTGGTAGCAAGTGAACTCCGCCCAAGGAAGGTTGGAAATGGCATGGCTACACATGAATTCCGCCCAAACAATTAGAAAAATTTCTCAACCACATGGAAAGTTCACCAAAGGAATGGGTAAAGAAAGTGGTAAGTGTTGGCCATTTTGAAGGGAAAAGTCAGAATTTTGGCTAAGTATAAAGAGATGAGAAAAAAATCCAAAGTCAAGATGAAGTCCGCCCTAGGTGAATAAATGAAAAGTTTGGCTAAGGGTGAAAGCAAATGTGGAAAGCAGAGAGAAATTCGCCCAAGTTGAGAAGGAAAAATTTGGTAGACTAAAACAAGAAAAACAAAGGTTGAAGTCAAGAGGAAATTCGCCTAAGGGAAAGAATTTGAGAAGATTTGGCTAAATGTTGAACAGTTCAAAATTGCAAATTTCCAAGCCATCTTCCAAGAAAATTTCAAAGCCAATTTCCACACTTGAGGTCAAAGTTGGAGTGATTTAATAAAGAATTTTCCAAACTTACAAAACAGCTTTCACTTCAAATTGTCTTGCTTTTTTATGCTTTTTAGGGGCAAATGCTAAAGATCTTCTTTCTATAGCATACTCTCAAATGCAAATATATATAATCTTCAAACGAGATGTTCATAAATAATACATCCTTTCAACTATGCACTCTTTAGTCTTAACAACGATTAGTTTCCCAACCTTCCCTTCTTAATCTTCTTTTCAAATCTACATACTTCATTTACTCATGGCTTCTCATATATCTAGCATTTATTCTTCTTTTACAAATCTGCCTCCTGATATGTCTTTGTATTCCACACATACCATCATATAGACGTTATGCTACACTGATTTCAGTAGTCTGCTGATTCTTCCTCCAACCAAATCAGATGGCATGGATGGCCTCATCTTTTCTCATCAGTAGATTTGGTTCAACTATCGAATCAAATTGAGATCAAATGAACAATTTGTTAAACAAAATGAACCCTCGTATGTAGATCCTACACACAAGTTAGTAGTACCAAGCATGTAATCATATAAATCATAGTAATGATAAAGATTAGAAAAATTACTACTTAGTTTCTATTGCATTTATTGCAACTTGGAGGGACTAGCTTCCTTGAGCCATTATGTCCACATGTGGGAGATTGGCTTCCTTGAGCAATCTCTATCCAATCTTGAGAGAGTCTGACTTCCTTGAGCCATCTCTGTCTAACTGAAATGGACTGACTTTCTTTGAGTCATCCTTCTTACTAAGGGTGCTGACTTCCTTGAGTCAAGCTGCCCACATTTGGCTTCCTTGATCCCTTATTCTTACTTAGGGTGCTGACTTCCTTCAGTCAAGCTGCCCATCTTTGGCTTCCTTGAGCCCTTGTTCTTATTGATGGTGCTGACTTCCTTGAGCCAAGCTGCCCACCTTTGGCTTCCTTGAGCCCTTATTCTTTAGAGAGGAATGACCTTCTTCGCGTCATCCTACTCTACTAGGGTCCTGGCTTCCTTGAGCCTAGCCGCCCATTTTTGGCTTCCTTGAGCCTTAATATCTATAGAGGTGCTGACTTCCTTGAGCCTAGCTATCCTCACTGGCTTCCTTGACCCTTAATATCTACAGAGGTGCTGACTTCCTTGAGCCTAGCTATCCTCACTGGCTTCCTTGAGCCGTTACACTTAGAGAGGATTCACCTTCTTTGTGTCATCCTACTCATCTAGGCAATGTGTCGGCTTCCTTGAGCTATGTCGCCCCTCTATGTGTTTACTTTATTTTTTTGAATGTTTTAATATCTTCTTCCTTTTGGATTCACCACATTTAGTCCTGAGACACAATTCCAATTCAAAATGAAAATTGTAATATAATTTCATTAACCTTGGAGACATTTCATTTTAAATTTTAACTTAAAAGTCTAAGACTAGTTCAGAGAATTGAACTTATCTTGATGGCTTGACAAATTATGCTATACTCCAATCTGCATACATTCTTCTTTATAAATCTTCTATAAATGCTTCAAGTTTGCTCCAAGTTTATTTATAGGTCTTCCCCTAACATTAATATTTAAGCTTCATTCCAACTTTTACTCTTTAGGCAATTTAATTCATGATAGGGAATTCCCAAGTATAGATTCGGTTTTGGATGTGGCTAATTCAAAAAGGATTCTATTACAAACATGGGAGAAATTAGTAAAAGATTACATAGAAGTTTGTGTCAAGGACGAGGTTGAGGTTTGGAGATGGAAAGACTTTAGTAGGATGGGGTTGTAAATCATTGAAGTGGAGAATTCGAAGCAATTGTAAAGAATAGACCGATTATTAGAATAATACTTTATTATTTATTTAATGCTCAATTATGTAATATTATGTAAATATTTCTAATAAGATCTTTCTGATCTTATTCGCAGTTTCTTTTTAGAAACTTGTTGTTTTGTACATTTTGTAAATCTTTTTATTGAGTGTATTTGCTCATTGTTAATACAACAATCATTTTTTACCAATTATGTGTTTACATAATATGGTATCAGAGCCTGGTGATTTCAAAAAGAAAAAAAAAATCTGTTTTCTAAATTTTGCTCCTAGAAAATTTACGAGGTTGGATTTGTGTGTAAAGGTCAAATTTTTTGGGGGGGTTTGTGTCTCAAGTTTCGAACCTGCAAACCCACGACTTTCTTAGTGTTACTTCTTCTGCTGCTCGTGTCTTTTGTTCGTGGTGACCTGTGTGTTTATTCGCATGTGATTTTCCAACCTTTCATCCAGCGACTTGGGATTTCAGAGTCTTATGCCCGCGCGATGCGATTTTTTCCTGCTTGCAAATTTTTTGCCAGTTTTGGACAAAAATCTGCATTTTCAACTAAGGTTTTTACCCTTCAGAGCAAGTCAAAAAAATTTCTGATTGCTGATTCTTGGTGGGTTTTTTGAGAGCTCAACTGGGTTGTTTTCAAAATTTTGTGAGTGCATCATTTTCCATGTCTCGAATTTCGTGCCCACGGATTTCAATTCTAATTTCAGATTCTTTCTGGGGTTTTCCAAGGATTTCTGGGTTGTCTTTGGATTTTTCTGGGTCAGCTGGAAAAAAATTTTGAAATCCGTGTCAGTCGTACTTCATCTATTTTTTGAAGTTTGTACTTGTATCTGCCTTTGTTTTTTACATTGGGATTTGTATTCCATGCTATCGCCTCTTCTTTGATTTTCGTTTTCCATGCATTGGGAAATGTGCAAGATGGCGTAATTGACCAACTTGATGTTGGAAGGCAGTCAACGATTCAACAACAAAAATTATAACACTTGGAAGAAGCATATGCTGACAATCTTCGAATATCGCTGCCTAGATGAGCTTGTCTTGGAAAAAGAATCTCGTCCTTCTGTAGCCGAAGCCGATCAAGACAAATTTGATGACTGCAATAGGGAAGCTGTCATGCTTCTCAAGCTCTCTGTCACAGATGACCAGCTACCTCAGAAGTTTGGAAGCATCTAAAGGAGTTGCATGAGACATCCGACAAAGTCGAGTGTTCTTCTTGAAAAACTAGTTGTTCTCCATCATGATGGATGAGCGCATGTCCTTATAGGAGCATCTCACGAAGATTAAGAACATTCGAGATCAGCTCGACGCTATTGGTCGGAAAATAGAGGAAGAGGATACGATAGTCATAACCCTCAAAAGTCTACCAAAATCCTATGAGCACTTCATAGAGACTCTCAACATTACGTCTACGAATGTTGATCTGAAATTTCCAGAGTTATAACCAAACTTTTGCAGCAAGATCGTTGGAAACAACAGTTTGGTAGCGGCGCCACTTCATTCTCCTCTGAGCAAGCCTTTGCAGCCAAATCCTTTTACAAGGATAAAGGCAAATTTCAGTCATCTCAGTTCTCTCAATCGAAGGGCTATAGTCATTCACAGGAAGGCTCGAAAAAGAAGAAGGTTCAATGCAATTATTGTCACAAATATGGCCATCAGATTAAAGGATTGTCGCAATCGGATAGCTTCCCAACAGCGGAAGCAGAGAGGGTCTCAGCCTAAATCCAATGTCACTGAGCACACAAAGCAGAAAGAGTCTACCTTTTATGCCTTCATGGCTAAAAGACCTGCAGACCATGTGAAATCTTCTGCTTGGTATATTGATTCTAGTTCTTCTCGGCATTTCACTCAAAGGCGTGATTGGTTTACAGAATTCTCTCCTTGTACTGATTCAGTTATTTTTGGAGGAGGTGAGGAGTATACAGTTGTCGACAAGGGCAACATTCAAATACAATCTGGTGGGAGGAATCTCATATTCCTCAATGTGTACTACGTTCCTGGCATGGAACTGAACCTTCTCTCTGTGAGTCAGATTATGCGGCATTCTCCTCAGCTTGATGTCATCTTCAATGCACATAAGTGTTCTATTGTTGATCGTGGGACACGCACTACAGTTGTTGTTGGTATTGAGGATCATGGTCCTTATAGACTTGTGGATACAAGTGATTCTCTTGAGCATGCCTTCGCAGCAAAATCCTCCTCTATCTCTCGTCTATGGCATCAGCGATATGGTCACTTGAACATTCATTATCTTGCTTAGCTTGTTCGAGAAGATTTAGTACATGGCCTACCTGAAATTCAAACTCAGAATCGACGAGTTTGTGAAGCTTGTCAAGCTAGGAAACAGCACAAGACACCGTTCAAGGATGGTGACTCATGGCGAGCCTCTAAGGTACTGCAGTTGGTCCACGCTAATGTATGTGGTCCAATGAATACTACTTTTGTTACTGGGTGCAAGTATTTCTTGCTTTTTGTTGATGATTACAGTCGTAAGATGTGAGTGTACTTTCTTAGACAGAAATCAGATGTGTTTCCTGTATTTCAGAAATTTAAGGCCTTGGTAGAAAAAGAGTCTGGTTGTTCTATTATTACTCTTAGGTCTGATAATGGGGGGGAGTTTTGTTCTACTACTTTCTCCATTTTCTGTGATACACATGGCATAAAACGTCAGTTAACCACACCATACACCCCTCAGCAGAATGGTGTTGTAGAACGTCGTAACCGCACCGTTACAGAATGGCGTTGTAGAACGTCGTAACCGCACCGTTACAGAAATGGCTAGGTCTATGTTGGAACACAAAAATGTTCCTAAGATATTGATCAGAAACAGTGTTTACAGCAATCTATCTCCTTAATAGGTCTCCCACTCATGTTGTTAAAGGGAAGACTCCTGAGGAAGCCTAGACTGGTCACAAACCCAGGATCAGCCATTTGAAATTTTTTGTCTCTCTTGCATATGTTTGGATACCAGATGTCAAGCGCTCTAAGTTGGATTCCAAGAGTCAGAAGCTCATGTTTACAGGTTACAGTGACAACCATAAGGCCTATTGGCTGATTGATGTAGACATGGATCGTCTCATCTTCAGTCGCGATGTTGTCTTTGATGAAGATCGAGGACCATTTCAGCTTTCCTCGTCTGAGCAAAATTCTGAGGATCAGCCTTTAAAGGCTTCTGATTTAGGTGTTTGTCTTCCATTTGGTTCACTTGATGGGAGGGATGATGCAGATTCTGTATTTGATGATGCACTACCTAAATTTCCTCTGGATGATGCTAATCTTCCACCTGTTCCAAATCCTCTTCCACCTCCAGTTCCAGTTCTTCCTCTTCCATCTAATGTTAATGTTGGCACATCTACTCTCCGGCCTAAGTGGTGGGCTAAGACCATCAGTGATCTTCATCCTAATGAGCTCATTGAGGGTAGATCTTCCAAAAATAAGGGCAAGCAGCAAAATACAGTTAACTTTGCTCTCATGGATAACATTCACAGCATTTATGAGCCTCAGACTTATACCGAAGCAAAAGGGATTCCAGAGTGGGAACAGGCAATGGATGCAAAATACCAAAGCCTTCTGAAGAACAAAACCTAGGTTCTCTTTAATCTTCCTCCAAAGAAGAAACCCATTAGCTGCAAATGGGTCTATAAGGTCAAATATCATGCAGATGGTACCTTAGATAAATACAAGGCCAGATTAGTTGCTCGAGGATTCACACAGCGGGAGGGCATTGATTATGAGGAGACATTTGCTCCTACTACCAAGATGAGTACCATTCGTCTTCTTCTCGCTATTGCAGCTCAATTTCGATGGAAAGTCCATCAGATGGATGTTAAGAGTGCCTTCCTCAACGGTGAATTGCAGGAAGAAGTCTACATGACGCAGCCTCCCGGTTTCAAGGTTGCCGGCAAAGAACATCAAGTATGTAAACTCGTTAAAGCACTCTATGGACTTAAACAGGCACCTCGAGCATGGTACATTAAGATTGATCAGTACTTGGTTGCTCATGGTTTTCAGCATTGCCCTTCTAACAGTAATCTATATATCAAACACTCTGGTGATGATACTCTCTTTCTTGTTGTCTATGTGGATGACTTAATCATTACTGGCAGTTCAGCACATTTGATTGCAAAAATCAAATAGGATCTGTGCCAGGATTTTGATATGACAGATTTGGGGCTTCTCCATTATTGTTTGGGTGTTGAGGTTTGGTAGACAGATGGTAGCATTTTTATTTCTCAGTCTAAGTATGCCAGGAACTTGCTTGACAGGTTTCAAATGCAAGATTGCAAACCTGCTTCCACACCTATGGAGACTGGCTTGAAGTTGTCAACCAAGTCCGATTCTCCTTCTGTAGATGAACCACAATTTAGGCAACTAGTGGGCAGTCTCATCTATCTTACTGCTACTAGACCTGATCTCAGTTTTGCAATGAGCTACATTTCATGCTTCATGACAGCCCCCAAGGCTGATCATTGGGTAGCAGCGAAGCGTGTGCTGCGTTATGTGAAAGGCACCTCTGATTATGGACTTCTTTACACTAGGAGTCATGATCCTAGACTCAGTGGGTTCACAGATTCAGATTGGGCAGGTTCGGTTGATGATAGGAAGTCAACCTCTGGATATGTGTTCAGTTTGGGATCTGGTGCAGTCACTTGGACTAGTAAAGAGCAGCAAGCAATGGCTCTCTCCTCAATAGAAGCAGAATATCGAGGAGTAGTTAAGGCAGCTTGTGAGGCAGTTTGGCTTCGTCGGATGCTTGCGGATATGCAAATATCTCAAGCAGGTCCGACTCCCTTGTTCTCTGACAATCAGGGAGTTCTCAAACTTGCCAAGAATCTAGTCTTCCATGAAAGAACCAAACATGTAGAGCTTCATTGTCATTACATTCAACAGTTGGTTGAAGACAGATCCATTCAATTGCTGTATGTTCCTACAGCGGAGCAGCTAGCAGATATTCTCACCAAGCCCCTCAGTCCAGATAAGTTTGTAAAATTCAGGTGGTCTATTGGTGTAGTTGATAGATTGAGCATTAAAGGAGGGTATTAGAATAATACTTTCTTATTTATTTAATGCTCAATTATGTAATATTATGTAAATATTTCTAATAAGATCTTTCTGATCTTATTCGCAATTTCTTTTTAGAAACTTGTTGTTTTGTACATTTTGTAAATCTTTTTATTGAGCGCATTTGCTCATTGTTAATACAACAATCACTTTTTACCAATTATGTGTTTACATAATACCGATTACTATCAAAGCTAGCAGGGATTGGATAGTGTGGATTTGTGCAAAATCTAGGTAATACAACGTCAAAGATGGTTACCACACCTTCGAACTGAATCAAGAAGTTACCAACCTGCATCTACACCTTTGCTAGCATAAGTTATGTCTCTCGAAAGCTGGAAGATTCACATGGGCAGCATTGACAAAATGATTTTAAATACATAAGGTTGCAAAAAAGGGCTCTTAGGGTCTTTTGTAAATCCAATGAGGAAGATGCTAACCATTTGTTGCTAGGCTACCCCTTTGCAAAAGAGTGTTGGATATGGTTGTAACTTGGATGGGCATGTGCATTACCCAAAGACATACTAAGTCTCTTCATGGCTTGGCCCACAATCTACAAAAAGGCAGTGTTCTCTAGCCTTTGGACAATCTACCCTTCCATTCTTCTGTGGGAAATTTGGAAGGGGAGAAACCAAAGGCTATTTCAAGAGAAGATGAGTTTACAATCTTTTCTAAACAAAGTAGAAGCTGCCATAGTAGAAGTGGTAAATGGCAAGCCGGCAATGCCAAAATTCATTTCATCCACCTTTACAAATTGGGATGCCAAAATGAGGAAGACGTGCTTTGGTCTCAGCAATCCTCCCTTCGTGAGAGCAGGTGGTCGGGAGGCTGTCACCAAGGGCAAATGCAGTTTGGAAGCCTCCTACACAAGGTTGGTTTAAGCTGAACTTTGGTGGTGCCCCCAAGGGCAACCCAGGTGGTTCTGGTGCAAGGTGTATCATTAGAGATTGGGAGGGTTATACCATTGGCAAGTTGTTGCGACCTCTTCCAGTAGGAACAAATAATGAGGCTGAATTTGATGCCCTCATTCTAGGCCTCCGATTAGGATTGGAACTTAAGGTTGAGAACATAGAGGTGGAGGGGAATTCATCCTTAGTTGTGAATGCAATTAGAAAAGGAAAAATGGTGAGTTGGAAACTGGCTATGGACACCTTGCAATCGTTTAAACTTTTTCCCATCAATCATACCTACAAAGAGGCCAATTTGGATGCAAACAAGCTAGCTAATGTAGGGGTGGACGAGATCGGACAAAGATGACTAAAGACCAACAAGTTGGGCATGGCAAATGATTAAATGTTTCAAACAGAAGTTCAAAGTCGAGGGTGAAATGTATTTAAGAAAGAGTGCTTCGAAGGGATAAATGTTTCATACAGAAGAGTAAAGAAAAGGCAAATGACATTAATGAAAAATTGCATGAAATTGCATGTTATCCTTGTCCCTTTACTGTAATCTCATCGTAACCATGGGATTCTAAATCTATGTCTCTTGATGCTTATAGAGTTCTAATTAGCACTTAACACAGAAAAGACCATGAAAAACTTGGTGGAATGATGTGGTATAAACTTGTTCTGCAAAGTAAATGAAAATTTCAAAAATACTCACAATGTTGTCTTACACTATTAGAAAAAAGAAATATAACATACCTCAGACTCCAGGCAGCTACATGCAGCTTCAAGACAAGCTTCCAATGCTCTAAATTCAAATGGCAGAACTTTTGGACCGTTTTCAAAAGCATTCATCTCCACCTTCAAATAATTATATTTTGTATCAAGTCTCTCTGGAAAGGAGTTCTCGTCCACAGTTTGTGGAAGTTCTCCATTATTAGCATCCCTTGATAACAAGGTTGTCATGTCAGATTTTGAAAGATCCACATCCATGTCACTGTTTCCACCTTCCTTTATGCAGTAAAACAAATACGGTCGGAGTTAAATTAAAAATGCAGGAAACAGAAATAATCTAACAAACTGGTAAAGTTATTGCAGTTTATTTCATTACGAAAGGATTTTAGACTGACAACCCTTATTTATATTTCCATTTCAAAGTATTTAATGATATTTTGTCTTTGAACATTTTCATCAGAAGCTTCTGATGTCATTATTTTATATCATTAGTTTCTGTATGGACAAAACATGTTGCTTTACATGCAGAAAGGTCATACAGCAGCTAAATGAGTGATGAAGAAAAATGAATGTGAATACTAGTTTCTGGCATTTAATTAACCTTCATCTATACTACTTCCATCCTTCCTGTCATGTCCCTACCATGACACTCCTCACAACCTATTTTAAAGAAGAAAAAAATAAAAAGACACGTCTATACATTCAGAAAATTGTCTTATGAAATAAGACTTCACAATTTTCTAACAGTAGCCCATAGGTATTTGTCTCCTTAATCTGCAATTTGATCAAGCCAAGGCAAACAGATACTAAATCTATCCTTTCAATCCAACCCCGATGCTTAGGACAACATATACACAGTGATTACTGCACCAAGGCATAGAGTGGTATTTATTAATAATAACTAATAAGTGATGAGCAGCATTCACAATAGTACTAATTAGAATATGGTCAGCAATTTAAATTAGTAAACAAACATTATATTAAACAAGACAAACTAAGGGCAACGATAATTGAAGCGGCAGTTTAGTTAAAGACATACGATGGTCAAAGGGGCATCTTCCTTCCCAACAGACACCACCTTTAGAAGAGACATCACTGATGGAAGGTATAAAAGAATTACATCAAATCATCAAGAGGAGGCAGCAAAGAGTAATACAAGTGTTGGAAACGAATAAGAATTGGGGACTCAGAAAATATATAAATATATATATGTATTCCACAGCAAAACATATTAATCGAATATCACACAATTTGTCATCATGGAAGGAGAAAAATAAAAGACATAGAGTCTGTATAAAGAGGAGATCAGGATCAAAACATTATCAGCAGCAGAGCAGTAGACTGGTATGTTGTATCGTGCTTATGATCATATACTTGTTCATTTGTGTTGTGTCATGTCTGCATTTCTATATATAAATGTAAGACAAGTTATTGTATATTCTGTTATAGATGCATACAAAGAAGCATTGTCAATAAGATTGCATTTGATCATAATAATAGATCAGATTTACACTTAATTTCTTATACATTCATAATGCATGAAAGACTATTATATTAATGGCCTATTCTTTAATCATTCACTATTGCCTGGGAGAGGAAAGGTTGGTGTGTGTAGAGAGAGACGGAGTAAATCCTCACAAGATAGGTAAGCCCAAGATGGGGGATGGAAGGAGTCCTGAAACCTTGAGGGAGCCTACTTGGAGACTGGTTTCCAAGTGCCCTATGATAATAAACCCCCGTCCTCCATTAGGGTTAGGAAAGAAGTAAGGATGGGGCTTAAATATAATAATTATTGATTGTATTATGAATAATTAATTGTTCTCTATTTTTAATAATCTGATTATAGGAATGATAAGTGTAGTGATATATGGTTTAATTATGGGAAACAAGCTTACTCCCAATAGGGGACATTACAATTGGTATCAAAGCATAATCCTGCGAACCTGCTGGACAAACCTACTTAACTGCCATACAATTAGTGTTAACTATTTCTAAGTGGATAAAAAAACAAATAGGCCAACATTGTGTGCCTTTCATATGTATGCTTATGCTTGGCATGTATTTCATGCCCTATGTGTATGACTTCGTGAACACTTCATGCCTTAAGAGTATTCACGTGTACTACTTCATGCCTTATGTGTATTAATGTGTACTACTTCATTCCCTATGTGAATGCTTTATGCCTTACATACTGCTTCATTCCTTACATGTATATTGCTTCATGTTTTACATGCATGCTGCTTTGTGCTTCATGCCTTATGTGCTACATGTATGCTTTATGCCTTGAGTGTTTTATGTGTATACTTCATACTTCATTCACTACATGTATGCTCCATACCTTAAGTGAATTCATATGTATGCTTCATGCTTCATGCGCTACATGTATTCACGTGTATGCTTCATGTGTAGTACCCCTTCTCGATCAGACTCTTCTTGGAATTATGTTTTACTTCAGTTGCCTATTCAGTGGAACATTATTGTTATATGTGATTCAGACTTTATGCGATGTTATTTCATGCTTTAACTAGATATGCGATGTATGCTTTCATGCAGTATTTCAGTACTTATGATTAATGTTATGTTTATGGATTATTGTCATGGACTGACACATTTACTTTATATGTGCGATGCGTTATTTGTATGTTTTGTGTTTGCAAGTGTATGGGATGCGAGGGGATGATTTTCCTTCACTCACTCCGATGAGACAAGGAACGTCACGATCCTCTTTCATCGGTGTGTGTGTCGTGTCTGTTTATATATTGGTCTATATGCATGTGTGGTTCGTTGATGCAGGACATTGCAGGTACAAGTACCGGGTAGGTACGGGGTATCGACTCCACCTGGTTTCACAAGTCTGAGCGTGCCTTATTTGTCCGATGGGAGTGGAGATAGTTGTTGGACCCTAACTTGACCCGCAGTCACACTCATGTGGGTGTTGTCAGTCGGTCATCTTTCCCATTTGAGCAGTATGCGAGTCATAGTGCTTGGGTATTGTCGTTTGGCGAGTTGTCGTTTGATCATTCCTCGTTTTGCGTGCTTCTAAATATTTGAATAGTTATTTAATTGAGTGAATGATGTTATTGCGTTGGCGTAATTAGTTATTTATTATGCTCGAGTTTATTGATTTAATTAAATAAATGAGTTGCTAGAATTAAATGGTTAAATTTGCTTACTTTATTGTGTTAAAGTGGTATTAAATATTGTGAAAAGAAATAAGTAAATGTCTTGCCATTTAAATTTTGAATGCTTGTGTTGAAAGAAAGTATCATGAAAATGGAAAATAAATAAATAAAAGCATTTCCCTTTTACCTTTCTAATTAGCTTTTAGATTTTATAATGTTGAAAAAAAGAATTGTTTATGGAAAAAGATAAATCTGATTTCTTTGACATTTTAAAATAGTTTATTCCGATTGGTGGAGAAAACTTTTAACCTAGAAAGTTTAGGTTGAAAATATATTTTTCTCGTATATTCTTGGGAGTTCACGAGAAGAAGAGAGGCAGATTTTTGAATGCAAAATTTGGAAAACCATTTGGAAGGAGGAACCTAGAGTTGAAATTGGTATGTTAGGTGGGAAATCTTCCACAAGTTTGCTTCCTGGATTGCTTTGAAGGTTGGATAGTCTTCTTATTGTTTTGCAATTAAAATTGAATGTTGAGTTTTCTTCCTGTGTGTTTGTTCAAAATTTGTGAAATCTTATTGAAGATTCTTGTTGGATGTTGGATTTAAAAGAAAGAGTAGTTGTTATTGTATTTTGTTGAATTCAAATCAAATGTGTGCATGTTGAAAGAAAATGGTTCACTTTTATATTTGTTGTGTGTTGTATGTTCTTACAAAATCTAGTTCTTGGTTTATTTCCTCTATTTGGTATACTAGTTTCTATTTGCATGATGCAAGGATTCTTCCTATTAGAGAAGAAATGAAGAAATTAATCAAATCCCTCTTATCTCTCTTAAATTTTTCTAATTTTTGCCCAAGATCTTTATATATTTGGGGCTCTTGTGTTTTATTAGTTTACAAATTTCCTTATGGAAGAATATCCTTTCATATTTTAAATTTTGGCACTGTTTATGTTCCCCATGAAAATGTGCAAGGAATGGTTTAGATTTATACTAATTTTAAAAAAAAATAATAATAATAATAAAATAAATTAAACCATGCCCACGTGGCGGGCTAACCCCACCATGTGGGACGGTAGTGTCTTGCTACCGCGGGTAGCAGCACTACCGGTCGGTAGTGACTGCTACGCGAGTTAGCAGCACTACTGGTCAGTAGTGGCTGCTACCGGACGGTACTGGCACTACCGCACTACCTACGATAGTGCCTGCTACCGGTCGGTAGCAGCACTACCGACAGGTAGTGTCTGCAGCCTTCCGGCAGCAACACTACCCGCGCCCACCGCTTGCTTTATTCCCCCTTAGCGGATGTTTAATACGTGTTCGCTTTTTTTTTTAAAATGCAATGAAATTTAAAAGTTAGTTTTTTTAATGTTAGTTATTTAAATATATATATATATATATTTTATTTTCTTGTCAATTCAAGGCTAGGGTTATTAAATCAAATTGATAAATTTGGATATAATGTGGAAATAGATAATATGTTTTAATATAATTCATATTTTATTTGGTTAAATATTTCATATGGATTTTATTACTTTGTTGGAATATTGAATTGGAAATTATATAGGATTGAATGATGTTTTTGAATATTGTATTAAATGTAGGGTGTTTTATTCTATTTTCAATCAATAAATTTGCAAGTGTTTATGATGCTGATTTTCTCAAAGATTGACAGGGTTCAGACTTAGTGAAATTAGTTTTTCTTGCAAAGAGTATCATTGGTGGTTATTTCTCGTCTATGATTCAGTCATCCTATTGCAGCATATTTTGTGTCTCTTGACCAAGTGATGTATGATGACCTCATTGTCTTAACCATGTAGTGTTTTTCCTTATGGTTAACCAAGAGTTAGTATGTCTTTGTTTTGACCACTTGTATTTGGATAGTGGTGTTATGGTTGTCTGCTTTGCTGTAGGGTCCTGTTGACGTGTATTTTGTACACCATCATACACAGAATAAAATACCTAAGGGTATCTTATCCTCTCTTGAATAAAGTCGCTAACTGCTGAAGATTCGCATGAAGGATCAGTTAGGATGACTTCAAGGTTCCTTTTGGTAGGGTCTCTACATGTGGATAAGCTCCAGTGGTATGATGTGATTTGCTGGAATCACAAGGGGACTTACATTGAACTTCCGATCTGCTTTGCTGGAACACAGGCTCTGACTAACTTAGAATTGAAAAATGGAAAAAAGGATAAGGGCGAAGAGAAGATCTAATCCTAATACTAAGAATGTAGGAGTAATGACTTGATTTTTGATGAAACTCTAACTAGGTCTTGTTTTGACATCAATGGAACATCTACACAAGACTAGTGCGATCTTCTAAGGGAAGCTTTATGATGTTCAAATCATCACCGCAGGCATAGATACCATCCAAGTTGATGCATATCAATGAAGAGGCAACAAATTGAAATTGAGCTTAAGCTGAACGATTCCAGTTGACTACACAAGGCAAGTCTGCAATCAACAAACTGCTAGTAGTATGGATATAAGAATTCCACCATCAATCAATCACATTTCCTCCATTCATCTAATCATCTACCATCTAAGATTGAAGACTCAACAAGAAACCATGCAAATTGCGAGAAAACGACATATTTCACCATTACTTCAATGAAAATGGAGTTTGTTTACAATCAATGGCAACAATTTCTTGCCTTGTCCTCCTATTCTACTCTAATTGCTATTCTATCAATTTCTAAATACTCTCTACCTACTAAGTGCCTTCAACTATTTACAACTCTCTCTAATCCTCCTTTACAAATGAAATGTTTGGGCTTATATAGTGCCCACAATACAATTTGATGGCTTAGATCAATTCAAGATCAATGGCCAAGATTTTACAATGAAAAACCCTAATTAGGGTTTGTTACAACCATTACATAACATTTAATGTTTGACCAATGATAAAATTGTATTGCTTGGACACATGTCCCTTCTAGAAAAATCGACCAATGGATAGCCAGGGTAGGTACATCGGAGTTTGTGCCACCTTCCATGAGTTAAGTACATTGAATCTGGAAATGCTGAGGTGGACCACACTGACTGGAGGAGTGATGACTGGGACGCCACCTCATCTGACACTTGTAGCTTGCTAGATATTCAATTTGATGTCGTTGAGAAACTTGCTTTAATTAATTCATCTGGATCTATTTTGCTTCTTCAACGAGCCCTTGTTCTAGCTCCTTGCGTCCTTGATGTGCAGGAAGATGATGTACCTCGCCTTGGAACGCTGGATTGAAAGAGGTCGCCCATGTCCTGGCTAAGACCGTCCCGGCGAAGACCGTCCTGGCGAAGACCGTCCTGGATCCGGCTTGATTTTCCTTGAAGAGACCTCCATTTGATGCCTACACAACATTTCAAAATTAGTACCATGATTTTGCAATACATAACATAAATTAGAGAGCAATTTTTTAGGAAACTTAATGATAAGTCCTTTATTAATCATTTCCTAAAAACGACTGAGCTAAGGGAAAACAAAATTTCAAAATTCAAAATTTAAGCTATGACGATCATCGTTCAAAAACAATAAATCCATATCGCCATACCTCTCTGAGAGCTTAACTCTAAAATGCAAAACAAGGAATTTGCCTAGGCAAAATTTGAAATTCGATAGTCTTGATGTGATCTTCAAAAGAACGTTCCTCTTATCAACTTCGCCACCCTTCAAGTCTTGGACGTGATCTTTGGCAAGTTCGCCCAAATTGAGACTAAGCTCGCACCTCCTTTGTATTCTCCAAATCGCATGCTAATGAAGGATGTTAAATGATGATTTGAAATGAATAAACCACCTTCCCTTTATAGGCGCTTACCTTCATATTGATCTTAGGCCGACTTTGGTAAATAAGACAAATTTAAAATAAACTTAAAAGGCCGACCCTTGTAAAATGAAACAAATTTTAAATCAAGCGCCCCATTTGATTTTTTATTAATTAATAATTAATTATTAAATGCCTTTATTATTTAAATTAATAAATTTCGACTTTTATAAAGGCAAAAATAATTAATAAATATCAAGCGCAAATTTTAAATGCCATTTTTAATTAAATTTGCAATCCATCGATTTTAGCATTTAAAATAAATTTAAAGAAATGTGTTTGAGCGCCAAATTTTTGAAAATGAAATAATACGTACCTCATCGCCCTGGTCCCTGACTGAGGGACAGGAGCGATCCATCAATTTGGTCTTGATTCTTGCAATTTTGACGTCCAAAGTCTTCATTTCTACGTTGAATTTGCCATTTTCCTTGGGATCTTCGAACTTGATTGACTTATCCTTGCGATTGAATGTCCTTTTGTGGTGATATCGCCCTGGTCCCTTGAAGAGGGACAGGAGCGATCCTTATGTCCTGGCTCAAATTGGCAAGTTTTTGATCTTCGTTTTTCGTTCATTGCCTTTCAAAGGACGTCCCTGACCTAGGCTATCTTTGCATTGTCTTGATTTTGTCGGAACATGAGTGTTTTAGTAAAAATCGCCTTGGTCCTTGTCCAAAGGACAGGAGCGATATGAGTTCCTTGGCTCATTTGATAACACTTTTACGTTCAAAACTCTTGCATATCATCTTCAAAAGACACCTTATACCTTGTATGACCTTGCAAAACATTGACTCAACGTGATTTTTGCATGAATTAGCCAATATATTCAACATCGCTCTGGTCCCTTCCTGAGGGACAGGAGCGAACTTCAAGTCTTTGGGTTCATGCTTGCGTTCTCCAACTTGCAATCACTATCATCGTGCAAAATAAAGTTCCTTGATCCTTCGTGATCACTTGATGCTTGATAAACTTTCAAATTTTATGCCTTTATGCAAATTTCGCTCTGGTCCCTTCCTGAGGGACAGGAGCGAACTGGGATATTTTAGTGCAAATCTTTCAATGTTGATGACCTTTGATGCTTTGTGCTTGACGAAGATGCCTTAAGACGTCCTTGCCACCTTGTTCTTCGCCTTGGAGTGTCTTGAATTTGGAGGGACGGCAATATAATCATCATATCGCCCTGGTCCCTTGGAGAGGGACAGGAGCGATCTTGGCTTTGTATGCTTCACTTCACTTTGTCACCTTCAAAAACTACCTTCAACGGCTTCGTAACGTACCTTTTCACTTATTCATGCCTCGGGATCCACTCAAACTGGGCAAGAAAATCATCTTAGACAAAAATCGCTCTGGTCCCTCCCTGAGGGACAGGAGCGAACTTAAGCATTTTGGTCCCTTGTTGGCGTTTCATAATCTTCAATTTGTCTTAAACGCGTTCATCTCGCCTCCTTTCTTGCCTTCAAACATAAAACTTGCTTGGTCTTTGCCTAGATCGTACCTTATGAAGAATTTCGCTCTGGTCCTTCAGTGAGGGACAGGAGCGAATTTGACCCTCTAGGTAAAAACTTCATCATTTCGTTGTTTTTGATCAAGTCTGGATGCTCTATCATGCTCATTTCGTCCTTCACCATGCCTTTGATGTCTCGATTCATCCAAACAAGGTCAGGAATGGCTCAACTAAGCATTTTCGCTCTGGTCCCTTGGTGAGGGACACGAGCGAATCGCCTTGGTCCCTTGGAGAGGGACAGGAGCGCTTTTCGCTCTAGACCCTTGGAGAAGGACACGAGCGAAATTTGACATTTCCTTCTATGTTTCTTCTTTCTTATACTTTAAGTTATATTCCATATATACTTTCAGGATGTTTGAGAGTGGTTTTAGACCTCTAGGAGTTATATTGCAAAATCTAGTTTTTGGAGGTTTTTTCAGTTTCCAGACTTAGTCAAATTCAGGATCAGGGCATTCCAGACTTAGCCAAATTTCAGGATCTGGACATCACTCAAGCCGGACTTGCTATCCTATGTGATCCCCTGGGCAACGTTCAAAATGCAAAGGCTAGCTAACAAAACACTAAAAAACTTAAAGAACAAACCCTAAAAAGCAAAAAAAAAACATGGGTCCCCATTTGCAATGGGGCGATGTGTGAAAACGTCACAACAGGTCCTCGTAAAGTGACCATGTTTGTTTAGTGTCCTATGAGAGAGTGGCTTTCAAGTGGGGGTCGCGCCCGAAGTGGATGGCAGGATAACCCCTCGAAAGTCAAATAATAAGTGATAACCTAATAATTGATTAGGGGGTGGGTAGTTTATAACATTATATAAGATATTGTAACCTGTGCATGGTTGAGTGCTCGTATAGGCTCATGATGTAGTGGGAAGGCCTGGAATGGCAAACCGACCACCTTGTCTTCACGAAGGGTTGGTAGAGTCCGCATGAGACTTAGATGGAACCGAAGGTTCGGGAAAGGTTACCAAGATAACCCAGGATGGGGGTCGGGACCTATGGAGGCCTACCTAGGGTAACCATCTTAAGCTATGCGATGACATTCTCTCTTTAGGGTCACTTGAGTATTGTGATGTTGAGTTCACCTGGAATATTGTGGAGTCGTATTGTATTGTCATGGAGTCGTATTGTTCTGTCGTCCACGTCATGCTTATGTTTGCTTGAAGGTCCTCTGCTATCTCCTAGCACGGTGGGGTGATTCCATTTTTGGATCACATGGTCGGGTGGTAGTGCCACTTCCCATCGGATGTTCTTGTTCGTACCTTCATGTGAGGATTGGCTTCACAAGTGTTCTTGTGGTTCATGACTCATGCTCTATCTCATGTTGGAGATTATTGTTCTTTGGAGACCTATGTGGTCAATTGTATCAATGAATTGATGTAACCTTGTAATTTGTAATGATGTGAGTTGTAAACGTTATATGTTTTATTGAGAGCCATGTATTGGAGGATCAATGTAATCCTGGTTTTGGATGTTATTTATCAGCTTCTATATGATTTGTATAAACGCCTTATCAAAGAGAAAATTATAATGTATCCTTTCAATCTTTCAATGGTGTAATCTGTTTTTGCATATGGCTTAATATGTTCTATGAGTAATTGATGGTTAATTGGATTAATCATAATTATGGAATTTAACTTTTAGTTTAATTCTTCGTTGGTAACCCTTTAGGAATTTTGGTGTTAGTCTTCCGCTTGTGTTATTATTGTGCATTGTAGTAATTAATGCACTTATTGTGATTTATACTTTTAAAAAAAAATTATTTCACCCTTAGTTGTTGGTTTTCCTTTGGGGTTCCTAGCGGGGCATTACATCATGACTTGAGTGAAGTTATGTATCCATGTGTATGCTTCATGACTTCAAAGTGAATTTATGTGTATGCTTCATGCGCTACGTGTATTCATACGTATGCTTCATGACTTATATGAATTTATGTGTATGTTTCATGACTTCAGTGAATTTATGTGTATGCTTCATGTGCTACATGTATTCACATATGCTTCATGACTTGAGTAAAGTTATGTATTCATGTGTATGCTTCATGACTTAAAGTGAGTTTATGTGTATGCTTCATGTGCTACGTGTATTCACGTTTATGCTTCATGACTTAAGTGAATTTATGTGTATGCTTCATGTGCTAAGTGTATTCATAACTTAATGAATTCATTCTTACGTGCTACATGCTTCATGACTTACATGTATTCATGCATATGATTCATGCCTTATGTATATTCATGTACTTTACGCCCTATGTATAATGAGGTGCATACCTCATGCTCTACGAGTAATCGTATGTATAAATCATGCCTTATGTGCATACTTTATGATGCTCCCTCATGCCTTACACTTTATGTATATTCATGTATATGACTCGTGTATGTGCTTCACATGTAGGATTCATGCCAAAAGTGTTTTCTGCACATGTTTCTCATTTATCACTTGTATCTTATTTATGCCCGATGTCTTACAAAGATTATATGTATGCATCAAATCTATGTTGCTTCATAGTAATAAAAATGCTAACAAATGAGACTCTATGGAAGCTCACAAAGTACACTTGAATCCTTTTGAGATACAATAATTATCCATCAAGATTCTGCCATAATCTATTAAGACGTAAAACCTTTCTAAGTATTTGGAGTTGAAGATATCGATTAGTCAAAATAGAAAACTTAAGGTGATAGTTCCCACAATCAGACTTCTGAAAACCAAGTGAACACAATTAGAGGGCCCTCACTACTAAGAGTGGTTCAACAAAGATCTAACTCCTCAACATGGTTGGGCGAGATAGGTTCCTGCAAAGGAATTACTAATTATAAAAACAAACTTCTCAAGTCAATAAGGAATTTGAGGATGAGTTATATAAATATCAATCTCTCTAGTATGCTCAGACCAAGGACAGTTCAATGGATATTAAACTAACTTAATTAAGAAAGTTCTCTATCAAAGTTTTACACAGATCTATCTAACAAGCTCAATAAGGCAAGAATCTTCTATCAACACTTCTAAGTGACACTAGAGTATAACAAGCCATGCCTTCAATTATAACAATTGTCAGCTATACTTTCAATAGTCAATTAAAATATTTGTAATTTTCATATGGCCATTCCATTCAAGAATGAAGGTGAATATCGATTAGGATAACTCCTAATACACTATAAATGTCAAAAAGAATAAGAGGAAATTATATTCTGAAAGTTTAGGACTTGGAAACCTTCGCTCACAATAAACATAAGGCCAAACAATCTTTCCTTTTAGGGTTGAACTATGATACCATACATGTAAAAGAGAAGAAGTTTGGAAACTTATGATTGAACTAGCCACAAAATATGAAGGACCAAAAAGAGAAATAAATTCATTCTTCCTGAGAAGAACATCGCAATCAAGGTCATAGATGTGTGTCAAGTTTCTAATCCACGTCTTAATATACAAATTCTTTCCATAATATTAAGAAAAATCTACAATATCGGGCAACAATAAGACAGCCTAATCATCTCCTTACATTTACAAAGTGATGTGTGGGAGAAACTCACAAACCTTGCCATCTCTAGATTCTACATTACAGGTTTAGTTCAAAATTGTGACTAAGGTGATATCAGAGTTGCGCAATAGAGGCTAATGGCATCATAAACTCATAAGGTTGATTTTGATTCAATGAATGCTAACCTTGCTTGAGGACAATCAGATTTCAGCGGGGAAGGGGGGAGACTGTCATGTCCCCGCTATGACACTCCTCACAACCTATTTTAAAGAAAAACAAATTAATAAGATACATCTATACATTGAGAAAATTGTCTAATAAAATAAGACTTCACAATTTTCTAGCAGTAGCCCGTAAGTATTTGTCTCCTTAATCTGTAATCTGATCAAGCCAAGGCAAACGGATACTAAATCTATCTTTTCAATCCAACCCAATGCTTAGGACAACATATACACAGCGATTACTACACCAAGGCACACGTGGTTAGTGTGGAACAGCGATTCCATTACTGCAGAGGTAGAGTTGTATTTATTAATAATAAGTGATGAGCAGCATTCACAATAATACTAACTAGCAATCACACCGAAGGAGGTTCAAGAGATATGACGATAGGAAAGTAAAGGGAAAATATAAATGAATTGTACCAATGCATAATTAGCTATATAAAAATATAGATCTAAATGAATATCTTTGTATAAAAAAATTAGGTATATAATTTTGTTGAATTCTTCATTGTTTTGAGACAATTAAATTGCTTTGAACAATTAGCACCTAGTTTGGATCAAACAAAGTTACATAATAGTGCCTCTTTGGCTTTTTCTTAGCTCCTCTTTTAAAGTCCTAACATTCAAATGGATTGAAATACATTGTTGTCAGATGAAAATTGTATAATTTGTAACCATTTTACTAGATCTTTTGAGAAATAGGATAAATCTTTTTCTTTTCTTGAGCATTGAGTGTTCAAATGTAAAAGACAAAATGTTATATTTGATTAGTTGTAGTATTTTTTTTAAAACAGTATAAATGTAAGAGATTGTGCAACTAATTGCATATACCTGAACTTACTATTGTGAAAAAATTGTAGGTGTCCTTTCTTTCCAATGTTATATTAATATAATTTATATTTTATTATGATTGATATTTTTTATACTATACTAATACTATATTTATTTTACAGGGTGACTCATGTAGTACAGCGGTTAAAACACTTGTTGGTGAAACCGCCACCAAGGTTCAAATCCCTGCTGGGTCGCTTGGCTTGCAAGCTTGGTACTTTCGTTGGGCTAGTGTGCTCGTGGATTTGAACAGCAATGGTGTTCGGCACCTTAAAAAGTGCCCATTACCAATTTTTTAAAAAAAACCTAAAAAAATATTATATTTATTTTACATCATTATTATTCTTTATGTAAGATAGTATTAATCTGATATTAATACAGTATTATTAATATTAGGTTAAGATATAAATCAGTGTCTATTGTGAAATTTAATACATAGAAAATGAAAGTCGAAGGGATCATATTTGTATATCTATTATCAACCATTCGGTGAGGAGCACTGACAAACTTTTTGGGATTTTTATTTAAAATAAAAATATGCTCTTTATCTGATGGGAGGTATGCAGATCTTTGTAAAGACTTTGACTGGCATGATTACACTTGCAGCTGAAGGAGAATTGCATATTGTATTGGCACTATCACCATTTAGGGGTATGTATAGTATAATTATGTTGCAATTGGGTAAGTCGGGCAAAAACACCTCATGGTTCAGTTACATTGCCATTAAACTGCAAGATACTCTTATCGATTGGATATTTATCTGTCAAAATAAAACAACAGCATGTATTTTCTTGTAGCAGCTCTTGGGCTATTGGTGGTAGCACAAAGAATTGTGAATAAACTTCATTAATATCGAGCCTATTAGAGGTGCACGCAACATAACAAGTGGAAGCTAGTGATAGAAATGACAGAAGAAGACCATTAATGTATGAGGACACAAAAGGGTGGGCTACGTGAGGATGCAAAAAAATAAAAAGAGCGGGGTCCATGAGAAATGAAATAAGAACAGGCACATAGGAATGGAATTTGAAGAGACCCCATCCTTTGTAGTTCGATGGGACTTTTGAGCTATAAAATGTAAGTTCCCTTTAAAAAAGAGGCAGCGCTGATTGAGTAAACTGAGGCACCGTGTGTAGCTGCCGACAAGAGGGAAAATAAAATCTACAGGGGCTGTGTATTGAATGTGCAGAGAGAGTGAGAGGCCAATAGAAGGCCCAAATTATGCATTTTTTGTTTGTGGATTTGATTTGAATAAAACTTGTAATTAATTGTTGCAATTTGAGTGAGAGTCTCTATTTTATGTTGAGTGTTTTGAGTTGGTTGGCAAAGGGGAAGAATTCCTCTTGCATCAGCATCTGTCTTATTTCATTTGAAGCGAGAAAACTGCATATTTCTTGGCAGAAATAGGCAGAGGCCAATGCATCATTACAATTCATGTGGCTTAATTAAATACACAAGGATTGGAATCAGATGTCCATATGATTATTAGGAACCTGTCATTGACCATCTAACCATTCAATTGAAACAAACAACAGTCAGAGGTCAATGCATCATTGAAAATCATTTGGCTGCATTAATATAGAAGGACTGGAATCAGCGATTGGAATCAACTGCCTAGATGACTATTGGAAACCTTCATATACTACAGTAACCATACTACCAACCATCAAGATCTTGGTGTACCAGTTCTGGGAAGTTATGCAGGGGATTTCTTAAATTTTCTATGCAAACAATGACAAACACCAGTAAAACTTTAGGAGTGCTTTTTAAATTTTATAATAAAATACTGGAAAAAAAGGAGATAACATTTTTTAAATATCAATAATGTTTTTAATAAGCATTTCACATCTACCATATCAGAGTGATGTTAGAACAAATTTTCCTGTGGGTATGCATATGTTTACAACAAAACCCTAAAATATCTCATCTACGGAAATGATCCCTGTAAACCAAACTAATCCCTATAAACCAAACTAATCCATTGCAAACTGAAACAATTTAAAACCAAAGACTATATACATGTCCGTTCATGAGTTTTATTTGAGCACTGTTATATTAGACAATTTAGTATGCAATATTTATAGGAAGATAGGGCGGTGGTAGGTGGCAGAAGACACAGCGGCGCATTTTACAGGTTTATCAGTTCCTAAAATTTCTTAGCCAACCACCACAAATTTGAATGGTTGTCCTCAGTTTTGAACAGCAAGGCATTTTTATTATTTTAACTGCCTCTCTTTTCTCTGAGGATGATTACGGATTTCTCAGATACCAATCTTAAACAGATATTTGCTGGGCTCTAAAATATCTATTTATTTGGTATGCCGTTGAGATGTTTCTGTATACCGTGAAGATGTTTCTGCATCCCGTGAAGATGTTTCTGACTAAAATACTGCTGGTTTTAAAGCGTGAGACAGGTATTCCATCATTTTGTGTACTGGCAAGTCCACAATAGAAGCCTATCGGCTAATTAAAATATGGTCAGCAATTCAAATTAGTAAACAAAGATTATATTAAACAAGACAAACTAAGGGCAACGATAATTGAAGGGGCAATTTATTTAAAGACATACGATGGTCAAGGGGGCATCTTCCTTCCCAAGGGGCACCTCCTTTAGAAGAGGCATCACTGATGGAAGATATAAAAGAATAACATCAAAGTTTCAAACCATCAAGAGGAGGCAGCGAATAGGAAGACAAGTGTTGGGACTCAGAAAACATATATATATATATATTCCACAGCAGTACATATTAATCGAATATCACACATATCATCATGGAAGGAGAAAAAGAATAAAAGACGTGGAGTCTGTATAAAGAGGAAATCAGGATTAAAATGTTATCAGTAGCAGAGCAGTAGACTGGTATGGTGTATCGTGCTTGTGATCGTATAATTTTTCATTTATGTTGTGTTATATCTGCATTTCTATATATAAATGTAATACAAGTTATTGTATATTCTGTTATAAATACATACAAAGAATCATTGTCAATAAGATTGCATTTGATCATAATAATAGATCAGATTCATACTTAATTTCTTAGAGATTCTTAATGCATGAAAGACTATTATATCAATGCCCTAGTCTTTAATCATTCGCTATTGCCTGTGAGAGGATAGGTTGGGCTGTTGAGGGAGAGGTGAAGTAAATCCTCACGAGATAGGTAACTCAAGATGGGGTATGGACGGAGTCCTGAAACCTTGAGGGAGCCTATTTGTAGACTGGTTTCCGAGTGCCCTATGACAGTAAATCCCCCTCCTCCATTAGGTTTAGGAAAGAAGTAAGGATGGTGCCTAAATATAATAATTATTGATTGTATTATGAATAATTAATTGTTCTCTAGTTTTAATAATCTGATTAAAGGCATGATAAGTGTGGTGATATACAGTTTAATAATGGGAAACAAGCTTACTCCCAATAGGGGACATTACACTTCCTCTCATATTATCCTCTGCTGGTGATGAGGCTGAAGCAAAGATGCATTTTTTGATTCAAAAAATAACACATATGAACCGCTGCAACGTATTCTTTAAAATCTTTGCCCTCATTTGAACCATAATATCTTTGATTTATGGAAGAGATTAACAAACCAAACAATGAAAACTACTATGCTACTTGGTTGTACCCAATGACAGTGGCATGGAGGGATTAGAGTTCTGTTATGAACATAAATGGAGGACTGTCATAAGAAAATGCAACACAAACACGAGATTTTATCTTAAGAAACACCAAGGGGGGTATATCCAAATGGTAGAGGCAATGGCACTTCTACCAGACTATATTGCTCCAATAAATAAGTATCACTACAGATACAAGGAATCAGCTCTTTCAAGTTTGTTTCTCCACTTTCAGCTTTTTCTGCACCTTCTTGTTGCTATAGCTTTAATTCTACTCCTCCCCTCGATCTTGGTTGTAAATGAATTCTTATTGAATGCTGGAAAACTACTAACAGGTGTTAGAAGTACTCTTGTACAGAATTTGACGAGCTTCAAATTCTTGTTTTCCATATCAGAATGAAACTGTCTCTTGTCATCAACTGGCAATTTAGTTTTCACCGTGTCTATTACAATTCCTCCCCTCTACTGGAACCTGACAGTTCCAAAATCCCTGACTATTCAAAATCAATGGTTTCATCCTGTTGAGATCTGGGGTTAACGTCAGTGCCTAGAACCTGCTGGAGTGCCTTAATCTTATGATGAGCTTTCCTCCAAGATTCCATATAGATCATCCTTTAAGCAACTTGATGTAATATAAGATTCCAAAATTAAGCTTAATCTATCTTTGTATCCAAAGCAATATCCATCCACAACTATTGTCCACAATGTATATCTTAAAAATAGCGATGTTATTTACTTTTAGTCCCATTTAAACTTATTGAGAATTTGGTTGAAATACATTCATAAGTTTTGCATTCATCTCATTTGCATATCTTGTATCATTTTTCTTTGGTTATCATGATATTCGTTCTACAGATAATGTTTCTTAAAAATAAAGAAAATTCTATTGCTGGCTATGAACTTGTCTTTGATACAATGCTCTAGTAAGAATATTTATTTTTTAAGGGGATTGAAGGTATTTTGATAGCAATAAATTTGTCAGGTCCAGGAAGATTGCATCATCATCGTTGTCTTCCTTTCTAACTTTGCTAGGATGAGTAATTTCCAAGGTGATTGCCTTCTTGCTTGGGCTAAAATGTCTTCATTTCTTTTCTTAGAATTTTTTTCTTTTATATTGATAATCATTTACAATTATTCTACTCATAAAAGCATCAACATGAGATCAATACATACTCTTGCAAGCACAACCATGAGACTAATATTAGCTCCTTTTGAGCAACCACACTAGAAACCAACTGCGGAAGACCAAGAGTCACAACTTAGAGAGTCACAATTCAGAAACTACCACAACATTAGAAGCCAACTATGGATGACCAAGAGTTGCAACTTAGAATTCCATATTAGATGTCCCATTGAGATTTGAGATTGGATTTCCACGTCAAGCACCCAATGCTTTAACCAATTAAGCTCAACCCCTTGGACTTTTCTTGAATTTTATGTTTTATGTTTCCTACAGTTATATTTTTGAGCCTGTAGCTTATCTTTTTATTTGGTCTTCTCTTTAAAGGATTGCATTTTTTCGTATAACTTTTCTTTTGAGCCTATCTTTGAGCGATTTCAAGACAGTTCATATATTTGTTTTTACAGCCTTACTAGCATGGCATCTGCTATTTCACTGAGATCAGTCTTGATCATGTTTTTTCAAGTGTTCTTCTCTATCAATTTGATTCAATATTTCACAGGGTTTCAAGTATAGGGAGATGCAAGGGGCAAAGGAACATGATTCGGAGATAAGTTTGAGACAACCCCAAATTTCCTGGGACGCAGCTCTGCCTTAAAAACAGTACAAAGATACTAATTTTATATCGAAAATGTTTTTAACTTTTTACAAAGAAACAAACATTAACTCTAAATCAAAACATGTTGAGTTGGATTTTCAAAAACACGAAAAATGAACTGCAGATAATAATCAGCAACTGCTCAATGAAACTTCAGATGCCACAGCAAATGCTTTGATGCTAGAGAAGTAAGTAGACTATGGCAAAAAGAAGAAATCAAAGTTATTAGAAAAAGACTATTGTAAACCCACTCTGCTCTTAAAAGAAATTATCAAGAAAAATTAAGTTATTTGAAATCCGCAATATCGTCTGGCATCTCTTGTATATTGAAGAAATGTTGTTCGGTACTTCTACAAAAACAAAAACAAAAAACAGAGACAGATACGGCATACGTGATGGCATCATTTTCTCAAATTTTGAGGTTAATACTTAGTGTTAGGGTTTAGACAGCAGGGCTTACTGGATCTCATGACCGCCCCGGGAAAATTTGCACTAAAACATTGCTCATCTCTCTCTCTCTCTCTCTCTCTCTCTCTCTCTCTCTCTCCTGATCAACCTGCTTATGTTGTCTGCCCTACCTGCAATACGCTGTCACCTATTTGATTGAATTGAGGTTGACTAAGACATCTTTGACATCAACCCATTTGAACTGCACTCAATTCATACGTAAAGGCCTACTGGAGATGTTTAATCTATACCTTAATCATTTTATCTTCCTCAGGCCCCCAGGACACTTTTGCAAGTCAAAGGCAGGAAAAAAAGGCTTACTCTTATGCACTGGCATCAACAGCAGACCTGACCATACCCAAACTTTCAGATAGTTTTCATGTTTCTGGGTGATATTTTTTAATCTAACATTAAAAGTTTGACATGTATACCGAAATCTCGGGAAATAAAAATATTATAAAATTGGGCCTCATACCGGCTGCACGGGGGTATTAGACGCATCAGATAACCGGCGCTGGAGATCAGCAACAAAAGGAGCCACAGCGGGATCTCTGGAATTAAGCAGAAGAACCTCCTGCGCAGTAATAATTGCCTTGATATGCTCCAAATTGATGACAATAGCTCGCTCTCGGCCAAGTACAGTAGACGGATAAGAAAGCAAAGGATCCAAAATACGCAAATCACGAGCAGGAAGCCCCGTGCGGCGCATGATTGCATGTTTTCCGGCCTCCACGACCTGTGCCTGCCCGGACGAGTCGAGCAGCAGCCATGCCCTCACGCCTACGCCCTTCTTCTTCGCCCCTACTCCGCTTCCTACGCCGCCACCGCGTGGACCGTCCTCCGCCTCTTCACCGCCGCCACTATTGGCCGCCTTAATTGCAGTAGCCCTCGCCCTCATTGTCTTCGAAGTTTTATCAGACGACTTCAAAAAATTCGATCACGGCAATCTAATGTTTACATTTCTCAGCTGCAAGATCTCCGCATGTTTGTCATTTTTCTTTTTATAGCTTGAAAGTTTCTGACTCTGCACCACGGAGAAGATTCACATGCGATGTATACGGAAAAAAATTAATATTGTAGAAAATAAATCATAGTTCAATCGACTGCCTCTGTATTAGCTATTATGAGTACGATTAGTACAGTTTTCCACAGGCTCTGAGCGCTCAGGCGATAGTACTGATTTTACAGGCTCTGAGCGCTAGTATTGCCAATAGAGTGACGCAAATTCGCTGTCACATCTATTGTATGGGACGGTGAACATGAAGTCCAAGCTCTATGGAAAGAATCTATACCTTACATGTTTCGAAATTTTCTCCACTGTCAACGCCGAATGTGATAACCTCCGAGTTCAGATTTGAAATGATTTTTTATTAGACTCAAAACGGTGTACGGGCAGCGTACACCGTAAACTATTTTAAAACCTGTTGGTTGTTTGTATATTTTTGGTATTTGAAAAAAAAATTCTCTTTTCCCAAATTGGCTAAAAAAAAAAAAATGCCTAATCAAAATAACAAGTGCCACATATGGTTAGTACAAGCCATTGCTGTTATATAGTAAACAAGTATTATTATTAATATTTATTTTAATTTATTTTTTTTTATTATGTTTTAATGTTAAAAAAATAAAGTTTGTTTGAATTATTTAATCATGTAAAGTTGAAGTTATGTAATTTTAAATAAAAATAGTCAATGTGCTTTTACAAATTTAAGTTTAAGCAAAATAAAGATTATTTCTATAGTTCAAGAAATAGTAAATTAATCTATCTTTTTTTTTTAAATTTAAATGGTAATAATTAATATAATATAACTATATAATAAATAATACTTATGTATAAATTATTATATAAATATTTATTTAAATTTAAAAATAGAAAATATATATTCAATATCTATTAATAATTTAAATATATTTGATATAAAAAATTGTATTATTTATTTGTTTAAGATTTGTCATATAAAAACAGTATAAAATATTAGAAACAATAAATTTAAAACAAAATAAAATAACATACACACATATACATACATATACACATCTATTGATTGATTTAGTTATTTAATTAAAAATAATCTTTTGATTGCATATATCTAATATTCTTTTTATGTATAATATATATAATAATAATAATATTTAGTCATATTACCCGTTAATGGGTCCTTGGGGGTTGATCCTTTTTCAGATATAGGGGATGTCATATGGGAACCACCTAGTAAAGAGTGGATAAAGGTCAATTTCGACGATGCTTCAAGAGGAAATCTGGGAATCTCAAGTGTTGGGGTGGTGGCGAGGGATGATAACGGGTCTATCCTCTTCAAAGGAGCACAACGCTTGCAAGATGGCATGAATAATGAAGCGGAGGCTCAGGCAGCACTTCTGGCAAATGAGTTGGCTTTAAATATGGAAGTCCAATGGCTGCATTTGGAAGGAGATTCTTAGGTAGTTATTTACGCAATTGCTAAAGGCAACACTCCATGTTGGAAATTAAATCATTTGGTGTCTATGATCCAAAAGAAACTCAAATCATTTGTGGAATTTTGTGTCTCCCATGTCAGGCGAGGAGCAAATGCAGTGGCAGATTTGCTCTCTAATATTGGATGTGATATGGACAATTATATGGCCAAGTGGTGGAAAGGAGATGGAAGACTGTGGAGGTGGTCTTAAATGTAGTCTTAGGAATTTGCAGCCTACAATATGTAAGCAAAGGAAATTTTTGGCAAGCACACCACGCAAGCTGGCGCTTGCTCTTTGAAAGTGGTAGTTATCCTTGGCAAGTCGCACGTTTTAGTGAGGGTGGAGGATGGCAGCAAATCTTTCGTGCAATCTCATGGCATTTACGCCATCACTCTTGCATTTATTACTCATCCCAAATGATAGCGGAGGAATTTATTTATTTTTGGTTTGCGAGCTAGAGCTTGTGTGTTTCTTAATTGATGCAATACTTTGTGGTTGTTATGACATTGTCATTGCAGAAGATGGAGTGTTTTCAATTTGCAGGTGACTATGGAAGCAAACTTCACCCTGCGCACAGATAAGAAGTTGGTGTCATTCCTGGGCAAAGTGACAAAGAAGAGGATGCAGGGACTTTTCCATTACAAGGCGAAGAAGCTGAGGAGTGCGGCTCGCCTCATGCTTGCAGAAGAGGTGGTGTATATCCATCATCGATGTCGGACGAATATGGAGGTGTACTCCTTGATTTTGGCATGGGCATGCGAGTTTGAGTTGGAGGTGGAGAAGATCAGACTCACATTGACCAAACCGATTGATGGGGAGTACTTGATCAACCTCGACTCACTTCTGGAGTGGGTTGTGCCTCGAGTAGGCATTCGTATCAAGGAGGGAGATGACCAGGAGGAGTTGTTGTCTTTTGTCCATGGGTCGGAGGATGATCTAAAAGAACAATGTCGTGAATGTGCTCGTATTGGATGGGAATCTATGAAGCTATGTGTGAAACTAATTAGGGCGAACGAAGTCTTGAAGGCTTTAAAGGTTGTTGCATGAATGGAAGTCAGTAGAGAGTTGAGAGATAGGTTTAAGGAAGGTTGGGTTGTTCAGTTGCTGGCGAGCTTGGAAGGTGACCTCGACTTTGAATGTCTGGATTGCATCCCAAAGATGAAACGTGAAGCGACAAGGGGTAAAGCTTCAGTCGCCAAGGAGGGAGGGGAGAAGGAGAGCCAGAGCGACAACGAGTGAGTGGCCATCTGGCCATTTTTTTTATATGCTTTAAAATTTTACTGTTAATAGTTAACTTTTAAACTAATTTCTGTAATATTTGGGTTTGGCAGGAGCAGCACTGAACTGGTTCTTTTTTTGACCTGCATAGGTTGTATGGTTTTTAGAACATGTTGTATGGTTGTCGGTAGTATGGGGGTTTGTTGTTTACAACATGTAAATGGATTATGGGAGAATGTATCTATGTATGTTTTAAATTCTGCATCAATATAATACAAAAACTATTACCGATCAAAAATATATATTTAGTCATATTATAATTGTATTATCTATAAAAATAGAAATTTTAATTTTTAATTCTAATTTTTTATGTTATCTATATTATTTATTTTAATTTATTTTTTAAAATCTATATCTATTTTTTTATTTTAATTATATTAATTTCAAATTAAAAAATTTAATGAAATTAAAAAGAGCTTTGATTCACCTAATATATCATAAAAGTGAACAATTTTTTATTACTTAGCTAACAGCTAGTACTAAAAATAATAATAGTATATTATATAACTCAACCTAACTAAAATTATTATAAAAGACACCTAATCAAATAATAATAAAAAGTCTTCAGATTAACTCTAATTAACACATAAATAATCTAAAAGAATGACACCTTAAAAAAGGGTAAGAGAGGATTTGTAATTTTACCTAAAAGGAATAGAAGAAGCATTTCATCTTCCATATTTTTAACCGTGCAAAGGTGGATAAAAAATTAAAGTCACTAGGTACTATAATGGAATTTTTTTTCATATTAAAATAGTTCAAAACATATACATCATAACCATTCTGAAGATGTCATCAAATTGGTGTCCTACATTTTACATGTTTCTACTATCTACAGTATCATTTTTACATGTATATCAAAAAGGCCATAGCCCTGTGTCAGATCACTTGGTTTTACATCATGAACCGTATATAAGGGGATTAGTACAACAAAATTGCCTCCTGTGTGAGTATACATATAGCAAAAAGAACCACATTGTTCACTAAGCTCCTACAAATTTCTCCCCAGTCCTAGGAGAAGGCTCATTTGGATCTTCAATCTTGAGTCTCTGCATATATTGTGCCAATGCTTCAATCTCCTTTGGATGTAGCATATCCATATGTTTCTTGAAGTATTGAACAGATTGGATATCTTCCTTGCAAATCTGAAGAGCACCTTCCCTGACCAGAATCATGAACCTGTCTTTAGAAATCTCCAAGACAGTAGAAACATGTGCCATAATGTAAAATTGTGTGAGTTTACTATTAAACTCAATAAGCCTCCTCCTCTTGTTTTGAAAAACCTCTCCATTTCTTTCTTTCCAGATAAACCACAAGACTTCACGAGAAAGGACAGACTAGAACCGATTCATCCTAAGGTCAAAAGATTTTACAAAACCAGCAAGGATTTCACTCCAGGAAGGGCCAGGCCAATGGTTCCAAACAATAGAAGGGCCAAGGAAAATGGAGCACACACCAAGGGAAAATTCACATTCAAAAAATAGGTGTTCAAAGGACTCCTAGACATTACACACACCACATCTAATAAGTTTAAGACCCTCAGTGAATAAAAAGGAACCAATAGCTAATTTTTTCAAAAGAAGAAGCCGTCTAAAACAAGATTTCTTAGGATCAATGAGAGAATGCCAAAAAAAATCAAAAATAAATTGTCACCTGGACTTAGGCCAATCAAGACCCGAACACTGATTAACTCTAGTGAAGATTGAGTAGTCATCATTCAACATCATGTAAATCTGCTTAGTAGAGATGTCCCAAAAAGAAGAACCATCCAACCATTTTAGTTGCATCAAAAAGGAGTCAGTATCCAGAATCTTACCAAGGAAGAAACAACCTGTAGCCTTACCAATAAGAGAGTAGGTTTTCTTATGTGAGGGAGGAATCCCATACTTAGAGTTGATCTCATCCCAAGAGCCAAGTCGATTGTCAAATAGTACATTGCTAATAAGAGAAATACCTTTTTCATTCCAAATCTTAGCAGAGCAGCTTTGAGTCAGAGCAAGAGGTTTATTATTTAAGTTCACCCCCCACCAGATAGATCTACCCACAACAACATATGAAGGAGAGTTCCTATAGCATCCTTGGAAGGGAGTAACCTCCTTACCTATGACCATGCCTTCCATAATGAAGCAAATACATTAGAACCAAACACCTTCATGTTATAATCCCCCAATACAATATCACATAAAGGGATATTGCTCCACTTTTTGCCTTTTTTATAACCAACTTTTCAATATTATTTTTTATCAGCACCTTCCAAGGTTCATTACCATACAGAGCTTTGACAATCCATTTGGAGGCTAAGGCAATGTCACGGGCCCTGATATCTATGATACCCAATCAACCCATAATCCTTGGTCTACAACACCAATTCCAATTCACACAATGTCTCTTATTGTGACCCATCTCATCAGACCATAAAAAGTCCCTCATGATCTTCTCAAGCTTATTGGTTTGGTAGTTGGCAAACACCCATGCAAAGGCGCAATAGATATGATGAGAGGAAAGAACCTTCTGAACAATTTGTACTCTTCCGACCAAGGAGAGAAAGTGAGTCTACCATTTTAAATGTTTCCTCTCAATTTTTGAGTATATCCAATGCCACATATCTTGAGTAGAGGGGTTAATAGCAAAGGGAATACCAAGATACCTTACAATAGAATTCAGACCAGCCCACTACCAACCTTTGTAGGGAACCCAACTTGGAGGAACATCATACCACCCAATCACTATAGATTTGTGAGGAGCTACCTTTTCTCTAGAGGCCAAACAAAAAAACCATAATCTATTCATAGCATTATCAAAGTTTTCCTCGTTCAAAGCCAAAAATAAAGCAGTATCATCAGCAAATTGGGCATTGGTCAGATCATCAGCATTAGGAAGAGTAAGTCCTTTGATAGAAGGCCCAAGTTCAGGATCCCTTGGGATGTAGTAAAGAGCATCAACAACAATAACAAACAAGGTCGGGGCAATGGGGCAACCTTGCCTAATAGACCTCCTTAAAGGGATAGGTTCAAAGATTTCACCATTAACCTCAACAACTGTGGAGGAATCCTTAAAAAGAATATCAACCCATCTACAGAAGTACGAAGGAAAACTAAAAGCTTACAACATTCCTCTAATGAAGAGCCACTCAATTCTGTCATATGCTTTCTTGAAGTCCAAAAGAATCATTGCAACATTATGGTTATTAGCTTTATCCCAATGCATTGCCTCCCAACTAGTAACCAGGTTTTCCAGAATATATCTACCTTTAATGAATCCAGTCTATGTGGCATAGATGAAGTTATCCAATAACCCAACAATCCTCCTTGCTAATACTTTTGCAACAATTTTATAGGAAATATTTAGTAGGGTAATAGGTCTCCAGTTTTTAACCAGAGTCTTATCCCCACCTTTAGGTAGCAGTTTGATGACACCTTTATTGATTTTTTCTCCAAGGGATCCCCATTTAAATACATCTTCATACAATGCAAATAGTTTGAAGTGTATCCATTCTGAGTGCTTCTTATAGAATTCAGCAGGTAACTCATCTAACCTTGGGGACTTACCATTAGCCAATGAACTGATAGCACCTTTAATCTCCTCTAGAGAGATCTTATGACTCAGAGCCTTAGCCTCCTCACAGTAAATTTTCTTAGGGATTAACAACAAGCATTTCTCAAGGGCCTCCTAATTCATATCACCATGTTCAGAAGAGAAGTGGCCACCGTAAAAACTGAAGAAAGCCTCCTTAATGGACACCAAATCATTGGTGATAGAATTTTTGACTTGAATGTCTTCAATAAGTTCCCTTCTATTATTGGCTCTAATACGATTGAAGAAGTAGTGAGTTCCCTTTTCACCACCTTTAATCCAATTCATTTTAACTCTAACCTTCTGCCCTTGGATCTTGAAGTGTTGCAATTTCCTTAGGATATTCTTGACCGAAGATAATTCTCCCTCTAGTGTCAGGTCATTCCCCTTACTCTGAAGTTCCTTCTCAATCTCATTGAGCCTAGTCTGAAGAAAAGATTCCTCTCTAGACCTATCCATAGCATATTTCTTACCAATGATCTGAAACATTTTCCTCCAAGTAACAGTAAGAGCCTCCCATTATTCCCTAGGTCTGAGGTCAGGAATACATAGCTTGGTCAAATGGTAGACCATCTTAATAGCTTCACCAGTGTCCTCATCATTAAGCAAGGAGACATTAATTTTGAAACCATTCTCCCTTTTAGGTCGAATCACAGAGGAAGGATCAAGGTCCAAGTTAACAATGACAAAGATAGAAGAATGATTTGAGATACTAGAAGGAGAAACACAATTGAAGCATCTACATAGAATATATCCAATCTACAATACATTCTATGCTTAGCACTTTGATTATTGCACCATGTGAACCAAATACCAGAAAAGGAGCCCTTTTTCTTCTCTAGGGGATCTACCAAATTAAATCTCCTCTTGAATTTAGCCCAAAAGAAATGTTCATTACCCTTCCAACAATGCTTATTGCCACCACTTTTTTCCTCACTGTGTTCTATCATGTTAAAGTCACCCACAAAATTCCAATGGGCATTCAGAAGACGGGTTGTCAACCAATCCTAAAGCCTGGCTCTATCTCTATAATCATGAGTAGCACAAATGTTGCAAATACCAAAAACACAGTCTTTCTCTTTAAAAGTGGCCCACAAATCTCTTTGGAATGGGGAGACACCATTAGAAATGATCTTATCTACCCACTTAGGACCAACCAGAATGGCAATACCACCTTTACCCCTATCATGATTGGAGTGGAACCCTATGGCCTGAGCCCACAAGAATTTCAACATAGTATAAGCATGAAACCCTACCACTTTGATTTCTTGGAGGCAAAGAATGTATTTTTCCTTGATACTGTTACACCATTTCCTAACCACATATTTTCTATCAGACATCTTCAAGCCCCTAACATTCCAGCTATGTATGTGCATCATCATACAAATTATTTGGTGGAGGGTTTTTTATTTTAGTATAGCCTATTAAAGCACTCTGGCACCTCATTGCCTTTTTTACTATTGTCATTAGAGAGAGCTTATCTATCAGATGTTTTCCTTTTCTTTCTAACTTTTTTACTAACCATCTCTATAAACTGCTTAGCATTACTGATAGGCATACCATCAACACCAAAGGGAACAATCTGTTTATCAGGAGATACATCCACCATGGAGTTCATGATACCAGAAAAGGGGTTACTTGTCTTCAACTCATATGGGACTTGTAAGGTATTCCTTATAAAACCAACTTTCTCCTTAATACTTGCAAGGGCAAGATGTTGAGCATTCAATCTGGGATGAGGGGAGGGATTCATAACTTTCACTTTATCACAATTAGGAAGATTAGTGTGTATTGGGTGACACCCAACAAGGATGTTGGAGGGATCATTCATGACAGAGGCTTGGACAATCTCATACTCATCCTCAAATAGAGGATTGGAGAGACTATCAAATTTAGTGCCATTACTATCACCAGCCAGGCAATCAAGGCCATAATTGACCTTCTCAATGCCATTGTCAGATGAGATATCCACAGCTAAAGTATTGCCTTCCTTAGTTGAATTAACAGATTTCTGCATTTTACAAATATCATTTCTCAAGTTGCCTTTATCAGAAATATTAAAGTTAGCACTATGAGAGTTTTTTAGAGAAGGGAAATCCTCCTCATATGCCCATTAATTTTATAGAAGAAACAGGCCCCCAAATTGCCCAACATGGACAATTCCCAAGCAAAGCTTTTTCCTTCAAAATAAAGAGAGATAATGTCAGGAAACACAACCTCGGGATCAAGTGCAACAAGAGCCTAGCATTCAAGTGAGGAGAGTGGTTCTCGATTCCTCAACTTGCAAAACCGAGCCCAACGGTTTCTGAATTTGAGGAATGAATGGCCAAAATTCAAGTTGGAGGTTCTTAATTTCAACCCAATTAGGGGAGGAGCGAGCAATAACCTGCTCGACATTTCCTTTGGGAGACCAAGGAAATTCCCTAAACAAGGAGCGCCCAACATTCCAAAAATCTTTCTTCAAGACCCTATCTTGCATATTATGGTATTTCAAAAAAATTACAAATAAACCCTTCTGAATCATTCTGCAAAAATTAACATGAATACCTAATTTCTTGCCCCAAACATTTGCAATCCAGTCATCAAAAAAATTCCGCGAAGGCAAAGATTCTTTATCCATGCATACAAAAAAAATTGCAATATTTCTTAAGTGCAACTACTCAGACCTAATGGCTTTAATCATATCTTCATTTGGGGACAAGGAAAGAGTCTTCAACCCGAGAGGACAAGACTTACCATTTCCTCCCCCTCCGGGTTCGTCGGTCGCCCTGCCATCACCAGGTTTGAGTCTATCTCCATCAGTTGAAGACCCTCCCGAACCGTTCTATGTGTCCATGTGCTCATGCCTGCAAAATGATCCATCGAAGCTAGCATAAGGAAGGCAAATTGTGGCCGATTGCTCCGAGACCACTGCTTTGTAAGATAACTTTTCATGTTTTCCCTTATGCAAATTAACAACCTCATCATTCTTACAACTGGGATCACCATTATTCAGACTACCCATCCGCCTTCGCACGAGCGACCTCAGGGAAGGGGCACGATCATTTACCTAAGCCCAGGGGCAATTTGTTAAGAAAAAAAACATGCAGAGGGAAAACAAATATCAAAGAAATAATGAAGTGAAGAGACCAAAACACAAGGCAACCACAAATGAATCCTTCAAACACCAAGGCAACATGGGGAAAACATTAAGCACACATAAGATTGACGCAAGACACCAAGGGGGTCACACGAGCGCCAGCAAGCCAGGTCTGAAAATCCACTATAATGGAATTATTTGGAAAAACAGATTAAAAATATAAAAAAAAATGCACAAGAAAAAAGCAGCCTTCTAAAGAAACCACATGCACATTGAATTTGAAGTACTTGGAGCAGCCATACAATCAATTTCTCATCACATCAACTGTTCGATATGTGGACGTAAATAAAATAATTTTGTCTCAATCATGATTTATTTTTTAGCTACTCCTAAAATTCAAATTGCACAGTGTGTTCTGTTGTGCAAGCTTCAGACACGTGATTTTATTTTTCAAACAATTTTCCTTTTACTATCTGCTATCGGAGCCAGTTTGTTCGATCTCTAGAAATTAACAATTTGACAGTAAATTATGCTAGCGAAAAGCTACAAATTCTTAGGGTTTTGTTTGAAGTTTGGGTAATACCGTCCACGTAAAGTTTTATAATGAAAAAAAGTGGCTAGAATTATGCCAAAAAAATCTACAAATAAAACTTTCATTCCGAAAATTTGGTGTTTTTGTTTTATAATCCGAAAATTGAGTGTATAACAACTAAAATGAGTTTAGCCAATCATATTGTGGAAAAATCATTTTTTATAAATTATAAACATTAAAAAAATTGCATGTAGATTGTATGAAAAAAAAAGATTAAAATAAAAATTAGAACATTCTTATTTATAATTGGTTGAAATAAATTTGTTTAATAACTAGTTAATAGTAAAAACAAAAACTCATTACAATATTACTTTGCCTAATGACAAGTAGTAATAAAATAAAAGGCTCAAATAAATTGATATGCTATATCCAGATGTGAATACACTTCAAACATTTTGAAATGATGCGTAGAGGAGAGGATTTAGTAGTTGAGCACATTTCAATAGTTGTGATAAAGGGAAAGGAAAGGGTCTTTTATAGTCCACGATGCGTATATGGGTCTACAGATGGGTTAGAGCAATATGGGACTACCTTGTATTCTTTGCGGTAGGTACCTAACTACACTACAAATGAGTCGTGCATAACTTACCCCCTTGTGGGATAGGACTTGTTGCTTTAATGTCCACAATCATTGATTTAATGCCCAATATTTTTGACAATATTGCATCAATAATTGTGACTTTAAAGTTTTTAGTACTGATGATGACTAACCATAATTAAATTAAATGTGTCCCTTAGATTTGAAATGCAATGAATCATGTGATGCCACGTTAGTGCACCAATGAAACATGACTTAGTGCACAAGTATCAATCTCACTTTTTTTTTTGGTTGTTTTGGACACCTTCACAAAAAACATGCTGATGTGGCATCATATTTTATGATGTGACCCTAAAACCTTGGTTATAAGCAAGGGACTTGCCAAGTAAGATGTTGTAAAAAAATTAGGAGTGATTTGAAATTTTCACATAGGATTTTTAGAAGCATGAAGTTAAGGTGCTCAACTATTGGGTCCTCTACCTTAACGATCATTTTCAAGAGACAAATAAGATTTTGTGCTAGGTTCCACCCATTAAATCAAATTTTCAACATTAAGTTTTTTTAGTAGAGAAAGGAAGAATATAATCACTTTCACTAATCAAATAAATCTAGCTAATAATTATACGATTAATTTATTTATGTATATAATGAGATTATTTGAAAGCTAAATGTAAATGGATAAGATATTTAGTTTTGAAAATGATAATAAAGAATTTGTGTCGATGTCACATAAAATCTAATTGCTGAAATTTAAGAATTTGATGTTTTTTTACCAATGAATGTGATCATACTAGAATAGGCCTAGAATTTGTTATGAATTAATCTTGAGTCTCTCATCTTTGACCTTGAGCATGCAAAAGAAATCTCTAGTGTGAGATTTGTTTGTAACTTATAGGATTGATCTCATAGAATGTTGACTTATAAAAACCTTTTTCCTAGTCTCTAGTATTAAGTTCTCATAAGGATTGTGGTATTTAAAAATACCGTTGGGGAAATTGTGAGTCATTAGAGTTGAGTTTTCCTATCTTGACTCCCTTTAGGATCAAGGTTAATATTTCCCCTTTGGGATCGAGGTTAAGATTCTAAGTGAATGATTGAAGATAATATTCTTAAGCATGAAGATGGCTTGGATGAATATAATGCAAATTTTGATTCTTTTGTCCTTATAGGAAGTGTTGTGTACTCCGGGATAATTTCTCCTTGTAGTCAACTCTCATGAATTAATTACATATTGAATGTATTTTATTGTAACACCATAATAAGAGGTTGTGCTAATGTATGTCATGTCCACCCATTAAGGCTAGCAAAAAAGGGCAAGAATTTGGTAGTTTAGTTTTTAAAATCTAAGGGTCAAACTTAAATTCCTTGTGATAGATCCTAGGTGGCTCAAAAATGACCCTTAGCATCCAAGTGCAAGTCTCAGGATAGCAAGTGAATGTATGGAGATAATGATTATGTGGAGGTGTTAGGTATATGAAATTATTAGGATTTAGGTGCCATCAACCTTGTAAATCTTTTATTTATTAATTTCCTAATATCTTTTGTAATTTATCATAAGAGGTCAAACCATTAAACAATGGTGGTGAAAGAGATCATGTAAAGGAAAAGTTACTTGTACCATCATAGGAGCTAGGCATCCCCTCTTGGAATCCTCCATTTTGAGGTTGTTGGACACTTTTCAAGGGTTGTAAGAGCATATATGATGGTTATGACAAGCATTATTGATCTATGACTATATTTTATGGAATCCTTACGTAGGTGCACATGCATGAGAGATGCCTTATGGCAGTTGTAAGAGCATCTATAAGAGGCTATTTTGGGTGTTTTTGACTCATTTCAAGGAGACACGCATGATTTTTTCCAAGTGGTTTTGTAGAATGTTGTTTCATGATATCATGGTGTTATTCATCCTCACAAATCTCAATAAATTAGGGCCTAAGCTACATTTATTCATTCAATATTGTTCAATTTCTAACATAACGAAGTGGTTCCCAATTTTATAGAGATCTACAAAAGAAGTGTATTGTTGTTGTAATCTTCATTTGATTTGTAATATACTTGTCTCTCTTTTTGTGGTGGAGGTTTTTCTTGAAAGGGCTTCTTCATGTAAATTGAGTGTTTTATGTGTAATAGTTTTCTTGTTCTTATTTTGATTCTACAATCATCTTAGTTTCAAATTTACAATAATATTCATTTAAAGTTCATATTGCAAGCTTTCTTCACCTTGTTTTACAACAAAAACAACTCTAAATGAGAAGAAGATATGGTGTGATAAGTGACAAAAAATATCAAAGTGCGTGAAATAAGGAATGGATAAGGATTGAACCATGAGCCAAAATTAACACAAGATTATGCCACATATTTATATATTATTACATTAAAAGCATTCCCTACTAAGGGGGGCTCATGACTAAATGAGAAATGGCATGGGAATGTGAATACACCATTAGAGTTGTCCCCACTTTAATGTGTGTGTGAATCCTAACTTGCGCATACATTTTAAAGTATGTGATCATTCCCAACCATGCATGAAAAAATGGTTTTATTTCAAAAGGGGAAGGAATATTGAGTCCATATAAAACAACGGATCATTTTTTGAAATAATTTTGTCTCCAACAATCCATTTGTGATTATGCTTTATTAGACTTGGAAAATAGATAAAATGATATACAATGAGTAGTATCTATCATCTAGTCAAAACAAACTTATATAGCCTTAATAATAACTATTTTCAAAAAAAAAAAAGTAGATAGAGAGAGAGAGAGAGAGAGAGAGAGAGAGAGAGAGAGAGAGAGAGAGAGAGAGAGAGAGAGAGAGAGAGAGAGAGAGAGAGAGAGAGAGAGAGAGATAGAGGAACTTATAAAGTATGTCTATACATAAAGTGATATAATAATAGTCCACTAGATTCATATGAAATGTTCAATACAATCATGCAACTTTGATTATTAATAATGCAAATTTGATTATGAATAATTCAATCTTTTTAGTTGTAGTAATGCAATATGGTACATTTGATTTCATTGTGGGACTCCACCTAATTGAGAAAATGAAAAAGAAATGTAGCGTATTACAAGCATCTAGTACAACAAAAAATTATATAAATGCAATGATGAGTCTCATTATAGCATAAGTCACTATTTGATATCAGAGGAATAAAATTCCTAGTCACAGTGTATACCCCTTTCAATTGTTTACACGTCATATACAGGGAATTGGAGGAAAGAGAAAATGATGCATGATAAAGAAGTTAAAATATATAAGTAAGATATCATACATAGTATTAAAAATAATGTATGTGAATGTAACAAATACCACTATAACATGATGTGACGATCAAATAAAATGTATAAAAAAATAAATGGGTAAGAACATGGATCCTATAGTAAAGAAAAACATGTAATAATTGTCACAATAAAAATGTGTAAAAAGTATACATGTAAACATGTTAATCATATAACAAATGTCAAATAGTAAAATGAGATTCACATTAGCACATGAAATGTAAGGTTGTAATATATAATATATTTTCATGAAGCAAATGAATGATATCATAGATTTGTGATCTAGTTGCCATGAGATAATGTTGTCTCAAGTATAGGCAAATCATGAGTTAAGGATAGCCTCATAAGCCATATATTTTTCATATATAAGCATATAAATCTATATGGTTAAATCAAGTTCAATAAGTGTGTGAGCATAGATAGGTAAGTTGTGATCATGAAAACTCATAGAAGGGTGATTACCCTTAACACATAATCAAGTTTTTCATAATTGAAGTCGTGTTAGACATACCACATAGATGGAATGCATATAAACTAGCACGTGTGTGATTAATAAAAATCATGGACTCCATAGATATAAATCAATTTGATTAATTCAATCTCTTATTAGTGGCATGCATCATAAATATTAGTAATGTGCAATAATTTATGACAATAAATTATCAACAATAAAATATCTTTAAAATGTTGATCATGTCACTCAAAACTACCAAAATCTCTTTGTCACCAATAATAAAATTAATGGCCTTCAAAATGTGGAACATATGATGAAAGGTGTATTTAGGGTAAAATGATTCTCAAAGTACAAAAAGTAGGACAATTTTTTCATGACAACCTAAGGAAAATCTCTCACATAATGACCCACTTGGCAACACATAAAACATGGCTCTTGTAGCCCATCAAAACACCATTACCTACTCAACTAAAAAAGAAGAAGTTGAGTGGTGATTGGTTGTCCACTTCCAAATTATTGCTAAAGTCAAACAATACTCTCAAGATACTTTGAAACTATTAATTCTCTTTGCAAGAAACTAGATGTTCCTTTTGTGATTCTAGTATTATTCTTGTAATGTCCTAGATGAAATAGATGTGATCTTAACACTACTCCTTGTTGGCAATTGGGATGATCACTAAAATCTAGAAACTATATAAAATAACCTTTGACTCAATCTCCTTGACCTTTAGCCAATATTTTCTCTAGTACTTTTTGTTTATGGTGAAAAATGGAAACAACAATATTGAAAGACTAAATGAATTCAACCACAAAACCCTAGCCTATCAATCAACAAAGATCCACCATAACATATGAAGATTACCTAAGACAATGCAAATCAAATGAAATCATAAATATTATATCATCACATGTCCAATAGGGTTTGGATCTCCATTGATCTTGCTTGATATATTTGCTCTCAGATTTTATGTGTGCATAAGAGCTCAACAAAGAACAGAAATGTGGTTGTAAGTAGACTTGATCGCATATGAAAGTTTGAATGGTAGAATGCTTGAAAGATTGATTAGTTGAATAGAATGATTGATTAGAATGCTTAGAATGATTGAATAGAATGATTAGGGTTGATAATGAAGGAAACATCCCCTTATATAGAAGACACTACAAGAAATGGAGGGATAAGATTGAGAGGTGTAAAAGATAAATGGTCGGCTATGATTAGAGGGTAGATAGAGAAAATAAGAAAATAATGAGAGGGTAGGTAGTGTAGGAATTAAGAGATGAATGACATGTGTCATAGGTGGAAAAGGTTAATGAATTAATTAAATAAATAAAGATTTATTTAATTAATAGAAGAAATGGGATCAATTTAATAAATAAGATATTTATTTAATTTAGGAAAAGGACAATTTAAATTAATAAAAGTATTTATTTAAATGATAAATAAGGCTAGAAGAGGATAAATGAATTAATTAAATAAATAAAGATTTATTTAATTAATATAAGAATTAGGCTTAAAATAATTAAATAAATAAAGATATTTATTTAATTAGACATGACAATTTTAGGTGTCTACATTTTGTCCCTCTTTGAGACAATGCAGCTTGTCGCGTTGTTTCAAAGAAGATAATATGAACTGATACAAAGTTGCCCCAAGATGGGAATGATATACCCCCTCAAGAGATTGGATGAAAATTTCTGAAAAGATCGCAGACAATCTCTCGATAAGAAAGAAAGGCTAGAATGACTGACAAGATAGAGTGACAGAGTCAGGGGATAAAGAAGACTGACTCGAGAGACTAGAGCTAGGGCTAGGGATAGGGCTAGGGTAGTCTATAAGATAGACCACGAGGGGAAAACATCCTCATTGTCATCCACACATCCAAGAGAATAGAGTGTAGAGAGAGCAAAGAGCAGTCAGCAGTCAATAGCGATGGCATTGGTGCATAGATTCGATCGCGTTTGCCGATTTTAGAGGCCAGTAGATGCAGGAGAGCCGGTGAGTACCACAAAAATTTCCTTGTACTTTTTTGCATTAATTATTGTCATAAATGCATGTTAGGTAGCACATTTAATGCATTTTAGATATGTCAAGCGGGGTCAAAAAAATGCTAAAATGCGTCTGTGTTGGTGCCAAGTGTGTCTGGGTTGGCTAGGTGCGTCTGTGTTTGTGCCAGGCGCGTCTATGAATGCAAAGGCATCTATGTCAGATGCGAGTACGTCTGTGTTGTGCAGGCATGTTTATGCTGGAAAGGTGCATCTGTGCTGAACAGAGGCACGTTTGTGTGATTCAGGCGCGTCTGTATAGGACAAGCATGTATGTGTAGTATGTAAGCACGTTTATGTCATAAATGTGTGTTTGTGTCTTCTAGGCCAAATCGACAGTTCTGTAATAAACATACGCTGTCGATTGGATAAGTTTCTGAGAGGATACACTCAAGTAGGTCCTCTAGGGAAGATTAGAATAGCAAATAGGGCTAGGATTGACAATTCTGTGATAGAACATACGTTGCCAATTAGGAAACTACTCAAGAGGATATACTCAAGCAGAGGCCCTAGGATAGGATAGATCGAGGCACTTTGTGATGAACAAGGAATACCAAAACATAGTACTTTGTGATGAATAGGGAGTACTAAAAAGAGAAGCACTTGCTGATGAATAGGGAGTGCAAAAATGTAGTACTTTGTGATGAACATGGAGTACCACTAAAATAAAAAGCAACATTGTGTGATAAACAGGGAGTGCCACTAGGATAAAAAGCAACACTTTGTGATGAACAGGGAGTGCCACTAGGATAGAGTGCCATATGATAGATATAAGCACTATGATAAAAAGCAACATTTTGTGATAAACAGGGAATTCCACTATGATTGAGACAGTTGATTTGCTTGACTACAGGAGGACCTACCAATGTTGGAGTCACGAGAGAGATTCCTGTCGACTCAGAGTTTGCGAGCAGAGCTGACAGTTGAGGAGAGAGCTGCAGTTCAAGCTATGGCCCTGCATCTTATTTTGTATGTGCCTGAGTTTCAGGCGAACATGGGGTTGCTGACCACACTGGCTGAGAGATGGCACTCAGAGACTTGTAGTTTTCATTTACCGATGGGTGAGATGACAGTCACCTTAGAGGATGTTTATAGGATACTGAGGATACCGATCGATGGGGAGTTAGTACCCTACGATCGAGATAGAGACAGGGATGCACTGAGATGAGTGTTCCAGGATCCAGGATTGGAGATGAGGGTCGGACACGTGGCTTGGGATACCATGACACAGACAGGATTAGCACTACCAGCAGTACTGACCGGAGTGATCCATGGGTTCCTCTGTTCAGATAGGGTGACCCAAGGATTGGCTGTGGGATGGGGGGGACACTAGAGACATTGGTGACAGAGCACACCAAGTTTGCATGGGGACTGTGTCTGCTGGCACACTTGTACTATGAGTTACATCAGTTTGTATATCGTGGATCAACAGGATTGGGCTGCAGAGTGACATTGTTGTAGGTGTGGGCATATGAGCATCTGTTGGTGACACGACCGATTCATTTCAGAGGCAGGGGCCATGGGCACAGTTTTGTACATGTGTATGATATGATTACATCTTAGCTGCAGATTGGGAGATTAGAGTACTGGTGCAGGGTCATTGATGAGCTGGATAGTGTAGTATGGAGGTCGTACCGAGAGTGCGAGGAGTGGGAGGATGATGCAGTGGAGCTGCCATATGTATTTTAGAGTAGGTATCTGATTGGGCGGATGCCATATGTTCTTGAGAGGCAGTTGGTGGATAGGGTGGGCATGCAGTTTGGCAAGATACAACGGATGCCATAGGGTTCCATGATGTATGCATGGATAGTGAGAGATCAAGCACACTTCAGGCCATTGTTGTCTTATGATCAGGCAGTGAGGCAACTGGTAGAGATGATTCCCTTGCCTTGGGATATGTGACCAGAGATAGAGGATACAGGGATGGATGCAGAGTATACTGCATATTGGGCAGAGCATCCGTTTCCACGGTTGATGGATCCAGGGGGGATGATAGATGGAGATGGCGGAGGTAGGGGCCGATGGAGGAGGTGGGTGTAGTAGGAGAGAGGAGAGTGGCTTTGAGGAGGGAAGGTGGAGAGGAGAGGCAAGCTCAATAGGGTCACATAGTGAGGGGCAGAGGTGGAATGCCATTACAGGTGTCAGTAGCACAGGTTCCCAGACAGGTACAGGGACAAGTACAGGGATGAGAATAAGGGAAGCCACAAGAGCAGCCACAGGTATAGGGATAGGGTGAGGGGGGAGAGGAGGAGGATGAGTTACTAGCTTTAAGGGAGATCTGCCAAGGACAGGCAGATGAGATCCAAGATCTCGAGCGGGAGAGAGATAGGCTCAGGACATAACTGAGAGACACTGAGCAGTAGAGGGATCAGGCTATCCAGCACTATATAGAGGCTGAGACATCACTGAGGGCAGAGAGGCAGGCAATAGAGGACACAGGAGCTAGATACGCCTATGTTCTGTGGGACGGGGAGGAGATAGGCTACTGGAGAGACCTATACTATGGAGAAATGCCACCAGATCAGCAAGCTAGGAGCTTCCAGAGACCATCGCGGACTATGACGACCACTTGAGGGAGAGACAGGAGACAGGCATCTAGCGGTGGGGTTATGGGTCCTCCACCACCACCAGATAGAGGGGATAAGAGAGATGAGCTTGGGGTGGGTCCTTCCAAGGCTTAGACTCCATTGAGGCCAGCCGGCTCCGAGGGAGGGAGTTCATCATAGCCTTAGAGGGCTCCCTATGTATCAGTTTTGTACCATTTTGTATGATGACACCTTCAGGTGATTGTAGCCACATGATTTTGACATCATTGTATCATGACACTTATGATTATATATATATGAGATTCATCCTTGCGGCAGCTATATGCATGTGTACCTATGTGATGCTTTTATATGTTTCATGATGTTTGTGTCTATGATATGGATGCCAATATGTACATGATGCAATGCAATATTTATGTTCTTTTATGTTTTATATGTTATGCCAATGCAAATGTGAATGTATGAAATGCAGATGAATATGATAATGCAAAAAACTGTTTACATGATAAAAATGTAAAATGTGCTAACATGTGTTGTGTACAGAATGTAATGCAATTGTGATATCTATATGTATGTATGCAATACAAATATGTGGTAATGCAGGTGCAAACTACATGAAATGCAAATATTTTTGGTGTGTCATTATACTCAGTCATGTGATAGAAGGCTACACAGACTCAAGAAGGACGATGGAGGTCAATCAAGAAAGGGGGATGAAATGTAGAAGATATGAAAATGAAAGAGCTTCTTGTGTGTTATCATCATTGAGCTTTATTATGACAAATAAGTTATGACAATCCAGATATATGTTCGACCCAAAAAGTCATTGTACCCATTTGCATGGAGATCAGACAGTCGCAAACAATGAATGCCCCAGTTCATACTAGACTCTCAGTGTCCTCATATCCGTGGACAAGTCATAGCATTACTAAGAGACAATCCACAGACAACAAAGAAAAATAGGTGACGATACCCCATCCTCACCTTTCTAGTCAAAAACATCCTGGAGATAAAATCTCTAGTTAGAGACATCCTGGAAAAGCTAAAAGACATGTCACCAAAAGATAAAATCAAAAGAAAACCAAGACTCGACACCAACATCCACTGTAGTCCTCAAGTTTAGTGTCTCTTGTCACTTGTAGAAGTCTATTTGATTGTGGTCACAATGCTTGCTTTCACAAAAGGATAGATAGCACTTAACCATAATGTTGTCCGAGTCTATTGAAAGATTTGATTTGTTGGAGCCCATTGTTATTGCTTGTGTCTCATTTCAAACTAACTGAATCCATAAAACTAATACTTTATTGCGGAGAAGACAAAACTTTATTGCGGATTGGCGATGCAAGTGTTGCTTTATTGTGGATTGTGCGTGGATAGACTGAAGAAAACTAGAAGAAACTATACTCCTCGGAATGTGTGATGCTCTCAGTTCCACACCCATCACTAGACATAGGATTTGCCTTAGCCACAGATAGGAGTTGATAGCCACAGATAGGAGCTGATTTATTATGGATGGAAGGGGTGAAAAGGAATGTTATTATGAATGGCTAACTAATCTTGGGTAGATCAATAACAAGCCATGATGGGAATGGGTACGTTTGTTATGAATGAATAGGTTGTGAGTGTGTGCAAAGTGAAAGGATGAAAGTGAGTCCTGAAGGAGGGAGGAGCAATGTCTCTATGCATGGCTTCGGTGACCCGATTTTCACCATGGTACTTGCCCAGGGCGCCACCAAAGTGGTTTTCACCATTGGATGAAATATTTTTTTCTTTACTTTTTTAATTTTTCAATTTTTTATGTGTCACAAGGTGCCTGTTTGCCAGGTTTTCACCAGGTAACAATTTATTTTTTTTATGATTTTTTTGTATTTTTGAAAAAAAATAAAAAAAATTTGTATTTTTGAATTAGGATATTCCAGAAGAGCTATGTGTAAAACCTGCGAAGGTGCATGTTATTGATAGGATCCTCCAAAGGTTTGCCCTCTGTGGTTGAGAGTTGATGTGCACCGGATCCATAGGCTGTTGTGATGATGTAAGGACCAAGCCAATTCGGTTCGAACTTGCCCTTCTTCTCTCTGTCTTGTTGATTTTTAGGATTTTCTTTGAGAACTAAGTCACCCACCTCAAATGTGTGAGGCTTTACCTTATGATTGTAGCTACACTGTTCCTTGACTGAATGATGTGTAGCTCGAGTGACTGTCTTCCTTGATAAAGGAACTGAGATAGAATTACTAGTATGTGGACTACATAGGCCTGTATGCGTGTCACCTAAAGAAGTTTGGGCATCCCTGATAACAAAGTCTCTGGAGGAAGCTCCATTAAAGGTCCATGATGTATCGCCAGAAGGGAAAGGATGTGCAGAACAAGTGGATGAGGAATGAAGGCTTATGATTGCGAAAAGAAGTGAAAGTATCATGACATGTTGGAGACTTCGGATCAACAAGTATTGTTTTTGACTTGAAATTTTAGAACTTTTGCCCCCAGTTATTTTGATATTAGGGGAGATCAACTCTTGTTCTTTTTCGTTCATAGGATTTTTATCCTTGACTTTGATTTTTGCAAAGTCCAATAGCTTTTGATTTTGATTTGGACTAAAGGATTTTTCTTTATTTTTGACTTTTAAATTTTTTTGTTCATAGCTTGATTTTTCATCCCCAATTAGTAAGGGATTTTGTAATTCTTGTTGATCAAAGTCTGGGAGCGGAGTGGAAATGGAATGAGTGGATGATATGGTAAAGCTATGTGAGTTCTCAAGAGGGCTGGCGATACACTCAATAGATTCTTCGTTGAAACCACTCTTAGGACTATTGATATCAAGAGATGCTTGCACCACTAGAGGAGATTTGCATTTAGACTTAGTAGCCACAACACTAGGTGGTTCGTACCCAATTCCTTCCAAATTATTTATAGATTGTTTATGTTGAGTGAATACCTTAGGAGATAGCGGGCATTGATCAACATGAAGGATATATTCACCACATCCTATGTCTTTAATCTTGAACTTTTCTTTGATCTCTGCTTGTGTTGACATAGAAGCTTTCAAGGATTCTGGATCCACATATGCTAAAGATGGAACAACTTCTCGATCGATTGGTGTTGTTATTTCTGATCTATGTCGTAGGTTATTGCAATATATAAACGGATTTGGATCGCCTTTGATGGTCACTTCAACTCCATTGTGTGGAAATTTGACACATTTGTGATATGTTGATGAAACAACTCTCATTTCATGAATCCATGGACGTCCCAAGAGTATATTGTATGTGAGATCTAGGTCTAGGACTTGAGAAACCACATTCTTTGTAACTGGCCCTACTCTGAGAGGTAAGGTGATTGTGCCTTTAGATGAACGCTCTTTGTCATCATATGCTTTGATGGTAATTTTATTTGTAGCATTCACAACTTTGTCCAAATATCCCAATTGTATTATTGTGTTCCAAGTACATATATTGAGACCAACTCCTCCATCTATCAGGGCTCATTTTATTCGATGTTTGTGTAGGAAGGCTTCAATGTGTAAAGGTGCATTATGTGGTTGGCTCATGGAGGTGTCGCCAACTTCTGTAAATGTAAGGGAGTGTGGAACGGAAAGGTATCCCACCATGGCTTGAAATAGGTCCACATTCAGATCAGTGGGGACGAAAGTGTCTCTCAAAGTTTTATCAAAAATGGCTTTATGTGCAGGGGATATGCGTAAAAGTTCAAGGATTGAGATAAGAGCGGGTGTCTTCCCTAACTATTCTACAAGGTCATACTCAGGTTTGGTTGATGAGGAAGTGATGTTTTTAGCTAGAGCACCTTGCAAAGTGAATTTACCTCAATGAGTTGTGACATTACATTCAGAGGTCGGTTTGGAAGAAGGTCCAATGCCTTTTAGGACAATCTTGGGTCTTTGGGTAGAATTTTCAAGTGTTTTGTCTTTGATGATAATGGTAGACACATAATTGTCCATTGAAATGTGATTGATAGTTGACTCATAGTTATAGGATGCTCTAGTATAGTTGGTCTTCTCATCCGTGGCTTTGGATTTTCCCTTGTCATGTTTTGGGAATGGTTCTTTAAACATTTCATGATCTTGATTAGATGAGTGTCCTTCAATCTCAATGTCACCTCTATCAATGAGATCTTGTATGATGTTCTTCAATCGATGACAGTGTCCTATTTTATGACTCTTGCTCTTATGAAATTCACAATACTCATCATCATTCCACCAATTTGGTTTAACCTTTGGCTCATATGGAGGCAGATCTGGGATTGTTATTATTTTGTTTGCCACTAGTTTTTTGAAAACTGACTCTAGTGGTTCTCCCAATGGGGTGTACTTCCTTCGTGATTTCAAAGTTGTTTGAGCATTCACTTGATTGTTTGTAGAGCTTGATCTAGAAAAAATGGTTTTGGGTCGTACTGTATTGGCATCAACAACACCATCATTGACTGTGTTCTTGTTTTTATTCCAAAATCTTGGCTTGTCTTTTCCTTTAAATTCCTCTTTGTTTTCTTTGAATATCTTAATTACTCCTTGTTCAATTAGGACCTTCTCCATCGCTAAGCCTTTTTCAATGACATCCTTGAAGGTGGACAAACAATCTTTTCTCAGGTCATAATCAATTTCTCTATGGACATTCTGGGTGAACATCTCTACCATTTGTTTTTGTGGAATTTCACAAGAACATCTATTGGCTAGAGTTCTCCATCTTTTCAAAAACGATGAAAAAGATTCTCCATCCTTTTGTTTGGTGTTGCACAAAGTAGTGACTGATATGTCTATCTCTATGTTGTATGAGAAATGTTGGATAAATGCCTCTGCTAAGTCACCCCATGACTTAATTCTAGGTGGAAGTTGGGAGAACCATTCCATAGCTTGATCATCTAGGCTTTGTGGGAATAATCTCATCAAATATGTATCTTCTACTGCTACCTCAATGCAAGCTGTGAAAAATTGTCTTATATATGCCTTAGGATCCCCTTTTCCTCTGTACTTATCAAACTTAGGTGTCACAAAGTGTGTAGGAAATGGAGGCATTGAAATGCTTTTGTCAAATGGATAGGGACATATGTCTCTCATTGTGTAAGTTGGCTTTGGTGTATTTACGTCCTCCATTTTCTTTTGTAAGTCCTTGATTTGTTGTTCCAAATTGTTATTAGGTGGAGACTGACTTCTTGGACCATATCCCATGCCTGAACCACTGGGTGGAGGAGGAGCATGTTGCATATATGGATGGTATTGATCATACACATGGTCATATGGAGGAGGTCTATAGTGACGCTGTGTATAAGGACCACTTGGTATAGAGTCATGATGAGGAATGAAATATCTACTTTGTCCATGTATACCATACTCTACAGGCACGTCATGAGTTTGTTCTAGTGTGTTGCCCCCAAATTTGACGCGGGATTTCCTTGTGTCCAAATTTTGATCATGCCTTTGGATATCCAATTGCTTTGGTGGTTGGTCTTTAGCATTGTCGTGTGATTGAGTATATTTTTCTGTATAAGACTTCCATAATGGTCTGCGAAAGTGAGTATCATATGCTTGACCATGTGTGTATGGGACCTCAGGTTTTTGAAACAAAGATGATGGTGATTCAGGCACCATATATGGTCCTCTATTGCCTCCACTATTAGGCCTCCTTTGATCCATGTTGAGGTGAGGTTGTTGCAAAGGTCAATTTTCCATTATTTGAGACATGTCAAAATTATGAGGAATCTTGGCTCCACTTTGTGCCATCACTTGTAAGAAGTATTGTTTATCTCTCCTCATTATTTCTTCAACCAATCGATTAAAACGGGGATCCATAATAGAGTCTTCCACTTCTGCTGAATGTACTGAAATGTTGTCCATATTGTCATCGTGTGTATCATTGTTGTTTATAGTGTCCATGTTCTCAACATTTGGAATGTTTCTATAGGCATCCATGTCAGGTAATGTAGTATGATCAGAATTTAAAAAGACATCATTGTCATACTCATAGGCACTCATGTTTGCAGACTCTTGAGACTCTTTAGCTTCTCTCCTAGATTTTTGGGAATGAGTTTCAACCATGAACTAGGTCTTGACCAAGATGTGTGAGATTAGATGAAAATGGAAAGGTATGGAAGACCAAGAGTTGGATGGAATGTAAATGAATCTGAGGTGTACTTGCAATGTCCAAAGTGTAAGACCAAGTATGTATGTAGTAGAGTAGGTGTGACTTCCAAAGAGATGATAGTTTCTCTTGATGAGGTAAGTTGACCTTGACTCTAAGTAAGACCAAATGAGACCCAAAGGTGATAGACCTTGATGAGGGACCACTTAGCAAAATGTTGTTGTATGTAGTGTGTTGACAAAGCAAGATGAGGACAAGCAAGTGACCTTTTGACTCAAGTTTAGACAAATGTGAATGTAATGCAAGATGTAAAGCAATGATAGACTTTGTGAGACCCAAAGATAGGTTGAATGCTAGATGAAAACTTATAGAGATAACCTAGGAAGCTCAATAAGTTTGAAACTGATTGTTCTTGTTTGTTGGACTATAAATTTTTCCAATTTGTGAAGTTGTTTGTTGTGACCAAATCTGGATTTTTTGACTGTTTTTCATGACAAGATGACACAATGTTGATGAGGACTCAATGTTTGCAAGTGTTTAGACTCAAAATGACTCAAAAGAAAGTGTGTTGTTTGATGTAAAAATGTTTGGCATACACTTGAAGACACAAAAGACACAATATTTTTATGTGTTGATCTTGAATGTTTGAATGTTCAAAAGAATACAAGAACAATTCCTATGGCTAGCCAGGACAATAGTTGTTAATTCCAAATGGGGTTTCCCCCAAGGCTATGCTATTCAGAGCGGATACTTAGATGCTTGACCCCACTGGCTCCACCCTCGACACTCACTTCTCCGGGGCAGCCAAGCATCAATCCCCATGAAAACCCCCCATGGCAAACTTTCTATCTCTACTAAGAACTGTATGTGTGTGGGTCGCTCCAGAGGTCCGACCTCCTGACCCAACAACTAGAAGGATTTTGGATTTTTAAAATAAAAAGGTGCTAGTCAGGGCATCCACTCGTGTGGCCATACATGCGACACTTTCAGCTCTGTAAATATAGAAGGCTCCCAGCTGGTAGGGGTTACGCCTTACAACTGATCAAATAAATTTGATCAAACAGGTTTATGGGGAGACATAGTGTTGGTATGAACTAATCAACACACGTTACCCATGGCTTTCACCATGGATACAGTTGTTTATAGTGGTTTGAAAGAAGATGGTTTTTCCTCGCTACCACTTGGGTAGTTCTCTCCTCACTAGTAGTCTTAATGACCACATGGGGAGACAGACCCTCTAGAGATTAAACAAAAAGAGTTTATTGTCCAAGACACAAAAGACACTGGTTCAATTTTAGTGCACCAATTGAAGTGTTTGATAATATATGAAAGCAAGGCACACAAGGAAGATTAAAAACCCTTGCCAAAATTCCGCAACAAAGATTTGTTAGTAGTTTTGCAATAATACCCCTCCTGCAAGCACACGAGTTAGGTAAATTTTAGATCCAAAAGACTTTGTGAAATAGGGGCCTTAATGCATTTTTTTGACCAATTCAAAGATCTGATTCGTCATAAAAAAATACCACCTGTAAAATTTAAAGAAATGTAAGAAAATCCAAAACATTTGCTAATTTGCTCCAAAAATTATTTTTTTATGAAAAATCATATAAAATGCAAATTTTATCCAAAAAATCTGAAATTTTTACTGGACACTCCTGATGGTCTTCCAAACTTGCATAAAAAAATTCCAAGCAATTTGGGCGATATGATCAAAATAATGCAAAACCCTAATTTTTAAAGATCTGATTTTTTAGGAATGATTTTGCATCAAATTTAAAATCACAAAGAGAAGATCCTGTGTATAATTCTGAGAGATTTCCAAAAATGTAAGAAAATCCAAAAAATTTGCTAATTTTCTTTCAAAATTAATTTTTTATGAAAATACATAAAAAATTCATGGAAAATGCAAATGTGCTCCAAAAAATCAGATTTTTTTACTGAGAACCTTTGATAATGTTATTAACCTATTAAAAAAAATTTAAGCCAAAATACATAGCCGTTTGTGAGATTTGATCAAAATAATGAAAAACCCTAAATTTTAAAGATCCAATTTTTGAGGAAAGATTTTGCATAAAAATTAAAATCACAAAGAGTAGAGCCTGTGTATAAATCAGAGAGATTTCCAAAAATGTAAGAAAATACGAAAAATTTGCTAATTTTCTCTCAAAATTATTTTTTTATGAAAATTCATTAAAAAATCATATAAAATTCAAATAGTCTCCAAAAAATCTGAAATTTGGATTGTGAGCTTTTGATACTATCCCAAACTTGCAAAAAAAAATTAATGTAAAAATTCCAAGTTTTTGTGAGATCGGATCAAATCTCGCCAAGATCTTGATCTTGTGTCCAAAACCCTAGCTACACAAGGTTATTCTCAAAATTGTTTTAGAAAACAACAATATAGGGTTAGAAAAACCTGCAAAAAAAATAGAGATCTAACAAAAATCCATGTCTTATGGGGTGTGCCAAAATGTTTATGGTGAAAATGGAAACAACAATATTGAAAGACTAAATAGATTCAACCACAAAACCCTAGCCCAACAATCAACAAAGATCCACCATAACATATGAAGATTACCTAAGACAATGCAAATCAAATGAAATCATAAATATTATACCATCACATGTCCAATAGGGTTTGGATCTCCATTCTTCCTATCTCCATTGATCTTGCTTGATATATTTGCTCTCAGATTTTATGTGTGCACAAGAGCTCAACAAAGAATGGAAATGTGGTTGTAAGTAGACTTGATCGCATATGGAATTTCGAATGCAAGAATGCTTGAAAGATCGATTAGTTGAATAGAATGATTGATTAGAATGCTTAGAATGATTGAATAGAATGATTAGGGTTGATAATGAAGGAAGCATCTCCTTATATAGAAGACACTATAAGAAATGGAGGGATAAGATTGAGAGGTGTAAAAGATAAATGGTTGGCTATGATTAGAGGGTAGGTAGAGAAACTAAGAAAATAATGAGAGGGTAGGTAGTGTAGGAATTAAGAGATGAATGACATGTGTCATAGGTGGAAAAGGTTAATGAATTAATTAAATAAATAAAGAGGTATTTAATTAATAGAAGAAATGGGATCAATTAAATAAATAAGATATTTATTTAATTTAGGAAAAAGACAATTTAAATAAATAAATGTATTTATTTAAATGATAAATAAGGCTAGAAGAGGATAAATGAATTAATTAAATAAATAAAGATTTATTTAATTAATAGAAGAATTAGGCTTAAAATAATTAAATAAATAAAGATATTTATTTAATTAGACATGACAATTTTAGGTGTCTACACTTTCACTTTCTGTATGAAAATTACAAGAATTTTAGTTCTGTCATGTAAATTGGACCTGTAATCCTAGAGTTTAAGCCTCTAGAAAATATACTAACAAGAATCTTCTTGTCCACAATGTAGTCCACATTATGTTTTATCTTAAAGCAATAGTCTTCATACTAAGATATTTATCTATCCTATTGTTGAATATCATGAAAATCATCTTGATGACACTACCTAAAGTGATTGGATAAGTATCTCACATGTCAACCTCTTAAATATAATCTCACAATTGATTATTGCAAGAGAGAACTAATATTTTTACTCATCTTGGCACCACTAAGTGGAATAAAAACCACATAGAAGTAACCTAATAAAGTGATCCATGAGATTGCACTCATACAGCTGTATCTTAAAGCATCAGTTCAAGGCCAATAACCATACCTCTACCTATATTCCCTTAATGAAACCCTCAGATTTTGGAAAATAATGGATAATATCCATAATGGGATGTATTGACTCTAAAACCCTCCAACAACATGCCTAACTCCATGACAATGATACTTCTCCTATACTCTATTTATTTTGGTAATTATGATGACTAACATCCTATCTCAAATGAATCTTGTCTACTAGAATAATCAAAATATGATCTAAAGCCACCCACATCATCTAGTTAAACTCATCCCACTACAATTAATAGCTCACTATGAGAATCTAGAGATTCATTACCAAGGGCATGATAGTCAAATTGACAGTTATGATAAGATCTAGGTGACAAATTTCATTCACAAAAAAAAAATGGTTAGCACACATTATTTTAACAAAACATACACACATAAGCATGCATATGAACAACCCAAGTCTCTCGGTGTTGCAACCTAAGGATTTGATACCATGTCTAGTGCCTAAAATTTATCAAGGAAATTGACTAAATAAAACAAAATCAATCATTTTTTTTCACATTTAACAATAGTAAAAAAATCATGTCATGATTCATGCATATGTTGTAAGGATGACGCTAGACAAGACAACACCACACCAATGCATAAGGAAATAATGCACAAGTGCACACCAAACAAGTGGAAACCCTCAAATTATCACAAGGAATGATGAGGAGATAAAGTCTCACTCTAAACTAATGATATGGTATATGCCAACTAGAACCTAGATAAAGATAAACTAAAGGAGAAACAAATCACTTATAAATTAAACATATAAGCATTAGCAAACACTTCAGTTCATCTAATTAGATGAACATGCATCATAATCAACATGATTAAATTTGATATTTTATTCTTATTGACTTGAACACCTTTTATTTATTAACTAACCTAAAACCATTCACTAACCACTACATCTAGGAAAAGAATGACTACATCTCACAAAGCATTAACTAAACTAAGGAGATCATGTTAAGATATTATAAGCTTCTAGGCAAGGATAAATCATAATAAGAGATTTTCGAAAAGGTAAATAAATCCTGTACACTATTTTTTTTTAATCTATCAAAAAATATAGTCTAGAAATAAATGGTCATAACTCTAATCTTAAAACAATTTTTAACTCTTACAAAATGAAAAAGAAAGAGGAATGAAATGGCTGATGAGACAAGTTTATAGTCATGCTTTCTAAGGATTTGTTATGATGTTCATGATGATACTTCAGAATTTGATACCGTGATGACACTATTTACTATGTTATTTCCTTAGAAACTATTACCTTTTGGGCTTAAATGTAACCTTAAAACAATCCATGATACTAATGCATATGCTATGTAATTATCTACTAAATGTGCATATGTTGGAAAGAATGTTGCTCAAGATGATTTGGAAATGTGGTTGTTTTTATGTGCTAATGTGTTTTGCAGGTTTGTACTAAGAAACCGGTGTTATGATGAAGCTTGCAACATGGAGAAGGACTCTTACCAGCTGGGTGGTTGTTGAAGGAGTCGAGGAATAACGAATCTAGAGGAGCTTTCTCTACTTAATGTTGCAACTACCTTCTTAATTAATCATGTACAATCAGTTGAGTCTATTTAGGGGTATGCTACACTATATCTTTGTTGAGGAAGTCTTGTCTGACTTGGCTAAGTGCATGCATGAGCTTCCCTTTCCTCTTTTTATGCTTTCAATAAATGGCACCCTCCTTATGTTGTGGAGTTGGTCGCCTAGTTAGTTAGGATAGTTGGTAGTTTTTCTTCTATAAATAATGTTCAAATGATCTCTTGTAGAAGGTTGAACATTATGATGATATAAGTTTACTTTCAACTTTGAAATACAGTTTAAGAGCATATTGTCATATCTTATGTACTTCTATTTTGATGATTAAAATGATATTTTGATTTTTTAGCACTATGTTAATCTTGGAAGTCTCACTCAAGGGGGACCACTTGGTGAGATCTCTGCTTAGTTAGCATAGTATTTATTCTTCATTCAATATTTAGTATCGTTCCAACAGTTGACTATTCCTGCAATCACAAAACTCTGCTCTGTATTTGATCTTGTAGCCAAAGCAAGCAGAGTAGTTTCCTATCTGTTGTCTGGAATCTCATTCTTGTAGCCTATGTTAGATTAATATTTGAATGTTTAGATTAGTTGTTGATTTAAGTTCAGATACCTTAGATTTAGTTTTTTACAACATTCCAATTCCAACATTGTTCTTTGCTTAAGTCTTGATGACCATAATAGAGTCAGTGCACATACATTGCTGACCCATTTCAAGTTCACGTCCCTGCGTTGATAAGTTAAATTAACCTCCATAATGAGTCTGATAGCTACTTAGTATAATGTGTAATCTCTAAGTTATAGATTTAAGGGCTTAGTTATTGAACCATTAAAGGAGGTGAAAAGTTTTGGCATCGTTGTCGAGGATGGTGTCAAACTAAGAAGTTCTTTAGGGTTATTTTTAACTGCAAGTTGCTCTTAGAATATTCTCTCATTTGAATGAGTTATGCCCATAATTATTCCACCAATTCTTTGTGTGGAATCGGTTGATACTGAGTTGATACAATATGCATAGAAGAAGAGATTCTTCAAGGAGATTTCTTCCTAACAACCCTTATCCTGATAGCCATTTTGAGGAAGCCAACAATCATTCTGAAGATGAAGACCAAGAGATAAATCCTTTGGCTGATATATTTGCCAACTTCAATGATCCAACTGATCAAGAAAATGTTGATAACCTATTTGCCTTGATACTTTATCAAGCAAGAATGGATGTTGTTGCACAAAATCAGCCTAACCAACCCACTTTTGAATTCCCCATTACTAAACAACAAGATAATAATAATCTCAAGAATATCCCTACTTCGGTCCTCCCAAAGTTTTATGGGCTTGTAACAGAGGACCCAGATATCTTTTTTTTTGAATTTGACATCCTCTGTAGAAGCTATGACTATACCACTGATGCTCATAGGCTTAAGCTTTTCCCTTCTACTTTGAAGGAAGGACCTTGAAGATGGTTTATGAGCTTGGGAAGAGATGTTGTCAATAGTGGGGATGCCATGCAAACAATTTTTTTTGAGAAATACAAAGAAAGTTGTAGAAGTGGTAACATGAGGGGAGATGGTATCTTTAGGATGCAGCAGAGGGAAGGTGAAAGTTTTGAGGACTACATTTCAAGGTTCATGTTCTGCTTAAGGAAATCTTTAGACCATACTCTTAACCAAGAATCTCAAAAGTTACTTTTCCTTAGAGGAGTCAGTGACAACTATACTGATGCCCTAGATCTAATAGGAGGAGGAGACATTACTCAACTTCCTTGGGATGACATTGACAAGATATGCCAGAAATACTCTCGAGCAGCTGTCAAGAAAGGAAGAGTTATGGGAAAATCATCTGCTAGTGGGGTCTCAAGGGCGGAAATCACTATTTTAAAAAAAAAATTTAAGCATGATATCATAAACAATATGGCCAATTAGTTGGATACCCTACAAGAAAAGAGGAAATAAGAGGCAGAAGCAATGTTAGCATAATACTATCCCTATTGTAGGAAGAAGAAGAATGACTACAAATGTAAAATAGTAGCCAATGTTGATAGCAAGAAAATTTCACCCGAATTCAAGTTGATTGAGGGAGATGAAGAAAAAAATTTCTATGTTGCATAGAGGAGACCGTGGGCTCTAAGACAAAGTATGTAACCTGATCCATTATCTTTTAGTGGACCTTACATGAATTCTTATGCATCTAATAACCAATGGCAGCACCAATATCCATCCAATTTTGGGAGGCATCCACCATAGTCTTGGAATAACCCTCAAAATACTTGGCCTAATTACCAAAATGCTCTACCTCAATGCCACATTCTTAGGGGAATTGGCAGCAGCCCCAAGGGAATTGGCAACAAACATCCCAATGGAGGGGTGGACAACAATGGCCAAACCAGGCAATTGGTTACATGCATCCACCTTCATAGACTCAACAACAAGCTATCACACCCCCTCCTAATCCCAATGCCAGTACACCCAGACCTACTCAGTTGTTAGCTCAACCCACACCTAACCCCAATAATAAATCACAACAACAGTAGGTTTATTCTACTGATCCAAATTTGTACCCTGCATATGTTGTGAGATTAAGTGACATTCACCTATGTTCAGGAGCTACCCTGCCTACTTCTTCCACTCCTCTCATAATTGAGCTCCCTAAGGAGGTAGAGGAGAATCCAAATCTGGTTGAGGCACCTACTTAGCCAAAACAATTTAAGGATCCTAAACCAGCCCCCCAACCTAATCCATAACCACCATTTCCTCAAAGGTTGGGAATTGTCAAACAAAAGGAAGAGACCACCTTTGAAATCCTGGATCAATTCAAAAAAAAATATGTGTCAAGATACCTTTTTTTAAAGCCATTAAGGATGTCCCAATCTATGTGAAAGCCATAAAAGAGCCATGTCTCAAAAAGCTAGGAAGGAAGGTAAAAGATCCCAAAACTGTTCATGTGGTAGGCCAATTGGCAAACATCATGCTTGGGAAAGTAATTGTTCCCAAGTATGTTGATCTAGGTAGCCCTATAGTTGTATTCATCATCAATGGTATGCAAATAAAGAATTCTTTAATAGACTTAGGTGCCGCAATTAATGTGATGACTAAGGAGATCCCGCAGCAACTAAATATTGCCAATCCAAGGCCCACTACCACCATCTTGTAGCTTGTTGATAGTTCTACTGTCCAACTGGATGGTATAGTGGAAGAAGTAGTGGTTACTCATGATTCATGGGAGTATCTAGCAAATTTCATGATCCTTTCCCATAAATACACACTCGGAGGATATCCTATTATCTTGGGAAGGTCATGGTTGGCCACAATAGATGCTTATTAAGGATGTCATTCAGGAGACATGACCATCTCTGATGGTAAGAATACTAAAAAATTGTTTCTTTATCCACCTGCTCAACCAACCCAAGACATAGATAATCCTATTTGGCCACATGTTGGAGAAGAAACTGAAGATATTAATTTAGTGGCTAAGCTCATGATGATAGATAACATCCCTTTCTTGCAACAATATGATGAAGATGAAATATTATCTCGGATAATCCAAAATCATTATGAGACTCGGGAAGAATCATCCAACCATGCATCTAGTTTAGAAAGCCTTTGCCAATGCTTCTCTCGGTTACTCTTGCTTCAACAACAAATATTATTCCTACATTATTACCCAGAGAATTAAAAATGCCAAGTGTTAGTGAGATAGCCATGATATAATTGACAACACAAGTACAAGTTGCAAAAGGAAAATATTTGAACATCAATAGTCAGCTTACCCAAGAGCAACAATTATCTTTGACAAATATGTTAAAGAAGCATAAATAGGCATTTGCTTGGAGTTACCATGACACGAAGGGTCTTGATCCTAAACTATGCACTCATCAGATCTATATGAGAGATTATTGTGCACCAATGAGGTAGCCACAAAGAATAATTAACCCTACATTAAGGGAGATTGTGAAGGAAGAATTACAGAAGCTCTTGGATGCAAGATTTATCTACGTAATCTTAGACAACCAATGGGTATCTCCTTCGGTAATTGTGCATATAAAGGAAGGTAAATGGAGAGTTTGTGTTTATTACAAGTGTATACACCTAAAAATGGTCTGAAGATAGTTAATTAAATATGTAGTTATTTGATTAATTCCCCTTCCCAATTAATTGTATTCACAAGTAATTTGATTAATTTCTCTATTCATCTACTAGTAAATAAATCTACATGATTTATTTATATAGTTCATTTCATATCCCCTTTTGATTAATTAATTCTAAATGTCCCCCCATATAAATCAATTCTTCTAATCCATAATTAAGATTAACAAACTCAAGTTTGTTGAGATTAATTATCATTTTCTAATTATTTGAATTTATAAATTCAAATGAGCACATAGCTCCTAACTTTTAACCACCTAACCTAACCATACCCTAATCTAACCCATTCCATCTAACCCTGGGTTTAACTAACCCTATCATATCTTGCACATCCTAACCTCCTTATCCTAACCTCATATGGTGTGGATATTCTCCCCTTGAGACACATGGCACTTTTTTCACATGTCTCCTGCCTTTGACACTTTCCCTCTCATGAGCAAGGCTCCTTGACACTTGTCATCATAGAAATGACAAGTGTCCCTTCATCCAACCTTTTCTCCCACTTCCTCAATCTTGGCCCTTAATATCTTCAGATCAGATCTGGACCATCGATTCCTGCCACCTCAGCTTTGGCCTTGGAATTCCTATAAATATCCCCCATTTTGGAGCAATAAGGATCTCTTGCATTCATAGCTTTAGCATCATTACTATAGGCAATTTGCATTTCAGTTATCTAGTAATTATCTTTTGGATTAATCATAGCATGTAAATCTAGTTTCTTAGATCATGCATTTCATATCATTTTCATAATCAATTATGATCAAGTAGCTACTCAACTCTTGAGTTGCCACTTTGGAGGTCATTGCTCCATTGAGAGCCAATCAATCCAACACCTTCAAGGTCCTCAAGAATAGAGGAAACTGGGATGTTTCAAGGAAGGCTTATGGTTTGCATTTCTAATCTAGTTTTTAATTAAGCTTTTCAATTACATTTTATTGTCTCATTATATGTGTATGCCTTCTATATACCACATTTTTAGCATCACATTAATTGGCACCCACCGTGGGGCCTAGCCCCTTTGATCTTTAACAAGTTTGCTTGTAGGAAATTTCATTGATAGGTTGATTAGCTCTTTCAGAGTGCAGATTAGCTCTCTTGGGCTCCCGGATCATGTTCTTGGTCTCTATTGTGGCATTCTGGCACCTCAAATGGCATTTTTGGGAGACTTCTCAACTCTGTTTTCAATTTTTTTTGTAGTTTAGTGCTTTCAGTCTAGACTTTAGTGTTTTTGGTATATACTATGGCATTTTTGGTACTTTTGTTAGAATTTTTAGTCTGTTTGACAGTGTTTCTGGTGTGCAAAACAACATTTCTGGTGTGCAGAGCTGCGCTTCTGGTGTGCAGAGTAGCATTTTGGGTCCATTTGGCAGTGTTCTTGGCACATATGATGGCATTCTTGGTCAATTTGATGGCGTTTTCATTTTTTTATTGATTTTACAAATATTGTATGTTGCATTCCTCATTTATGCTTCTAGACTGTCATTTTCCCAAATCTAATTTGCAGATTATTGGTTTTGCAGGTACTTAATTCGCTGTGAAAGACTGGAGTCATAAAATATTTTTCCATCAAAGATCACAATATAAACTGCTAACTTTGTTTACAGTCGCAGGATTTCGCACTTATTTTTATTAAATTAGGCACATAGACTAATTACAATGGAAATGAACAAACATGTCTTATGTGTTTTGATGACAGGCGAGTATGCTCTCACCTTTCTTAGGTGATCAGAAAGCTATAATCACCTTTTTCTTTCAATAGTGCATATCTTTAGCAGGCCTACCCTCCCGAGGAGCCTATAAGGCCAAAGCCATTAAGGCCCGTGAGAGGGGAACAACCCAAGTGGGAACGGCTAATGCCAAGTACTCCAACCCACTATAAAATAAATGTGATTTGATGAAAATCAAGTCAACGGAAGTGCTCGAGAATAGATCTCCTTCGTACCTTCGGGTATATCAAACCTTGGTTTTCAAGGCTGGGAGACCTCTTAATTGAGTTTATACCCCGACGCGCCGAACAGATCCCTTACTAGTTCCAATTAAATTAGAAGCTACCCGGTTTACCTCTGAATATTATTAAATTCTTAGTGCATGGAGGGGGAAGAATCTCTCCTTAAGATACTCACCATATGTCCCTCTTGAGCGTATGTGTGAACTCCCCTTTTGAGACCTTATTGCTAGGCTCATAATGAGACTCCACTAGCTCTCGCAAAGGCAAAAACACGGGCGCCCTTCGAGGGTGACAAGGCTATGTGAGCTGACAGGGTACCAAGTTGTGGGATAAGAACTAATAATGAAGCCAATCTCCTTAGGATAGACTGATTGATGTGTTTTCAATTGTTCAAAACCCATGAAAACTTGGGCTTTCTTTAAAGCTTCTTGAACCTACACTTTATGTGTCCTTTGGGACAAAAATACAATCTGATTTCTGTGTTTGTAAGTCAAGTCAAGATCTCATCCATTGAAATACAACAAACATTGAAAACTCAAACTTCAAATTGTCAAATTCAAAAGTTTCATAGCAGATTAGCTCTTTCAGTCTAAACAGTAACACCTACGGTCCAAACAATCGCATTCACAATCCAAACATTAGCTCTTTTGGTCCAAACATTATCTCTGTCAGTCCAAACGATTACATTCACAGTCCAAACATTAGCTCTTTTGGTCCAAACATTAGCTTTGTCAGTCCAAACAGTCGCACCTACAGTCCAAACAATCGCATTTTCAGTCCAAACGTCAGCTCTCTTGGTATGAATGTTAACTTTCTCATATTTCAGCATTGACTCTCCAAGGTTGAGCATAATAGAGTTCCTAGTCTAAACATTAGAGTTCCTGGTTTAAACAACAGAGTTCCTGGTCTAAACAGTAGCTCTCTTCATTTAAAGGTCAGCTCCCTTGGTCTAATCAACAACTCCTTTGAGTTGAATGTCAAATTGCTCATGTTACAGCATTAGATCTCCTAGTTTGTACTTGTTAGGTCTAAATATCAGCTCTCTGAGTCTGAAAATCACAAAGTTGGGTCAAAATTGCAATCTACTAAGTTCAAACACTTAATTTGTTAAGTCTACACATCATTATTTTGAACTTTAGAGTCGCTGCATTGCAAAATAACATTCCTGGTCTGTTGCTCAACGTTTCTAGTAAGTTTGTCAGCGTTTCTGGCCTATTGCTCAACGTTTCTGGTCCGTTTCTCAGCATTTCTAGCCAGTATAGCAGCATTTCTGGAAAGTTTGTCAACATTTCTGGTCAGTATAGCAGAGTTCTTGGTCATTTTGTTAGCGTTTCTAATAAACTACATCAAAATTAGAAAACAAAAACAATCCATTTCTCAAATTGTCAAACATAGAGACTAGGTCATCTTCTCGGGTCACTTAGTTAGGTTATCTTTTGCTAAAACAGATTCAGAGGTAGACACGCTAAAGGTCTCAAGTATTCACCTCAAACAAGTTTAAAGATCTAACACCTTAAAGTGCAACATCACATTTTCTTTGATAAACTAATTGTTCAAACATAGTTTCTCATCAGGATCTATCATCCTTTAATCACGAAACTACAACACTTGATCAGAATAACCTCGTTCTTTATCATAGGATATATCGTTCTTATTGAACTTTGTCATATAAAAAATCATAAAATTTGCCCTCCAAAACTAAGATCGAAACACTTGCCAAGAAACAAATACTTGAAAAGATCATTTCCTCAACAATTGATCACTTATTGCACCACATTACGTAAGATTTAAATCTCGCAAAAACATTCAAAACACGTATATGCCAGAGATGAAAGATTGCAGAAATAGAAATAGAAATGTTTGAAATAACTGAAGATTATAAAAACATGGAACACGCAGATGCAATACAAGTTGAAGAGGAAATAAAAGAACAAAATATCAGAGACATCAAAAAAGATCCTCAATTCAATAAATTTATGCAAAAAATATTGGAGGGAGAAAAAGAAAAATATTTCCTAATGTTAGCAAAATATGGTGCTACACCCCCAAGATTTTGATGTGAACAAATTAACACAAAAGAGAAGTGACCCCCCTTAATAATGAATAATATGAGGATATTTTTTGTCTTAAACTCAATGACACGTCAATTCCTGGTAACACCAGAACCAATGAGGAAACTTACATTTGGAAAAGGGATGACGTAGAAATTCTAAATAACATTTAATCCAATGAGGATACAAGAAGGGGTAGAGATGATACAAGAAGAGATCAAGATCCTCCTAGAATGCAAAATCATGGCTATACAAGAACAAATCATCTTGATAATCCTATCACAACTCTCACACAACAAATATAAACATTGAAAACACAAATTCAAGATATGCAGAGAGGAAATGTTAGAAGATACTCACTTCAAGAAATCTGTCCTTATCCATTCGACATGAATCTAAGCATGAGACCATTTCCTATAGGTTTTGAAACTCCTAGATATGAAAAATATGATGGAAGCACTGACCCCCAAGAGCATATACGATAATTTTGCATAACGAGTATGGAGTTTGCACATGAGGATACTTACTTGATGAGATTATTTCCAAAAAGCTTAACTGGACTAGCTATGGAATGGTTCTCCAAACTTCCACCTGGAATCAGATCATTCTCAAAATTGGTGGATAAGTTTGTTTCATAATACTCTTACAACATACAACATGAAGTAACAATGCTAGACCTATGTAACATCAAACAAAAGAGTGGAGAACCTTTCATGACATTTTTACAGAGATGGAGATAGTTAGCTTCACGATATACTTGTATAGTGCCAGAGTATGAAAAAATGGACATATTCATCGACAACCTAAATGATCAAATGAGATATCATCTAAAAATACAAGGACATCAAAGTTTTGGAAAGATGATTGATAATGAAATCAGAATGGAGGAAGCCATGATAAAGAAGGGTGAGTTGAAAATATACAAAGAAGGAGTTTACCCTCCTAACAACAACAATCACAATGATAAGACAAAGTTTTGGAATAGAAATCATAATTTCATCAATGATGGGATAGTGGATAACAACAATGTGAAACCAAAGCAATTGGTTTTTAATTTATCCAATCACTCAGCAACAACTCAACAAAACAACAATCACCAAAAATTTCTTTCAAACATTGGTGAACCCCTTGGATTCACATTAAAAATGCTTATCGCAAAAAAATTGACTAATTTACCAGAAGAAAGAAACTTTGAACCCAAGGTAAAACCTTCTTGGTGGAATGACAACCATTTATTGTGATTTCCATTCGAAACAAAAGACACCAAACAGATGCTTGTCAACGATTAAAACATGTCATCCAAGATTCAATTGATAATGGAGTAATAACTGTGGATGGACATACAACAAATGAATCTCACATAGCTTTCAAAACTCCACTTCCTAACTATGAGAAGGGTGAATCATCAACAGGGAATAATGGTAAAGGTAAAGCAAAGGTAAACTATGCTCATGCATATGACAATGTGGTAAATGTGATCGTGGTTAAAGAGCAACAACATCAAGAAACCGCTCATGTCATCACATGAAGAAAATCCAAAGTGGTTTTGTTGGGTCCTACAACTAACATGTCATCCACTACCAAACAATACAATCTAGTGGATCAATTACAGAAAACACCCGCACAAATATCTATCTTAGAACTTTTAAAGCTTTCACCTGCACACAAAGAAATTCTAGAAAAAGCATTAATCGATACACACAATATCCAAAGATCTTGATATAGATCAATTCCAAACCATGGTGGGACACCTCACAACCCCTCACTGCTTATCATTTACCGAAGAAGATGAAATGTCCTTGCAACATCCCCATAATGCTACCTTGCATATTGAAGTCCTCATTCACAAGATGTGTGTTAAACGTATCCTAATAGATGGTGGAGCTGGTTTAAATATTTTCTCTTTGAGTCTTGTCTATGCTCTAGGTTATTCATAAGATGCAGTTGATCCCCGTAAAAAAGATCACCATCAAAGCGTATGATGAAGAAGAACGTTCCTCTAAAGGAATTGTGATATTACCCATCAGAGTGGGACCTTTGCAGAAAGACACAACATGCCAAGTTCTTGACTTGGACTTATCATACAACATAATCTTGGGAAGACCCTGGATACATGACATACAAGTTATTCCATCCACATATCATCAATGCCTAAAGTTTCCCTACAATGGGCAGGAAATCTTGATCTCAGCAGATTCAAACCCATTTTAGTATTGTAGTAATCTCAAACCAACTCAAGAAGTCATTGTTTCTCATAACAGGGAGGCATCATCTTCAAACACGCAAACTAAAGAAAAATCATTTGCCTCCATTTTGTCAAGTACAGAAAAACAAATGCAGCTAAGAGATCGAGGGAACAAAGAATATTCAATATCCCAATTACCACTTTCTCCTAAATCCTATGGAAAATCATCAAACTCTAAACAACAATCAATTGTGAAACATCTTCCAATATTTGATGGAGCATTTGTTAGTGTTGGGACCTTATCAGAGGAAACAAAAGACAAAGATGTGCTACAGTGGCTATATAAGGATGAAGAAGTCCAACAAAAGATCAACAATGTCATAATACCCACTGAAAAGTATGGAAAAGGGTTTAACATTTTTCAAAAAATGGGATACACTGGAACAGGTCCGATAGGAAAACGACAAGAAGGTATCTCAGAACCTATCCAACCTCATACTCAATAGCCTACAGACAAAATAGGCTTAGGTTATAGACAAGTTACTCTACCAGAGAACACATCTTCTAACTAGCACTAAGAGGAGAATGAAAACAAACAAGAACAACATGCAATTGAAAGGGAAGAAGCATCTAACAAGAAACAAGCACAAACAAACATGAAATGGAAAAAGAGGCAATCATCAAATCAACAAGAGAAATAAACCAATGATACCTCCCAAGCAGAATTAACTCTCAATCAAAACAAGCACGAACCTGGTACCAATCAAGGAGAACTGATAGTAAAGTTGACAGAACTCAATCTCAATCCAGAAGAGGTTGAATATGAAAGAAGAAAAGATATGGCAAGAAAAGTTGAAGAAGCAACTCAAGTACTATATGAACAAATTTGTAGATTACAAGATACAAGTGAGACAGATTCTAATGAATGGGAATGGGATTCCTATCACTCTTAAGAATCAGCTGAAGAAAATTGCTTTGAAGAAGATGTAGGAGTCGATGTAGTTCACATGTATGTAGGGAAAACATTAGGAACTAGTTCACTTGAATTAGAATCACATTCGGCTGACTTGGATTTAATCGAGGATGATTAGGAGCTCCTTATGGGAGGTCATTCTGATGAGGGTACCGTTCTAGACATCGACATACATATCAAAAACTTTGATAGCTCAATCATGACCCTAAATACTCTCGAAACATCTCAACCTGATGACCCCTACCTATAATCCACCCCAAACTTATTGATTGGGAAAATGAAGGACATACTGCCATTGAAACCTTTTTGAATGACCATGCCATATCCGTATATCTTAATGAAATCGAACCCGCAACAACTTTGACTAGGAATTTAAGCAACACATCTTCTAGTCAAGTGGGTGCCAAATCTCCAAGTTGCAAAAAGGAAAATAAAGAAAACAATATCAAGTCTAATGCCTTAACCATTGCTTGACAACATTAGATCAAGAAAAAGTAAAAAGAAATGATGCATCTAATGGTAAAAACCTCCTTGAGGTGCCGGAAGATGGGAGATTTGACACTTTACCTGATTACTATCAAGAAAGGTCATCAATTTTGATCGAACCAACAAAGGCAGTTAACATTGGGACAACAATGCAACCAAAGATCCTACATCCAATGACTTCTCTATCAGAAGAAGAAAGGAAACAATATATGGAATTATTCAAACGACGACAGATCAATTTCGCTTGGTCATATGCAAACATGCTAGGATTGGATCCAGAGCTTATTATGCATCACTTAAATGTCAGTCCAGGAGCCAAACCAGTTAAACACAAATTAAGGAAGATGCATCCACATATCACTCTCCTGGTCAAAGTAGAACTAAAGAAATTACTGGATGTAGGACTCATCAGACCTGTAGCATATCCTCAATGGGTATCAAACATCGTTCCTGTTTCAAAACTAGACAAAAGTATCAAAGTATGCATAGACTTCAGAGATCTTAATAATGCATGTCCAAAGGATGACTTTCCTTTGCCTAACATTGACATCATTGTATATTTAACGGCCAGACACTCCATGTTTTCTCTAATGGATGGTTTCTTTGAATACAATCAAATTAAAATAGCACCTAAAGATCAAGAAAAAGACAACTTTCACATGTCCGTGAGGTACTTTCTGCTGGAACGTCATGCCTTTTGGACTAAAGAACACATGTGCCACATATCTGAGAGATATGAAAACAATATTCCATGACATGATGCATACATTCATGGAAGACTATGTGGATGACATCTTGGCTAGATCATACAATAGAGAAGAACGTATAGAGATACTGGAAAAGATCTTTGACCGGTTAGAATAGTACAAGCTATGACTAAATCCTAAGAAATGTGCCTTTGGTGTCACTTCAGGAAAGCTATTGGGATACATTGTTTCAACGAGAGGTATCGAAGTAGATCTAGCTAAGGTCAAAGCAATCATGGAAATGACATCTCCCAAGAATATAAGTCAACTCGGATCACTCCAAGGAAGACTCCAGTCAATCAGAAGATTTGTTGCTCAACTAGTAGATAAATGTCAACCATTTACTCATCTATTGCATAAAAATGTTCATTTCAAGTGGGACCATCAATGTGAGGATGCATTCAACAAGATCAAGGCATATCTCATGCAACCACCCATCCTAATGTCACCAATTCCAAGAAAGTTGTTATTACTCTATGTATCGACCACTGAAGTATCATTAGGAGTTTTGATTGCATAACAGGATAATGAAGAAAAAGAACGAGCCATCTACTACATCAGTAGAACACTAGTGGGATGCGAGCTCAACTATTCCCCAACAGAAAAAGCATGCTTGGTGGTAGTTTTTGCTTCACAAAAATTAAGACACTATCTATTATCTCACTCCATCAAGTTGATAGCTAAAATCGATCCATTGAAGTATTTGCTCAGCAAGACAACATTAACAAGACGATTAGAAAAATGGATCATGATCCTGAGTGAGTTTGATATTAAGTATGTAGACATAAAAGCTATCAAGGGACAAGTCATTTTAGACCAACTATCTGAGGCACCGCTTCAAGATGACCGTCCTTTACACATTGAGTTTCTCAATGCTGATATCCTAACAATCACCACAAAAACATGGCAATTATACTTTGATGGTTCATATACACAACATGGATCAAGAGCAGGTATTCTATTCATCACACCATAAGGTCATACAATTTTGAAAGCATACAAATTAAACTTCCCATGCACCAACAACATAACAGAATATGAAGCTTTGGTTACAGGTATCAAAATGGTTGTAGAATGGAACATTACACAACTTCAAGTCTTTGGAGACTCTCAGCTCGTCATCAATCAAATTAATAATGATTAACAAACAAAGGATGATAAATTAATTCCTTACAAAAATATGGTAGATGATTTCAAGAAGTATTTTGTAGAAATAAATTTTGAGAAAATTCCAAGGAATGACAACAAAGCAGTAGATGCCATGGCAACACTTGCTTCTCTACTTTCGACATAGGAAAATCAAGAGCTTTATGAATTCCTGGTGGAAGAGTTGTTTTACTCTGCTCATAATTGTCCTGATTCCCAAACTATCCGTCACCTTGTTGGGCATGATTCCTCCCGCTATGGCCAAATTTATACATACCTGAATGATAACACCCTCCCTCCCAATTTATCAAAGAACCAAAAGAGAAACTTTATTCGCCAATCCTCCCATTTTACTCTTATCACGGATACCCTATTTAAACAAGGTCTAGACGGTACTCTTTTAAGATGTCTCAAACAAGAAGAATTTGCGAAGGCCTTACATGAAGTCCATAACGATATTTGTGGCACTCATTCAAGCGGTCTTACCCTTTTGAAAAAGCTCATACGCTTGGGCTATTATTGGCCAACTATGGAACGAGATTCTTTTCAGATAGATAGAACATGCAAACAATGTTAGATCCATGGGAATTTGATTCAGGCACCAGCGCAAGAACTTCATGCTTTGGCAACATCTTGACCTTTCTGCCAATGGGATCTTGATCTAGTAGGAAAGATAAAGCCTTCTTCATCCAATGGTCACAAATTCATCCTTGTAGCTACAAAATATTTCACAAAATGGATTGAGGCAGTACCTCTCATAAATATCATAGGAAAACAAATTGCTGCATTTATCTTGAGCTACATCATATGTCGCTATGAAATACCCATGATCATTATCACTAATAATGGGTGACTGTTCAAGAATCAAGATGTACAAGAACTATGTGAGAAATTCAAGATCCAACACAGATTTTCCACACCCTACTATCCACAAGGGAATGGGCAACCAGAAGTATCAAACAAAACTATTTTGAAAATCCTCAAAAAGATAGTGAATGATGCTGACAGAGATTGGCATATTCAATTGAACCCTACTCTATGGGCCTACTATACTAGTATTCGCACACCAATAGGTGCCACACCTTTCTCTCTTGTTTATGGATCAGAAGCAATACTGCCAATAGAAGTAGAAATACCTTCTCTACGAGTATCATTAAAAGGTCTTATCCTAGATGAAGAACAATGAGTATCTAGATTGCAGGAGTTAGAATTGATCCATGAATGAAGATGAAATGCCTTTGATCATTTAAAAGTATATTAGCAAAGAATGTGTTGAAGTTATAATAACAAGGTCAAACCACGAGTCTTTCAAGTTGGGGAACTAGTATTAAAGGAGAATCCATGAAACCAGTCAGATCGAGAAAAGAAAGGAAAGTTTGAACCAAACTGGTTAGGTCCATTTGTGGTCACAACAGTATTTGGGTTAGGAGCATACTAGCTATCGACACAAGATGAGGATCAGCTCGAGGAACCCATCAATAACATGCATCTGAAGAAGTTTTATGTCTGAAAGAGCAGAAAAATTCAAAAATAGTGAAAAAACAGAAAAATTCAAAAACAGTGAAAAAGCGGAAAAATCCAAAAATAGTGAAAAAAGCAGAAAATCCAAAAACAATGAAAAAATGAAAAAATAAAAATAAAAATCAAATTTGAGAAAAAGTGCAATAAAAACAGATGGTGAAAACCTAGCAAACAGGCGCTATCTGTCAGCTAGCTCTTCCATCTATTGGTTCATGCATTCTTCCGCTTGCATTCTTTTGCATTAGTGTTGTTGATATCCATCATAAAGCCTTTGTACATACGCAAGCATCCCAGGCGATTTTCTCATCATGGTTTGGATCATTGTATATATCATAATAAGGTTTGTTTCTAGGGGGGCAAAATCCTGAACTTGGCTGGGGGCAAAAAGTTTCGATCATTTTGAGTTTAATCAAATAGGTAGAACAATAGTTAGACAACACTGGTCAAGCGAAAAACTGAGACACATCGAACGTTGAATATAAGATCATAGTATCAACCATTAACTATCACATATCAATCTAAACATGACAAAAAATATATCAATGGATGATATATCTTGACTCGTGATTTTAACACTTTGACAATAATGGTTCAACTATTTTATTTTGATTTTTGCTATCATGATTTCTGAGTAGCTCCAGGATGTCTTTGACTAGAGGAACAAGGAAGGAACATGATATTTTTCTTGTCTACTATCTGTAAATTGATCATTAATATGTGCAATGTTGTCTCAGGACATGATCATCAGAGTATCATGGAAGACATATCGGACTTGCATATATGAATGGTTAATACTGCCTGTTTTATGCGAGCAACACTCAGGTCATCTTGGTTCAATTATACCTCGATGCTTGTGCTAACTTTCCATATCAAAACCCAGGAAAGTAGTGCTTAGGTCATCATGGATCAATTATACCATTGATGTTTGTACTCACTTCTCACATTTTAAAGGCTCAATGATGAAACAAAATAATGATTCCATGACCGGTCCGATCACCACATTGCATTTCATTTTTGCATTTGCATTTTAAAGTAGATTTGCATTTCATTTTGCATGGGATTGCAACGCTCATCTTTTCCAAGGCCAAAGGCTAACATGGTGTTATCTCTCTTATTACGTGATTAAGTACATTGGACAATAACAAAAATAATCAATTCATTCATCCTGCATGATAAGTTAATTCATCTCATGTAACCATTGCATACTAAGACATCATTCATATAAAGCATGCAATCATTCATTCATTTAATTAGATCATTGTATGACATTCATCTAATCTCAAATCATATAAAGTAGCATCATTGCATTGCATCCATCTCATATTAACATGCATGAGAAAATCATAAAAATATTATAACAATAGAAAGCATTGCATTGCACACACATCACATAGCACTTATAATCATCACCATACATATTTTCATTTGCATACATCATGTAAATACTGCATCATCATATATCCATCATCTAGAATCCATAAGCACATAGAAAATAAATCATACATCATGGAAGTAATTGCACAACATAATCATCTATCAAATAGAATGCATCCATCATCTCATAGGTCATGTAGAGCGAATAGGATTGACTGCATATCATATCATCAAAACAAGATCAATGTCCAAGGTACAATGATATCACAAAATATATGAGATACATCACAAATATACATCGCGGGAATCATCAATATCTTATCACAAAAAGGTGTGTACATGAATGGATCAATGTCCCATATCATTGTGACCACTAGAACATGAAGTAGAACTCTGTCTTGATGTGGCAAGTATAGTAACACCAACTTATACCTCTGTACCTGGGTCACCACCTGGGGGATCTCTCTGAAGTGACCCTGTCACTCCTCGAATCTCAGTCTGGCTCTGTCCCGATCTCTTGCTCAGCTGTAAAAATCCTAGAGCCCTCCGATCAGCAAGAACAACAGTAAAGTATAAGGTCCTATAATACTCAGCCTCTCGGATCCCCTGGCGCGTCATCTTTAGGGCAATCTTCCCTGAAATAGACTCTCCTAACAAATGTTCTTGTGCCTTGGCCTGCCGACACCTATCCCTAGCTACATCTCTCTCAACTATGAGAGAAGCCATCTGAGAGTCCCTCTCTGCTAGTCGACTCTCTAGCTGTTGAACCTGAGCCTGTAAGTCTGTAATATGAGCATGTTGCTAATGAGATGACATCCTAATGAAGATCCATCGAGGTGCCTCTTCCTGTGGTTGCTCAGCCTGTGATACTGTCATAGGTACCTGCTCAACCCAGGGAATCTTCTGCTTTAGGACCTGATGCCCCTGATCCCCTGGACCTGATCTCCTTCGTCTGGTCGCCCAAGCCATTAAATCTGTATATACATCTCTGGTAAATCTCACACCGCTATCTCCTGGTGTGCCTACCACTACCATTGCTACTGCTCAACCATCTCCCCCATCATCATCTCCCCCATCCCCCCATCATCATCTCCTCCATCGTCATCTCCAGCACCATGATCTCCTGCATCTCCTCCATATCCATCTTCGCCATCATCTCCATCTCCATCTCCACCTCCTCTCTCCCCACCATCCCTCTATCGTCTAGGAGCTCTACGTCGTAGCCTCTCACCATCCTCATAAAAAATTAGCTCTGGCTCATCTAGACATGTCAGCCTCGAAAACTTGTGTACAGTACAATGCACGACATACTCATTTGTCATCCCGCTATCCATCACACTTGGAAGATAATCCTAATCCAATGTCCCCAATAATTGATACTTTGCACATGCTTGGTCATATGAAATAGAAGGCCCCCAAGTAGCCACATCAAATCTCCTGTGAGCATAATGAGTTGTACCCTGTGGTATCCCCTGTATCCTACCATACTGTCTCAACACCCTCATACAAAGGAATAGCTCGATGACATAGGGTGTTGATCCAATCAGATATTGCATCATGAATACATATGACATCTCCACTGCATCCTTGGGCCAAATCTCACAATCCCTGTATGGTCTCCATATCACAGTATCCAGATCATCCAAGGTCCGTCAGTACTCCAATTTGTCCAGCTTTTGCTGGACAATAATACCTGGATACTCATCAGCATAAGGCCTACCTACAGGTCTATCTCTGTCAGCCAATGGTCGTGTGATAGGCAGGTGCTCCTAGGCCCATATCTGAAGCACAGTCACCCCTGCTGATAATGCAACTGATCTCTAGTACACAATTTGGTGCAGGTCATGATACAAGTGTACCAACATGCATGACCCCCATGCAAATCGGGTCCCCTATGTCACCATCTTCTCAAGAAGATGGCCTCACCCGATAGATAATCCCTTTGACCTGTGATTAGGACAAAGGAAACCTCCAATGAATCCGACGAGTACAATAGGTAATGTGGCATATCCGAGCTCTAGCATCTCCTGCCACACAATGTCATATTCGCCTATCTCATCATCCTCGAACACTCGACAAAGTGCATATGTCCCACCCCACTCACTGAGATCATAATACACTAGCTCTGCCATCACAGGGATGCACAATATCCGGTAGACATCCTCAGGTGTCACCGTCATCTCGCCCGTTGGCAAATGAAAAGTGTTGTGCTCGCTATGACAATGCTCTACTAAGGCTGTCAATAATCCCTGGTTTATCAAGGGCCAGGGCATGTCGAGAAGGGAAGATAAACCATACCTACCAATGTGGTCTCACTCCACCTGGCTAAGGCGGGGTATCAACATCCATGTCTTCGAGAAGCACTCCCGAGACTAGAGAACAGTAAAGTGCTCCTACAATCAAATCATTTCATCATATCAGTTTCTTGATTTATCTATCTATCAAATCGATCTATCTATCGGTCTATCTTGCTCAAGAGAGTTTTTTTATCAAATCTCGTTGGGCCCCTATCAATGACACTCATCTATCATGAGGTCATTATCAATCCTATCTCATCTCACGCATACATCGAGATAATCAGAACTTATCATCAAATTTATCAATCAGGAGCGTCTAATTTTATCAATTAGATAGCTAATCAAATCTTACCCTATCAAAATCAAAAATCAAATCAAATTGATAGCAAACCCAACCTCTTTATCAAATCAATTCAAAAAATAGAAAAAATGGCAAATCAAATCATTTTCTTCAAAAATCGGCAAATCAAATCATGTTTTCAAAATCACCAAAATCGCCAAAAATAAAAAACTGAAAAAAATCGAAAAATTGCCAAAAATCAAAATTAAAAAAAATTAAAAAATCACAAGAAAAGAAAAGAAAAAATCATCCAAGTCGGGCTCGGCCCCCCTGCAGTGGCGGCCACCACCTCCCCCCAAAATGCAAAACAAAAAACTACATTTTTTTTAAAACATTTGATTTATTTTTTAAAAATGCATGCACAAATAATTTTTTTTGGGATGCGCGTTATTTTATTTAAAAAAAAAAAATCCTACGAACCCATTTTGTAAATCGAAAAACCCATCTCAAAAATGTCATTTTTTCACAACCCATCTAGCGAAAACGCTAAAAAATAATTTTTTATCCAAATAGCTAAATTTTTCAAAAATGAACTAAAAATTAACAAAGCTGGGTTTTCTCGAAGTACGTACAGGTGGACCGTATGCCGGAGGACGCTCGTATTGCCGAACTCGCTTGAACCTATGCTGGTGGTACGAGATCGCTATTCCTTCCTCCAGAGCAATTTTCTCAAACAACTGAAGTACACAAATAAGGAGTGGTAAAAGGAATTCACCTTTTTAAACTCACAATGGGGCATTTAAGTGGGATTTTTTTTCCACTGATTTTTAATCATTTAATCAACTAATCAACCTGGCAGGGCAACGTTTTCAATTTTTGGTATCGGGAAATGAATCGAATTGACTCTGAAAAATCTCTAAAAATCGGAAAATCATTAAAAATCTAAAAATTTGAAATTTCAAAAACATTTCAAAAAAATCAAGAAATCGTGAAAAATTTAAAAACATTCAAAAATTATCCAATTCATCTCTCGAGGGGCATCCTCACATCAATATCTATCTATCAGCATATGGGGCATCATATCGAGATTTATCATCTCAAATATCGAAACCGCATCAAATCCGCATCATATCGAGATTTATCATCTCAAAATGAAATCAGTATCATATCAAAACCAAATCTGTCTCAAATCAAGAGCAAACCTACATCCTATCAAAATCAATATCAGCAACATCATCAATCAAGTTTTCTTTGGACCAACGCGTCATCACACATCGCTTCAAAGAGGGGCAAAATGCATACACCTAAAAATGGTCTGAAGATAGTTAATTAAATACACAGTTATTTGATTAATTCCCCTTCCCAATTAATTGAATTCACAAGTAATTTGATTAATTTCTCTATTCATCTACTAGTAAATAAATCTACATGATTTATTTATATAGTTCATTTCATATCCCGCTTTGATTAATTAATTCTAAATAATCAATATCCCCCCATATAAATCAATTCTTCTAATCCATAATTAAGATTAACAAACTCAAGCAAACTCAAGTTTGTTGAGATTAATTATCATTTTCCAATTATTTGAATTTCTAAATTCAAATGAGCACATGGCTCCTAACTTTTAACCACCTAAACTAACCATCCCCTAACCTAACCCATTCCATCTAACCCTGGGTTTAACTAACCCTATCCTATCTTCAACATCCTAACCTCCTTATCCTAACCTCCTATGGTGTGGATATTCTCCCCTTGAGACACATGGCACTTTTGCCACATGTCTCCTCCCTTGGACACTTGCCCTCTCATGAGCAAGGCTCCTTGACACTTGTCACCATAGAGATGACAAGTGTCTCTCCCTCCAACCTCTTCTCCAACTTCCTCAATCTTGGCCCTTGATATCTTCAGATCAGATCTAGACAGTCGATTCCTGCCACCTCAGCTTTGGCCTTGGAATTCCTATAAATATCCCCCATTTTGGAGCAATAAGGATCCCTTGCATTCATAGCTTTAGCATCATTATTATAGGCAATTTGCATTTCAATTATCTAGTAATTAGCTTTTGGATTAATCATAGCATGTTAATCTAGTTTCTTAGATCATGAATTTCATATCATTTTCATAATCAATCATGATCAAGAAGCTACTCAACTCTTGAGTTGCCACTTTGGAGGTCATTGCTCCATTGAGAGCCAATCAATCCAACACCTTCAAGGTCCTCAAGAATAGAGGAAAATGGGACATTTCAAGGAAGGCTTATGGTTTGCATTTCTAATCTAGTTTTTAATTAAGCTTTTCAATTACATTTTATTGTCTCATTATATGTGTATGCCTTCTATATACCATATTTTTATCATCACAACAAGGAAGTCAACACTACAACTAAGAAGGATCATTTTCCACTTCCTTTCATAGATCAAGTATTAGATCTACTAGCAGGAAAAAAATAGTTCTATTTCATAGATGGTTTTAGTGGCTACAATCAAATACAAATTGCACCAGAGGATCAAGAGAAAACAACTTTCACCTTTCTATGGGGAGCCTACGCCTATTTAGTGATTCCATTTGGTCTCTGCAATGCACCTGCAACTTTTCAAAGAGCACTAATAAGTATATTTTTAGACATTTCACAAGAATATATGGAAATTTTTATGGAAGATTTTATTACTTATGGCACTAATTTTGCTGAAGCATTACAAAAACTAGAAAAAGTGTTGCAAAGATGTGAAGATCATAATTTGTCCCTGAATAGTGAAAAGTGTTTCATGATGACACAACAAGGAGTGGTCCTTGGCCACTACATCTCTCAAAAAGGAATACAGGTAGATCCAACCAAGATTGCAATCATTTCTAGTCTCCCTACACTTAAAAAGCAAAAAGATGTTAGAAGTTTTCTAGGACATGTAAGGTATTATAGGCGATTCATAAAACACTTCAGCAAAATTGTAACACCACTTTATAACATTTTGACTAAGGATGCAAAATTTCATTGGACAAAGGATTGTGACAAAGTATTCTCTAATCTAAAAGGAGCATTAACACAAGCACCTATTATCAAGGGTCCTAATTGGGAACTCCCATTCCACATTCATACAAATGCATTTGATTATGCAATAGGAGTTATTTTGGGCTAGAAAGAGGCATCAGTTGAGCATGCAATCTATTTTGTCAATAAGAACCTGCAAGGGGATGCGTTTAACTATAAAACCACAGAGAAGGAAATGTTGGCAGTCATATATGCCCTAAAAAAATTCTAGAATTATATCACAAGGTATTAGATCTTTATTCATACCGATCATGCAACAATCAAATATCTTATGAATAAGCTATTGATCACAAGAAGATTGACAAGATGGTTACTGTTGATGCAAGAATTTGATATCATAATAATTGACAAGCATAGAAAAGAAAATGTTGTAGCATATTTCTTATCCAAGTTGAATACATCAGAAGATACTTGGGTGATTGATGACACTTTCCTTGATGAACATTTATTTTTAATTAACATGCATACACCTCGGTATGTAGACATAGAAAGCTATTGGGTTACAGGGAAGGTGCCTCCTCACTTCTCTCTAAAAGAGAGGAGAATTATCATTGAGTAAATTTTCCCTTTCTCATGGATTGAAGGATGTTTATTCTACACTAGACCAGATCATGTGGTGAGGAAATGTATCAGAAAAGATGAAACCTATAACATTTTGCATACATGTCATGATGAAACCTATGGAGGACATATTGCTGCCAAAAGGATAGAAATGAAAAAACTCAACATAGGTTATTACTGGACCACACTTCATAAAGATACAATCAAGTACACAAGGAAGTGTGATATATGTTAGAGGATGGGATGACCAACCAAATCAGATGAGATTCCCCTCTTATCACACCATTTGACAAATGGGGTTTGGATTTTGTGGGTCAAATTGATCCACCATCCAATGGTAAGTCCTATATCTTAGTGTGTACTGACTATGTCACTAAATGGGTTGAAGCTAAGGAAATGAAACATGCAAGGGATAATAAGGTTGAAGAATTTATTTATGGGGAGATCTTCAAAATATATGGGGTTCCAAGGGAGATACTGAAAGATCAAGGAGCTCAATTCACATCAACTGTTGTTACAACACTAGTTAATGAATACAATATTAGGCATTGGAAATCTACACCTTATAATCCTTAGGCAAATGAGAAAGCTAAGGTAACCAATCAAGAAATTGAGGCAATTCTGACTAAAACAATGGACATTTATAAAAAATATTGGACCAATAGATTACTAGAAGTTGTCTAGGCATACAAAACTACATGGAAAACAACAACTAGTTTTACACCATTTGAATTGTTGTATGGAAAATAGCTATGATGCCAATTGAGTTTGAACATAAAACTTTAAGAACTGCATTGGATCTAGAAATAGACCTATCAAAAACACAAAGAGAAAGGATCATGTAGCTCAATAACTTAGATGAAATGAGGAGGGCATCACTTCACCACATAGAAGTTGATAAACACATTAAAAAGAAGCAGTTCCAACCAGGTGACTAGGCTCTTCTTTATGAATCTTAGTATCAAGAAGGTGTGGGTAAGCTCCAAAGTAGATGGCTAGGGCCATATGAGGTATTACAAGTATTTTCAAATGGATTTTTTCAACTTACCATAATTGACCCTGTTAGATTCAAATTGCTAGTCAACGATCATCACTTGCATTTATATCATAAGCCAGTTTCAAAAGTGGAATTCATGCCACAATCACCAAATTTCCTACAACCAAAGGAAGTGGGCCAAGTGTCCATCCTTTTGCCTAATACACATGCATCAAATCGTAATAAAGATTTCCAATTCAATGGAAATCCAATTCTTCCATCATTTCGTGCATCCACGTTCACTCCATAATTCTCTCTCTTCTATCATTCCATGCATCTGCCTTCACTCCATCATTATCTCTCTTCCATCATTCTCTCCATTATTTTACTCCATCTCATTCTTCATCTATTACTTAACTGATTGATTGATAGGTACTTTGCGCGCTGGACATGCAAATCCTCTTTATCTAGTATGCGTGAGCAATTACTTCTCTCATAATATCTTAAATAGCATTACTTTTCATCATGTTCATTAATTATTATATTTGCATAACATATTTTCCCAGTAAACTCCCACCTGTGAGGATACATGCCTTAATTGAGGTTGGGGGGAGGAAGTATACACCCATTAGTTGTCTTTTAGCTGATTTGAACCAATGATGTGACATTTTTTATTATTGCACTATCATTTTTTATTTTCTTGACGCCCTTCCCAAAAAAAACCTTTATTAATGTTTTTCCCTTGTCTTAAATCGACAAATTTCAAAACAAAGGGTAAGTTGTAGGGTCACAAAAATATGAAAAGACTGAAATTCATAGAGAAAAGCAAAATTGACTCTTTCAGTGAAGATAGAATAGGAGGGAGTGTTTGAGAGAGTGACTATAGGAAAGATGGGCGGGAAACTAATTAGGAATGAACCCACTGTTCATGATGTAATCCTACATGATGATGTTTGTCTAGCGAAATTTCAAAATTATGGCTAGCTAGACTACTTCTTGAAGTTGAAGAGTTTCAATGAAGACTTTTGTACATAATTTGCACACACTTTTTCAAATGGTAAAGCAATGGTAAAAGGATCACAAGTAGTAGTCACAGAGGAGAGAATTGCAGAAGTCACAGGGTTTCCCATTGATGGGGAACCATACCCTACATCTCAAGATGTAAGAACAACAAGGGCATAATTTACTAAACTGGGTGACCCACCACTTGTTGTGGATAAAGAGGGAGCAAGGAGAACATCACTGCCAGACAAGTGGATGAATGCAGTCATGCACATTTGTAAATATACTACCTATAAGGGTCACCATTCTTGTCTGCATTCCATTCATTTCAATATTTTAAACCACTTAAGGCATGGGAGAATAATGAACGTGCCTAATGTGCTATATAGATTGTTGGAAATCATGGCGGTTGAAATTGAAAAAGGGAGGTCCAACTCTATGTCTCACCATTGTTTGATAAAATTGGTAGTTGAAAAATCTTTACAAGAAGTTTATGGTATGTCATGGGAGGAATTTGAGAATGTGGATCAGTTTAAACCAAAAAATGTGGAACAAAGGAGTCAGTCTCGAAGGAGGAAGGTTACTGCAGCCACTTCTAAGGCATCTACCTCTGGTGTAAGACCCAGAGCAATCCCTCCTATAGCCAGAACAACTATAGCCATTGATTCCTTTGAATCAAAGAAAGAGGGAACTCCTTCTTCAAGGCATGATGGTGATACTACGCTCCAAACCCCATGCCAAACTAGGGTAGCTACTAGAAAAGAAAAGGAACAACAAAAGAAAGTGAAAAAAGGGAAAGAAAAGGTTAGGGTTGAGACTCCTAAAATGACAAAACCTAGCTCTATCCCTAGCATACGGAAAATTGAAGACATTGTTCCTCTTGTAACCACAAATAACAAGAAAACCCCTACAACCAAGACAAATCCAGCTACACTAGATGCTGGTAGGACATCCAAAAAAAGGCCCAAGCTCAAGAAAGTAGCTGGAAAAGTGCTACCAGCCTTGGAGGAAGAACGACATGATGAAGAGGAAAGCACATTTGAAGAGCATGTATTTGAAGAACGTGAAAAAATGGGGTTAGATCGACTTGTTGTCGTTGCCAAGCAAGCAGAAGAAGAGGAAGTACCACATTAGGAGCATGATGAACCCTTTCAGTAGGAATTTGAGCAACTGCCAGTACTGCTATCGAAGCATGCTTCTAGGAAATTTTTGGTAAGTATTCATAGACCCTTTGCATCTTCATGACATAACGTAATGACAAAATTGTAGGATGAAATAGAAAATAGGAATGAAGAAAACCTTATATTGTAGAAATAAAATGAGCAAAAGGATAATGAAATTAGGGAGAAAGAAGAGGAGATTGTTAAATTAAAGAAACAAGTGGATGATGTGGTAGAATTAGTGCCATAGTTAATAGAATTTAGGACCCCTTCAAGGGTTTACACATTGCATTTAAAGGAGAGATAGCTTTCTTTCCGATTTTCTAAGGTGATTTCAAAACTAAACCCTTGCATCAAGACCCCTCAGGAATTATTTCAAGTCTACCAATAATCTCCAATAGAGGTTAAGAATTTACTTTGTGAGTTGTGCCTACATAATTATGCTATCCCATATGGCCATCAATGGAACCCATTGACGTATATTGGAGATATCCATTAAAGGGCATTTATGTCCTAGATTCAGAATAAAAATAGTTGAGGTGTGCAATTCAAAGCTTATAGAGAAAAGGAACTACGAGAACCCTTGCCTCTTAGGGTTGAATCTTGTGATCTATCACCAATGTTTTATGACTAGCACCAAGTTATGTACAGGCAAGATATTATAGACAAAGTGTTGTACAGGAAGAAGCCTATGCAAAATATGAACAAGTGGAGGATACTACACGAAAAATAGTAGTAGGGTACCTTTCACAAAGATGGGATAGCTTGACTCATTAACTAAGGGAAGCTAAGCCACACTCATTGCAGAATTATTATGCAACAAAGAAAAGATGTACCCGATATATACATCTCGGGAGAACACATAAACATTGTTGGTTCCCATTAATATTCCAGCCACCCATCCTATTGTGGCCAATACTAGAATACAAATACTACCAATATGATATAGCAACAGAAAGACCAAGGTGGAATAGTTGGAACATAGGCATGGATTTTATTGGGACCCTAATTTAGAGGATGCAACCAATGTTGTAGGATGGTTAGTAGTTGGTGATATGAGAACGCTAACCCGACTAAGTAATAATGTTGTTGGAGGACCAACAAGATCTTAGGTTGGGGGGAATGATGAGAAAATTTTATAGTCTTGTTTTCTAAGGATTTGTTATGATGTTCTTGACGATACTTTAGAATTTGATGTTGTGATGACACTATTTAATATGTTATTTCCTTAGAAACTATGACCTTTTGGGCTTAAGTGTAACCTTGAATCAATCCATGATACTAATGTATATGCTATGTAATTATCTATTAAATGTACATATGTTAGAAATAATGTTGTTTCAAGATGATTTGGGAAATGTGGTTGTTTGTATGTGCTAAGGTGTTTTGCAGGTCTGTACTAAGAAAGTGGTGTTATGATGAAGCTTGCAACAAGGAGTAGGACTCTTACCAACTGGCTGGTTGTTGAAGGAGTCAAGGAATAACCAACGTAGAGGAGCTTTCTCTACTTAATTCTTCAACTAACTTCTTAATTAATCATGTACAATCACCTGAGTGTATTTAGGGGCATGATGTACTATATCTCTATTGAGGAAGTCTTATATGACTTGGCTAAGTGCATGCATGAACTTACCTTTCCTCTTTTTATGCTTTCAATAAATGGCACCCTCCTTATGTTGTGGAGTTGGTTGCCTAGTTAGTTAGGATAGTTGGTAGTTTTTCTTCTATAAATAATATTCAGATGACCTCTTATAGGAGGCTGAACATCCTTATGATGTAAGTTTACTTTCAGCTTTGAAATACAATTTAGAGCATGTTGTCATATCTTATGTACTTTTGTTTTGACGAATAAAATGATATTTTGAGTTTTTCGCACTTGTGTTAATCTTGGAAGTCTCACTGAAGGGGGGACACTTGGTGAGACCTTTGTTTAGTATCTTAGTATTTATTCTTCATTCAGTAGTTAGTATTGTTCCAACAGTTGACTTTTCCTGCAGCCACACAACTCTGATTTGTGTCTGTTCCTACAGCTAAAGCGGACATAGTAGTTTCATGTCTGTTGTCTAGTATATCATTCTTGTAGCCTATGTTAGATTAATATTCAAATGTTCAGATTAGTTGTTTATTTAATTTTAGTTTCCTTCATTAGTTTTTTACAACATTTCAATTCCAGCATTGTTCTTTACTTAAGTCTTGATAGCCATTATAGAGTCTTAGTGCACATACAGTGCTGACCCATTTCAAGTTCACATCCCTGGGTTGATAAGTTAAATGAACCTCCATAATGAGTCTAATAGATACTTAGTATGAATGTTTAATCTCTATGTTATAGATTTAAGGGCTTAATTATTGAACCATTAAAGGAGGCGGACAATGGCTATAAAACTTCCAAATTTTTTGTAAAATTTGCAACAAAAAATAAGTTGCAAGGGGAGATGTAAAATTTGCACTACCCTAGGTTGGTTCACCTTTCAGGGTTATATTATACATTTTGTCATAATATATTCACCCTAGTGAACCTACATTTGTCCCTATTATTTTTCTTGTACTAAAATGGGTTAATGGAGAGATAAAAACATAACAAAATTCCCAAATTTATCCTTATTTCTCCCACAATATTAAGAAATAAATTTACCTATAAGATAAATATCATTTAAATCATACACCATTACGTTCAAATCAATGAAAAACTCTACCAAGACCAAATTCTTAAAAGAACATAAATATTATTGTTACAAGCAAAAGGCATCAAAACTTAATTTCCTACATAACTTTCTACCACCAAAATCTAGAAATGAACATGACGTACCAAGGAAACCTAAACTTACACAAAATCATGATCATGTCATACCCATGAGAGAAAATCACATTCTTATTTTATTAAACAAAAAAAACTCTAAAAAAATTCTTTATAAATTTTAGATAAAAAAATCCATTAAAGAACATTAAAACTCTTTTTCAAAAATAGAAGAAAAAAATGATAGAACAATTATTTTAGGCAAACACATACACTCCAAAATAGTAATAAATTATTTCATTCACATCTACAACCCATAAGTAATAAGGAGGAAACAATAAACAAAGGAAAATATTTTTAAATAACACAATTCTTGTAAAGGAGAGCTTTGAAGCTTTCTAGTCCTCTTCAGGGATCTTCTTGCCTTCCCCAAAATTTTATCATACTTTTCCAAAGTCTCTGCAAGCACCAATATTTATACTTCAACTTAAGAATCTCTCTTTTTCTCTTCATTTTTTTTTAATATCTCTAATTTTGATAGTACAAAATAAATAATGAATATAGGAGATAACTATCCCTAAGCTTACCCTATTCCCAAGGTTGAAAATCTTAATCCCAACTCTACAAATCCTCACCAATGAAACCATGGCATGCATAACTTTTCCTCTAATTTGTTGGTTGAAAATTTTGTAAACTTGGGAGGTTTACCAAATGGTGGTTTTAGCCACAATACATGAGATTGAATCTCTCTTATTTATAGGGGAAGGCTCCCCCTTTTCTAACTGCTCTAATTCTCTTAAAAATAAATTCTAATTATTAATCCTATTCTAAGCGTGGGTGTTACACTATCTCATTCTCTTTCTTCAAAATAGTTATTTATCATTTTCTCTCTTTTTTAGAAAGGGTATTACAATTTAAAGAAATGACGACTTAAACAACGTATAAGTTCCTAATAAATAGCCCAGTCCATATATATGAAATTTACAAGTAAAGAAACAAAGTTTCAATGAAAGCACAAAGTCTTTTGTTGCTTCTCGAGATGAGAAAACAATGATGAAGCTCAAAGTATTCAACACACTATTATCTTATCAACCCTTTTCCAATAACTTTTGTAGCCCAAAATAATCTTTCTCATAGAATACAATGAACTCAACACAAATTTTGAGTGCCAAAGATGTTGTCTTTATTGATTGAATTTGAAAAATCACAAATGAACTCAAAGTATCACTTTAGTTTTCACTTCAATAGAGTCTAGTTGCATAAAGATAAAAGATATAAAATTACAAAGAGCTCCCTCATATATATAGGGGAGAAGCTATGAGTAAACATAAGAAAAGTTACAACTAACTATGACTAAGTCAAAAGTAGAGTTCGATTTAACTTAGGACTTGTGCAACCCTACATGCAAAATTGTACATACAAAAAGACACTTGAAGTGTCAATTAGAACTAAAAATTGACACTAAACTAGAGATGCATAAAAATGACTAAGTGTCTAGATCTCCATCTTACACATCATCATCTCCATTTTTCTTCAAGAAATCTTCAAAATTTTGGAGAGTAGCTTGTATTTTTGAGTCTTTTGGTTCATTAGCATGGCTTGAGATGACTTGAGCTTGTGTGATTGATTCCATCAAGCTTGAGTAGTTTTCTTTGGATTTATTCAAGATAAATCCCAGACTATCCAAGATAACTTGGATTTCTATGGATTTGTCAATTGATGAGAGAGTGAAATTTTCTCACTCAACTTTGGCCTAAACAAGAAAATTGAATTCTTGTATGGCTAGATCGAGGGGTAGTAGCTTGTGATCCTGATCAAGTAAACCACATGGAAGTTCATCAACCTTGTCAGTGATTCTTTCCACTATCTTCTCACCTAGGCCTTTTGCTTCTTCTATATATTCAATTAACTGCTCTAGAACTTCCATATGATGTTTTAACAACTCTTTGTACTGAACATATATTTTCCAAGAAGGAAACACATCATTGTCAACTAAAACATCTAAAGGAAAATCCATGAGCTTTGTCCAGACATCAAATTTCTTTTCATATGTGGTCATTTCCTATAAGATGACATTTAGTGTTACATCCAATTCAGATTTAACACCTTTGATGTTATTAATCAACTTAGAAGCAGAACTCAAAATGTGTGTTCCTTAATTAAGCATCTTGTCCATGCATTCACTTGTTTCTTTACCTCATGAGGTAAATCACTCATCTTGTTTTATGACTTGCTCATTGACTAATGAAGTCACTGGCTTGATTACTTCTAAAGATTTAGTTATCTTATCTAACATAATGGTGAGTTTTTCTACTTGTACCTTAAGCTTATCTTTCTTCACCTTTTCTTCGTTGCATCTTTCTACAAGAGCATCAAAAGATGAGTAAGCATCCTCCATTGTACCTTCATGGGTTTGTTTCCCAAGCTCAACCCTTTTTATTACATAATTCATCACTTGGTCTTTACCTATATTTTTATCAGGAGGAGACTCAACTACTTCTACATATTTATTCTTAGCATTATCCACCTTAACCCTTGAGATAGTTTTAGCCTTCTTAACAGTCTTTTGTTTGAAATACACCAATTGACTGAAATCAAAGTTATCAGGAGAAATAGCTTTCTTTTTCCTCTTGGGAATGTTAGAAAGAAACCAAGGTGGTATGATGGAGTCATCTTCAATACTCCTCTTCCTCTTATTCAATGGTCCCAAATGGAGGTGGTTTCCATAAGAACCAAATTTCAAAGGATTATTGCAAATATAAATGTTTGGATAACATGTAAAGGAATCCTGTTGAAGCCATTTACCACTGGGTTAGAGGATGATATTGTTGAACCTATTGGAAAATAGTCAGAGTTAACAACAAAGAACACGCAAGATCATATTTCTTTTCCTAAAGCTCCCAAATACAAGTTCACTGTAGGAATGAGTAAAGGGAAGGAGTAGCAAAAATATTCTACCACCTGTAGGCAACGATGCTAGAATAACCCCAAGCAGAAGATATGCCCCAATGTAACATGAGATAGCAGAGACCTCATGAGGGTACAACAAGGAACACATCCAAAAGACATGCCAAGCGAAAACCAAAAGCAACAAGATCATATCTTGAGCCTTGTCATTCTCAGCGCACCATGATATAAAGGATCATGGAGACCAAGAGGAAATAGGACCCGAGGAGCTTAAAAAGATAAACAAACATAAAAAAATAATCAAAGCCAACACAAGTGTCTCAGATAGATTTTGTCAAAAGATGATGATGATTTGATGATGTTTGGTTTCAGGAAGGATACATCCTGTATAAGACAAAAATGATCAAGACATCTGGTTTCAGGAAGGATACATCTTATATAAGACTAGGATAGATCAAAATGTCTAGTTTTAGGAAGTCTACATCCTGTATAAGACAAATGATGGGTGTTGGTGAGAAGGATACATTTTGGAACACCACTAGGATAAAAGATTAAAGATGATTGACAAAAGGATCTGATAGGATCATGATGACCAAGATGGTCAAAGATGATTGTTGAAGAACGATCCGATAGGATATGATCTTGAATGAAAGGACCGACACATACAGCTATGTACAATGACACCTATATACAAGGAACACCTATATATAAACAACAAGGGTGACCGAAAAGAGAGAGGAGGGATGCACAAGGCAAGAGGACACTATGCATAGAGGACCCAACATAAAAGACTATTCATAATGGTTATACACAAATGAGACGTGAGGCGAATTAGGCGAAGGCGAGGGAATGTGGGTACTAAGAGATACCATGCAAAAATAGTGACGGATACGATAGAGATGCGATTGGGGGTAGGTAATAGCAGATATTGCACCAGGAAAGATGGATTCGAAGAGCAGATGGATAATGGAATTTCTCTTTACACATGGCGCCTGTTGTCAGGTTTTTACCATATGTACATGTCCAAGGTGCTTGTTTGCCAAGTTTTCACCATTGGACAAATTTTTCTCTTTAGTATTTTTGCTCTCTTTTTTTTTTTGATTTTTTTTTTTTGGTATTTTCTAATATTCAAAACCTGAGGTACACTGCCAAAGACTAGGCATAGAATCTCTTTAGATGCAGTATATTAAGGGGATCATTGGGAGGCTCCCCTTTTGGAGTAGATAACTGATAGGCTCCTAAACCATATTTTAATATGACCGATTATGGACTGATCCAGTTTGCTTCAAAATTTCCTTTCTTTTCATGGTCCTATTGATTCTTTGTATTGGCTCTAAGGACTAGGTCACCAACTTTGAATTCGCGAGTGTGAAACTTCTTCTGGTAGTACCTCTTAAGGTGGATATGATATATTTGCAGATAATCATAAACTTTCTTACACTGTTTGTCAAGAAGGTCTAGCTAAGCTAACCTTGCCACTCTATAGTCTTCATCTCAAACAAACTCTTTGAAAGGGAATAAGGAATGGAGCTAGTAGGATTCCAAATGCTAGTACGATAGGACCAAAGGGCGGGATTGAGATGAAGGTGCCAGTCACGACCAGTTTCATTGACAACTTTCTTTAGTATACGAAGCAAGGTTTTGTTAGTTGCCTTAGCTTGGCCATTCCCTTGGGGATAATATGGTGTAGACCAATGATGTTGGATATGAAATGTGACACAAAGATCACACATGTGTTGGTTTTTGAAAGGGGTTTCATTATCAGTAATAATGGTAGAGGGAATCCCATAGTAGCAAATAATATGGTACACGATAAACTTGGACACTTAGACACCAGTAGTGAGGGTAAGGGGAATGGCTTCCACCCATTTGGTGAAATATTTTATTACAGTAATGATAAAATTGTGTCCATCTAAGGAAGGGGGATAGATCTTACCAACGAGGTCGAGGCCCCATGTAGAAAAAGGCCATGGTGTTGTTATTGGTTGCAGATCTTGAGCTGGGACATGAATCAGGTGCCCATGCTACTGACAAAGTATGCATTTCTTGACAAATTCATAATAGTCATGTTCCATGGTAGGCCAGTAGTATCCCACTCGTAAGATTTGTTTGGCGAGAACATATCCGCTCGTGTGAGTGCTAGAAGTACCGGTGTGCACTTCTTTCATTGCAATATTATCTTCGTTCGAATCTAAACATCTAGAGAGGATGTCATGGTAGCCTCGATGATATAGATCATCTCCTACAAGGGTGAATCCAGCGCAATGATGAATAAGGTTTCAACAGTCATTATGGGATATGTTTGGTAGAAGGGTACCATCTTTAAGATAGGCATTAATGTCATGGTACCAGGGTGATTGGGGTCCAACATTGTTGCACACCATTTTTGTGTGTGATGTCTCAAATGCTGGTTGAAGTAGTTGTTCAACTAAGAATTCATATCTTGGACTATTTGAGCTACAACCTTTGATTTTGAATGTTTGGTTGTGGTTGTTGACATTGATATTCCACCATTGGTTGAACCATTTGTGGACATTGTATAGTTGGTTGGACATATTGTTGAAATTGGACCATTGGTTGTATTGGTTGCATATGTTGGACAATTGGTTGTGATGGTTGAAAATCTGATTGATAGTAAACACCTTCTTGTTCTTGTTGTGGAGGCACATAATGTTGAAATTGATGTTGTCTCTTTTCTTGAAATTGTTTCGTCATCTCTATTTGGGAGAGGAGAGCTGGTATGTCTGATCATTCAAGAAGAGATCTTACATCAATTGGCTCAATCTTTAGATTTTGACCTAGAAATTTTTGAAACATTTTGGACATTTGTGATCTATTCTTCTCAATGTTTTTCACTTTTTGTTCCAAAATCTCCTCTTCTTGAGCTAGCTTCTCCTCTAGTTTTTGTATTTGGAGACTTGTTTCATCACAAAAAGTTTGATCGATATTGCCTTGTTGTTGGGTTGGATATAATTGTGATTGCATTGTCGGTTGATATGTCAAACTTTGTTGCATCATTGGTGCTTGGAACCTTGTTTCAATAGACATGTCACTATGCAAATGCAATATTTTTTTGGAATTTTTCAAGGATAATGTATGATATGCAACTAAATGCAAACTAAATAGATGAAAATGCAATCTATGGCAAGAGTGCAACCTATGTTTTTGGTTGTTTTTCAAGATTTTGACAAACTTTTGAATGCAAATCTAAGAAAGAGACCCTTAGGAAATTGAAATGATGTCTAGACCTCAAAGGACAAAAGGACCAACTAACAAAAGGACAAAATGACAATGTCTCCCCTATATGCTTGGATACTAAGCTAGGTTTGACCAAATGACAATAATGACATAAAAAGAAGAGGTTTGACAAGGTCTAGACTTCTTAACAATGACTTAGGGTTTATCAAAGATTTGGATTACTCAAGTATGACAAAACCTAGTTTTGACACTATATGCAAAGGGACAATTACTATGCAAATGACCCTAATATGATATGATAATAACCTAAACTTAATGAAGAGACTTAGGGTATGAAAAGTATGACAATGGTATTACTCTAATGCAAGAGGACACATGCAAAAGGATGACCCTTATTGATATGCAAAGGAGCATGACTTAGGTGAAACCTAACCTTGGTACTTGACAATGAACTTTGAAAAATGCAACCTAGGATGAACCTAAATGTAAGTGACATGAATATTAAGACAAGATTTTGAACAATGTTTGACAACCATGTTTGAAAGTGTTTTGAAGTTTGTTGGATGAAATGCTCTTGGGTTTAACCTTGTTTTGAATCAATTTGTCTTGCTTTTGAAATGAGATGCAATTCAACTTTTGACAAGTAAAGAAGACAAGATATTTTAACATAGACTCAAGACAATCATGCTCATTCACACATTTCTTATGGTAGGCAAGGACATTAGGTACTTGAGAGGTAGAATCATTATGGGATTCAAGGAGAATACATAGATGCTTGACCCCACAGGCTCCCCTCCACAGCACTCACTTCTCAGGGCAGCCAAGCATCAGTCCCCATGGAAATCTCCCCATGGCGAACTTAGTATCTCTTCCAAGTATCCGAACTTGTCCTTCTCAAGCAACTAGAAGGGTTTTTGGCCTCTAAAACAAGGTGTGTAGTAAGGATTTCTATTAAGCGTTACTCCTTGATGTCACGCAAGCGTGATTGAGAAATTAAGCCCACCAAGATACCAAACAAATGTAGTTGCGCAAGCACGATTTAGACCCATGAGGTCCTACTTAGATGTTGATATGAGAAAGAGTCTAAGGGTCATCACTTCCCAAGTAACTGCAATTCCCACGTAACCCTTCCTTCAAAGCTTTCGCTCATCAGGTATTTGTTTATAGTGAGTTAGAATGCCAAGGTATTCTAGCTGTACTCACTTTGGGTCATTCCCTTCTCACAATTATCACTTGCTTGCAAAAGCAAAGTGGTCGGGAAGGCAGGCCCTCTAAAGGTGACAAACAATCAAAGACACAAGCATGGTATCGAAGATCTGGATTTCTGATCACCCTAAGAAGGATGAGAGCATACTCTCCTACTCCAATGTCACACTCAACAATCAAAGCAAAAACATGTTCATTCCAACCTATTTAGAAATCATACTAGGTGCCTATAACATTAATGGCAAACACCAAGTTTAGTTGTTTCTCCAAGGCAACCTGCAAAACCCAAGTTAGAAGTTTGAGGTGCTTATTCTTTGACTATCGATTCTGCATAAAACATGTTAGTAGTTTCATTTGTTGTCTTTTCCATGCGTATGCCAAGATGCTGCACAGATAACTAGTACCAAAAACCAAAACACAGAAAACAGAATGCAAAAACAAGACAATTTTCAAGTAAAACACTACATTTTTACCTCTGTTCTGGACTTTACATAGGTGCAGAACTCATGACACAGGCGCAGGTTGCATGACACAGGCGCAGGTTGTCCTTGACACAGGCGCATAATGCTTAACACAGGCGGAAGTTGTCTCACACAGGCGCAGAAGTCCCCAGAAAACCCTGCACTGCCCTGTTTTTGGTTTTTTTTTTGACCTGCAAATCAACTCAAAAGCACTCAAAAACACAACAAAGGGGTTAGATGGTTAGTGTTTCACGTCGGGTTCACCAATTAATGTACGTTAGGAAATAGGAAATCATCACAAACAATATAAAAACTAACCATTAGCTCAATCACAAAAGCACAATTGCAATGATCTATCCTAAACACATTCAATAGAGACATAAAAACAAAACATTCAAAGTAAGTACTATGCAAACCAGATGTGGATATGAATGCTTCCTTCATGCGGCTCCATTGTTCTTCTTTCCTCTCCAAATAGTTTTGTTGTGGATCTCACCTACTAGTGCATGATCATGATATGAAAGCAAGTAAATAAGATATTGCTCAAGAATACTCGAAGCGTGATTAATTAGAAATTTGATAATCTGATTAGGGGTCAAGAATCAAGGGGTTTGATTGAAGAAATTCATCCAATTTATAGAGAAATTGGAGAGATGACAAGATTAGCATGATTCAATTCAAATGGAAATTGCAAATCAATTATGTCAATTATGACAAATTATGACAAATTATGCACTTTCTATGCAAAATTTGTTGATTGATAATTTATGACAAATTATGACAACTTCTATGTCAAAAATTGATTGATTGTCAATTATGACAAATTATGACAAATTTCTATGTCATTTCCATGAATTTAGGAGAGAAATAGGAGGAAAATTGAATTAGAAATTAGGTAAATTAATTAATAATTTGTCATTTATTAATTAATTCACAAAGAGGAATAATTAGCCAATTAAATGAACATTTAATTGTGACAAGAAAACTTAGGATAAATAAATAATTTATTAATCCTAAAGGAAGAATGACACACAAGGTTAAATGATTAAATCACGAAACCCTAGAAGATGAATTAGCAATGCGAGAATGACAATTAGGTCTTGATTGAAGATAATTGATGTCGATCATGATTTTAAATTGATAAATGACCAATGTGATAAATGATTTGATTGAGAAAATGCACCAATTGACGAGGAACAATGACAAATTGATCCAAATTGACATAATTGAGACAAACAATGATCGATGACAAATCGATCGCAAAATGACAAGATCAAACAAGAGGACAAGAATCGATGACAAAATAGATTGCAAAACGACAATATTGAAAATGACCATGATCAATGACAAATCGATCGCAAAATGACAAGATCGAACATGACAACGACCAATGACAAATCGATCTTTAAACGACAAGATTGAAAATGATAAGGATTGATGATAAATTGATCACCAGATGACAAGATTGATAAGAGGACAACGATCAATGACAAATCGATCGCAAGATTGACAGGAGGACAAAACCCTAATTAGGATTGACGATGTCCAAAATAATGACAAATGAGCACGCACATTGATGCGATAGGATAAGATCGACCAGAATCATGATTGAAGATTGTTGTTGACAAGACCAAATTCGAGAGCGAGATAAATGAAGAATGTAGAAGAATGACTCGATGCTCTCAAATGATAAAGACCAAGTGCGTGACATAGGAGAAATGTTAATATGACTCAAAAACCTAAAATGAGGCAATGCACAAATGTTAAAGTAGACTCCACAAGTGTTGACCATTTTTAGGTGTCTACAGAGTGATGACATGTCCTTTGATAGCCTTTATGTCTACATACTGGATGTCAAATTCACTAAGTAACATGATCCATTTAGCCAGGCATCCAGTGAGGGTTGTTTTAGATAGCAAGTATTTTAGTGGGTCAATGTTGCAGATGAGCTTGACTGTGTGACTTAATATGTAATGGCATAGCTTCTATGAACAAAAGACAACTGTGAGACATGTTTTTTCGATTGGAGAGTAATTCAACTCAAAGCCTACCAAGGTGCAATTGATGTAATAGACTTCTCTTTCTTTTACCTGATCATCATGTTGGGCAAGAAGTTCCCCCACAGCTGTTGGAGTGACTGAAATGTATAAAAGCAAAGGACAACCTTGAATGGGTGGCATTAGAATTGGAGGATGAGCCAGATATTCTTTGATCTTATCAAATTCTTGTTGGCATTGGGTATCCCATTTGAATTCAGTACCTTTTTTGAGCAAGTGTGTGAAATGTTAACACTTATCTGCAAGTTGAGAAATGAAGTGATGAACCGATTGTAGCTTTTCTTGGAGGTTGTGCAAATTTCTCAATGTTTTGGGAGGAGGAATCTCCATGATTGCTTTGACCTTTTTGGGGTTGACATCGATACCTCATCTAGAAACTATGAAGCCTAGTAGCTTACTTGATGTAACTCCAAAAACACTTTTTTTTGGATTAAGTCTCAATTTGTATTGGGCCAGACGTTCAAAGACTAACTCTAGGATAGCTGGATGTTATGCTCTAGTCTTTTATTTTACCAAGATATCATCTACATAATCCTCCATTACTTTATGCATGAGGTCATGGAATATTACTGCCATGGCGCATGCATTCTTAAGACCATATGGCATGACTTGGTAGCAAAATGTGCCCCATGGAGTAGTGAAAGTTGTCTTATGTTGGTATTCTTCTTCTATCTTTATCTAATTATACCCTGAGAATCCATCCATGAGGGATAGCATTTCATGTCCTAATATTAAATTGACAAGGATGTCGATGTTAGGGGAGTGGAAAATCATCTTTGGGACATGCTTTTTTGAGGTCCTGAAAGTCTGTACATACTCTGATGGATTTATCCAGTTTGGAAATGGGAATCATGTTAGAGATTTACTACACATAATCAATCGGACGGATGAAATTGACTTCAAGGAGCTTTTCTAACTCTGCCTTGACCAAGAGGGCAATTCTGGGATGCATCTTGCATAACTTCTACTTAACTGGTTTAGCATTGGGATCAACCGCTAGATGATGAACCACTAACTTAGTATCCAGGATAGGCATGTCTGCATAAGACCATGCAAAGTTGGTGGGCCATCTATGAAGGATATTAGAGAAGACTTGGAGTTCATCATTAGATAGAGATGCAACTACTTGAGTGATATGTGGATTTTCTATTGTTCCTAGATTTATCTCATTGGTCTGATCTATAAGAATTGGTGACTTTTTATGAACATAATAATCAGGGAGGGGACGAATGGAATCCTCATCCTCTAGCACCTTAGGGAGGTTTTCACTAGAAGATGTACCATTTGTTTTTAATATTTTTGAGTCAAGAAGCGCCTTAGAGAGGTTTTCACTACAAGATCCTTGATTTTTTATTTTATTTTCACTTTTGCGGTTAAGGATTCCTTCTTCTCCAAAGTAGCCATGAGGATCAAGCTTTTAAAGTGTATTATTCTTAGGATAATTATATGTTGCAACTTCAACTTCCCCCAAGAATTTTAGGAGTATTGTATCATCTTGGAATGTATTGAGGTGTCCAAAAGTTTGACCCCAATCAATGAGCTTAGGGTGGGGAAGGGGAAGGTCAATGAAGAGGAGGAATTTATCAAATAGGCTAATTGTGCTAAAGGTGGAGTAGCTATCTATATCATCGTACGCTTGTTTAACAACCTCTTTAGGCATATCGTTGATATTGATTGAAAATTTTTCATTATTTCCAGTAGTGCCAACCGAACTCAAGGCTTCACAAGAGGGACATCCAAAATTAAGACCTTGGTGATACATATTAGGAGTGGAATCAATGAGTCTTGTGATGCCTTGTTCTTCATGGCCTAAACCACCACCTTGGTATTTCCATTTTTTAGTAGCCCACTTGTGAGCAACATAATATTTTGCCTTGAGCTATCTAAGCCAAGTGTCATTATCTGTAGAAACATCCTTATATAACCATTGATTGATATCTCCTTCTATGACCTCATGGTTGAGTTCTGCTTGAGCTTGAAATGTGGTGGAGCCACACTGTTAGATCATAGGTTCTTTCTTCTTCTCCTCTTTGGTGGGTTTTCCATGAGCAATGTGGGTCCAAAGGAAGGACACCCACTGTGAATGTACCTTGAAGGGAATATTCACCACAACTAGCTTCATTGATCTTGAGATAGGAAAAATAGGAAGAGATAGAAGTTTTCTCTTTTGTAGCAGTTAGGATGGTATCAGGGTCAACATATGAGGATGATGGAGTGGCAAATGTGGTTCCAATGTTGATACTTGGGAAATGATGGGAGTATGGAGATGAGGCCTCAAGTGCATGACAATACTTAAAGTGTTGAGCATCACCACAAATAGTAATTTCACACCCTTGAAAAGGGAATTTGAGGCACTGGTGATAGGTGAATGAAACTACCTGCATGGCATGGATCCATGGGTGACCTAGGAGGATATTGAATGGCAGATCAAGATTGACAACATGGCATAGTGCAATTTGGGTTACTGGGCCCACCTGAATGGGGAGATTGATCATTCCCACTGAACTTCTTTCAGCATTGTCATATGTGTTGATAGTAATGCATTGATTGTGCAGGTCTGCGACAGTGTACCCAACTTGACTAACAAACCTCAATGTACAAAGATTCAGGGAAAAACCATTATAAATCATAACTCGTTTCACTTTATGTTGTTTCACAATAGTTTCAATGTTGACCAGATGGATATGATTAGGATCTCAGACCATAGCATCAGATTGGGTGAAACTGAGGTGGTATGTGGAAGATAGATATGCCACCATGGCTTAGAATTGTGTGGGATTGATATTTATAGGAACACGAGCTTCTTGTAATGCTCAGGTGAGAATTTGTTCATGAGTAGGTGAGGCTTTTAGAAAATCCAAGATGGAAATCTGTGTTGGGGTTTTTCCTAAATTATCAAGGAGGTTATAATGTGTAGATACCAGCACTATTGGGGTAGCATTAGGTATGAGAGCCCCAAGGATTGACATACGAGTTTTCTAGTGGTTATGACATATTGATTATCAGCTCCTTTGACATGAATCATGTGAACATGATCATCTACTTGAGAAATGTAACCTATGGTAGGACATAATCAAAGGGCACATTATTGTAGTAAATATTATTGGTAGTACTAGCCTAATTTGCATTAGACGTGCTAGCCTCTCCTTGATGTTTAGGAAGGGAATTCTTGTACATACCAAGGTTGGCATTCAGGGACTTCCCTGTAATAGGATTGATAACAATTTTTCCCTGGTCATTGAGGTCTTGAATCAAATGTTTAAGCTTTACGCATGTATTTGCGGCATGATCGTGCACGCGATGATAGGCACAATAATCATTTTCCTTATACCAATCAGGCTTAGGCTTAGACTCATCGAATGGCATCGTGTGTGGAAACATTACCATATTATGTTGTTCCATGCATTTTAAGATCACTTATAGGGGTTCTTTCATAGGCATGAATTGGTGTTGTGGACCATTGTTGCTTGTTTGACAAGGAGGAGCTTGAGACACGATGATTGTATTGGTTCGATTGTCTTGTGCATTTTGCATTTGTGTTTGTGAATGCACAGATAGAGGAGGAGTAGCATACGATTGTGGTGGGGGCAATGGCTTTGCAACCACAATCATTTGTACTATTTTAGAATCAGTGACCCCATCGCCTACGACATATTTATTCTTGTTCCAATACCAATGTCTATCATTATCGAGCTTATCAAGATACTCTTTATAGAGTTTGATGATTCCTTCGTCAATCAAAGCTTGCTCGATAGATGGTCCTTTGGACATGATATCCTTAAAAATACTTGTGTAATTTAGTCAAATGTGATATGCAAGCTTTGGGTGAAGATTTCTTATGAAAATCGGGAACAATTGGGTATCAGGGACCATGCAAGGGAGGCGACCAGCAAGGTCTCTCCACCTTTAGATATAATCAAGGAGGCTTTCCCCACCTTTCTTCTTATCCTGACACAAGTTTAGAATGGAGATATCATTTTGTATGTTGTAGTGATATTGAGCCACAAAACACTTAGATAAATTGACAAAAGTAGTGATGATGCTAAATGGCAATTTGGAGAACCATTCTAACAAAGAACTGCTGAGACTATTGGAAAATAGGCATAAACGACAGTTGTCACACCATGAAACCTCTTGAAAAGAAATAAATAATTCTTTGACACGATGACACGAGTCTCCTTTTCCTTTATATTTTTTTAATCTTGGCATTTAAAAGTGTTTGGGGGAAGGCATCACCATGATGGAATTATCAAACGAGTAAGGACAAAGTTCTTCAAATTTTAAAACCTGTTCAACACTATTCTCTTGTAATGTTTTAAGAGTATATTTCATTTCCTCCCATTCGGTATTGACCAGGAAGGAGTCAGGAGATGGTGTAGCCAATTGATATCGTGGTACTTGATAAGAAATTTGTTGTGAGTTGTGATAACCTTGTTGGTGCAGTGGGTTCTGATAACTTGTCATATTTTGGTAAATAGGGATTTGTTGTTGACCTAGCAATTGTTGTTGATATTGAGTTATCTACAAATAGGTTGCCACATTTTGTTGTGAGGCGCTAAGTGGTTGTTGATATTGCAAATTCTGAAATTGTTGAATCTGTGGTGCACTACCTTGTTGATAACTGCCCCCTGTATAATTGGGGTATACATTAGATTGAGAATTTCCTACTAGAGGATTCTAATTTGTACCACTTTTCACATGATGAACATTAGTGACTACGTAAGATGTAGGCGGTGCTTGCAAGTAACTGAATCATGTTTGTGAAACAATAGGTTGGGATATTACTTGTGGTTGATGTTGGATGTTACCCACAACTTGTGGCACTGATTGGACGAGTGGGGGAATAAATAATAATGGCATTATGTAATTCATGCCCCTATTTTCAACTTGTGTGGTGGATAAAGAAGGATAAACTGACATTCATATGGTCCAAATGGGGGCTTGTGTAGAAGATGCATTGATGGGTTAAGAGATTGTATTGGCAAAAGGTGTGACTTGCATCACACTAGATGTTACATGCATATGTGTCATTAATGGTAGAGAGGTGGTGAGTTGTGTGGACAACACATTAACCAATGCATTGTAGACACCACCCCCTAAAGATGGATGCCCTTGCCACTTAGCATAAAATGTCTAATATTGTTGCGTGAGGGTATCCATAGGTGATTGCATGAGTATCATCAATGTGTCATTTTTTGACTGTGTTGGTAGGGGTCATTGAGCTTGTTGAGGAAGTCCTTGTTGATTTGTGATTATAGGTGTGTTAGGTGATGCAATAGTATTGCCGTTGGCAACCATGCTGGAAAAAAATGAGATTTTTGCGAGCTTCAATGATTTTATAAACCATTTGAGTATTGTTAGGATTCAAGAGGAACTGTTTGATGGGATTAATTTGGACATCTATTTCATCGGGTTGATTGACCATATCGTCCTCTGTAATGATTATATGAAGTGGGTCTTGACTAATAGGAATGTTTTTTGATATGATAGGGCTAACATCTGATTCAAGGTTTGTTTGAGTGTTAGAAAATCCTCATCTAGAATGTGAAGGTTGTTGATCCATAGCTTGTCGAGATTGAGATTGGGTGATGACGAGCATGAAATGGGAGACAAGGTGATGAGATGATGAAAATGTGAAACAAAAATCAAGGATTGAATAGACTGTCTAATTTGATCAATATTGATGGGAAATATACTTGAAATGGATGCAATGATTGATTAAAAAACAAATCGATTAATGAACCAAATGACCCAAACCATAATCTGATGATGTCTAAACAAAGTAATGTGGAACTAAAAATACTCAATAGGATACACTAAAGCAATGAAATATATCAAAGTGAAGGAAACCTCTGGCTCAAGGTGACGATATCACAATGAAATAAGAGATAAAAACTCTAAACACGATATAGTCAAAGAGTTGATGATGATTTGTCGCAGGAAAATATGCAGTCTACTGTGATTTGAGCAAAAATGGGATTGAAATGGTGATTTTTCTTATTTGATTAAGTTGGTAGATTTGATTGATGGATTGATTATAGTACCAAATGATTATCTAAAAGATAAAGATTGATTGGATTGAGAAGATGTGATATGATTGGTGATGCAATTGATCAAATAAGGAAATCATACTTTTATGGAAAGATTTAATCCCTGACTTAAGTGAAGAAAGGTGATGAACAAGCATGTGAAAGCTCAAGATGATGATGCTGATGACACAAGATAAGGATTTAATGACCAAGATTGATCAATGATTTGGAGGACAATCAGACACAGTGAGATAGACCATGCCCAAGATCTAGATGATAGTAATGACGTTTGATTGCAACAAGGATTATAATGATGACTTTTGATTGAAATGGTACAATTGATTACACAAGTCAATACCTTAAGAGGCGATAATAACGAAGCTAGACTTGCAATGATGACCCAACTTATGACCAATAACCAAGATGATAAGAGTGAAATTACACAAGTCAAGACCTTAGGAGGCGATAACAATGATACTATATTTTTAGTGAGGACAACCAAGGGCATGATGACAAATTGAGATGATAAGTTTGAAGATGTAAGCCATGAACCCTAATGGATGATAGTAACAACGTCAAATCAAAAAAGAAGGACAACCAAGATGGACAGTTTCAATACTTGACTTAGGTAAAATTCGACAGTGTAACGAGACAACTGACATAAACTCATTAAAATGAGAGGATGATTTGTTGAAGGATGAGACAAAAATAGGAGCTAGGGAAGTGAGAATGTTTGATGTTTTGAATTGATTTTGGACAAAAGATGTTATGACAGCAAACACGGCAAACACGCAAGCATGAACCTGAAAAAGCAATCATACACTTCCTAGGTTGAAAGGATAATATTTGTTGAATCCCCTAGCCTAGAATATGACATTCAACTAGATAGATATAAGCTTGACAACACTGGATCCACCCTCGAAACACACTTCTTGAGCATGCCAAGATTTGAATCCCTGGGTAATCACTTCCCAACAAATTTATATCTCAAATTGAGGGGTACATGAGGGGTGTCTTCAACATGCACATATCACAATGCCTGAGTCAACAATTAGAAGGATTTTGGCAACTAAAATTGTGGTTCATAATTCAGGATTCTCTTTCGGGTGGCCATGTACGCTCTCTCCCTTTGGAGGCTTCTTTGGTAGGACATAAGTACTGGGGAAGTCAGCATAGGTAGGAAATTAGCACCTATCATGAAGACTTTAATCCCACGTATTTTATATAGCAGCTGAGAAGTGACTTGGCTAAAAGCCCATTACTCCTTGGGTTGTTCTCCCCTCACATGACCTTATAGGCTACTTGGGGGGGCATTCCCTCTACCTACTAAAATAAAAATTGAGTGTCGCTAACACTTTTCTCTTGCACCTAGGACCATGAGAGCAAGGGAATGGATAGCGTGTGTTAGCAATATGACCGCTCACATGCATAACTATGCCCAATCACGTAAGACAAAAGTTCATTTTAACCCCATATAGAAGTTGTTTACTCTAAAAAGAAAACACACTCCTAAGTTACCCCTGCAAAATAAACCGTTAGAAGTTTTCAGATTTGTCTTTGACAGATCAGAACGTCCCTGCAAGTAAATCAAGTTAGCAGTTTGGGGTTTTATATTGTCTTTGACCATTCAAAACACCTTTGTAGGCACCCTATTTTTTCCACACACTACATATAGAGAGTTATTAACACATAAAAACACTGAAAAACAAAGATAAAGCGAAAACCGAGAAGCATCAAATCAACAAAGCAATTGCAACTCACTAGCTGAGCGAATGCGACTTATTGTCTAAGCAATTACGAACTGACATGTGAGTGAATGCAAATTACTGTAATAGCAAATTTGAACTAACATGTAAGTGAATGCGAATTTCTTTCTAAGAGAATGCACATAAGTTAGCAGAATACCAAAAAAATAAAATTTCTCAATTTTGCAAAAAATAGAATGATAGAATTTTGAGAAATTAAGGTTGGAACAGTCAAAATGGGGTTGGGGGCATGTTGAATCTCAAGATAATTTCTAGCATCTGTTGTTCATACTCAAGGTTTTTGATTTGTTCCTCAGTTTCATGAATGACCACTTCCGCCTTGATGATTCACTTTCATTCCTTATGTGATCTCCTAGGTTCTGCCTGCTCGCAAGAACCTACAACTTTACATTTCACCTTTCAGGTCATAGTTAGAAAATTTCACAAAATTAGTCATATAATCTGTCCTATTTAAAAATTTTAAGTTCTAGAAAAGAACAGAGACAAAGAAAACAAAGGTGGCACAGAATGTGAAGAAATAGTTAAAAATCCCCAAAATTCAATTTTAACTTAGCGAATGCGAATCAACATCAATACGAATGTGAATTGTTATCTGAGTAAATGAAAATTAATGTGTGAGCGAATTCAAATTAATATCAAGGCGAATGTGCATCACTGTTTGAGCAAATGCGAATTACTATAATGGCGAATGCAAATTAGTTAAAACTGGGTGCAAATCCATATAAAAACCTACAAAAATTAGGTTAATGGTGACACAATTTCCTACCTTCGAGCAAGAGAATACTTGCAAAATGACCACTCATAAAACCATTAGATTGACCTGTGAAGTAGGTCCCACCGGGCATGCCAGAAAATGTGTGAGGTAAATATGTGTGCTAAACTAATAGGATTGAAACAACAAGGAAATCAACCAAGCAAACCATTAACTCAAACACCTCAAGATTGGGATATAAAAAGAAAGAAATGAAGTATCAAAAGAATGAAACAATGTAAATACAAACCTCATTTAAGAACTTTGATTCTATTTTCTCATGATTGGATGTGCGCTGAAGATGTAGCTAGTGCTTGATTGCTTCGTGATGTGCGTTTGATGATAGGATATGGGGATGAAATTTGACATTATGACAATATGGATATACTAGAATGGATGAAGTGTTGCATGATAGCAATATGGTAGTGAGAAAGTGGATGATTTGAACTAAAATGAGGAGAGATTAAATAGGAGAAGGGAGGATAGTCAGGGATTGGAAAATGCAACACTTGTCCTCAAGGAGGACAAGTGGCAATCCTCGAAATTACAAGTGGAACAATATTCCACACTTGTCCTCAAAGAGGAGAAGTGACTCAACAAGGGAGGAGAAGTGTCCCTTGGAGGGACAAATTTCAAAAAGGTGCTTGACATGTGTCCTTAAGGACACATGTCCAATTTAGGAGGAAGCCACCCAAAAATAGAATCAAATTTCTTAATATTAAAGAAATTAGGGGAATATGTGTGCACACATATGTGAGGGGAGGTTAGGATAAGGTTAGTTTGGTGGGATAGGGTTGGTTAGAAGCTCATTGGGTTATATTGAAGGTTAGGTTAGAGGAGGGTTAGTTAGATAGTTAGAAGTTAGGAGAGATGTGACATATTTAATTAATTATTCAATTATTTAAATGAGGCGAGGGAAATTCATTAATTTAGAATTAATTAATTAATGGGATTGGAGAGGGGAATTAATTAATTAATTCAAGTATTGGAAAGGGGTAATTAATTAATTAATTTAATTAACTCAAGGGATTGGAAGGGGGAATTAATTAATTAGATTAATTAATTCAAGGGATAGGCTTAATTAATTAAGATAATTACTTAAATGGCTAAAGAAAATAAATTTAAATAAACTGATTAGCTAAATTTAAGTGCCTACATTACCTTAGTGAGCTTCTCACATGAGGCATCATTGATATGTTTACCCTAGAAGATTTTCTTTTTGTTTTGTTTGATGATGTTAATGTACCGATATATCCACTCATAATATGTATTTGAAGTAGGAATCCCTTTTAGGTACCCTATCAAGAAGAGTTAAAATCCATTCACTTCTTCATTGAAATTACTTTAAGGGAAGGTCTTGGGGCATTTAGCAATTCTAGGCCTAGGAGTCTTCAACCTTTATCATTAATATTCCTCCTGCACTTATCTGAATGTTTATCATAATAGACCAAAAATGGATTTTATATATATGTTTGCATATTGCCCTATACTTGTACAATTGAACAAAGAATTAAAAAATCATCATTCAACATAATCACCCTCTTTCCATAGACATCTTTCACACTTTGACTTACAAGGTCAAAATGATTAGCCACTGCAAGTGCAAAATTTGGATTCTGAGCTGACATAGGAGAAGATATAACTGAATGGATACTATTATTAATGGTAGGTTCCATTAAATAGTAGTGTGGAGGATTCTCAACTCATCTAAAAAGCTCATCAATGTCCACATATCCTATTTCAGTGTCCTTGATATATGTAATATTTGATGCCAATGCTGATGGTGGAAAGACTGGATGGGGGTCTTGTTTCTTGAACTTCATTGTCTTGTTTCTTGGAGATGTCTCTAATATATGTAAATAGATTGAATTTCATCAGAGTTCAAAAAGGTCCTCTAGAATTAGATTAAATCATCAGCATGGAAAAACATCCTCAATATTGATAGATCTCCAACATTGATACATTTTCTATAATTAGAAAAACTTCTAAGCATTAGGTGTAAATTGGGTTTGTAGACCTGATTTATACTTATAATGAAAGAGGTGTATAGATTGTATGAATCAAGTTTATGAACCTGATTTATATTTTTGGGAACAAAGTGACTTGATTCATGTGACTTGGGTTCATGATCCCGATTCACACAAGGGTAAAACAGTTTGGGTGTAGGTTAGGTAGGTAGACTCGAACCACACCATTTAAATAACTTTGGGTGTAGGTCAGGTTTGCTTATCCGAACCACACTATTATGGTTTGAAAGGGTATGACTAGGTGTAAGTCAGGTCAATGAACTTGTATTGCACCATATGAAGCACTACATGTAGTTTGGGTTCATTGGCCTAGACTACACCATTAACAATGCAAAAGTATAAGGTTAAGGTGTGGGTCAGGTTTGTATGCCCGAACCACTCCATTCGATAGTTTGAAGTTGTGTAATTTAGACATATAGACTCGAACCATATAGTTTGAAAGTGACAATGGTTCTTAGGGGTAATTAAATCAGATTCGCTGTTTGGGAAGATTGATTCACAGAGAAAAATGGATCATTTGGGGGCACAAGCTCGAACTTTCCAAATTCATGATAAAAGGAAAAACAAATCGGAGCCACAAGCCTGGACCATAAAACAAAAATGATTGAAACATTAAAGAAAATGCATAAAAAGAGAGAGAAAATTGACATACCTAAAAAAATCAACTTGAGTAAGATGAAAAGATTAAAACTCTAGTGATCTTTGCCTTTAAATCGAGTAAGCAAAGTAAAAATGAAGCCAAAACACATATAACATATATCTAAAAAAGATTGAACTCCTATTAAAACTTGAACTTCTCAAAATATTAAATAAGATGTTTATTGGGTTTACGGACCCGATTTGTACTTAAATGTGCATTTCAAGTCCATGATCCCTGTTATCACCTAGATTTGCACCTTGTTGAGTAAACTCAACAATCTAGTGATACATGGGAACATTCTCAGGTTGTGGGTAACCTGCAATGAGTATGAACCTCTGAAGAAGGTCGGCTTCCTCTTGATACCTCACCTGAAACTACTTAAAACTAATCCTTTGCAGGGGAAAAGGGTAAGAAGGAGTACATTATAATGAAACTTACTATCTAAGGTGATGCACCAAAATATTATCCGAGACTACACAAACAACTAACACACAATAAAACTAGTAATATTAAGGCTATCTTACACAACCCATGAATCATAGTCTTTGCACCAATAATTCATAAGAAGGTTGAATAATCATAGTCCTAAGAGGTAAAGACTCTTTCTCACAACCCAAGACTGATTATATTATAGACACAACTTATAATTTGCAAATAATTATACTCCTGCATAAAGGCACCAACATGGAATATAGTTCCAAGGACAAAGAACATTGCAAGAATCTGCACTAACACTAATGACACACAATATCAGAAGAATGGGAAAGTATAAATTTCTTATTACTGCTAAAAAGGTGTTACAATGCTGTGTTACTTTGCAAATGAGTTACAAAACTCTCCAGTTCTGCAAAAGAACTCAAAAAGTTACAATATGCACCAAGTGAATAGCCAAAACTCTCTTCAATAATGAAAACTTGGAGATATATATGGTTTCCCAATGCAGATGTATCAAAATAGGACTCTACCTCCTTTGGTTGTGCATACTCAAAAAGCCTATTTTTTAGGGCCCTAAACAACTCTAAAAAGGGATGTGCTTGAGAAAAAAGTCAATTCTCATCAATCCTTAACATAAAGGCTCTTAATTGTGCATTATATGGCCTCTAAATATCTTTGAAAAGGCCTACATTCCCTCATAAATGTAAAAAATATCTTTGACTTCGTAATAAATGCAAATAAGAAAAATATCTAATAAAGTGATTTATTATTTTATCACTTTAAAAACATCTTTCCTATTTTGTTTATATTAAGTCCATATTATCAATAAATGCAAACAAGAAAAATGTTTAATAAAGTGATTTATAAATTATTACTTTAATAGATATTTATCTTATTTAATTATATTAAACCCATGTCTTTAATTTTCTTAATGAATAATACTTATTAAGTGATTTATAATTTATCATTTAATAAGTATTAATTACTTTGATAATATTTATTAAGTGATAAATTAAAAAACCACTTAATAATTATTATTTACATTAAAAAGAGAGATGCAAATAATTACATTTGATCACCCCAAAGCTTTCATGGGGGTATTAGTGAGGAAGAGAAAATTTAAAAGAAAGGCAAAAATTGCCTTGACCTGATCGAAATGCCTTTAGGGTAAATGAAACACTATTCTAAGCAAAGAAATTTATTTGCATTCGATGTATTCTCATTTTACTCTACCATTGCTTCTTGAGGTGTCACCATGCTTGGATTTTCTAGTTTGAGGGCTAGGATAGAGATCTTTGGAAAAATCTGCAGGTAGCATAGGTGAAGGGCACCACCATGGGGATTTTTTGAGGAAATTTATTGAAAATTTTGAAGGCGTTGCCAGGCCACCATGGTAAGCTTCTCTTCATATAACTTGGCTTTGAATATTCACCTTGATTGGAAAAAACGTGAATAATATAGTTGCTCTTTGTGTATATTTTGTTTCCCATCATGCTATGCATTGAATGTTCAACCCTTGAACTCCATTTTGATTTAAAATAACAACAAAATGAATATTCTTTGCATATTGGAGTGATGCTCGACCCTAACCTTTGACTTTTTGATATGTTTTTTCTTGGATCTTGGCCACTATTAAAAAGCTTTGTTACTGCTTATTGCACAAATTCACTATGCATGGTTATTGTCTTAATGACACCATAGGTTTAACAGTCTTCTTCATTTATTGTCAAAGGATGTTGGGAATGCACTTTAGTGTTCTTGGACTCCCTTAATTACTTGCTACACAAATAGATAGTGATATTTTTCTTGATCTTTATAGTATTGCTCTAAAGATGCTATGGTAGCCTTTGACTATAATTTTTGTATATACCACTGATTATTGTGATTGTGTTGTATCGTTGAAGTTTTAAACCTTGGACTGTGGATGAAATATGTGATTTTGATTGTCAATTTGCCCGTTTCCTGTGACTAAAATAATGACTGTCTCTTCAAAGACTATCTTATGAGATCTTTGTGCATCATGACGACTATCTTTTCCTTGATGACTATACTTGTGGCCATTATTACTTGATATCTGACTGGTCCCTCACAATAGGGCTGCACATTATTAACAACCATTAGACTGTCAAACTCATTTTCTTTTTTAACTTGCTTGTGTGTTGTTGTGTAAATGACATAGTAGTTTTGATTTTACCATCTTTGTATGTTGTAGCAGGATATCCTACACTATCTTACCCTTCTAGCCTTCTTAGTAGACATGACTTCTCATTGTCTCATGTATTGCATTGCAACCTTGGGATTGCATTGCAACCTTATGATTGCATTTTGACTTTGTAACATGTCCTTGTCTCCTGAGGAGTTATATCATGGAGGACTATTATTTCATTGTTTTATGTCATGAATTGTGACTCTCATTTAAACCAAATGAGTTGGTCACTTATTTGATAGATAAATGTAATTCTTCATTACATATTACTGTATTAATCTCCTTTATAGCAGCAAATCACACTTTACATGTATTGACATTGGATGTTGTGTCCTTGAGGATAACAGGTGCATGCTTATTTGATTTGAAGGTTAATGTTGTAGCATTTTTTATGTGATTTGAGATACACACCTATATGTCAATGTACTTGGTGTCTTCAAAACTATGATTGTCCTTAGCACTACATTTTCATAACTATTAGAGTTCTATTGAGAAAATGTTTGTTGTTTTTGATAGTGACACTTTTATTCATTATCATAAATGATGAATGTTTTCCTGATAGAATTGTAATGATTATGAAAATACAACACTCTTGTCTCTATCATAATATAAGAGGGCAATATGCTAGGCTCAACCTTTGTGGGAGCACATTTCACCCCACATGCTATGAAAATAATATTAAATAAAAAACAATGATATAATTTTACCTATATTTGCACAAGGAAACAAAGAATGTTAGATAAAAATGATGAATCTTAAATGCTTCCATTGATGAATGTTCTGATTTTCATGAATATTGTTGATGATTCTCTACATATTCTTTGACCATGCATTGTTCTTCATATCTTACTTGATTCTTTATGAAAGCAACTATGCATTTGTTGATGTTACATATAAATTAATTAGGCCTCCTGAGCTCTAACACCACTTTTTAAAATCTCTGGCAGACACTTATGGAGCAATAGAGCAGAAGGAGCATGAAGACAAGCAACAACTTAGCTTGGGGGGTTCATCATTCAAGCAATGAAAAACCCCTACTCTTTTTATATGCTTTCTTCCATTAATGTATAGTTATTTTCATAATGTATTAGATGAGTTACTCCCATGGCTTGTGTGGGACACTATACTTTTGATATTTATGAATAAAGAAAGCAATCTTCTATGCAAAGTTGTAAACTGTTCTTTCTTGAAAACACTTGCATTGAATATATTATTCATTTGATATCATCTGTTACTTGTATGAGCACTTAGCATAATCAGATAGGTACTTTTAATCTTTAGTGCAACCGTTGTTCTAGCTCTATGTGATTGAGCTAGAAGCGAAATTTTGGTAACAATCCCAAAGATAAATTAATCGCTCCTGATAAAAAATGAAGTCAGAGTTTATGGGATACAATTTGGATAAAAATTGTGAGGGCTATCCCAAAAATCTTGGTCAACCGAAATTGGGATAACATAACTATGTTAACAAGTAAAATATAAAATATTTGAGAAGATGATTCCAATTAAATGAGAAAATGGATGACTCCCTCATCCAAAAGACATCAATGCAAATGCAAGTTAAAAGATAACTTTTCTACATATTAACTGTACTAGCATAATATTTACTACATCCCCAAGGGGCCAAGTGGAGAATACATGGATCTAAATATTTTTATTTTGAAACCATAGATAACTACTAATAAATTAAAAATATCTTACCATTGAGGCTAACTAAACATTTGTAGAGGCCTCTAGATAGTGCCTAATATATACACTAATATCCCATATCACTTTACACATTAAAAATGGGAAAAAACATTTTGGGGAGTCTGCAAGCAGAGAAGAAGAGAAGAACAAAGATGAAGACAAGCAACCTATGACAAAAGGAAGTTGAGAATTATGTATGGCAGATGGCCTTGGGCGAGAATTTTTTTTGAAAATTTCCAATGGAATAGTAACAGTGTATGATTCAGAGATTAACAAAGATCTAATACAGGTGAGCAGTATGGATTTGATCCATTTAGAAATTGGTAGAATAATAATTATTCTTGAAAAGGAACAAGAACCCACCATATCAAAAATAGTTTTGGCAAAATGAAAGACCCTTCAAGCATAGGTTTTCTCAACCAAACTAGTTGCCTTTTCATCCTTACAAGTGTCTGAATAAAGAAAAATAGGTCTTTGATATATGTGAGGAGAAAAATGATTTTCATGATTGGCAACCTGAAGAATCTCCAAGTTTTTTAATTCTTTCTACAAAGAAAGTGCTAAAGACTTCAAATCTAATCAAAACCAAAGAGAGGGGGACGATGGGCCATAGAAAAGGGTTAGGTTTCCACTGAAGAATGATAAACCTTTGCAAAATGGTTTTTATGCTAAAGATGATAGGAAGCAGAAAGGAAAAGAGGCAGAAATAAAGGTGCCTTTCAGAATTGGTAATATTTTGCAAGATGAATCTCCTATAGAACTTGGCATGCCGGATAAAGATCGAAAGAGGTAGAGAACTTATGTATTTTACTTCTTTATTTGGAATTGTTGTCAAAGGGGGAGTAAAAATAATTAAGAGTAAAAAAATTGTATGTATTGTTAAGGGGGAGTAATGATTTCATTTCTGTAATTGTTAAGGGGGAGTGTATGTCATGAAGTCAATTTTTGTGTTGCACACTTAGTTGACAAGAAATTTCCTATGTGTTGCCATCAATGCCAAAGGGGGAGATTGTTGGCATTTGATCAACCGGTAATGTTTGTTTGCTTATTGAAACCGATACTTGTCGGGTTTGTAAAGAGATTAGTTTGATTGTATGATGCGTATTTTGTATGTTGTCATTGATGGAAACTATGTTTTCTAAGTTATCTAAGTCTTATTGTGCAACCAGTAAAACTTAATCGGTAAGTAGAGACAATTTTATTAGAACCAACAATTAGGACTTCAACCGGTAAAAAGACAGATAGAGTTATATTCCGACAATCGATACGTGAGATTCATGAAGAATGAAGTGATGTGGTTTGGCAACATAATTGAAGACTATCAGATGAAAATGTGTAAATGAGCACACAAGAAAATTTGACCAGATGAAAGAGTATTGATTGATAGAACAATCATGTTGACAAAGACTTAACCAGTAGTGATGAAATCACTCAAATCGGTAAAATGACATAGAATTGAATTTGTTATGTCGGAGGCCACTTTAACTAAAGTGTACAATGCAAGATTATCTAGATGCATTGAACCTAGGAAATTGTAATAAGGTTCTAGCCATCCTTATGATAATTCTAATTGTGTGATATATATATATATATATACATGCCTCATCACACAAGTTGGGAGATGAAGTATATGTGATGATTTAATGTTCTGAAGCAGATCTTATCAGACATTGATGATGTTATACTAAGATCATTTGAACCTATTGTTATCCTAATAGTTGCAACAACTAAATCCCTTAACTAGGTAGGTCCTAACAGGGAAACTATCAAAAGGAGTGATAAATCCTCACAATTGGTTGATCCTAATAGGTCATTAAGCTCCTCACAGGGCTGATAGGTAAATCCCCTAACCGGGTAACTCTTAACCGAGTCTACTCCTAACAGGGCTTTTTCATTGTAGACCTTAATCGACCATATCTCTATACTGCAGTTAGCGGATCTTGTGGGTACCAATTCCCACTGTGGTTTTTCCCATTTGGGTTTTCCACGTATAATCTCTTGTGTTATGTGGTTCATACTTTATGTGGTGATTTCATACTTGGTGTTATTTCATATATGCTTATTGAGTTTCAAGTTGGTGAAATTGTTATTCAAATTTGTGTTTTTTTTACTTGCACTGATTCATCCCCCCTCTCAGTGCCTTATAAGTTCATCAGAGAGTAGGTTTTTATGGTCTTCTGACCACTCTTTACAAAATGTATATTCTAATCCGAAACACCAAAGTTCCCTCTTAAATCCAAAAATATTCAGTCATGGAGGCAAAGATAGCCGACCTTGAAGGACTCAACAATATTCAAGATAAAAGGGGCATTGATGCAATCCGCTGAAGGAAGGGCACAAAGAAATCTTATAAGAATAAAATAGGCAAAAATGGCAAAAATGGAAAAAATCTAAACCAGTCATGCAATGGAAACACAAAAGGCAATTAACTATGACAACTCTCAGGTGAATAAAATAGAACGCAATTAAGAAGGTTTGATCAATATCACCTTTTCCAAGGATCTTCTACAAGCCCAAATCCAGGATTTGTGTCAGGGAGTCATTATCTGTAAGTTTTAGAACTTCTCAATAGATATAGAGATGCTGAGGGATTTGTTATTTGAGGAATGAGTAGGGCTTTCAAAGGTTTTCTATATAGATCAATCAAGGGGTATTTTCTTTGTACTTTTTCACTCAAAGGATGAGAGAGATGATATTTATAAAATCAAATCATGGGTTTTTGAAGGCTCTAGTTTATGCATGCAACCATGGTCTCAAAAATTTAAAGCAAAGTGATTTGAGGCTAGGTTTGTTCCTTCTTGGGTTCAATTACAATCCCTTGTCTTAGAGTATAGAGAGCTAATTCTGATTCAAATCATGACAAATCGTATAGGGATTTTTGTCAAACATGGCGTGAATTTTTTCAGAGATCCTTCAAAACCTATTAGAGTCTATGTGTTGCTAGATACTACCAAGCCTTTCCTGAACCAAATTCTTATCAATTCAAAATTTGGAATATGGATTCAAGATATCTTCGTTGAAGATCCATAAAATAGGTGTGCATCTTGTGACTCTCATGGCCATATTAAAGAAATACGTCCAAATATATAAGAAGACAAAGAACAATTAGATCCTTTGAATCATTAACATACTTCTTTTAAAAAGAAAAATTTTAAATTAGTATTGCAAAAGTCTAAAGAAATGGTTCAAGATCTTGAATGTCAGCTGGGGCAGCTTAATCAATATCAACAAGAGCTTCAAAGTCCCATTGAAATATCATCCACTAAGTATCCTTCTATTCCCTTTGAGGTCAATGTTTTTATAAGTGAAGAGAACATAAATTACACGCCATTGTTGCCTTGTTGCAACAATGGAACCAAAACATCTTCACATCAAAAAACAAAAGAGAAAATCATGTTCATCAACTAATGTTTACAAAACAACCCATTCAAATATGTCTTCATTTGCCTCATAAAAAATCCATTACCTTGACAAAGACTTCCTCTCATAACCAATTGAGGTATAATGAAGAGCTATGTATTGAAAGTAATTGGGTTTGTTCTAAGGGAAATGATGTCAACAATAAGGGAATAGGCCTCAATCGGGTTTGTTCTAAGGGCAATGATGTCAGCATTAAGGCAATAGGCCTGAATTAGGGAGGTTTTCTAGATGATCTAGAAGTTCTTGTTGATACGCTTCTTTATTCGATAGGCTCAAGTCTATTTGATCAGATAGCATAGGAATTTCGTCTTGAGGAAGATAATTTTTTGCCATCGCAGGAAGATCCCCCATAATTTCCTAGCTTTCAGGAAATGCCTAAGGAAAATAATATGGAGATTGATGCATCTTCAGTTCTTGATTTTTATTTCTCTCAAACTTTATCATTATCACAGACACCCTCGTCTCATGTGTCAGTCAAGAAATCACCGAAGAAAAAAGGGAAAAAGTCTAAGGTTGGTAAATTGAAGGAAGAGATTGTTGCAAGAGTACAAACTACTTTGGATGGTAAATTATCAGTAAGTAAAAGATCGAGGAGGGCGTGTTTCTCTCCTCGAATAAAATGAAGGTATTATCTTGGAATGTTAGAGGTATTAATACCTCTAGTAATCGGTCCCACATCAAATGTCAATTAGATGTTTGTGGGGCAAAACATCATCTTATTGCAAGAATCTAAAATGTCACAACAATCATATAAGGAAGAAGAGGGAAAGAATAAGGAAGACATTTTTGAAATGGAGATTAACAAGGAGGGTAATTACGGGGAAGGAGAGGAAGGGGGCAATTCTGAGAATCGTCAACCTAATCTTGAAGGCTCAAAAACTAAGAAAGAGGCTCTGAAGCCTAAGGAAGGTGAAAACCCTAATGCAGAGGAGACGAAACAGAGCAAGGATTTTGCGGACACCATTTTGGATACTGCCCGCAATTGCACCCTTGAATTCTTCAATTTTTAGAAGTGGGTGGTGGAAAACATTACCAGCATGCAGGGTAAACAAAGGGAGTTGGAAGTTAAGATCAACAAGCTGATCAACATGTCTGACTCTGGGAAGCAGCACGAGGAGACAGAGAATAGTGAAGCGGAGGAAGAAATGGAAATGGAAGACTGGCTGGAGAAAGACTTGATAAAAGGCGACCTGAAACATATGGAGGACATCATCAAAATACTGAAGGAACAGGTGGAGGAGGATAAGGACAATGTCAATGCCCAGATGGCTAGAAATGAGAAAGCCTTGAAAAGCCTTATGGACCATAGCCTCTAGGTTCTAAAAGTCTCCTCCGAGAACATGAACGCGCTGGTGAATCATCTGGAAAAGAAAAACCAGGAGAAGAACTTGGTTGTTATTGAAGATGCTCCTACTTCCAGCCTAAGCCACCAGACCCCTAGGCGCAGAACTAGGCAGACTATGATGGAGAAGGATATGAAGATTAAAGAAAGCCAGACTGCTCAGGAAAATACCGACTTGAGGGAAGCGGCCAAGGCAATGATTCTTTTGGTGCAGGATATAGAAGAAACCATGAAGAATTTCTAATTTTATGTTTTTGCTGGGCTTGGGGCCAATTTCTTGCTAGCCTCTTGCTGTCCTTTCCTTTGTTGCTAGTCTTTTTGGTGGTTTTTTGCCACTGTTGTATTTTGTTTCCTTCTTGAATATCTTTCATATGTAACTGGGTTTCGGGTCCCTTAAAACCTGTTTTTAATTAATCAAAAACAATCATATAAAGCTTCAATTATGAAATGGGGTAAATAGAAATCTCTTCATGTTCCAACTCAGGGGGCCTCAGGTGGCATTATTGCATTATGGATTGAAATAGTTGAGAGAGACAATAATTGGCAGCTTATGACTGTGGCAAAATTTGATCTCAAGTTTAGTCTATTCAATGTATATGGTCCAACCACCACATTTGATAAGAAAAAGTTATGGGAAACATTGACAGACCACATCCAAAGTCTTTATAATGAAAAAATCATATTGGCAAGTGATTTTAATGCAATAATGTATTTGAAAGAGAAGAAAGGAGGAATTTGTCCCCCTCACAAAATAATGGAAGACTTTTGTTATTTCATTTCAGACAATGCATTGAAGGATATTTTGCCTTTCAAGGGGAAGCTCACTTGGACAAATTTGAGGAAGGATTTCTTGCAGATTGTTGAGTGCCTAGATAGATTCTTAGTAACACCAAAACTATATATTACAATAATTTAACTTGACCTCATAAATTTTGCCATTTGCCAGCTCAGATCATTATGCAATTTCACTAAAGATCACAAGTCTTAGCAACAAGATTGAGCATAAGTCGTCATTCAAGTTTGAGAAAATGTGGTTCAAGCACCTGCACTTTCTCCCTCTCCTCCACCAATGGTGGGTTAGTGCTCCATTTTAGAAAGACACAAAAAATTTGCAATTGTATAAAAAATTGCTCCATGTTAAGAATCAAATCAAAATTTAGAATGCACAAGTTTTTAAGAATTTTTTTCTCCAAAAAGAGGAAGTAGCAAAGGATATTGCAGAGGCACTTGAAGATATTATTCAATATGGCATGGATCAACCTACATTTATGAAACAAAAGGAGTTGCAAAACTTATCGGAAGAACTAGGCAAAAGAGAGTAAATTGATTAGCAATGGAAATCTAGAGAACTATAGCTAAGGAAAGGAGATCGTAACACAAAATATTTTCATTCTTCAACCCAATTCAAAAGAGCTTGTCAAACAATGTTTACAATACAAGATGCTATATTAGGAAACCAACTATCTAGTGCAAAGGAGATTCAGGAGGAAGGGGTCAAGTTCTTTAAAAATATTTTAGCCCCAACTAAAAATGTAACAACCTAGTCAAATCTTCAAGAACAAGTATTGTTGGTAGCAATTCCAAAGATCACTTCTTAGGAGGATAATGAGAGTCTGATGAAACCTTTCTCATTAGAAGAAGTTAGAAAAGTGGTTTTTTCACTTTCTCCAAATTAATCTCCTGGGCCAGATGGTTTCACAATCCTTTTCTTCTAAAAATTTTGGTATGTGTAAGGCTTTGATTTACTCCTTGCAATGGAAGAATCACAAAAAAATGGAACAATGTTGAAGAATTTTAATGCAACAAATATTGCATTTCTACCTAAAATAAAATAGCCCAAGATCTTTGTTGAGTTTAGAGCCATCTCACTTTTCAATAATATCTATAAATATTCACAAAGGAAATTTATTTATGACAACAACATCTCATTCCTAAACTGATCTCAAAGGAACAAGGGGGTTTTGTTCTAGGTAGAGAAACTGCTGAAGGGGATTTGCTTGTGCACGAAGTTCTTCACTCCATTAAAACTAATCATCTTACATCTCTTATTCAAAAATTGGATATGATGAAAGTGTACATGACAAAGTGAATTGGAGCTTCCTAATGAAAGTTTTAGATAAATTTGTCTTTTGTAGAAAATGGATTTTATCTTGCGTATAAGGAGCTAAATTTCAGTTATAATAAATGCTACACCTTCAGGTTTTTTCATTTCTACACAGGGAGTTAGGAAAGGGTATCCCTTATCCCCATTTATCTTCACAATTTTGGTTGAGGCATTGAGCAGGTCAATAATGGAGAGACATAATCAGGGCTTATGGCAAGGTATTCACATTCCACATATAGGCATTTCAGTTGTGCATGAACTCTTTTTGTAGATGATACCTTATCATTTGGAAAAGCTACTATCTTAGAAGCCAAACAGATTAAATAAACTTTAACCTTATATTCTTCTATTTCTGGGTAAAAAATAAATGTTCAAAATTCAAAGATTTATATTTTCAATTCCAAGGTAGTTGTTAGAAGGAAGTGTTAGAAGTATAGTTGTTGTTGCACCAAAAGATTGATCTATTAATGCCTGATACAATCACTAGACTTCTAGAATCCACAAGAGATAGTTAAGCCATGCCATAAACCTAAGTGCTACACTGCACAACACAAGGAGACCAAGAGCGCACACCTTGTAACAATCACCCCTAGTGCAAGTGAGGGGGTTTGAACCTATGACCCAAGCTCTAATACCACTTGTTAGAAGTATGATTGTCGTTGCACCAAAAGATTGATCTATTAATGCCTGATACAACCACTAGACTTATGTAATCCACAAGAGGTAATTAAGCCATGTCACAAACTCGAGCGCTGGACTGCACAACACAAGGAGACCAAGGGCATACACCTTGCAACATGAAGATTATTTAAATTATAGGCTTTAAGATGATAGAGTTACCATGCACATACTTTGGAATCACATTTTTCATGGGTTCAAACAAGGTATCTTAATGATCTAAAGTTATAGAAAGCATTAAATCTAGAGTCTCGCCTTGGAAAGTGAGATGGCTATCATTATCAAGTCGCATATTTCTAATTAAGATAGTGTTAGAAACAATACCTAATTACTTTATAGCTATTCTCAAGGCCCCAAAATCAGTGATTAATCAAAATGAAAAGTTAATTAGGATTTTCTTATGGATGGGGAACATAAATGATGCAAAGAAAGGTCCTCTAATTTCTTTTGAGTGCTTATCATCTATTAAATCTAATGTGGAGTAGGTTTGCACAACATGGTGTTTGGAGGAAAATTAATATGGCAAATGTGCACTAAACCCGATTCAATGTGGTGAAAGATAATGCAATCAAATTATCTAGATTCACAAATCCCATCCAAAATCTTCACAATCTCCAATCCTCCAGATGGCTCTTCTATGTGAGATTTTATGATGTTATGCCGAAAAGTTGTTACCAATTACATCTCATGGGAAGTACACAATGGTGAATCAGTTCATTTTGGAATGATTCTTGGAATGGGTATCCCCCCTTAAGGATATTCAAGAGTTGCAATCTGCCATTCCAATATTCTCTCAGATTTGGGGTTATAGATTGATTGACTATGTTTGTTTAGTGGAGGTGGCAATAGGTAGAGTTTTCTAGAAATATTTATCTAACTTACAAATCACTTTGGTTCAAAAAGAGGTCCTATAGGAGGCACTATCGGAAAGAGTAGTTCTCCTTTCTCATAACCCATATAGAGTAATCTGGGCTACTTCCAAAGATGGTAATTACTCAGTCAAGTAAGGCTAAATAATGTAATTATTAATAGAGATGGACAAATGAAATCACAAAGATCTTATTATTTTTCTTGGAATAACATGATTATGCCTAAAGAAGGGATCTTTTCATGGTTAGTTTTGAGGAAAAGAATTATAACCAGTGATAGACTTACAAGGTTAGGATTTACAAATCCCTTTAATTGTGTCCTTTGTAATGAAGAGGTTGAAGATGTTGATAATTTATTTTTACATTGTCGATATGCTCAACAATGTTGGACCTTCATTTTGGAAAAGTTAGGCTTTTCTACTCCTATGCCAAAGATAGTGTGGGATCTCTTTCAAGCCTGGCCAGTGTTGTATAATTTTTTTATTTTTTTGCATGCATTTGGCACATAGTTCCAGCCACAATAATTTGGTCTATCTGGTGGGAGCAAAATAAATGTATTTTCAAGAAAACATATTCTTCTGTTCAAATTGTCCAAGAAATTAGTGAAAGGTCGATTGCAGAATCTACCAATATATTTGTCCAAAATTTCAAAAAATATAGCTCTCTCTTCATGGCTTGGGATGATGACATTCTTAAAAACTAGAAAAGTATAACCTTACCATTCAAAGGTGCTTTGAAGAAGCCTCCTAAGACCAAGACTGATAGAAATAGGATTAAGTGGAAAACTCCAACCTCGAGATTTATTAAACTCAATTTTGATGGTGCTTTAAGAGGGAATCCAGGGGTGTCTAGTTTGAGAGTTTGCATTAGGGACTCTTGTGGGTTACAGATTGCAGCTAAATCTATTGCTCTTCCTTCAAGCACAAACAATTTAGCAGAACTAATGTTGATGCTTTCCCAGAGTTAGTAGATATAATTACAAGAAAAATTGTTTGTGGGGAAAATTAAAGTTTCATTTAGTTTTCTTTTTCAAAATGTGTTTGAAACCTCATCTTAGATGGTGCATGCTAATGATGTGTTTATTCTTACGAAGGTCAAGTTGAGTGTTAACAGCAAGGATAATTATTTTGACAGTATTCTAAGATCAAAGTACATTGCTTTATAATAGTAGTGTAATAAAGATTTTTTAAGTCTCAAGTTGGCTTTGTATGCTTATTGTGGGTGGCACATGGGCAAGCCTGTCATCAAAATGAAAACATTCTAAGCAAGTGTACAAAGGATAAGAGTTTTAATGCTAATATTTGTTTGCATTGAATGTATGTACTTTAGGGTACAAGATATTCCTTATTCCATTCCAAAACCATCTTTCAGTGATAGGTGGAAGGATTTTCGCATGCGTGGCTTTCAAAATTGACAATATTGAAGAATGGAATTATCGTCGCATGCTATTCAACCATCAATTCTAAGCGTGTGAAGAGAAAATATATCCCTCATTAGGTTTCTCTATTCTCCATTGCAAAGCACTCAACATTTTCAAAAGGGTTCCAATTCTAGAGCCATGCATCCATAGCTATCTTCGAAGGATGAGGGCAAAATTCGTTGTGTCATTTCGACTTGTAGGGATTGTCACAGAGCAAAAATGGAGTATATTCTGTGCAATTACAAAATTTGGGTGCCTATTTGCGAATGAGAGCTACCATTTTTAGGGTCCATTAGAGATGAATAGCTTAGTCAAATGTTCAAAACACACTGCTACTAGTCCAAAAAGAGTAATTGGGGATGCAATTCTTTGCCCTAAAGCAAGAAGGGTAATTTTTCCTTCCCAAATCATTTCTTTTTTCCTCTCTAATGCCTTTGATTTACTCTACTGATTTCCATTAATCCAAATGATCACTGGGAAGGTTTTTAAGGAGGCATCTTTACAAGACAATAAGCTTCTCAGAGAAGTGCAAGCTTATGATTTGTGGAAAGGTCAAGGTCAAATTGGTGGTCTGTTTCCTTGCCATTTCTTGCTAAATAGTAGTTCTTATATCACAATCTATGATGCCATCAAAATTTTGTTGGAGGTACAAAATTTTAATTGTTGGAAAGAGGCACTACACAATTAGTCAGATGTCATTAAGGACAAATCAAGTACGCTTACTCATCCGCAGTGACTGATTTGGTTTTACCAGAAGTCTAAGTGGAGATTTGGTTAAGTTTGGTAAGTTAGATCAGAGCATCTGACAAAGCATGGTAGATATCTTGATTGTTATTTCATTCTAGTTGAATACTTTATTTTGTAGAACTAAGGAAAGATTCATAGATGTCTATAGTACATTATTCCATGATTTTATCCTCTTGTGATAATTCATATGCAAGTTAGGAGACCCGATGTACAAGTTTTTGGGTTGAACAGTGTAATATAGCTGACTTGTGTGAGTGATCATTGTGTAGATTTTATGGAGAAGTTATGGTGATTATTTTTGTGATTGAGGATACATTTAGCCGACATATTCAAAGCGTGTGGATAATTCTTTTTGGTCCGCATAAGTTTGTGAGATCGGATTCAATCAACAGTTCATACATGTTTGGTGAATATGATAAATGTTCTTGAGGCGACATGTAGCCGATATGATTTCATGTTGTGGATATATAAGATTTATTATTATGATCATTTTGGACATCAATGGATATGAAAAAGGTTGTGTTATTGAGTATGTGTAGTTTCACGTGCGCAGGTTAGAGATCTATGCTCCGGATTCATGACATAATAGTGGAACAGAGCAGAGTGAGATAAGCGTGGAAAGTTTGATTATTATGCTTAACCAAAACTATTATCAAGAATTTGTAGATGCTACTTTTTATTTCAAGTACTTCTGTAATCTTTTGTAATTGTTATAAAGGTAATGAGCCTAACTTTTTGAGTAGTGATCTCTAGGCAGTGTGCCTGAGTGCATGTGCATTCTCCATTGTAATATTTCTATACTTCTAAAATGTATATTTATATTGTTACTTCATCCCTACCATGGTTATTCCCTTAACCGGGTTTCCACGTATAAAAACCTTGGTGTTATGGTGTTGTGGCTATTTGGTTTATGTTCTTGCATCTTCCTTTTGTTCATATCCATTAAGTGGTTGAAAGTTCATTTTACACTGATTCACCCCCCCCTCTCAGTGTTTCTTGATTCCAACAATTGGTATCAAAGCCTAGTTCCTCAAAAGAAGTCTAAAAGATTGAGGAGGATCTGGGAAGGTGATTCAATGGATTCTAGTGGTATTCAACATCAACTCCTAGTTGTACTAGATGATCTTGATCAGTCCAAACTTGAAGTCCAATAATTGCAAGGAAGTCTTAAGGATGCTGAGAATTTCATTTAGTCATTGAAAAATAAATTGAACAAGTCTAGAGAGAAGAGAAAGTAACTTTGTGACAAGCGGAAAGTGAAGGAAAGAAAATGCATGGAAGATGGTCACCAGAATCAAGCCGGCCTGAAGGAGAAATCAGAAGAATGTGTGAAACTTGCAAAAGAAAATGTAGCCTTGAAGCATGAGATGGAATCTATTGTGATGTGGTTGACAAAGGAAATTGAAGGAAGAAAGAAGAGTGAAAAGAGTCTTGCTCAATCCTTGAAAGATAGATCTAATGAATGTTGTAGAGTTAATTGTGAGAATGATTAACTAAAGCTTGAATTGCAACAATCCAAAAACAGTGAGGTAGATCTTAAAAGGCAAATTATCATTCTTAGGGATAAAATTGCGACTGCAAATGAATACAAGGAGAAGTTAAAGATTAGGTCAGCTAATCTTAAAGAAATGATTGGAAGCCATAAGAGTGAAGATGACAAGTGAGGTCTTGGATTTGAGAAAGGTGAAAGTTCTGGATTTGGTCAAAGCAATCCTAAGTCAGCAAATCAAAAGAACAAAACTAGAAGATCTTCGGTAAGACAACCTAATGCTCAAAATTTCAATGGCAATTGATTTGTTTACAATAAATTTCGTCATAAAGCTATTCAATGCAGAAATAGAAAGAATCATAATGGTCCATCTTTCTCTGGTTAATGTTTCAAATACAATAAGTATGGATATAAGTCAAATGAATGTAGAGGTGTGATGAATAACTCTTTCAATAGAAGGAATATTAGATGTTATGCATGTGGTAGGTTTGGACACATTGATAACTAGTGCAGATCAAGACGAAATCAAGGGAATTTCAGGCCTAGATGAGGGAATGTTGTTTGCTACAATTGCAACAAATCTGGTCACATTGCAAGATTCTGCAGAAGCATAAATGTGAATAGGAATGGTTCGATAGACAAGAATAAGAATGTGTAGGCAAATGAAAAAGGAAAAGAAAAAGTGGAGGAGATCATAAATAAAATGAGGAAGACATGGGTTAAGAAGAGTGATAATGATGCAAGAAGTGGTTTCACACCTAAATTCCTCCAGGAATTTATTTAAGGCCTCTTGACTAGGGGGAGTCTTCATGAAAATCCTATGCACCACCTTGTAGAAGATGATACCTAAATCCAAGATGTTGAAACAATTGTATTAGGGCATTGCAGATAATTTTTGGTGATCTCCGAAAGAATTTGAGCAATAATGAATATCCACAGATGAAATTTGTAGAGCAGTCTATGAAGGCAGAGTATCTGAAAGGTTTAGGGCAAAACACATTTAATACACCCTAAAAGTTAGATATGCAAGTGATAAAAGGAAACTTAACCTATTCATTTGTCACTTTGCATTTGAGAGAAGAAGAAGATAGTGTTATGCGAGAAAAATGTTTGAGAGACCAAAGCATGAAGGGGATTTCCCATGCGAAACCCTAATTCGAGTAAGAAAGTATTTTCTGCAAAAACTTTTCAAATCAATAAATCTAGAAATGGATACTCCTCTGGTTGTCGATATTACTTAGAGATCTCAACCAAACTTCAAGAAAAATGCATTTATTTCAGTCAAAGTAGACCTGCAAGGAGCTTTTTCATTAGTTCCATAGGGTGTTCTTTATGTGGAGGACATTAGGGTTTATATTCATGCAAACCTAGAGGAGCTAGGAAGCTAAAATTTGATAAATCTCTATAACAAGTAGCTGATAGATGAGAATTTCATGCTCAAACTGAAATTCAAAGTGCTAGAAGAGAAGAGTTTTGTGCAATTTGTCAAATTCCCGCTGCTCAATGAACACGAATGGGTCTGGTATGTTCTTAGCATAATGCATGATGAGTTTATGAAGTTAAATAATCTGTTCAAAATCACCAAGAATACTATTAGGATCGTAATTGGTCTATGCTCAACCAGTGATCTACCCACAATGAAATATGTGAAGAACCAGATTGTCACTAATGCAACCGGTTTGAAATTTGACAGAAGGGTCGTGACTATCAATGATATTCTTGAGGATGATGTGAAATTTTCCTCTATGGTGAAAGGGTACAATATTTACAGTTCCAATAGGGAAAATTTAGTATCCAGTACCACTATATATGCAATATATGAAATGATCCAAGAGAACAAGAAATATGATCTATGTGAATTGCTTCAAAGTGAGTTGATGAAGAATCTCACCAAGATCAAGCAGGACAAGAAGCATATATTTAAGTATGGTACCTTAATATTGTGTTTATTCTTTTATTTCATGAATGTGGTTTTAGAAGTAGGTTAGGTACAATGGGCATATGACATATTGGTAGTTGTCCAGATTAGAGAACTGTTATACAACATTGGTGACAACAAAACCTAGAGCGGGTTATTTCAAGAAACTTCAAAGTGCAATGTTGGATAGGGAGAGAGCCCCTAAGTCTATTGTTTGAAAATTATAAAGATACAATATGCGTCATGGTTGACACAAATCAATGCCTAATGGAAGCAGTTGAGCCCTGAACTATTTGGATCATGCCCATGGGGTATGAAGTTGAAGAGAAAATTATTGAACTATATGTTGAACATCTCTTGAGAAAGCCGATAGATCCATCCAAACAAAGGCTTGACACATTTTTAGAGAAGGACTTGTAGTTGCACAAGAAATTCAAGAAGCCAAAAATTCAAAAGAAGGCGAGGAAGCACATTGAAGAATGTGCAGAGAGTATTGGGATCACCAAGGAAGCAGTTCAGGAGGAAAGAAAAAGAAATAAACAAGCAGTAAAGGGGAAGCTGGTGAAAGTTGAATCTACTGGTCTGTAAGGCTTCACTCCTAAGCTAAGACAAACTAGACGCACTGCTCCCTCCTCTGGTTTTGCCAAGCCAGCTAAATTTGCCAAATCACTAGCCAAGCCATCTGATAAGGATGAAAAGAGCAAGAAAGAGGAAAACACTAAAGTATATGTTACTATCAAGGATAATGAGAAAATAGAATCTAATGAGGAAGTAAAGAAAATAAAGACCAAGGGAACCAAAGCTTCAAAATTCTCTAAGGAAAAACCCTCTAGTGAAGGGAAAACCAACGAGAAAGTGAAGATAGATTTTGATAAGCCTAGGATGTCTATTGAAGAGTTTGAAGAAGCTTTAACAGTTCAAGGTAACTTGAACCCTCTTTTTGATTTCTATGATAAGTTTGATGATGTTGGGAAAATAATTCTTGAGGAAGCTATAGTTAAGTATTTAAACATTTTCAATAGAGCTCTTGTTGAGATCATGTTAAAAATTCATAAAAGCTTATATAACTTGTTAGAGTTGAGAAGAGGTACTACAAAGGCAGAAGATGATAGACTAAAGGAATATGTAGTAGTTAATCTATGTCTGGTAATAATAGTAGAAGAGGTTAATAGGATACTTATAGAATCCCAAAAGAATTTTAGGAGCAAAAAAAGAATCAATAAGCTTATGATTGGGCAAATGGATGAAGTGATTAAATATACTGAAAAGATTTTGAAGCCAATTTTGGAACATAATCAATATGCTGTTGTTTCATCAATTCCAGTAGTGCAAAAAGAGAAACCAAAAGATGACCAAGATGATGTAAATGTTCCCTCTGTTCAAGAAAAGTAAGGTGTAGATAAAGAAAAGGGAGAATAGTTGAATAAGGGTGAAGAGGAGACAAACAAAGGTAAAGAAGGTGAGGAAACTCAATCCTCCGGATTAGCCTATGGACTCAATGCCATCTGTGGAGACTCAAGCTCTAGTTAAATTGAAGGTCCTAAGGAGGTTAAAGAAGAAATTGACTCAGAGGACAAAAATGATAGTGTTGTCTCTGATGCAAGAGACACTGCGGAGGATTTAAAAGATAATCTTGAGAAGGATAAGAAGATTTTTGACGATTCGACACTGTCCCAAGGGCCAAACAATTGGGATTCTCTCTTTCCCATTCAAAAGTTGAATCTATAATTACTTGCATATGATAAGACTAGAGAGGAGATCCTTAAGTCTCACATTGAGGACAATAAGCTTCTTAATCTTGCATCCGATGTTGTACAAAAGATAATGCCTACATATGTCAAGGACACTTCAGATTCTCCATTTGGAAAGTTAAAGAACTTAATTAACTCTGTAAGTACTCATTTTGAATCATTAGAGAAGTTAGCATAGATTAAGGTCCGAAATGATTTTGATGCCAAGAGATTCAATGAGCTGCAAAGGATTAATTCTAATGATACAAGCTTGTTAGACACATGTGTAAAAAGTATTCAAGACACCTTATCAGAAGGTGGCAATGTCTACAAGTCTTGTTTATCATTTTCTAAGTTTGTTGCAGGATTTGAGAAGAACATAAAGGAGAATGAGAAGATACTAGCAGGTATATCTTAGTCTTTTGATACTCTGTCAGTCTCTGTGGCTAGTGAGGAAACTTAGGTTATATCCTTGCTTGAAAAAATCAAGAATTTGAGCCATGATAATGAGAAAATAATTAGTAGAGCTTGTGAGCTCTGAAGCCTAATTACTCCCAAGTTAGACACCTTTCTCAGTATTTGAAGGAAGCACAGGATGCTATAGCCGCAAATGATCCTGCAGATCTTCAGTCACCAGAAATGGAAGCATATATTTTCAGTGGCCTAATATCAATTTTGTAATGGCTTATGAAAGGTTGGGATAGTCACTTGTGTTCATTGAAAAACACTTTTGCAAACATATTTAAGTTCATGTAATGAGTTCTATATGTACATATGTTATTGTATATAGAGCTTTTGTGTAAATTTTTGGTATGTGGATCCCTACCTTTGCCATTTATTGGAAAAGGGGAGTGTAGGGAAGTGAAAAATGTTGTATTCATCTCAGGGGGAGATCTGGAATTTTGAGAATTTTGAGTTTTGCAGTGTATTCATATGTTGGTACTGATTCCGACACAGTCAATTTTCACTAAGTGTTGCCATAAATGCCAAAGGGGGAGATTGTTGGCAAGAGACACTGGACATTAGTCAAATATTGTCATTGATGGCAACTCAAGTCAGCTTACTCATCCGCAGTGAATGATTTGCTTTTACCGAAAGTTTGAGTGGAGATTTGGTTAAGTCTGAGAAGTTAGATCAGAGCATCCAACAGAGCATAGTATCTTGATTGTTATTTCATTCCAGTTAAATATTTTGTGTTGTGGAACTAAGGGAATCTTGATAGATGTCTATAGTACCTTATTCCATGATTTTAGCCTCCGAGGATAATTCATATGCAAGTTAGGAGATCTGGTGTATAGGGTTTTGGGTTGAAAATTGTAATATGGCCAACTTGTGTGAGTGATCATTGTGCGGATTCAATGGAGAAGTTTTGGTGATTATTTTGTGATTGAGGATGTTTAGCCAACATTTGTCCTGTAGCGTGTGGACAATTCTTTTTGATCTGCATAGGTATTTGAGATCATATTCAACCGACAGTTCATACACGTTTGGTGAATATGATAAATGTTCTTGATCTGACATGTCGCCAATATGATTTCATGTTGTGGATATATAAGGTTGATTACTATGATCATTTTTGACATAGATGGATATGAAAAATGTTGTGTGATCGAGCATGCATAGTTTCACGCGTGCAGGTCAGAGATCTATGCTTCAAATTCATGACAGAATAGTGGAATAGAGCAGAGTGAGATAAGCGTAGAAAGTTTGATTATTGTGCTTAACCGAAACTATTATCAAGCATTTGTAGATGCTACTTTTTATTTCAAGTACTTCTGTAATCTTTTGTAATTGTTCTAGAGGCAATGAGCGTAACTTTTTGAGTAGTGAGCTCTAGGTGGTGTGCTTGCATGCATGTGCATTCCACATTGTAATATTTATATACTTCTGCAGAGTATATTTATATTGTTGGTTTATCCCCACCATATTTTTTTCCTTAACTAGGTTTCCACATATAAAAACCTTGGTGTTATGGTGTTGTGGCTATTTCATTTATGTTCTTGCATCTTTCTTTTGTTCATATGCATTAAGCAGTTGAAAATTCAATTTAATAAAGTTAAAGATTGTAGAACACTGATTCACCCCCCCTCTCAGTGTTCCTTGATTACGACACTTATTATCTTCAACACCCTCTTCGAGGACAGAGTTCAGTGGTTGGAGAAGACCTTGCTGACAGGATTTGAAGGAAAGTGAATGCATTACTGGTCTCTCTTGCACATTTTCATGAAGAACCAATTCCAGCTATTGCACTTGGTCCTCCACCTCAGGTTTCTACAGTTCAAGCTCAAGTTGCTCTGGTGATCTTTGCTTGGGATAATGTTAGTTTCTCTCATGTTGCCCTTGAGGGTGATGATCAACATAATATCCCTACTTTTGCTTCTGAGGGCGAAGATCGAAAAGTTATATGCCTTTTGCTAAAAAAAAGATTTTTTTAATAAATCATTTAAGTTCCATCTTTTATCAAGTCTATCCCGTGTATTTTTATATAAAGTTAAAATATCTAAACAAGTATATAAATCATTTTTATGCATATGGGTATCAACTATACTTGATATCCTATGGTATTAAATCACCTAGACATTAATTGCAAGTTTTTCAAAATGAGCAACAAATCAAAATTGATTGAGATAAATGCGGTAACATTGTTTTAAAACATAGTACATGAATACTTATCCCTGAGATGGAGCAAGATGGTGCAAATTTATTCCACACTATCATCTTTAAAATTAAACTATCATTAGGTGTAAGATGGCGCAAATTCATTTCCTTATCGTATCCATTACTAAATTATCATTAGCTTAAACTTGTTCCTACACACTTAGAGCACATGTCAATACAATTGGGCAATACATGGATAAAAAAATAATGTGATAAACTAAAGAGTATATACATTCCCACAATGCATAATACATACCATATAATTAAATATCAAATTTGTCTCATAAAATATTGATTCTCTAGTCATAAGAATACAAGACATGCATGTGATGCACATGATTAATGAGCATATGGTCAATACTAATTGGTGTCACATGAAATTTTACCTTGTTGGAACTAATCCAACATTCCAATGACACAATGGGACTGATCTCAAGGCTGGTACCATGCAAATGAGATCAAATCTCTAGAGAGGGTCATATTCCTCTCTAACCTAGATGTAGAAGTATTGGTCCAATCCAACATCAAATAAACCTAAAACTACCCATATTTTAATGATTGCCAGGAAAAAAGGGTGGTAAGTAATAATGAATTAATTGGAAAGGATGGTGATGTAACTAGATTAAATATTGTTTCTTCCTACCTATACTTGCATATGAAATCAATTAAAGTCACCAAATAACATCAAACAACTCTCTATTTTATTAGTTCTTGAAGGTAAGTATGAAGCTTAAGGATTGAAAACCACTAAAAGGGCGGAAAATAACCCATAATCAAAATCTAAAATAGATTTGAACAACATACATACCTAGAAAAATGATGAATATTTATATTGTATGCATGGAGATAACAATATATACACAAAATGAAAGCACAAAGAAGAGATAAATACAGTAAAATTTATTAATACCAAGTCATATTCATGTTACAATAGCAAGGCTATACAAAAATGCACTTTTCTATAGAGAATAAAAAGGAAGAACTCATACAAAATGAGCACAAGTGTCGTTTATTTTAGGAGAGGTGCCAAAACTAGACAAGCATGATAAGTCAAGATGAAAACCCTAGCCACCCATGAAACCAATAAAATGCAATCATGTGTACATTCCAAATTGAACTCTTGGAATTTTTCATATCCTGTTGGATTTTGAGTACAAAGGACAAAGATTGCCCATAAAAATTCATGACCTAAAGATAAAACATTGACAAAAAGGGTGCCTACAAGTAATAAATATGGTATGGATATTGATTTCCCTCATAAAATATATTCCAAAAGCATTTAAGACCCTTTTGTAGCTCCAATGGATCAATATATAGTGGTTGTAGGACTTGTTGAGTATTAATGACATTTTTTGGTTGAAAACATGCACCTATAGAGCTATCCTCAAATTTTTATACTTGAGCCCACCATCATGCCAATAGAAAACATTAAATATTTTGCAACCTTGAAGAGCATATCAGTTATTGGGCCTAACATGTATCACTACTATCAAACTAGGAAGAAGAACATGCTCATTTATGAAGTCTTTAAAAGACAAAACCTTTTCAAGCATCAAGAATTATACATTGACTATGATTCTTGTTGATGAAGAAAGGGAGGATGAGGAAGCCCAAAATTTTGATCTTTTATGATGACATCAACATTGCCATCATCAAGGGGAAAAGTCAAGGTGACATCAACTTGAAGATGAAGGGGATGTCATCAATAAATGAGTGAATTATGGATCGAGGATCAAGAAGAATTCTCAACTCCTATTGAAACGAGGAATATTTGAAGTCAATGATGGAAGGATGAAACCTAATGAGCATTGAGAATCAAGGGTGCATATAAAAAATGAAAATAATATAAGGAAAGATTGACAGATCAAAAGCCAATGAAAAAGGACTATAAAGAATTTTGTGATTTAAAGGAAATGGCTAGGAGTAGGAATTCAAAAGGAAAAATGATTGCATATTAAAGATGGAAAGAAGGTAAAGGCAAAGCTCGAAGGCTGAAACTTGATGAGTTAAACACTTAGGAATTTTTAGGATTGGTAGGGTTTCGGGGATTGAGAGGATGGAGGGAGGTGAAATTGAAAGTGGTAGAGGAATAAAGAGAAGATCAATGACCCAAAGCCTGAAAACTTCATACTTAGCTCTAATTTCGAAAGGTTGGGTTTGGGAAAGTAGGAAAATGAAGGAGAGTGTGCTATAAAATAAAGAAGGCTTGGATAAAAGTTTGATATTAAAATGCTTGAAAGGGTCAATACTTAGTTTTTTAGGGATTAGGATTTGGTCGTCAAGGGTCAATTAGAGATAGGTTAAAAGCAATAGAGGGAGTAAGTAAAATATCAATGGCCTGAAGCTCAATAGGGGAAATTTCCATAGCCAAAATTATAAAAAAAAGGAGGAATACCTTAGGGCTAATAGCAATAACATGACAAAAAGTAAGTAATAGAAAGTTCAAAGGCTCAAAATTTTTACACTTAATATTTTTTTGTTTAATTTATCAACTAGGGGAATAAACTGAGGTAAGATCAAGGATGGTGATAGAGAGGATCAAAAGCACAAACTATGTTAGATGATCCATTTAGGATTTCTCAAATCGATTATAGTTGATGGACCACAAGGGGGAGAATTTCCAATAATAATAATAAAAAAATATCATAAAAAGAATGATTATCAATAATAATCAGATAGCATAATCTTATCTATAACATTTGATATCATAGATAGGAAAAAATGAAGTTGAAATATTACAATTGATCCAATCATAAAATAACATTAATATGATACATAAAGTCATATATGATCAATTGACATCAAAAGGCTTGTAACACCATATATGATCCAACACAAAATACACAATAAAGGTAACAACATGTGTGGGCCTTACAAAACTTGAATCAATACCCATTTTGTTACTTGAAAACTTCTAGACCCTTGAATTTAATAGGGCTCCTTGTAGTAAAAGAGTTGGATCTAGAAGAGTGCTAACCTCTCCAAAAGGGAAAACATTATCCTGAATTTTTATTTAGACATATTTTGCACCAATTTTTTTTAAATACGAACCTATTTCATTAAGTTTCATGCTTGCATAGTGTTTGTGGGCTAAAAACTTATGTCTTTAGAAATTCTCAACTGTTCATTACCCAAGCTTTAGGTCATATGAAACCAAGTTGAAGTACTTTCAACCCTATTAGCAAGTAATCCAAAATTTGGTCCATCACTTCAATTAATTTTTAGTATAGTTGTATGAGGATAAGATAGTGAAATGGTTGACTCTATGAACACATGCATTTCTATGGAATCATAAAACTTAGAGTTCATGGTTACTACTAACAAATAACTAGTGATAGATAGATACGATTTTTCAAGAGTTCTTAGCTATGCAAAAACCTTTCACACATAATTATATAGAAAAAAGATTAAGTGGTCCTTGATTATACACACATTTATGATGACCTCCCATAGTTTTTATCATAAGAAAACATATTATTGAATACTTCATCTAGACGATTATTTTAGAGGGGAATTAGAGACCTTACATACCAAGAATGATGCTCTAAACTACCGCTAGCCCTTCAATTATTTGAGGAAGTTAATACTTCTTTAACAAAGGATGTTATCGATATAAAAATTAGTATGCCATAGATACCTAGGAAGGAAAAATTGGGTGCTAATTTAGTGGAGGAGTTAGAAATCTGCACCAAACTCTTTATCATGTTCAACAACTATTTTTATTAAGAATAATTAGATATGTAAGGTTAGATCCTCAATTCTTTTTTCCATAAATTGATTACTAAACTAGATGCAAAATTGGTGAAATAAAATATTAGACCCATGAAACTCAAAGTCATGGTAATGATGATTTTTTTTGACAAAATTACTTATAAATTTATTTTTTCTATCAAATCAATAGATTATTCTTCTTATATTGTAAACATAATACAAAAAATATATATTAATAAACCTTTTTACTAAATAGGACTTCCCTCTTCCCCAAATTAATATATTTTTTGATGCCACAAGATGCTATGATACTTCACTAGAATTAGAGTGTTTGTTATAAAAAGGTGATGAACCATCTTTTTCATGACCTAATTTACTACATAGTGAATCAAAAAAGAGAAACGTCTAATCTACACATCCCTTTTTCACGAATCAATAAAAAAAATCATAGAGGGGATCATTATTGAACCAATAAAGGTGAATGATGTTTTATTTTAGATGTGATCCTACTACAACTAAGAAAATAATCAAATCTTTCTTTGGTCAATTAGGAGCTATCCATCATTTTATCCCTTATATTACCCTTAAGATTCACCTAATCAACAACTTGATGAAGGAAACCCAAATCACATGGACAATAGATTGCCAAAATATAGTTGATAATGTCAAAGAAGTTTGCTCTTTTTCGTCTAATGCTTGTATTGAAAAAATAATACCATCCTCTCATCTTGTATTTGAGGGCAATATATTTTTCTAGATAGTCGTATCTTGTATCATTATTGAACCAATAAAGGTGAATGTTGTGTTATTTTAGATGCGATCCTACTATAACTAAGAAAATAATCAAATCTTTCTTTGGCCAATTAGGAGATATTCATCATTTTATCCCTTATATTACCCTTAAGATTCACATAACCAACAACTTGATGAAGGAAACCCAAATCACATGGACAATAGATTGCCAAAATATATTTGATCATATTAAAGAAGTTTGATCTTTTTCCTCTAATGCTCGTATTGCAAAAATAATACCATCCTCTCATCTTGTATTTGAGGGCAATATATTTTTCTAGATAGTCATATCTTGAAACAATTACACTCTATTAGGACAATACTAATGTATATCTTGAAAGAATTACAGTCTATTAGGACAATACTAATGTATTTTGCATTTGTCTTTGATATCTTGAGAATGTACATTTAGACATATATGTAAGTAGTTGAAATAATATTTTATTATATATTCTTTTGAGAATATTGAATATTGATTACTGATTATAATGACATTTGATAATGGAGGCTATACTTATAAGGAGGTTATAATTGACTTGAGTTATATAGTCCATTGATTAATATTATTGGATAATATCTCTAATGTAGTACTTGGGAGTTTTATAACGATAGTGGAGCATTCTTTATGATTGGTGGAATTCACATTGGTTTGGTCACTGCATTATAAAGCGCTAGACTTGGAAATGTGTGCCTCCTAAAATATGAGGATATTTGTGACATGTAAGAGGTATCCTCCAAGTTACATTATAGTCTCATAAGATTTCTTTCATGAATGGGGTGTTAGAATTTTTAATTGGATTTTTATGTCTATTTAGTTTTGATTCATTATTTTAAACTACTTTTGGTTTCTTATTTATGTTTTCTTTATATATTAGAGGAATGAGATCAAGGTTATGTATGATAACTTTGAAGGTACTATCATGCTACCAAAATGATGTATCAAATTATTCTGGTGTTTTTCTATACATAGATGCCTACAATGCAAATAGCTGTCATTGTGGAATTATGCCTCTCGACATAAATATATTTCTTAAGTCTAATCTACATAGAGCATGCTAAGAGATATTGAGGCGTTCAATTTTTTACATAATCCATATAAAATACCCCAAGTTAATTTAATTATGTTATTTTATTTAAAAGTGATAATGTGTGTGTGTGTGTGTGTGAGAGAGAGAGAGAGAGAGAGAGAGAGAGAGAGAGAGAGAGAGAGAGAGAGAGAGAGAGAGAGAGAGAGAGAGAGAGAGAGAGAGAGAGAGAGAGAGAGAGAGAGAGAGAGAGAGAGAGAGAGAGAGAGAGAGAGAGAGAGTATATATAATACACAGCTGGAGCAATAATTTAGCTTTTCCCTAGAGCTAACAACCCGTCAAGTAGACTCGAACCCAAGACCTCCCATGTATGAGGCTTGTAACTAATCGCTACATTGTGGGGTCATCCCCATGATAATATTTATATTATTATTATTATATTAGTGCTATTAACTTATATTATTATTATAATATAATAATACTATTGATAATATATCAATGCAATTAATTTTTATTTTTTTAAATTACATTACGATTTTATGTTCCATACTAATCAAGTGGACATTACTATCGTCTCATCTCAATAGATGAAGTAAAAACCACTATAATCAATTGATTTACTAATATAAGCAAAAACTTAAAATATTAATATATTAATAATAATATTTTATATTAGTATTAATTTGATAATAATAATCATTAAGGGGTTCACTTCACAGCGTGATGGTTTCGTCACGAGCCTGGTTACCAAGTGGTCTCAAGTTCGAGACTATTTCTCTGCAAGCACTTGAGCGTTGTTCGTGCCTTTGACTGGCTCATTTGGTGTTGATACCATGTTGAATTTGACGTCCACAGTGGTTGGCTATGAATGTCTCAGTGGCGGGAGGATGCTGACATTGGATGAGGCGTTAATGCCTCATGCCTCATGGACAATAGTTGCAGCACCCAACAAGTTGGTGATTGGAGTGATATGGTGACCGAGTGGTGTGCGAGATGTTCGAAGAGATAAGGTGGTTGGCACGTGGAGAGATAAGGAGGGAGAGACATAAGGGGAGATCATGTGGAGATATAAGGAGGGGAGACATAAAGAGAAGAGATGTATGGAGTGATAAGGAGTGGATAGGTAAAGCGTGCATGGAGTGATAGGGTGAGATGATTTCAGAGATCAAATATGGATTCCTCATCATTCAAGATAATGTACTCGGGGATGGGGTCCCCCTCTGTGGCCCCACTAGTTCGTAGCTCCAGTCAAAAGCGATTACCAACCCCCAAAAAAGATAATAAGAATAATTAAATATTATTATAATCTATTTACATCATTTGAATGATAGATTATAAGAAAAACAATAACATCATTCGTGACATATTTAATGTTCCCATTGAAAACTTTTTAAATTATTCCATAAATGTGTTATGTTATTTTTTACATTATACAACTTTACATTCTTTAAAAGATTTGGGTATCCCATATATATCTTTAAAAATATTATATAAAGAATGTCATGAAAATAATTACACTCTATTAGAACAATACTATTGTATTTTTCATCTGTCCTTGATATCTCGAGAATGTGTATTTGAACATTTATGTAAGTAGTTAAAAGAATATTTAATTATATATTCTTCTAGAATATTGAATAATGATTTTAATGACATCAATAAAGGAGGCTATACATTATACCTCTAGTGGAGCACTTGAGAGTTATATAAAGTTAGTGGGGCATTCTTTATGATTGGTGGAATTCACTTTAGTTTGGCCACTTCATTATGGAGTACTAGACTTGGGAATGCGTGCCTTCTGAAATAATGGAGATATTTATAACATGTAAGAGTTATCCTCTAAGTTATATTATATTCTCATAAGATTTCTTTTATGAATGGGGTGTTAGAATTTTTAATTTGATTTTATGTTTATTTTGGGACCATAGTTTTGATTCATTATTTTAAACTATTTGTGGTTTCCTATTTTTGTTTACTTTATATATTGGAGGAATGAGATAGAGGTTATGCATGATCGTTTTGAAGGTACTATCATGCTACCAAAATGATGTATCAAATTATTCTTGTATTTTTTTGTACACAGATGCCCAAGGTACATATGATTGCCACTGTAGACTTATGTTTTTTGACACACACACACACACACACACGTATATATATAAAGTATAATCTATATAAAGTACATTGAGAGATATTGAGGCATTCAAGTTTTAAACATTAATCCACTATTAAAATAAATACATAGATTAAACATAATCTATATAAAATACCATGAGTTAATTTAATAGTGTTATTTTATTTATAAGTGATAATATTTATATTATTATTATAAATTAATACTAACAAGTTGCATTATTGTTATAATATAATAATACTATTGATAATATATTAATGATATTAATAATAAATTAACATTTAAAAAAAAATTACATTACGATTTTATGTTTCATACTAAGCAAGTGGACATTACTATCATCTTATCTCAACAAATGCAATAGAAACCACTATAATCAATTGATTTATTAAAATAAACAAATAGACCAAATACTAATTATAAATTTAAAATACTAATATATTAATAGTAATATGATAATATTATTTATAGTAGTATTAATTTGATAATAAGAATAATTAAATATTACACTAGTGGCACATGGAATCTTACATTCTATCCAATTAGATATAATTCGATCTTTCATCATAAAACTAGACATGATGAAGGCAAATGATAGTGTGGATTGGGAATTCCTAATGCAAGTTTTGAAAAAGTTGGGCTTCTCTGCCAAATAGTCTAAGTGGGTTTTCTCTTGTCTTTCAAGGGCAAAACTCTTAGTCATTGCTAATGTCTCTTGAGTAGGTTTTTTTTTCCTCCTCTCAAGAGGTTCGACAAGGAGATCCTCTATCTCCATTTTTATTGTTATTATTCTTGCAAAATCTCTTAGAAAAAACCATTCAAAACCTTCACACTTCATAAAATTGGCTAGGAATATCAATTCCAAACACTACTATATCAGTCACTCACTCTTTATTTGTTGATGATATTTTGTTGTATGGTAATGCATCTCTAATGGAAGAAAAAATGATAAAGGCCATCCTGCAAAACTATATGATTTCTTCGGACTAAACAATTAATGAAGAGAAATATCAAATCTTCGTTTTTAACTCTACCTCTAGATTCAAATCCAAAATTGTGCAATGCATGGGTTTCCAATCAGTAGAATTACCAAGTAAATACTTGGGAATGCCCTTTTTTATTGGGGCTAATTGAACCTCATATTGGCAAAATGTCATATTAGCAATATCTTCCCAGATTTCATCTTGGAAGAGTAGTTGGTTGTCACTTGTGGGAAGACTCTAGTTAATCAAGTTTGTTCTAGCAATAATCCCAAACTATTACCTTGTAGTTGTAAGAGATCCAAAGGAAATTATTTAGAAAATTGAAAAAATCATTAAAGATATTTTATGGAAAGGTAAGATTCTCACACCATATCTTTCATGGAAAATTAACAAAGGGGAGGATGCTTTGTTTTGGGATGATTCTTGGAATGACTTTACTCCTCTGAAAGAAATACAGGTTATGTCTAATGTGAAAGTCATTTTTAGTCAATGCTAGGGAAGAAAAGTATATGACTATATACATTCAGTAGAACAACCAACAAATCATATTATATGGAAAGATATTAACTCATTGCAGATCATGTTGGATCATAAAATCCTCTTTAAGTAAACCATGGAGAAGAGGCCAACATTTTTTTTTATATTCACCAGATAGCATCATCCGGGATCCTTTTAAAATAGGGGACTACAAGGTAAAATTTGGTTACAAATAAAATTAGAGAGTTTTTTTGTTTCGCTAGAATGACATGATTCTCCCAAAAGCATGAAATTTTGCCTGGCTTGCTTTAGGAAATAGAATTTTAGCAAGAGTTAGATTAGAATATTTAGGGAACTCAAAGTCTTTTCAATGTGTTCTATGTGGAAAAGAAAAAGAGGATACAAATCATCTCCTTCTCAATTGTGAATTTGCTCAAGTATGTTGGTTGAAATTTTAGTCCAAATTAGAATGGGTAGCTCCATTGCAAAACACAATTTGGAAGGTCTTAACAAGTTGGCCAAACTTGCATGGATCAATATTCTTTTCTTGCATCTGACAAATAATCCCCTCACTAATTATTTTAAACATTTGGTGGGAACGAAATAGAAGGATCTTCGGGTAGGAGAACTTGGAACAAGATTTAATCATCTTGAACATGGAAAAAGCTATCTCCGAATCAATTAATGCTTGTGTTAAGAAAATGAAGAATTTAGATACCCTTTTTTCAGATTGGGATTCTGTAATTCTAAAAATAAGGCCTTATATACAACTTCCCTATCAGGGAAGTCAAATGTAGATTGCTAAGGGGAAGTTATACAAATAAAAAATAGTTTGGATTCCTCATCCTCATGGGACTTAAAAACTAAACTCTGATGAAGATTTGAAAGGGAACCCTGGTTCAAATGGTGGAGGTTGTGTAATAAGAGATTTCTTAGGTAAAGTAATAGTGGCACAATCATTCTCATTTGCTTTGACAACAAATAACATAGTTAGAGCTCTAAAACTACTTCAAGGTCTTTCATTGGCCATGGCAAAGGACATCACAAACATCCAAATTGAAGGAGAACCATTAATTATCATTAATACATGCAAAAAAAGAGAAAGCCAAAATTGGAAACTGCAATACATTTTAAAATAAGTTTGGTCCATACTAGACAAATTAAGCTCCTTTTTCCTTATTCACTGCTATAGAGAGGAAATGAGGTAGCATATTGGTTAGGTAATCAAGGTGTTTCATAGATTGAAGCCAATAAAAAATTTACACATAGTCAATTACTAGACATTCAACAAGTGAAAGTAATAGTTGAAAGAGAATCTACCAAAGAGGCAGAGCACAAAGGTTGTGGTCATGGGCATGGAGTAATTCGATGTTTGTTTATTTGTCTTTTGTTCTTGTTTAATATTGATACTACTGCAATGTATGTAATAGGGACATGGTGGGTGATTTTTTGAGTTTGATGTAACGGGGGTTTTGTTTTTTTGTTCTCCAAGGTGGTAGGGTTGGAAATACTAGGTAGTTACTAGGGTTTGTATGGGAGGTCAGATCTTTGTAATTTCTAATTGTATGCAATGCTTTTTGCATGTTACAATTCAAGTGGTCAAACATTTAATGGTAGTTGAAGGTTGTGTGGGGGGAGGGTATACTAGTTTTTTTATTAATCAACAACCGATTTTGGTCAATGGTTTAAAAATTTATAATCTCAATATTTCAATATTAATAAAATATACTATTATTGTTAATAAAAAAATTAGTTGAAAGAGAATCTTCATTCAAATAACTGGCCCCTATTGGACATTGCTGCTGCTAGCATATGTTGTTGTCATTGATGTCAACATATTCCTGTGATTTATTGCTCGGGTGGTTGTAGATTGGTTTATTGGGATCATGGTTCAGTATATGAAATATTTCTTGTATCATTATATCTTTTTGTATTGGTTTCAGTGATTCGGTAGCTTAATTGATCATATCATCTGATTCGGTTTACAGTTTGGTTCTTCTGATCAATCATTTGCAAAGTTTGATATTTCCTCCGATATATTTCAGTGTGATCAGAGCTTGAGTTGAGATTTTGGGAGATTGTTTGAGATGTTCTTGTGTATCTTTATTTCAGATGGTTTGTGATTTGGCGGTCTGCAAGTTATCTTTCCTCGTCACAGTTGTTGTTGTTTGAGTGTTCTTGAGTTTCAAATGTTGATCGATGAAGATTTGATAAGTGGTGTTGGTGCAGCTGTTACAAATGATTCTAATGTGCTTGTTGGTGTTTCCTAATTATGTACTATTTATTTTGATGATCTACATTGATCTTTGTGCACAGTTTTGGTGTTTTGTTTATCCGGTGTTGTTCATCCTATATGAGACCTATTTGGTGGTGTAGCGTGTTGTGATTGATCTTGGCATGATTTCCAGTGGTGTTGCGTGTTTGAGCATTTGGTTTAGGTCCATGTTATGTCATGTATATCATAATATTGTTCCGGTGGTCAATCTTTATATCGTGTGATGTAATTTTATAATTGAGAGTTGAGGGTTTGGCCGACCTTGTTGACAAGGTTGATGAGTGGTATATATAGGTGATAAAATCATGTAAATTTTGTATCGGTGTTGTGTCTGTATTATCAAAGAATGGTAAAGGTACAAACATTGTTGTCTGAATATTTTGTAACTTAGTGAGACTTCCTTGTAAGGTAGTGAACCTTCCCTGAGGGTTGTAGCTTTCCGGTTTATTGTATTTTGAGTAGTGAACCTAAATGCATGTGCATTCCCCATTGTAATTATTTTCACATACTATTGCAAAGTATCATATTATTGTGGGTAGATTCCCACCATAGTTTTCCCCTTAACCGAGTTTTCCACGTCAAAATCTTGGTATTGTGCTATCAATTTGTTTATCTTTGTTGTTGATGAAATTAATCAGATTTGTATTTGAGTGTAAGTTTGATGATTAAGTGAAAACTGATTCACCCCACCTCACAGTTTTCCTTCATTGGTTTTACCAAGAATTGGTATCAGAGCTAGATTCTCCAAAGGAAGATTGACCGCTTGAGGTGATTTGGAATGGAAACTGGAGGTGTTATTTTTAAGAAGGAAAGTCTGAGATTCGATGGAAGTAACTATGCTATATGGAAGAACCAGATGGAGGTGCACTTGAGATGTCTTGGAGAGGATTACTGGAAGATTACAAAGGATGCCTATTCTATTCCTCATAATGGACCGGTTACTGCTGCTGAGATCAAGGATGCTGAAAATAACATTAGAGATAAGGAAGAATTGTTGATTGCCTTGACTGATTTTGAGATGACTAATGAAATGGGACTTCATATTGCACATGAGATTTGGGAGAAGCTTTAGACCTTATATGAAGGAGATACACATGTTGAAGTTGCTAAATTGCAAAGTTTGAAAGGGAAGTATGAGATGCTAAAAATGGGGGAAGATGAGAACATAAACTCCTTCATGGCTAAGGTGAATGAACTTGTCCTAGGTATCAGATGTGCCAATGGAACCCTTGAAGAATGAAATTGTTGCTAAGGTGCTGAGATAATTACCTCCTACTTACAAACATAAGGTAGCTACTATTGATGAAATCCGAAGTGTGATTACTATGACAAGAGATATGTTGGTTGGAAAGATTGCTGCATTTGAACTGAGCGAATTTGGTGAATCACATGGAAAGTCTGAGACAATATTTAGAGCATCTGTATCTAGAAAGAAGAAGCATGATCTAGATGAATGTAGAATATCTGGATATGAAAGAAAGAGAACAATGATGGAAGAGCAAGAAAGAGAATTGGATGAGCTTGAAGCACTCATTGCTTGGAGATTGCCTAAATGAGCTGGTAAGTATGATGGAAAATTCCTCTGAAATGTTTCTCTTACAATAAGATAGGATATTTTCTTCTAGGTGCCCGTAGAGAATGTCTAAATATGATAGGCATGATAAATTTGATAAGCATGACAGGAATGATATATATGAGAAGCATGTGAAGTATGATAAGCCTTACAAGTCTAACTGGAGGTATAAACATTAGAAGAACTATTATTATGCTATTGATGAAGGTGTTATAGATGAAGAATGAGAAGGAGATGAAATTGTGTTTATTGCTATTAAAGGAGATGGACCGATACCTGTTGATTCTACAAGCTGTACTATTGAGGGAAAATCTTTAGCTACTAAAGTTGAAGAGAAAGATGAACAAGTGATTGACAATGGTTGTTCACATCATATGACTAGTGATAAAAGAAAATTTGTGAATATGGAGAGGTATTATGGTGGAATAGTAAGATTTGGAGATGACAAAGCCTATGTGATCCGTGGTAGAGGTTCTATTTCCTTTGATGGTAAGCATAACACTGATGATATCTTGTATGCTGAAGGTTTGAAGGATAATGTTTTAAGTGTTGGATAGATAGTTGACAAAGGTTATGATTTGCAATTCAATAATGGAAAATGCAAGATTCTAAATGCCTCCGATATAGAGATTGCATCAAGAACTAAGACTGAAGGTAATATCTTTCTTTGAATGCCAGTGAGAAAAGTTGCTTGATTGCTCAAATTGATGAAAGTTGGTTGTGGCATAGGAGAATGTGTCATGTTAATTTTGACTCAATGATTAAGATCTGTTCTACTCAAGATGTTAGAGATTTGCCTAAAATTGTTAAGCCTAGTCAAATGGGAAAGCAAACAAGAATTTATTTCAAAAGTAAGCAGTATACATCTAATGGATTGATAGATCTAGTGCATACTGACCTATGTGGACCTACAAGTATAAGAAGTGTGCAGGGTGACAAATATTTTATGTTACTGATTGATGATTATTCCAGGATGATGTGGGTTGCCTTTTTTAGGGAAAAATCAAAAGCATTGAACAAATTCAAGATATTCAAAGCAAAAGTTGAAATTGAGACAGGATTGAAGTTGAAATGTCTAAGATCTGACAAAGGAGGAGAATCTTGTTCCGGTGAGTTTGACTCATTCTATGAGAAGAATGGAATTAGAAGACAATTATCTGCTCCTAGAACCCCACAACATAATGGATTGTTGAAATGAACATAACTATCTTGGATGTTGCAAGGACTATTGAAAGGAATGTTCCAAATATCTATTGGAGAGAAGATGTTAGCACTATTGTTTACACATTAAACCGAGTGCATATAAAAGGTGATACCAGTAAGACTCCTTATGAGCTATGGTTTGGTCATGTTCCTACTATGAGATATTTCAGAATTTTTGAAAGAAAGTGTTATATCAAGAGAGATGAGGGTATAGGAAAGTTTGATGCGAGAAGTGATGAAGGGATTTTCTTGGGATATTCAACAAAGAGAAAAGCCTACCAGTGCTACAATAAGAGACTAAGAAAGATAGTGGAAAGTGAAAATGTGAAGGTTGATGAGAACTGTGGAAAAGAAATCAGAGCATGCGGATATGATGATAATCAGAATGATGTTTTAATGCAAATTCAGACTGAAGAATTGAAGCAGAATGATCTGGTAGAAGCAGTTAACTTGAATATTGCTGCTGCTAGTGAAGAGGTGCAGGAACTTGAAAAACAAAATAATCAGAAGACTCCAAGGTATGTAATATTGAATCACTTTGAAAATTAGGTCATTGGTGATAAGAACAAAGCCGTAATGACCAGAAGAAGGATAGTTGCTGAAGAGGTATGTTTGATTTCTAAAATTGAACCTAAAGATGTTGTTGAAGCTTGCAAAGATGAAAATTGGAAGAAGGCTATGGAAGAAGAATTGAATCAGATTGAAAAGAATAACACATGAGAACTTGTGCCTAAACCCAAAGACAAGAATGTGGTTAGTACTAAATGGATATTCAAGAACAAATTGAATGAAGCTGGTGAAGTTGTCATAAATAAAGCAAGATTGGCATGCAAAGGATATTCACAAAAGGAAGGAATTCATTACGAGGAGAATTTTGCTCGAGTAGATAGACGTGAAGCTATTAGACTATTGCTTTCATATGTTGCTTATAAGGATTTCAAGGTATATCAGATGGATGCCAAGCCATCCTTTTTGAATGGTGATCTTGAGGAATAAGTCTACATTGAGAAACCTGATGGATTTTTATTATCAGATGATGGAGACATGGTATGCAAACTGAAGAAAGCGCTTTATGGATTGAAACAAGCCCTAGAGACTAGTATGCTAGATTGGATAAGTATTTGCAGAAATTAGGATTTAATAAAGGTACTGCTGATAGTAATCTATATTTCAAGATTGAGAATGATAACATTTTGATTGTTGAATTTTTTATTGATGACATTATTTTTGGAGGAGATGATGACTTGAGTATGAAGTTTGTTGGTGATATGCAAAAGGAATTTGAGATGTCTATGATAGGAGAGATGAATTTTTTCTTAGGTTTGCAGTTTTCACAGACTAGAAAAAGTATTTTTATATCTCAAACTAAATATGTGAAAGAATTACTAAAGAAGTTTGGGATAGAATATTCTAAACCAGTTGGAACTCCTATGGTGACTGGCTGCAAATTATGTAAGAATGATGAATCTCTGAAAGCTAATCAGACCTTGTATAGATCTATGGTTGGTTGACTACTATACCCGACTTAGACTAGAATTGACATTATGTATGTTGTGTGCATGGCAGTTAGATATCAAGCTAATCTGAAAGAGAGTCATGTCACTACTGTAAAGAAGATATTCATATACTTGAAAGGAATTGTGGATTATGGTTTGTGGTATCCAAGGAATGATGATTTCATGTTATGTGCTTACACTGATGCTGATTGGGAGGGTGATGTTGATCACCGAAAGAGTACCTCCGATGGTGCATTCTTTTTGGGTAAGAAATTGGTTTTATGGGCAAGTAAGAAACAAGATTCAGTTTCCCTATCTACTGCTGAAGTTGAATACATTGTTGCCGCTAGTAACTACACTCAGGTAGTTTGGATGAAACAAATATTGAAGGATATCAGAGTTATCTATGATGAGCCTACTATCATATATTATGATAATTACAGTGCTATTAATATGTCAAAGAACCCAGTGCAACATTGAAAGACTAAACATATATCAATTAAGTATCATTTCTTGAGAGAAAAAGTCAGTGAAGAGGAAGTGAAGTTAGAGTATGTGTCTACAAAGGAAAAAAATGTTAATATTTTCACCAAGCCTTTGCCTGCAAATACATTTGTCTATTTGAGAGACAACTTAGAGGTATCCACCCCTCTTGATGGGAACTAAATGCATTGAGTTGCATCAATCTAGTGGACTTCATAGTCTTATCTTCTTGTCTGGATGATAATCCTATGCTGCTCCTCTATTGGAGTAGTGTGTTTGTGGTTCAATTAAGCTAGTTATAATAATGCTTTATTTATTCTAAGAGGGAGAGTAAGTTTGGTTTTCTGTTTTGAGAACCTTTGTCATTGATGTCAAAGGGGGAGAGAAGTATGTGAAAAATTATTTTATTTGCTTGATCTTAGGGGGAATTTGTTGGAGATGTTTTCTTTCTTTGCATTGATTATTTTTCACATCCATATGTTGCCATCAATGCCAAAGGGGGATATTGTTGGACACTATTGCTACTAGGTGTTAGATTATTGGGAGATTGTTGGATTTGGTTGTTGTCATTACTGCTGCTAGGATATGTTGTTGTTATTGATGTCGACAAATTCCTATGAGTTATTCCGGTGAGTTTGGGAAGAGTTTTTGATTTGGTTTTGTAGTTTGGTTTTACTGATCACTATTTTGTAGAATCTAGTATTTCCTCTGATATATTCTAGTGTGATTGTACTGAGACTTTGGATTATTAGTTGGAATGATCTTGTGTATCTTCATTTCAGATGGTTCATGATTTGGTTCTCCGCAAGTTATCTTTCCTCGTGGCAGTTACTGATTGGTTGTGTTCTTGAGCTTTGAGACGTTGACCAATGAAGATTTGAAAAGAGGTGTTGGTGCAATTGTTCTGGATGATTCTAATGTTCTTGCTAGTGTTTCCTAGTTCTGTCCTGTCTACTGCAACTATAATGACAATAATAATACCTCTAATTGAAATCTCAATCCGAAGTTTGGACATTCATATGGTAGAGTTTACTATTCTCATGGCTGGTGCTCATTTAGTTGTCAATCCAGGAATGTAAAACTTGAAATGGGTCTGCAATATATATGCACTAAGCTCCTTAAATGATTATTCTTAATTACTGTAGGAAAGGTAGGAATGGAAATCATAAAAGGCTAAATGAAAGCTTTACAAAACTTTGCTGAAAAGATCTAATAAAAATAACAGGAATCACACCGTTTTGCCTTGGCTGCAGGAACAGTCCAGTCATGAACTTCTATTGCAACTAAGTAAAAACTAACTTTAATAATCATAAACATAGGATCACTCACCAAGTGGGCCCTCTTGGATGAGTGATATCAAACTCTCAGCAAAGAACTATTAGTAGATCAGAATAACATATCTTTATTCATTTTTCTTGAAAGATGATTACATATTCTAAAAGATAAAAATTTAGAATGTGTGACAAAAAATCTGCTCAATCCCTTTCTATTCTATCTAACTCAGAAAAGAAGGAAGAGCTTATTATAAAGAAAAGACAAACTACAATGGACAACTCCAGTTACACCCAGAAGAAGAGGTGGATAGCTGTCAGATGAAGGGGATAATAGAGAGCTTGGCTGTAGGAACCGTGGATTTGAAACCGAACCATAGTCTTTGCACGCCAAAGAGATATTTTACAAATTAAACATGCAACGGAGTTAAACTCCCATGGTGAAGTACAACTGCTCCAATTATGCCATAGATTGCGTTCACTTGAATCTCCTTCAATTTGACCTCCAGCTATCTGAACGTGATTCTCCAGTCCTTAGGCGCGAAGGAAAATTCTCCATCGCGACATCAATTATTATCTGCACTAAAATAGAAACAATATACAAGGACATGTATATGCATCTTACTTAACTAATACATTGATTAACTCATATATGAAATCATCCTAAATAATCCACATATCACAGGGACAAACCATTTGGCTGCAGGAATTAACAGACAAGATTCAAACATGATTTCTTAAGTTTAGTTTTAAAACATGGATTACATATATTCAATTCACAATATTTTACTATCACAATGCAACCCAAAAGATACCAAAAACCTAAGAGTCCTGATAAAAAAATGTCAATACACCGACTTATCATGTCCTATTTGTTTTGGCGATCCACGTTGATCGTTGTGCGAGTTTTTGGTGATTTCTATGAATCGATGATGATTTGCGTGTTATGTGGTATATCTAGTGGTTGATCTTGGTGGGATTTTTGGTGGATGTAATCGTTTGGGAATTTGAATTAGGTCCACGTTATGTAATGTAAATAATAATATTGGCTTGGTGGTCGATCTTTGTATCATGCAATATAATTTTTATAATTGTGAGTTGAGGCTTGAGGGTTTAGCCGACCTTGTTATCAAGGTTGATGATTTGTGTATATATGTGAGATGTTTATGTAATATAGGTATTGGTATTGTGTCTACATTATCAGAGAGAGGTGAATGTGCGAACAAGGATATATCATTCAATGAAGTGTTGAGGTGTGTTTGGTGTTGCAGAGCAGACAATTATGCTTAACCAAAACTGTCATCAGGCATTTGTAGATGCTATCATTGCACTTCATTTCTTTTGTATTGTAGTCTGAAGCATATTGTAAGTCAGTGAGACATCCCTAAGGGTTGTAGCCTTTTGGGAAAATATATTTTGAGCAGTGAGCTCTAGACAGTGTGCCTGAATGCTTGTGCATTCCCCATTGTAATATTTTCACGTACTACTGCAGAGTATCATCTTACTGTGGGTAGGTTCCCACCATGTTTTTTTCCCTTAACTGGGTTTTCCACGTCAAAATCTTGGTGATATGTTGTGTTGTTAATTTTCTTATCTATATGTTGTTGTGGTTTATCAGTTTATGTTTTGTAGTTTAATTTGTTGAGATCTGGGGAAGATTGATTCAACCCCCCCTCTCTCAGTCTTCCTTCTTGATTGCTACTAACAATTGGTATCAAAGCTAGATCCTCCGGTAGAAGCCTAATCACTTGAGGAGATCTAGGATGACAACTTAAGGTATTCTTTTCAAGAAGGACAGTCTGAGGTTTGATGGAAGCAACTATACTGTATGGAAGAGATGAATGGAGGTGCATTTGAAATGTCTTGGAGAAGATTATTGGAAGATCACTAATAATGCCTATGTTGTTCCTCAAAATATACCATCTACTCTTGATGAGGTTAAGGAATTTGAATACAACATCAGAGTGAAGGAATCATTGCTTAGTGCTCTGACTGATTTTGAAATGACAAATATTATGGAACTTCAAACCGCACATGAGATATGGGAGAAGCTTGAAATCATGTATGAAGGTGATAGTCAAGTGAAATTTGCTAAGTTGTGGAGTCTAAAAGGAAAGTATGAGACATTGAAGATGGGAGACGATGAGAACATACATTCATACTTGGCTAAGGTGAATGAACTTGTCCTTGGTATCAGATGTATCGGTGGAAAGATTGAAGAAGATGAGATTGTTGCTAAGGTACTGAGATCTTTGCCTCCTCCTTATAAACATAAGGTTGCCGCTATTGATGAGATCTGAAGTGTAACTATAGTGACAAGAGATGTAGTGGTTGGAAAACTTGCTACATTTGAGCTAAGAGAATTTGGAGAATCACATGGTAAGTCTGAGACAACATTCAAATCATTAGCATCTATATCCGGTAAACAAAAATATGATCCTGATGAGCACATGATATCCAGGTATGAAAGTGAAAGAAGAGAGATAGCAGAGAAAGAAAGAGATCTTGATGATTTTGAAGCATTGATTTCCCGAAGATTGCCTAAAGGTTCTAGTAAGTATGATGGAAAGTTGCCCTTGAAATATTTTTCTTGTAATAAGATAGGACACTTTTCTTCTAGATGCCCAGAGAGAATGGCTAAGTATGACATACACGATAATTTTGATAAGTTTGATAGGAATGATAGATATGAGAAGCATGAGAAGTATGATAAGCCTTATAAGTCTAACCGGGAGTTTAGGAACTAGAAGAACTATTATTATGTTGCAGATGAAGGTGTTACAAATGATGAATCAAAAGGAGATGAAGTTGTGTTTATTGCCATTAAAGAAGATGGACATGTGCCTATTGATTCCACTAGATGTTATGTTGAGGAGAAATCTTTGGCTGCTAAGGTAGAAGAAAAGGGTGAATGGGTGATTGAAAATGGTTGTTCATATCATATGACTGGTGATAAAAGCAAATTTGTGACATGGAAAGGTATGATGGTGGAATAGTTAGATTTGGTGATGATGAAGCCTGTGTAATATGTGGGAGAGGTTCTATTTATTTTGATGGTAAGCATAACATTGATGATGTCTTGTATGTTGAAGGTTTGAAGCATAATATTTTGAGTGTTGGACAGATGGTTGATAAGGGTTATGATCTATAATTCAAAGATGGTAAATGCAAGATCTTGAATGCCTCCGGTATAGAGTTGCATCTAGGACTAAGACTGAAGGTAACATTTTTCATTTGAATAGTGAGAAAAGTTGTTTGATTGCTAAGTTAGATGAGAGTTGGTTGTGGCATAGAAGAATGTGTCATGTAAAATTTTATTCATTGATCAAGATCAATTCTACACAAGCTGTTAGAGATCTACCTAAGATTGTTAAACATGTTAATCAGGTATGTAAGGAATGCCAATTGGGTAATAAAACAAGGATTTCTTTCAATAATAAACAATATACATATGATGGATTGTTAGATATTGTGCATACTGACCTGTGTGGACATACAAATGTTAGAAGTGTGCAGGGTGATAGATACTTTATGCTGCTAATTGATGATTATTCCAAAATGATGTGGGTTGTCTTTTTGTAGGAGAAATTAGAAGCATTTGAGAAATTCAAGATATTCAAAGCTAAAGTTGAAACTGAGTTCGGATTGAAACTGAGGTGTTTGAGATCTGATAGAGGTTGATAATTCTATTCCAGTGAGTTTAATTATTTCTGTGAGATGCATGGAATTAGAAGATAACTATCTACTCCTAGGACCCCATAGCAGAATGGGATTGTTGAAAGGAAGAGCCGTATTGTTTTAGATGTTGCAAGAACTATGTTAATTGAAGGAAATATTTTGAAGGTCTACTGGAGAGAAGCTATTAGCACTGCAATCTACACATTCAATAGAGTTCATGTCAAAGGTGATACTGGTAAGACCCCTTATGAGCTTTGGTTTGTTCATGTTCCCACTATGAAATATTTCAAAGTTTTTGGTAGCAAATTCTATATCAAGAGAGATGAGGATATTGGAAAGTTTGATGCTAGAAGTGATGAAGGTATCTTTTTTAGGATATTCTACAAATAGAAAAGCCTACTGATGCTATAACAAGAGATTGAGAAAGATAGTTGAGAGTGCAAGTATGAAGGTGGATGAAAACCTTGGGAAGGAGATCAAAGCTTATGATGAAGGTCAACATATTGTTTTAGCTCCTATTTAGCCTAAAGAACCTAAGAAGAATGATCTAGGAGAGACTGTAAATCTGGATGTTGCTGCTACTGGTGATGATGTGCAGGAACTTGAAGATCAGAAGACTCCAAGGTATGTAAGACTAAATCATTCTGAGAATCAGATTATTGGTGATAAGAATAAAGGTGTGATGACTAGAGGAAGGTTAGCTGCAAAAGAAATAAGTTTGATTTCTAAAGTTGAACCTAAAGATGTATTTGAAGCCTGTAAAGATGATAACTGGATTAGAGCCATGGAAGAAGAGTTAGATCAGATTGAAAAGAACAACACTTGGGAACTTTTGCCTAGACCGAAGGATAAAAATGTTATTGGTACTGAATGGGTTTTTAGGAATAAATTGAATGAAGCCAGTGAAGAAGTCGAAAATAAAGTGAGACTGGTCTGCAAAGGATATTCATAGCAAGAAGGGATTGATTATTAAGAAACTTTTTCTCTGGTTGCCAGAATTGAAGTTGTTAGATTGTTTCATGCTTATGCTACTTATAAAGATTTGAAGGTATATCAAATGGATGTCAGATTTGTATTTTTGAATGGTGATCTAGAAGAAGAAATTTACATTGAACAACCTGATGTTTTTTCACTATCAGATGATGGAGACATGGTATGTAAGTTTAAGAAAGCACTTTATGGATTGAAACAAGCCCCTAGAACCTGATATGCTAAATTAGACCAATACTTGCTAAAATTGGGATTTATCAAAGGTGTTGTTGATAGTAATCTGTACTTTAAGATTGAAAATGATAACATCTTGATTGTTAAAGTCTTTGTTGATGATATTATCTTTGTTGGTGATGATGATATGAGTATGAAGTTTTCCAGTGATATGCAAAAAGAATTTGAGATGTCTATGATTGGTGAGATAAAAAATTTATTAGGTTTGTAGATTGCACAGATAGGAAAATATAGCTTCATATCTCAAACTAAGTATGTGAAGGAGTTACTAAAGAAGTTTGGATTAGATGATTCCAAACCAGTTGGAACTCCTATGGTGACTAGTTGTAAACTGTCTAAAAATGATGAATCTCCTAAAGCTAATAAGAGTTTGTACAGATCTATGGTTGGTGGACTGCTATATCTTACTCAAACTAGGCCTGACATTATGCATGTTGTTTGTATGGTTATTAGATATCTAGCTGATCCGAAGGAGAGTCATGTCACTATTGGTGGAGAATTCTTTTTAGGTAAGAAGTTGGTTTCATGGGCTAGCAAGAAACACGATTCAATATCTTTATCTACTACTGAAGCTGAGTACATTTCTGCTGCTAGTAATTGCACTTAGATAGTTTGAATGAAGCAAATGTTGAAAGATATTAAAGTTATTTATGATAAGCCTACTATTATATAATATGATAATTCCAGTGCTATAAACATGTCTAAGAATCTGATGCAACATTCAAAGACTAAACATATATCAATTAAATATGATTACTTGAGAGAGCAAGTCAGTGAACAAAATGTGAAGCTGGAATATGTATCTACAAAGGAACAAATTGCTGATATTTAACCTAAGACTTTGCCTAAAGATACATTTGTCTATTTGAGAGACAAGTTAGGGGTATCCAATCCTCCTAATGAGAAATAGATGCATTGATTTGCATCGATTTGGTGGAATTCAGAGCCTTATTCTTTTATCCAGATTGATGAGTTGGTGTTGCTCCTCTACTGGAGTAGTCTGTTGATTTGGTTGTGTGTCCCAGGGGAAGAGAGATTCATGATTATATTTTTGGGAGAGTTTGGTTTTCTATTTTGGAGATCTTTGACATTGCTATCAAAGGGGGAGAGAGATCATGTGAAAAACTACTTTATCTATCTTGATCTTAGGGGGAGTTTGCTGGTGATATCTTCTTTCTTTGCATATACTGTTTTTCACATTCATTTATTGCCATCAATGCCAAAGGGGGAGATTGTTAGATTTGGTTGTTGTCATTGCTATTGCTAGGATATTTTGTTGTCATTGATGTTAACATATTCTTGTGAGTTATTTTGGTGTGTTTGGGAAGAGTTTTTGATCCGGTTTTGTAGGTTGGTTTTGCTGATCACTATTTTGCAGAATCAGGTATTTCCTCCGGTATATTTCGATGTGATTAGATCTAGTGCCGAGACTTTGGATTATTGTTTGGGATGATCTTGTGTATTTTCATTTTAGATGGTTCATTATTTGGTGCTCCACAAGTTATCTTTCCTCATGATACTTGCTGATTGGTTGTGTTCTTGAGCTTTGAGATGTTGACCGATGAAGATTTGAAAAGAGGTGTTGGTGCAACTATTCCAGATGATTCTAACATGCTCACTGGTGTTTCCTAGTTGTGTCCTATTTTTTTTGGTGATCCAAATTGATTGTTGTGCAAGTTTTTGGTGATTTCTATGAACCGATGATGATTTGCACGTTTTGTGGTATTTCTGGTGGTTGATCTTGGTGGGATTTTTGGTGGATGTAATTGTTTGAGAATTTGAATTAGTTCCATGCTATGTAATATAAAACATAATATTAGTCCGGTGGTCGATCTTTGTATTGTGGAATGTAATTTTTGTAATTGTGAGTTGAGGGTTTAGCCGACCTTGTTATCAAGGTTGATGATTTGTATATAGGTGAGATGTTTATGTAATTTAGGTGTCAGTATTGTGTCTACATTATTAGAGAGAGGTAAATGCATGAACAAGGATATATTATTCAGCGAAGTGTTGAGGTGTGTTTGGTGTTGCAGAGCAGACAACTGTGCTTAACCAGAACTATCATCAAGCATTTGTAGATTGTATCATTGTAATTCATTTCTTCCGAATTGTAGTCTGAATCATATTGTAAGTTAGTGAGACTTTCTTGAAGGTTGTATCCTTCCAGGAAAATATCTTTTGAGAAGTGAGCTCTAGGTAGTGTGCCTGAATGCATGTGTATTCCCCATTGTAATATTTTCACATACTACTGTAGAGTATCATCTTATTGTGGGTAGGTTCCCATCGTGGTTTTTCCCTTAACCGAGTTCTCCACATAAAATTCTTGGTGTTATGTGTTGTGATGTTAATTTTATAATCTATATGTTGTTGTGGTTTATCAGTTTATGTTTTGAAGTTTAATTTGCTGAGATGCGGGGAAGACTGATTCACCCCCCCTCTCAGTCTTCCTTTTTGATTGCTGCTAACACTAGGATATGTTGTTGTTATTGATATCAATATATTCCAATGATTTATTGCTCCAGTGGTTGCAAATTGATTTATTGGGATCATGATTTGGTATATGAAATATTTCTTGTATCATTAATTATATCTTTTTGTATTTGTTTCAGTGATCTGGGAGCTTAATTGATCATATCATATGATCTGGTTTACAGTTTGGTTCTTCTGATCAATGCTTTGCTGAGTTCGATATTTTCTTTGGTATATTCTAGTGTGATCAGATCTTGAGTTGAGATTTTGGGAGATAGTTAGGGATGTTCTTGTGTATCTTTATTTTAGATGGTTCATGATTCAGTGCTCTGCAAGTTATCTTTCCTTGTAGTAGTTTCTGTTGTTTGAGTGTTCTTGAGTTTCAAATGTTGATCGATGAAGATTTGATAAGTGGTGTTGGTGCAACTATTACAGATGAGTCTAACGTGCTTGCTGGTGTTTCTAATTACGTCCTATTTGTTTTGATGATCTACATTGATCGTTGTGCATGGTTTTGGTGTTTTGTTTATCCAGTGGTGTTGTTCATGCTATATGAGACCTATTTGGTGGTGTAGTGTGTTGCGGTTGATCTTGGCATGATTTCTAGTGGTGTTGTGTATTTGAACAATTGGTTTAGGTCCATATTATGCCGTGCATATCATAATATTGGTCTAGTGGTTGATATATGTATCGTGTGATGTAATTTTGTGATGCAGGAGCATCCCTAGTCAATGAGAAATCTTGCATCAACCAAAAATATTTCCTTTCAGTTTTGTTCTGTTCAAGTTCAGTGTTTTAGTTTATGTGTTCTTCCGGTAGCTGATTGCTTTTCGTTGTGGATTAGATTTTTGGTCTCCAAGCATGTTCTTATGCTTAATTCTTGATTCTCAGTCCATTTAGATTCTCTTCCGGTGAAACGTTGCTTCCGGTTTGACTGTTCTGGTTCCCAGAGTAGTTTTTGAGCTTAAAAGCTAATTTGTTGATTTCTTCTCATGTAGAGCGATCTCTTTGTGTGTGGATCTATTTGGGGTCTTGCTCGATGATCCTGAGTCCTTGGTCGCCCTTCGTGTTGATCCACGCTCCTTAGTTGTTCGTTTCTGAAAGAATTTCCTTTCATTCTTGCTGCTGACCTATTTACACGTTTCATTTTCCTATCTTGGTGAATATAATATTTTGTGGCTGACCCGGATATGTTTCAGAGGGTATAATATTATTATATGATATCCTTAGTAGGTAGTTAGAGGTTTATGAGTTTCTAGTTACGGGATTGATAATTCAGAGGTCTCTCAGAGATCTGGATAGATTGTATTCTAGCTTGTTAGCCTACATGTAACTGGTTGATTATCAGTTGTATTCTAGCTTGTTAGCCCGCATGTAATCGGTTGATTACCAAATGATCTATGATAAATATATGATGGTGCGAAAATCTGATTCTGTTATTTTTCAATGTGTTGTTGTTGCTTCTGTTGTGTTACTCTTGCTACATGATCTGGTTTGTTCTCTTTGAGGACCCAACGGATTATGGCTACACCATTTTGTAATTGAGAGTTGAGGGTTTGGTCAACCTTGTTGTCAAGGTTGATGATCGATATATATAGGTGATAAAGTCATGTAAATTTTGTATCGATGTTGTGTCTGCATTGTCATGCCCAAACTTTGGGCCAGACACAAACAACAAATTTTTATTTTTATTTATTTTTAAAAAAACACTTAATTACATGCAACCATTGCTTAAATAGTTGTGACAACTTAACAAGTTGTCCCAAACAAATTCTTAAATGATATTAAATACTTACATAACTAAATACGATAACTCCTATTATCAAGCGGAGCAAATAAATTTTACAAGGGTAATATTAAATTCTCTCAAAAGTCCCTTCCATCTCAGTTGCACTTATTAGCACTTAATTTGATCCATTACTACTAAATAGACATTAATATAATTACTTGGTTCGATATCAATTATTTACTAAATATCAACACTATTACTATTTCATTTGCATTAATATTACCTAATTGAGCGGATACAATTAAGGTGCCAAACATCATTAAGTTAATTAAATTATCTGATGAAAGACTCGACTTGGGATAATAAGGTTCGCAAGACTTAGTCCATTAATCTTATTTTAGAGAAAATATTTTACGCCCCTACAGTATCCTCTTAAATTAATTATTTAATTAACTATATTCAATTACTCCATTTATTTATAAGAACCATTTAGATCTCTAAAATGTAATTATATAATTTGAATCAAGTGTGGAACACTAAAAGAATTATTTATCATCTCATCGATCTTAATCAATGAATTAATTTAATCAATTTAATTGACGTAGATAAAATTAATCTCCAGTAGCCATTAATTATTTTTAGGATCTAATTAAATTATTCCTAACCCTTAGTTTATAATTTCTAAAATTCATTTTAATCAATAATTAAAATATGCTTAAATTAAATTGACTAAGGATCAATTAAATTCATAGTGACATGTGTCCTACAAGGTTTAATCCCATAAACCTATATCTAGATGGGCTAAAATTATTCCCCATAGCCAAAATCCCTTACCCAATTTAAAACATCCTTTAAATTTAAAACATCTTTTAAATTATACCCATATGTTTAACAAATAAACACCTAATAAAATATTAGATCTACCATCTGCCCTTAAACAACATTTTTATCAAATGTCTAAATTAAAATAAACATTAACATATATATTATAAACAAAAATTCTTTAATATATATATATAATCAAATTATATATATTTCTCCTTAACCAATATTATTTCCATTTACCCAATTCGCTCTATATGTTTTAACTCTCCATATATATAAAAAAAATTCTATTATCGAAATATCCATGGAAACCCTAATTTTATTTATATAATAATGCCTTTCTTTTATTTGTTTAACACTTCTTTTTTTTTCTTCTTTTTCTTCCCTAGCCCTACCCCCGGACTAGGGTTTTATCCTTAACTCTTGGCAGGGCGGAGGTTCATACAGGGGCCGAGCATATGAAGACGGCGGAGGTTGTTGGGAGAGATGGCGGTTTCTCCCCGACCGCCACTGTGTGAACACACAGTGGCAGAGCGCCGCCCACTGTGTGCCCACACAGTGGCGGTGCCCTTGGCACTGCCCACTGTGTGTGTGCACAGTGGGGGTTCGGCCCTTCCGCCCGAAGCCCCCTTTTTTTATATTTATTTATTTATTTTTTAAATTTTGTTTAGTTATTTTTTTTTGTTTATTTATTATGTATATATATATATAATTGTATAATACATATATATATATATATATATATATATATATATATATATATATATATATATATATATATATATATATATATATATATATATATATATAATACACACACACACACACACACACACACACACACACACACACATATACATCAAGGCAAATTCCGTAAACATATGTTGATGTTAATATTTTGAAACATTTTCAGCAGAATAGTTAAATTCATCAGATTAAAATCATTGTATTTATTTCCTTGATTAAAATCCTAATTGCTAAAAAAAAATAGATAGATTATTTAACTATAGATTTACTTACTGTAAAAATAAAGTAAATAACAGAATTTAATATACTTAAAACAACAACTCTAGAAATTATCTATTTCGATAAATCTGATTAGCTATAGATTTTATATTCTGCAATAAGTAAATAACAGAGTTTAATAATTTTAACAACAACTATATAAATATGTGATTATTTAAATTAGATAGACCATCTAGTTTCTAAATTTAAATTTCTGCAATTAAATATGTGATTTTAATTTCTGCAACTTTATTTATCTAGAATCATTTAAATCTATCCTTAGAGATATACAAATAGGAAATAAATTGAATATTTATTTTCAAGGTAACATGTATGCTAAACTATTTCTTTATTTTTCCTATTTTATTTCATAAGCATAAAGGGATAAAATAAATGTCTTACTTTTCAAACTACTATATATTCAACAAATATTAATTTCAAAACTTTAGGAACTAATTCCAGAAATATTCATTTCGTTTTTTTTTTTGCAGTATAGAAAATAAAATATTACATTTCTTTAAAGTACATTTAAAAGACCCTATCGTCACTTTACAAATAGGTCTCTCCTTTCAAATAAATGAGGACTTTCAAAGAATAATAATTATATTTACAAATAATTTTCTGCAACAAATAACTCCAGCAAACTTCCACTTGTCCTATTCTTTTCTTCCAACATCCTGCAATAAATCAAAAGCTATGACCATGGAGTGCTCACCTCCTAGCCTAGGTTAACTAGTAGCCACCCCCAAGCTTGGAGAACCAAGCCCTAGATAGGTTACACACATGCAAACACAATAACCAAGGGAGAAACAATCACAAACATATTCCCATCCCAGGGCTACACTGCACCACACGATGTGATTTCTTTTCAAGAGTGGTAGTGGACCAAGTACCCCGAGGAGACTAAAAGCATGGTAAAACACAAAGCCACCTCATGGAAACCAAAATATATCATAATTATAATAACCCCACATCCTTATGCCCCCCAAGGCATTCAAGCCTTATTTCCCTCCTTATGACCCCCAAATGCATAAACATGCCATGCAACAAGGGTCACATAAATATCCCTTGAGAACACTCTCACAACAAGAACCTCTCACTTGAGGGTTGTCAAACTGCTACCACCCACAAGACCATCCTCTCTCCCAAGACTAGGAGGCCTTGGTTACTCCCAAAACACAGTTTTCATACAAGAGATAAAAATACAAAACACATAATAATTTTCCTAAAGAAAAATACAAGAGAACAACTTTTTTCCACACAAACGATCTTTCAACATAATCATGCAACATGAAATAATATAGGGAGAAGATAAACCAACCTTCAAACTACCCAAAGGTATGCTAGTCTAGTTGAGGATGAGTAGCCCAAATACACAAAACTTGTTTCTCTACACTTGGCCATTTTTCCTACACCAAATCTTTTCTTTCTTCCTTTTTTTTTTTCAAAACTGCCTTGTCTCCAAAAATGGAGAGTGGGTGATTCCCCGCAAAATCTCTCATTCTTTCCTAAGAAGACCTCAGTGAGAGTTCTCACAGCTTTCTAAAATTGAAAAAGGAAAAGTCAGAAAAAGATCCAAAGGGATCTCTCATCAAAAGGGAAAGTTAACAACTTAGGTGATGCCTTCTAATTTTCCATTTTTGCTCAACTTAGGAAACCCACTTTTTAAGGTGTCTAAATGGTCACATGCACATGCCTAAAATTACTCCTAACCCTTAGGTATACCTTATGGGCTTTAGGAAACACTTTTAAACTACCCCTAGGTGTCCATTTAACCCCTTTTAAACCCCTCTGAAGTTAACTTTCGGGTCAAACCTAGGTTGACCACCCCAAAGATTCTCTACCCATGGCAATTATAGAACCACATTAAATTATTTAAAAAAGCTATGGTTAAACAACTCCCTCCAAGAGACAATTCAAAAATCAAGACATAAATCAACACATGTGTCAAGTGACACAATAAAAATACTTATACAAAATTACACAAGAGATTTTATCTCTTGTCGGATTTACACAAATAAATAAATTCAATCTAACACACATGCACATTTACTTTCACAAAATAAAATACGATACAAACGGGGTGTTATCTCTCCAAATAGACAAACCTTGGTTTTACGAATGTACATAGGTCTAGGTTTGGTTCTCCATAATGTTTCCATGGTCACATGGATAATTTTCCTACGAATCTCAATTACACATTAGTATTTCCAAATATCCTCATAAAATATTAAACACATGAATAAGAATACACGTCAAACACTCTACATACAATTGACATTAACAAATCAATATCTCATATATCCCAATTAATCCACATACGCCATTATCATAATTCTTATAATTTCATTCACTTATTAGATACGCATCATATTTCCAACATCATAATAAAGTTATGCAAATCCAGATACAACTGACATACGCTAGTTCAAGATTATCCAATCAGTGGATCTTTTAGGATTTCAAATTCATAACACATCAAAATGTACACCACAAGGTGAAATAATTCTATAACTTGGTTCAATTACTTTTGTCACCAATCTATCTGTCTAACATAGCCCATTCTATTGAATTATATAGCATTTATTAATAGGGTCAAACATGGTCAACTAAGTTAATCAAAGCTTGGTTTGGGGAAGGCCTTACATGCATTATCAAAGAATGGTAAAGGTTCAAACAAGTGAATACATCCTTTGACATTGTGATTGAGTAGAGATGGGAGTGATACAGAGCAGACAAATGTGCTTAACTAGAACTGTCATAAGGCATTTGCAGATGCTATTCTTTCAGTTCATTTGATTGCAGATTGTTGTCTGAATATTTTGTCAATCAATGAGACTTCCTTGTAAGGTAGTGAACCTTCCCTAAGGGTTGTAGCCTTCTGGGTTATTGTATTTGTTAGGTCCCAGAGACAACTGAGAGGGGGGGGGGGGAGTGAATCAGTTGTCTAATAAATTCAAACCAAAAACTAATTAACCAACTTAATGCTTAATACCGGTAAATCTATTAAGTATGCTGGTAGACAGTGTTAACAGTAAATTGCTATACCGGTAAGGATTAATTCATGAAATATAAACATAAAGTCATCCACAACGCATAACACCAATATTTGTACGTGGAAACCCTGTAAGGGGAAAAACCACGGTGGGAAACCTTACCCACAATCAGATGATACTAATGCAGATAGTAAGTGTACATAATGGGGTCTGCACATGCAAAAAGGCCAACAGCCTAGAGCTCACTGCTCAATCACAAAATGGGAGTCACACTGACTATAGTTGGATGGTTAAATCCAATAAGAATGTACTGTACAAAATATCATCTTCATATGCTGGATTCAGTACTGGTGTAATGCTGATATGCTTCTACAAAAACCTAACTTCACCTTCAAATGATGTCTTCATGTATACCTTTGCTTGATCTCACATATACCTTCACTCAATTCTTTTTCGCATTCCACACTTGATCTTACAAATAAGATCTTACATATATACCATACCCTAAGACCAATTTTAGTAGGTTGACTCTACAAGATATTACAATAAAATCATTTTATATACAATATCATATCCAATGCAATAACCGATTGAACATGTCGGCTTAATGCATTTACAACAATAATAAATCATCTCCATAACATGCCATTCTGATCTAGAAAAAATAAACATGCCGGTGTAACCCTAGATAACCTGGACCTATTTGCCGGTAAAAGCAAATATGCAAATATGAATATACCAATGATTAATTCTTCAAAACAAAGTGTCCACACGATGTCTTTGACATTACCAAGTGTCTTCCATATCATTCCAGGTGCCGGTGAACATTATATCCTGCCGGTGAACCATATACCAGTAACTGTTGCAATAGTTACTTGCTTGCCCGTGAATGTTGCTGGATCTCCAAAGTACTAGTTTTCAGTAGGTGTTGACATCAATGACAAAACCATACCAAAATACCAACAATCTCCCCCTTTGGCATTGATGGCAACACAAGATGGAAAAACTATCAAAGTGCCAAAACAGAAATGCCAAATATCAAAAACCAATCAATCTCCCTTAAACAACAATTTCTCCCCCTGGGAGCAATATGTGTTTATCCAAAGATTAATACCAATCATTCTTCAAAAGATAATGTGTTTTTCCATAGATATCTCTCCCCCTTTGACATCAAATGCCAAAGCTACAAAATTCAAGTTCATACAAAATACCAACTGTATTTTGAGCAGTGAGCCTGAATGCATGTGTATTCCCCATTGTAATTATTTTCACATACTAATGCAGAGTATCATCTTATGATATGTAGATTCACACCATGGTTTTTCCATTAACTGGGGTTTCCACATAAAAATATTGGTGTTGTGTGTTGTGCTATCAATTTTCTTATCTTTGTTGTTGTTGCAATTAATCATATTTGTATTTGAGGTTAATTTTGATGATCCGGTGAAAACTGATTCACCGCCCCTCTCAGTTTTCCTTCATTGTTGTTGCCAACAACCCCTTTAGCAATCTAATGATGTTTGGATAGATGATCAACTTCCCCAGCAAGTAAAGTCTTTTTGGCAGAAAGTTTTAGGGGTTTTGATTGAGTTTCTCACGGTTGATGGTCGATTTACTAAAATCTATAACTATCATTTTGCAATTCTTAATCACTTCCGCCATGGGGTTAAATCTCCCTACCCTTTTACTTAGCATCTTCTTTGAATGAGAGATTCGCTGATCATGCTAAAAAGCCTAATTCTTACCCCATAGTCCATTAGGCACTTATCTTTCTCATTTATGAATACCTGAAGGGAAAAGCTAGGGCTAGCAAGGATGATCACCTGGTTACTAATGCACATGTTTTTGAGAGCTGTAAAGATTATGAGTCAGATGAGGATTAGTCTAATGCCCCTACCCATAAAAAACGGAGAGTTGATATAGATAATGTTGAAATGGAGGTGCTTTGTGATTTGAAGGAGGATATTGAGACAAAAATGGAGAGTGAGAAGGATGAGAACGTTGGAGAAGAGGAAGAAGGGAAAAAATATGTTAATTCTGAAAACCCTTATTCTAACCCTATGGGTTCGGATAGCAGGAATGTCGCCCTGAACTCTATGGAGGAAGACAACCCTAATTTTGTGGGCACTGAGCAAGGTAGGGATTCAATGAATACTATTTTGAATACTACCCATAATTGCACTCTAGAATCCTTCAACTTTCAGAAATGGGTTATTGACAACATTACTAGCATTCAAAGAAAACAAAGGGAACTGGAAAATAAGATACACAATTTGATTAAGGAAACAAATTTGGGGAAAAAGAATGAGGAGATGGAAACCAGTGAAGCTGAGGAGGAAATTGAAATGGAGGACTGGTTGGAAAAAGACCTGATAAAACAAGATTTGAAACATCTGGAGGATGTTATTAGAATTGTAAAAGAACAAGCTGAGGAGGATAAAGGTAGCATCATCACTCGGGTTGCTCGAACTGAGAAGGCTTTGAAAAGCTTCATGAACCACAGTCTTGAGGTATTAAGAGTTTTGTCACATAATATGAATGCCTTGGTGGATCACTTAGAGAGGAAAAATCAGGATAAGAACTTGGTAATCATTGAAGATCACAGACCTCCAGCTCCACTCATCAAATCTCCAAGCGAAGGACTAGGCATAACACCACTGAGATGGAGACCAAAATGAAAGACATCCAGTTGAAACAAGAGAGCAATGATCTGAGAGAAGCTGCTAAGGCTATGATGCTTTTGGTTCAGAAAACTAAGGAGTCTATAAAAATTTTCATTTGATATGTAATGCTAGGTTTTGGATACCAATTTCTTGTTGGCTCCTTGCTGTCTTCTAGTCCTAGTTGCTGGTTTTTTGTAGCTGTTTTGTCTTGTTTCTTTCTTGCTCATCTTTCATATTGTAAGTGGGTTTCGGGTTCCTTAAAACCTATTTTTTTCTTAATAAAAAACACACATTAGCAATAAATTTTTAAATATCACCATTGATGCATACCAATGAAAGAGGTTTTTTATTATCCTTGATGCTAGCTGTGTATGCTTAAAATCATTGTTGCTAAATAGGAAATAAGGAAAATTGTGAATTCCTTAAATATTCAAGCAATTTCAAACATAAATAAATGAAATAATACAAACAAAACAATAAGGATGTAAAATGTTAATCAAAACTCCATATTCCATGATTGCATAAAGCTTCCATTGTTCTTCTCTTCTTTGTGGTGTGATGGCGCTCAGATATTGCGCTGGTAACCATAATGATTCAAAGTTAGTGATTGTTAAAAATGGAGAGTTGATCCCAAATTTATAGATTTTTGGGTGAGATTGAATATGAGGTGGAACATAATGATTAAGAGGTGGAACTTAGGTTAGCTCACATGTTGATTGATAGTTGAACTACTGATTTGGAGGTGGAACAAAATAAATTGAATAGTTAATTGAGATAGTTGATTGAGAAAAAAGTTGATTGAAAGATGAAAAAGAATGATTGGAGGAGAATTAAAGAATGATGCAATTAATCAATTAATTGAATTAAGCAATTAAAATAGATTGAATTGTTAACTAGAGATGACTGATTGAATGCTTTTTGGAAAAAAATCAAAGTGGAAGATAGAAATAGAGATTGAAAAAATGATTTAATTAATTAATTTAGCATGTGCTTGAACTTTGATTTTGATTTTCAATTTGATCTTTGCATGAGAATTGATTCAAATATTGAATTTATTTTAAATTCAGTTTGTTATTTGAATATATTTAGAACTTGATTTTTATTTTTAATTTGATTTTTGAAATCATGCACATGTATTTGAATTTAGAAGAAATTAGAACAATATGAATTTGAATTTGAGTTAGAAGAATTAATGAAATTAGATGAAATTAAAAGAAATATGAAATTAAATGAAATTAGAAGAAATATGAATTAGAATTAGAATTTGGAGAATTAATGAAATCAGAAGAATTAATTAAATTAGATGAAATTAGAAGAATTAATTAGCTAATTAAATAATTAGAGGAGATGGAAACCTCTGGCCGTCACAATTCTAAGGGAATTAAGCACCCTATGTCGGATCTACCTTCAAATTCCCCAGCTTTTCCTAATAGGTTGGTCATTGAAATTGATAATTATACTCAGGCTAGCTATCAAATGCACTATAGTGATAGAATGATCTTTGCTCGGTGGAAAGGCTGGGGGATCCCGTCGGAACAAATTGCTAACCGGGTGTCATCCTCCTTTAATAACCAGGTAAGAATTGACATCCTTCCTGATAATTTCTTAGCTATTGAATGTGGTAATCAGAATCTTAGAAATTCATTTCTTAATGAGGATATATTAAAATTTAAAGGTCTATGGTTTGATTGTTGGGAATGACAACTTCTCTTTCTCCCATCTGAATTCGAATCCTGCATGGTTAATAGAGCAATTTCACTTGATAAATTTCTTGTAGAATTGCGCAATAATGACTTTTTAAGAATAATAGGCAACAAAATAGGTAAATTTGTAGAAGTAAAAAAATAGCCCTAAGCTTCTTTAACGAGCTCTTAATCATTAAAATGAATATTAACATTAAATGTTTGGAGCCTATATCTCTGAAATGTGATAAATCTTATTTAGCCCTAGAATTACCCTTTTATAATGGTCCCTTTGAAGTTTTTATGCCAAGGAAGATCCCCTCCGAAAAACCTTTCCCTATATCGTTGCTCAAGTCTAATGGTGCCCCATTCAGATTCGTGGAAGGAGGGGATTTTACCCTTGAGGGCTATAAGACTGATATTAACCCTAATCGTCTTACCTCTAACCTATATCCTCATAGCTCCCCTGTTAAGCCCTCTCATCCCCCTCTTCCTTCACTATTAACTATAAATTCACCTATAGCTGACTCTCTTCTGGGGGATCGAGATCTGGAAGATGGTGAAATCAATGAGGTTATCCCCCAGAAAGAGCAGCTTGACCTGTCAAATTTGTCATCATCTAGCTCTCTCATTCCACTAGAGAGGCTGAGTCCCTTGGGGTCTCGCCCTTTAATGGAACAAATTGCCTCTGAGCAATCAGCAGAGCTGGATAGGTTTTCCCCAGATCCAGGATTTGCATCCTTGTAGGGTCAACCAATCTCTCTAGTCTCAAGTATGGAGAGCTTTGAGGAGGCAGGGGTTTGCCCTCCATCTTTGAAGGTTGTTTTTGATCCAATTTTAGAATCTGAGAATGATCGAGTGGCTAGGGAAGTTAAAATCATTGCCAATTTTGTAGGGGAAGAAGTAGTAAATGACTTCATGGACCTATTGATTGATGAAATTTGTGATGATGAGGAGTTGGAAAGACAAAGGGATTTCTTGGTCAAAAATCTTGTGGATGTTACTAGAGTCAATTTAGAAATAGATGAACTCTTTGTAGCATTAGATAACTTAGAAAATGATAACCCAAATATTCTAGGCATTCTCAGCTCTGATAAAAGCAAAAACTCTCCTGACTGTGCTAAACATAGTAAGAGAAGAGGTAGGAGATCCCTTGCTAAACTAAGATCAAAGGATGGAGAATCCAAGGGTCAGTCTAAAATATCTACTCTTTTTAATGCAGGGGAGGGGAAGTTCCTCCCCATAGTGCCATGAAAATCATTACTTGGAATGTTAGGGGTGTGAATGCCCCTAACAAATAGTGCATCTTAAAGTGTTGCATCTCTGATTCTAAACCAGATATAATGTTAATCCAAGAAACCAAAATGAACTCCTCTGATATACCCCTTTTTGAGAAAAAACTAGGCATTAGACAGCTAAAGCACTCCCTTGCTACAGGGGCTTCAGCGGGCTTAGCCATCATCTGGGACTCTAGATTCATTTTGTTTACACCTTTAGAGATTAAGCAAAATTGGATGGGAGGAGAAGTAGTAAGTTATAAAAATAACCTAAGATTCAAATTGATTAACGTTTACGGTCCTATCCAAAATAGGGATAAGACTAAGGTGTGGGTGGAACTGGAGTCTTTCCTCAGAAGTTTCCCAAATGATGTATGCATCATTGGGGGAGATTTCAATGCTACCACTAAGGTAGCAGACAAAAGAGGAGGTAGCAACAAACTTCCTCCAGTGGTTGTAGATTTCAATCATTGGATCAATAGGAACTCCCTATTGGAAATCCAGACGGTAGATAATTGCCTTCACCTGGAGAAACAGAAGGCTTGGTTTCTATAACATTGCTGAGAAACTAGATAGGTTCTTTATCCATGGAGGGCTCTCAGAGCTTAATTTTACCCTGAATGCAGAACCCCTCTCTTTAGCAGGATCTGACCATTTCCCACTCCAACTAATCATATTATCTGACCACTCCCCTAAAAAATGTCCCTTCAAATTTGAGAACATGTGGTTCAGAGATGATAACTTTTTAAACTTAATTGAGAACTGGTGGAGCAGTTCTATTTTCTTTGGTTCGAAGATGTTTATTATCACAAGCAAGTTAAAGCTTATCAAAAGGAAGCTCTTAGAATGGAACAGGACTAATTTTGGAAATATTTTTGATAAAAAACTTCTAATAGAAAATCATCTTAAGAATGTTAACATTGAGGTTCTTGAGAAGGGGATGGATGAACATCTCTTCCTCAAAGAAAAGGCTCTACTCTTTGAGTATGAAAAGACACTCTCAAATGAAGAGATCTTTTGGAAACAAAAATCGAGGGAGACTTGGTTGAGTGATGGGGACCGAAATACTAAATTTTTCCACAATAGTACTAAGTAGAGGCGATGGGTCAATCAAATTTCTGAAATTAAGAATTTCCAGGGTTCCATCCTGTCTTAACCGGATGATGTTGCCTCCGAGGCAGTAAGGTTTTTTGATAAAATCTTAAACAATATTGAAGGCTCCAACCTCAAAGGCCAACTCAATATTATCAAGAATCTTCCTAAACTCATTAACAATGACCACAATAAAATCCTGTCAAAGAAATTCTCGGAGGAGGAGGTTACATCTGTCCTTATGAAGATGAATCGCGACAAGGCCCCAGGTCTGGATGACTTCCCCACTAGCTTTTTCCAAAAATGTTGGGGTTTTATGGGGACAGAGATCACAGATGCCTTAGAAGGTATAAGGAACTCTGGTAAGATTCTCAAAGAAATCAACAATACCTTCTTAGCTCTCATCCCCAAAAAAGAGAATCCTGAAAGTTTTAATGACTTCAGACCAATAGCCCTTTGCAACACTCTGTACAAACTCTTAACTAAAACTCTAGCAGCCAGACTCCATCATCTTCTCCCCATTATCATTAGTGAAGAACAAACCGGCTTCGTAGCAGATAGATCAATCTATGATGGGGTTATTATAGCCCAAGAGGCCATTCATTCAGTCCAGCTCAATAGGGTTCCAAGTATGCTAGTCAAAATAGACATAAGCAAAGCTTACGACAAAGTTGACTGGTGCTTCCTATGCAAATGCTTGGAGGCCTTTGGATTTTCCAAATCCTGGATCAACCTAATCTTTAAATTTATATCCACCCCTAAATTCTCGGTCTTGGTTAACGGTTCCCCGGAAGGTTTCTTCAGCAGCTCAAGAGGGCTCAGGCAAGGAGATCTTATGTCTCCCTTCCTCTTCATCATCATGGCTGAAGCCCTAGGTAGATCCATCTCTAAGGCCAAAGAGGAAGGTGGGATCCAAGGAATCCCCATTACCAATGACCTCCCTCCCTTTATGCACCAACACTTTATGGATGACATGATGCTTTTTGGGTAGGGAAGTGTAAAGGAAGCGAGAGCCTTCAAAGGAATCCTTAATTCCTATATGCCAGCCTTGGATCAAGAGGTGAATCTGGCCAAGTCTGTAGTTTTTATGTTCAACATAGACCCCTCCTTAGGAAAAGTGATCAACAATGTCCTAGAGATTAGTGAAGGAACTCTTCCTTGCAAATACCTAGGCATTCCGCTTGACAAGGGTAGAAGACCCTCAAAATTATGGGACAACTTGGTGGATAAAATCAAGTCCAGGATTAACACTTGGAAAGGAAAATGGCTCTCATTTGCAGGCAGAGCAACCTTGGTTAGATCAGTCTTGTCAGCTATGCCCATTTACCAGCTCTCTTGTCAACATTTATCTTCTTCTAAACTTCCAGAGCTCAATAAGCATCTCAGGAATTTCTTTTGGCAAGGTGCTAATGACACTCATAAAATATTACTCATATCTTGGGACAAGATATGCAAACCTAAAGAAGGAGGAGTTGGCATTAAAAATCTTCGCGATCAGGGCAAAGCCTTGGGTGCCAAGTTGGTTTGTAGGATGTTCAGAACCCCCTACCTCAAATGGGCTTGCTTGCTGCACCACAAATACCTTAATGGAGGTAATCCTATCCAAATATTCAGAGAAACCAACCCTCCTAGAGGGTCCTGCCTATGAAATTTTATGTTAGACTATAGGAGGATTATCTCTGACAAACTTACTTGGAACCTGGAGTTCGGGGATAAAGCTCTTTTCTGGTTGGATTCTTGGGGTGGATATAAGGCTATTGATAATATCCATGACTTTAGTTCTACTTGTATCCTTCTTGAATCACATAGAAGACCCCTGTTAAACAACTATATCTCCCATTTAGCAGATGGGGTCAGTTGGCAGTGGATCGAGAAGGATGATAAGGATATCCCTGTAAGGGATAAACAAAAACTTATGGCAATTCTCAAATCAAGGAACATTGCCTTAGGTCATAACGAGGAGAAGCTCATTTGGGATGGCTCCCTAACAGGAGAATACAACTACAAGGATGGGTACTCTCTCATCTCCAAATCATTTATAAGACCTATGACTGAGCTTCCCTTGAAACTTTGCTGGGATAAATATTTATCTTCTCTTGGCTTGCGGTTCAGAACAAGATCTTAACTGAGGCAGATGAGGAAGACACTAATCATATCCTCCTTAATTGCCCCTTTTCTCACAAATGTTGGATCTGGTTCACCAACAAATTTGAATGGTCAGCAGCCTTCCCCCACACCATCTTTGGAATGCTCAAGGCATGGCCCCTCCTCAAGCATGGCTATCTCTTTGAAGGTTTATGGACAATTCTCCCCTCTTCCATAATGTGGGAATTATGGAAGGAGAGAAATAGACGTCTCTTTAAGAATGAAAAGCTAGAGGCACCCAAAATCATTAACAGGATAGAGTCAGCTATCACTGAGCTCATGAACAACCGACTATCATGAGGCACATTGAAGAATGCCTCTATCACTTATTGGGATGAAAAAATGAAAAAACGTTGGGAAGGCTTATCCTTTCCTCCCTATGTAGGTGTTGGTCCTATTGTAAGTCTTCGATCAAGGGACACATGCAGATGGCAACCCCCGGGCGAAGGTTGGATGAAGCTAAACTTTTATGGGGCATCCTGTGCCAACCCAGGGCAAGTAGGGATATGATGTGTTGTTCATAATTCTGAAGGAAAGGAACTAGCAACCCTTGCTTCTCCGGTTGGCATCAACACCAATAATTGGGCAGAACTTATGGCCCTGGTTGAGGGTCTGCATTTATACAGGAAACTAGGAGTTAAGAACTTGGAAATTGAAGGAGATTCAGCTATAATTGTCAATGCTCTAAGGAAAGGTAGTATGCCTAATTGGAGACTAAATACTTTGCTGTCAAAAGCTCTCGACCTATGCAAAGATTTTGATAGGTTCATAATCAATCATATTTATAGGGAGGGCAATAAAAGAGCGGATGAGTTGGCCAATTTGGGTGCCGATGGCATCAATCTCCTATCTGTGCCACCTTAAGGAATCAATCTTTTGTTTTCGTGTCCTAAGGTGTCGTTAGCTTGTTCCTCCTCTCATCCCCTTATGCTTCTCTTGCCCAGACTCTATTTTAACCCCTTATTTATTCTTCTTCTTGCTCCCTAGTATAGAAACTCAGACAAACATCTAGTTTAAATATTGGCTTCTCAACATAAGCCGTTAACTAACACTTTTGTTTTGAATATCACTTCGATCACGTATTTCCTTCATTCATCGATATTCTCTTTTTGGTCACCAGGGCTATCTCCTCACTGCTTCCTATCTGATATCCATCGGGTTTTATGTCGATGAAACCTTAGACTTCGGTGACCTCCTTTATTTTTCCATCAAAATACTTCTTCCATCGATATCAATGCCACATCGATGAATGGATCTATTGTCTCACCGAATACTTCTTCCACCAACAAAGTTGTATCAGTGAAACAACGCATATCGAAGACATGCCTTTTAGCCTCCTCAAAACCTATCTCCTTACCGATATCTTTTATCGATGAAATTGCCTCTTGTCTAATCGACCTTATTCTTTTTGTATCTCCTCAAATACCTTTACCCATCGATGAAAACCATCTCCACCTTCCTCGATATCTTTTTTCGATGGAATTTCTATGTCTGATGAGTCCTTTCTAAAGTTTACCAGTGTTTCTTATATAAATGAGACATCATTGGGTCTTGTGTTGAAGAAACCTTGGGCTTCGGTATTTCCTTTATCCTTCCATCGAAACACTTTTTCTATTGACATCATTTCTCGTCGATGAAATCCATCTTTTCTTTGTTCGATATCCTCTTTCATTGGAATCAATGCTTTCAATGAGTCCCTCTTAGGTTTATCGGTGTTCCCTTTCCTTCGCTACCCTCTTTATATCGATGAAACTCTCTTATGTTTCATCGACCTTTTATCTTTTGATTAAATTGCCGTTGTCGGCCTATAACTTTAGCATCTCTTCGACAACCTCCTTTCTCAAACTATCCTATCAATGAAACCTTCCCCAATTTCTTTGATTTCATCATTTCGGTAGAACTATATTCTTCGTTGCACTCATTGCATTTCCTACCGAATGCAAAGTCTCTTCGTTAGCCCTGCTTCATCGATGGAACCTCCTTTGGTTTCATTGATATACCTGCTATCGATGAAAACAACACTTTCGATTAGTCCCCTTTGAAGTTCATCGAGGCCCAAGTTGATTCGATAAATCATCTTATCGGTGAAACATCGATAGGTTTCTTCGATTCCCATTTTTTATGAGACATCATTGAGTCTTATGTCGAAGAAACCTTGGGCTTCGGTAACTTCCTTTATCCTTCCATCGAAACCCTTTTTCTATTGACATCACTACTCTCCTTCAATGAATGGGTCTATTGTTTCATCGAGGCCATCTGTCTTTTGTTGATTTGCTTCCACTATAAAGTTGCATTGGTAAAACCATAGTTTCCTTCATGTTGCGTCGATGGCATTATTTCCTCAGAAGCCTTTTCCCATTGATGAAAAGTGTCTCTGCTTTCTCTAATATCCTCTTTCAGTGGAATCTATGCTTTCGATGAGCCCCTCTTAGGTTCATCGGTGTCCCCTTTCCTCCGACACCCTTTTTATATCGATGAAACTCTCTTATGTTTTATCGCCCTTTTATCTTTCGATGAAACTATCTCTGTTGGCCAATAACTTTAGTATCTCTTCGACACCCTTTTTCTCTTGAACTGTCCTATCGATGAAACCTTCCCTAGTTTCTTCAATCTTATCTTTTCGAAAGATCTTTTTCCATTGGTGATTTCATTACACGTCCTACCGATACTGCAGTTTCTTCAGTAGCCTTGCTTCATCGACGAAACCTCCTTTGGTTTCTTTGATAACCTTCCATCGATGAAAATAACACTTGTGATAAGCCCCTTTTGAAGTTCATCGATGCCCAAGTCTATCCGATAAATCATCTTATCGATGAAACATCGATAGGTTTCTTCGATTCAACAGGTGCACCACTCGGTAAATTAAAAGCCCTCATTTTCTACGTGTGCTGGCCTATAGGAACCCCTATGTTCCCTGCCATATTCTCATATGATACTTGTTGTTGAGCTCTCTATAATTGAATGGTTATCTGACAATCCATAGACTGCCGGTAATATGTGGTTCTGCCATAAAACTCATCTACCTCTATTACCCTCAGTTGGACTCAGGAAAGATAGTAGTCCCATTTACCCCCTTTTGTTATTGTATCCTGGATATCATCCATTTTCAGGGATAGCATCTGCGTACATAAGCAAAAGGTGGTAAATAGGCAATTCATAACTATGGATGATCACTTCTCAAAATGGATATTATCTAGAAACTTTGTTTATGAATATGCCATATTGATGACTTTATAATATATGAGGTTAAGAATTTCGAAACATCAGAGAAGGATGTCATATCACATTGGAATACTACATGTGACTAACAATTTGGGCAAGTGTTTTGAAAACTAACCATGCAGGAGGGCAGGGCCATCTTGAACAAATGACATGATGAAAGTTGCTAAAATGACTACATGCAATCAAGGCTCAAACTCTTAAACAGAGCACAAGGAGTATAGTGACAATTGGAAAATAGTAAAATGGGCCTGTAAGGGAAAGAAAATATCTTCCCACTTGCTCACCCTAGCCCAGGATGTTATTGCATTATTTTGAATCTATGCTTATTGTAATTAGATATAGAAACTATCTAGACTATGGTCCCGAGCAAGGCCGAAGGTTTTCTCGCCTCCACTCTTTCCTATCGGTGCCCGCATGAGAGGAGTGATGTAAAAATTAATTTTGATTAATATAATTTTTTGGCCACGACCTCTTACTGATAAAAATAAAATAAAAAAAATGATTAAATGATGATAGAATAGAAATTGAATAATTAGTAAGATAATGAAGAAATATGAATTTAGAAGATTAAGATTAATTAAACAATTAAAGAATTATTTAATCAATTAGAGGAATAATTAGTACATGATCAATGAGACATTTTTAGGTGTCTACATTTGCCCCTCATTGAGACAATGTCGGAACAACATTGTTTGAAAGAAAACAAAAAAAATTCCGCCCCAGTATGCCCAAGTGACGCTTAGGGTGTAAATATGCCCCCTCAGAAAAAAGTGGTCGATATTTTTTGAAATTGAGACAATTTTTTTGATACCATGCTAGTGAGCAATCATGTGAAGTTTCGTGCGATTTTGAGTCCATTTGACTGGCCTACAAGTGTTTTGAAGTTCAGTGAGACCACAACCATCAGAGTGAGAAAAACCCTAATTTTGAGCTATAAATAGTGATTTTGACCTTTCATTTGCTCATTTGCATTGTTTTGAGTTCGTGGAGTTCATTGTAATTTTTTGTGCTTTCCTGCATCAGTTTGATCATCATGGTTGGTATTAGGGCACGTCAACACTTGTCCGAGAAAGTACGTTCATATTAGAGACCACCTAGAATAGGCGGCATGGTATGTATCCAAAATTTTGCTCAATTTTTAACCTGAATTTGGCATTTTTCCCAAAAAAATTCAGAGGTCTCAATTTTTAACCGTTACTCATACGTATATCAATTTTTATGCATTAGTCTTTATTGTTACACATAAGTCATAACTGTTACGCATTAGTGTAAGTGTCACACATACATATTAAGTGTTATGCATAAGACTGCATTTTTACGCATTGGTGAATTTCATCACGCATTCATGCTTATTGTTACATAATCACTGTAAATGTAATGCAATAGTAGTAAATGTAACACATTTACTGTAACTATTATGCATTCGTTGGAAATAGGTGTTTTCTTGTCATGCGTATGATAATTTTTTCTCGTGAAGTACAATATCTGACCTTTTCATCATTTTTTTATTGTGCAGGAGAATATTGGAATGCTATACTATAAACATAGTATACCTAGTTGTCTCGATCTGTGTGATCAGTTACTTGATGAGGAGGTTATATTGTCATCTTTTGTGTTATACATAGACGTCGGTGGAGACACTGAGTCTAGCAGAAGTCGAGATGAGGATGATTCAACTTCAGGATCATCGAGAAGCGAGGATGGGGATGATATTGACATGCCCGAGTTAGAGGATGCACCAACTACAGAGTGGGGTGGGGATGCAAGATAGGGTGGTGATGGGGATGATGATGATCTACAGATTCTCAGAGTGTGAGTTTGGAGTCTAGAGGATGCGGTTGCGAGACTGAGGGAGCGATGGAGTGCTCAGCGGGATGTATTCTGCATGGATTATGCTACCTTAGAGAGGGACTAGAGGGATCAGATAGCTAGTGAGAGAGATTGTATCTAGAGGGAGAGAGATGAAACAATGGGGAGGGCTCAGTTTCCAGTGATGCATATGATTAGTATAGGGCCTCTGATATAGGTAGACTGGCATGTGTTGAGTGCATCATTCAACTGTCTGAGGAACGTATGTATTGGCATCAGGAGTATGAGAGAGTTGTCCCAGAGGGAGAGCGAGTTCCTAGCTACAGTGCTTATATAGCTGACACAAGATTAGGTAGATCTACCTACAGAGATACTAGTAGCACTGATGTCATGGGTCCACCTTGGACATCATTAGGACATCCCGGGACGAGATCTAGCAAACAAGATCCACCCGGAGATAGAGGCAATTTCGGTTGAGACACCTTATATCATGTTATTTGAGCCTTTGGGCAATTATGTTGTTTGTATTCTGACACATTACCATTTTTGAGTTATATATATATATGATATGTAGTTTTTTGGCTGTGATCTATTATGCTTTTCAATCTTTATATGATGTATGATTCTATGTGGTTCATGATGCATGTCTATATGATTTTTGAATGATTTCTATATGGTTTAATGCAATATTTTCTATATGCTTATGAAGATGATCTAAATGAATGTAACTTAAATGAACTGATGCAACCTATACTATATGAATATGATGCACACGATTAAATGAATGCAATTTAAACTATATGAATATAATTAAAATGACTAAATGATCTAAAATGAATACAATTAAACTATATGGATATGATTAAAATGACTAAATGAATGCAATATAAACTATATGAATATGAATTGAATGACTAAATTAATGTAATTTGTTTTTGTTTATAATGTCAAAATATTGATTTACCTCTTTTGACTCATAAATACCTTTGAAGAAATGTTAGTAATATGAAAGAGAGAATATATTGATGAAAGAATAATGTTAGACGATAGAACATGATGTAGAAGGAGTTGATGAGAAAAAGAATCAACAAACTAGAAATAAGCAAATGAGGTGAAGTGGGAATGATTGATTCATAAACTTATGTCATTATTCATAGCACAATATATATTCATCACTAAGTCTTATAATGGAACAACGGATCTTGGCACATCAAGGTATAAGGAACCAATATGTAAAGATATCTTATTGAAGAAACAAACACGTAGTAGACAAGGAGTGAACCCTCCATTCTAGGAATTACACTAGGGGCCGAGGTATGTGTGGCATTCACAAGCTGAATACTCCTATCATAGACACCCACTAGAGAAATTGCCCCAGAACTTCATTGGTTCACACGACAAACAACAAACAAAGAAAAATATAATGCCCATCATGGCTCCTCTAGTCACTTGTGGACATCCTTGAGTAGCATAGGAACATGATCTGTCTCCAAATGATTAAAGATATAGACCAACCAGAACAAAATTCAATAGCTATATTGATTTTTGCCTTCATTCTCAGTTGCTTGATGTGATGGTTGATAATGTCTAATCTTAGAAAGTGTGGACCTCGTTTAAGACCGACCTGTCTGATTTTGAGTGTATCCATCTTTGTTTAAGACAAGATAATGATCACTTGATATGGAAAATTATATGATTGACAAGACAGTTCAATCAGTTGATCACAAATATTTGACTGGATAGTTGTATCCTTTGTTAACTTCATGCAAAGTGTTTGCTAGATATCTGCTAGGGTGTTTGATTCTTGCAAGACATTTTATTGCAAGTTTTTTGATTGATTTTTTTTTTGTTTTTGGCTTTTGTGGATTAATATTTGAATTTTTTTTATTGATTTTTTTCAGGATCGTATTTGGATGTTTTTGATATTTTTTCAGGATCATATTTGAATGTTTTCGGTATTTTCTCAAGGTCGTATTTGAATGTTTTTGTTCATTTTTTTCAGGACTTTTTTTTATTTTTAGGGTTTTTGTGTTTTTCATTGTTTTTGGATTTTTTCAGCACTTTATATGATTTTGTGGATTTTTTCAGCTATGCCCCCAGTATACAAACCTGTTATGATATGATGATCTAGGCGATGCATATGGAGACAATGAATTTTTGACATGATCTATGTTAATGCAATATGCATGATGAAGATGCATTTCCTATTTTGACAATGATGAATATGTTTGTTTAGCATTTTGTAATACACCAATTGAATTCGAGGTGCAAAAACATTTCATAGATAAGCGGTCAATCAATCCTCAAGGTCCTTTGGTATATCCAAATTAACACACTGAGGGACTAAGATTTACAAATGGAGATGCAGAAAACTCCCCCATTGAATCTTCAAACTTTGATCTTCTTTTTCCCATGTGTGTGCAAATGAGTTAATTATTGCTCTTGTGTTCACTAAAGATCATTGGCATCCTGTATGACTAGCTACATGGATTATTCTAACTTCAAAAGCATCCCAGATAGAGCCTCACTGCTAGCAATCTTTTAGAGCTCCGATGAGGTTATACACTGTAATCTCTCAAATATTGCTCCATTGCTAGTAGGCGTCCATAGTCCTGATGGAGTTATTCGCATGCTCCCATAGTCAAGTTTTTTATCGCACTTGTATGTGTGATATTTCAGTTATATCATTGCTCTTTTTCCTTGAGATGGATATTTGGCATAACACTTTTTCTTTTTTATTTTCTTGCCTTGAATTGTAAGTAATAAAACTTACTTGGGTGTGACAATTATAGTGTTGTTGAAGTAGAATATTGGAATTTTTGCTAGTCATATGATCAACTAGGATTCTAGAATGAATTTAGAGATTTTGTTTTGATTAATTAAAAACATGTTTTTGAAAGGAACTCAGAACCTTGTTACAAAGTAGGAGAAAGATAAAGCATAAAAGAGGCAAACAACAGTGCCTGATCACCCACACATAGAACAGTTCCCAACCAAAACAAAAAGGGAACACAAGATAAAGGAAGCAACACTAGAGAACTAAAGGAAAGCACAAAGACAACACAAGGACAACTAAATGTTTCTCATAAGTTCTTCAGCATGAACCACCATCTGATTCATATTGATCGCAAAATTTTTCATTTCTTCCAACTCTTTTTCCTTGATATCAACCTGTTTTTGAGTGTTGGCTCTTGTTCTTTTTTCGTGACCCTTATTCTCCATTTGATCCTTATCACCCTCCTTGCCTTTAATCTGTTCAAATTTGTTAATCAGGATGTTAATATGGTTAATAGTGGCCTTAAGGATCTTGAACTTTTGCTTGACAATCCTCTTCATAGTAAGCTCCATCCTATCCACTATGTTGACTAGATTGTTCAGGTTAGTATCCAAACCCTTAGCATCTATGTTCCCTTCTAGCTCCTTCACCTTCTTTTCCGTTTCTAGAATTTTACTAACCATAGCCTCAATTGCTTCAGCCTTGTTAATAGAAACCATTAATTATTTTATGTTTTTAGAGAGAGGCTTCTTGCCCATAGTAGCCTTTTTTACCACATTGAGGTTAGTCTTCAAGTCACTAATCTCTTTCACCATTTTGCTAATGACCTCACAAAAACCTTTGATGTTGTCATTACCAATGTCACCATGACAGTCATTTTGATTTCCCATGTTGTTCTCATGACCCTCATTCTGCATTCTCTATGTGCTCCAGTTCTCCCCATGATCACCATCCAACATTTCATCTTCCTCCTTACCCTTCTTATTATCGGTTTTTTCAACCTCAGTATCCTCATCAGAAGAAATAAAAATCTGCATTTTCACCTTGTTTATCCCCTTATGGGTATTCTTGGTCCTTTGGGTTTGCTTACCCACACCCTTTCTCTTCTTTCTTTTTATGAATTTATCATCAAAAGACTCATCCTCAGAGTCCGAAAGGTCAAAATCCATAGCAGTCCCCTTGCTCTTTCCCTTGGTCTTCCCCTTGTTGCTGAAATCCTCAGACTCACCTTCAGTTTCAGAGTAGAGATTGAACCCACTATTCTCACTTTCAGTATCATCATCCCTAATTTTTTTGCCTTTACTAATGGGTGTCTCAATAGTTTTCCCCTTTAACAGCTTATAAACTAAAACCATTAAACCTTGGTGGAGGGCATGGTCTCTTTGAGAGTCTTTCTGCACTTCTCTAATAATATGATCCATAGAGAAAGTAAGATAGTAAGACAAAGTGACCTTATCACCATGACAAAAGTGATTAAGCAACACAAAATGATGACCATACGCCCTTGTGAATCTCCTGTCCAGAGTAATTTAGCTAATGGTGGCAAACAACACAAACCTCCATGGCCTGCAAATACGCTTCAGGGAATGGTAGGGATTATCCACCTTCACCAATTTCCTTTTTTCTCCATCAGTGATAGGAAACCTATCTGCAGCCTTGTCAGACACACTTCGATCTCTGTAAAATTTAATACCTTCTTTAACCATACCCATAGCTTCAACAATGATATCTTCATCCACCTTCTTCATCTGGGTACCAACAAGAACCTTACCATTCTTCCAGTTTTTTATGAAATGCTTACTGACAGTAGGGTCTTTGCCACAAAGCCTTTCCATAAAAACACTCAAGCCTCCCTCTTGAAGAATCTCCCAGACTTCATTATTTTTCTTCCAATCCGAGCAAGAAGCTGGTTCAAACCTCTTTTTATTACCTCCCATATTACCCTTAGTTTCACAATTCTTCCTTATCTCAGCTCTATTATTTTCTCTGTGATCTTTGTGAATAAACCTAACAATTTTGTTGTTGTTATGATGAACCACCCAAAAGCCGTGCAAAGTAAATATGATATGACTAATAATAAAACAAGCCATGTTGCCGTAGTGAACAATCATAGAAAAATGAGGAAAAGGCATTAGAAATTGTGATTAGCAAAGACACATTGCTTCATCTGGATGCAGTCTAGTTCAATCATAGATTTCGCCTCACACTTGAGATTACTCTCACCATAAAGGGCAATGATTTTGTTAGAACGACAAGCCAGGTTGGCAACCCAATCAACACACTTGTTGGCTTCTCTATATACATGTGTGAAAATACACATTTTAAAAGTTTCACTAATTTCCTTCGCAATTTTGATGGCATTGTGTATAGACCAAGAGGGAGGGAAAACATTATTCAAGCAATTAATAATGTTCAAAGAATCGCCTAAAACCCAAACTTTAGTGCAATTGGAATCCCTAGCAAGAACCAACCCATGATAAGAAGCAATAGCCTCGGCGACATGGTTGGTTTGATTACCTATAGCAATACATTTGATAGCTTTGCATATTCCCCCTTCATCCCTTAAAACCACACCGCACCCTGCATTGCCAGGGTTACCCTTGTAAGCACCATCAAAGTTAATTTTCATCCATCCATGAGGGGGGCATTCCCATCTCGCCTCTTCTCTAGGATTAGAATGTATGATGTCACTCCCCTTTATTCTCCAATTCTTGAAAATGATATTATCACCTTGATCTTTGGGGTTGGTTATTCCACCAATGACGTAGAGGTTCTCCACCATATGTCTTTTGATTTTTTGAAAAATAATTTGAGCTTTTGAAGCCTTATCTTTGAACACTCTATCATTTATTTCTTTCCAGATTCCCCAACAAATATGAGGTAAAGAAAATCTCCATAACAAAGTAATTGAATTGTTCTTCGAAGGGCGGAACCAGGAATTCAAAACATCTTGGACAGCTTCAGGGAAGACCCATCTGACATTGAAGTTGTCCAGAGATCTAGCACAAATATCGGCAGAGAAGGGACAATGGATAAACATGTGATTAATGGTTTCCTCATTTTGCATACAAAGATGACAAATACTAGGCAGACAAAAACCTCTAGTTTTGAGATTGCCAGTCGTCAGGATCTTATTTTGAAGGACAATCCAAAAAAAAATATTAATTTTGGGAATAATTCCTTTCACCCAAGCCTTAGCCCAGCAAGGACTCTCCTGACTAGAATATTGTTGAATATAAAGAGAGGAGAGAAAAAAATTACCATCAACAGTAAGTTTCCAGATAAGTTGGTCCTCATCATCAACCACCACCATAGAATTCATAATTTAATTCAGATGCTTAAGGGAAGGATCAACAGAGGATAAGTCCTTCCACTGGCCTAAATTCTAGTAGTCAGCCACAGTAGTATCAAATTTTTCCTTACACTGATCCTGAAACTTGCCCCAATCAGGATTGTCACTAATGGGAGAGTCTAACAACCAAGTGTCTTCCTAGAATTTAATGAAATTACTATTCCCCACCTTCCATTTCACTCTTTTGGCTATTATATCTCTAGTTCTAGTGATATTTTTCTAGATGTTGGAACCAATTGAAATATCTTTAGCCTTGAGGAAACTATGAAGGGTAGGGAGCTGTCTTTTATACTTATTATCCCATATCAATTTCCACTCTCCCTCAGTATTATAACCTCTCCATATCTGCTTAGCCATGAGAAACTCATTTATATCTCTGATTCTTCTAAGACAAAGGCCTCCTTTTCTTATAGGTTTGCACACCTTATCCCATGCAATCAAATACATTCTCTTCTTTTCCTCAACCCCAATCCAAAGAAAAGTTCTTTGAATTTTTTCAATAGCCTCCGCAAACTTAACAAGGATTCTAAAAAGACTAATAGAATAGAGAGGGATACTTTGAAGAGTAGATTTCAGAAGCTGGACCTTTCCTTGCTTGGCAGAGCAAAGAGCTTTTCCATCCAACTAACTTCTTATGAAATTTATCCACAAGAGCGCCCCACAAGGTATCAGGAGGAACCTGACATAAAGGGAGCCCAAGATAGGTGGTAGGAAGATTCCCAATTTTGCTACCCAAAATATTACTAATCTTTGTTTGTCTTCTCTCCAGAGTGTTTATGAAATAAACAAAACTTTTAGACCAGTTAATCAGTTGACCAGTAGCAATCCCATATTTGTCCAAATCTTTCTTTAAGCTTCTAGAGTCTTTCACAGAAGAATTGCCCATAATAATTGAGTCATCCACAAATTGCTGATGAGAACAAACTTGGTTAGTAGATGAAGGTTTAAGCCCTCTAAACTCTCCCTTCTCAAGTAGTTTTCCAATAAATCTGCCCAAGCATTCCGCCATGATTATGAAAAGAACAGGGGAGAGAGGGTCCCCTGTCTAAGACTCCTGGAGAACTTGAAAGAGGGAGAAGGGGACCCATTGACCAACACAAAAAAAGAATCAATTGATAGATGTTGGGTTAATGTGTTTGAAATAAAGCAATTGATAGATGTTGGATTAACAAGTCTCAAATAATGAAATCACTACCCAACCACAAGTAAATCATCGTCATAGTGTAATGTTGGAAATGAATGACCTTAGGATCTCAAAGAATTCATGTCTGAATATCTAAGAAAGGAGATGACCCTTGTTTCTCTTGAATGCAAATAGATGATAAACTTGGATAGTTGCCTTGTTTTATTAATATTGATATATGCTAATGCGGAAATTTTGTGAATGCGATGCATTTGAAAAAGAAACTATATGTGATGCACTGCTTTTTAATAAAATGAGATGCAATGAGAAAAGTAAAACCTAAACTAACCCAACCCTTAGATATAGTATCATTATAGGTGCATGTTGTTCATAGGGTCAGGAAGTGGATCTACCTCCATAGTAGCCAAGTTATATGCTTTGTTTCCTATGACCCTTGTTATGATAAAAGGACCTAGCCAGTTAGGTTCAAAATTTGTTGGCTTTTCACGCTCTACTGGGTTCCTTTGGTTCTCTTTGAGAACTAGATCTCCCTCTTCAAAATTCCTTGGTCATACTCATTTATTGTAACTCTTTCTCAGTCTATTCTAGTAAGCTTGCAAGTGATTTAAAACAGTTTGTCTCTTTTCATCGAGCATTTTTAGCTCTAGGAATATTGCAACTCAATAATCTTCCTATGATATAATGTGTTTTAAGTATAATCTTAAAGAAGGTAGTTCTATTTCAATAGGTAAAATTTCTTTTGTACCATATACCAATGAATAAGGTGTTTCTCCTATAAGTGTGCATACCCCTATTCTGTAAGCCCAAAGAGTGGGATTTAACTAGAGATGCCAATCCCGTCCTGCGTCAGTAAAAACTTTCTTTAGGATTTTCAATATTGTTTTATTTTTTGCCTCTTCTTGTCCATTACTTTGTGGATAATGTGGAGTTTCAAATCTTTGTTGTATCCATAATTGTTCACATGGTTCTCTCATTTCTTAATTCTTAAATGAATGTCCATTGTCAGTCACTATATACATCGAAATCCCATAGTAGAAGATGATATAGTTAAGCATGAATTTTGATATCTTCTTACCAGTGGTGTATGTTAGAGGGATTGCCTTGACCCATTTGGTAAAATATTTGATAGTCGTTAAGATGAATTTGTGCCCATTGGATGAGGTAGGATTAAATTTGCCAACAAGATCTAACCCCCTTTGTGAAAATAGCCATGGTGATGTGATAGGTTGGATATCTTGTGTTTGTGTATGAATGAGGTGTTAGCCATAGCCAATAAGAAAGACTGAGAGGGGGGGTGAATCAGTCTTCAATGAAATATCAAACAAAATATAGATTTGATAAACTACAATAATAAGACAGCTAAGCAAAGCAACACAACACACAACACCAATATTTTGATGTGGAAAATCCGGTTAAGGGAAAATCCACAGTGGGAACCTACCCACAGTAAGATGATACTCTGCAGTAGTATGTGAAAATGTTACAATGGAGAATGCACATGCATTTAGGCACACTTCCTAGAGCTTACTGCTCAAATATAATGGCTCGGAAGGCTACAACCCTCAGGGAAGTCTCACTGACATACAATAAGATTATGACTACAATTCGGAAGAAGTGAACTAAAGGAATAACATCTCCAAATGCCTAATTACAGTTCCGGTTAAGCACAAATATTTGCCCTGCAACACCAATCTCACCACAAACTCAACACCGATGGATAAATCACTTGTTCACACATAAACCTATCTTTAATAATATATACATAAAATCAACACCCAAACTACATGACTAAATCACCTATATATACAATTCATCAACCTGGACAACAAGGTCGGCTAAAACCTTGTTAGGATAACTGGTGGACAACTAAGAGGGGGGGTGAATCAGCTGTCAAAAAATTATTAGAAATTAAAGAACTAAGATCCTTTTACTAGAATAGTAGAAAACATATACCAGTATAGTAGATTAAGCATTAAAGCATAACAATAAACCGGTGAATCTATACCATACAACCATACCACATAACACCATGATTTGTACGTGGAAATCCTGGTAAAGGGAAAAACAATAGTGGGAGACCCTACCCATAGTCAAATAATACTTCTGCAGTAAGTGCACATGCAGGAAGGCACACTTTCTAGAGCACACTTCTTATCACAATGGAGTCTCACTAACTACAAAAGAGGTTAGCCACCTCAAAATTATCGGACAACAATCCGAAAAGATGAACTGCCAAAGATAACATCAATCATGTAGATTACAGTTCCGATTAAGATCAATTCCGGAGGTCTAAAACCTCTTACATAAACCCAACTCGATCACCTATGATCGACCAAACCCTCTGCTCATATTATTATTACATTATTTGCTCCTTACATATGATCTACAATGAGATCTTACATATATTTATACAAAATCGGGACCTAAACAATTAGGTTGGCCACCCAAATGCTAATACAATAAATCCATTACATAAACCCAAATTAAAATCATAAGGCATGTCGGCCTGGGGCCAAACAAATGTCATCCAACCAATAAAACATCTTGGAGATGCATCAAAAAGATCTAACAACAAGTTTCATGTAATGCCCCCGCCACAAAACCCCTAAGGGATAAAACTAAAATACAAGAATAGAGTGCAATTTTTTATTTTTTTAAAAGTGAAAATAATATAATGATACATTGAGTTAACATTAAGTTCATAGTACACAACAGAAGACTTAACTAACACCTAAAGGGTTTCCCAATGTGATTACTTGGTTCAACACTAACTCAACTCACGTTAATTAATCCAATTAAGTTGATTAAAATTAATAACGTAATTATACTTAAACAATGGTTAAATTCATTTGATAGGTTAAAATATAGATAACATGATTAAGTTCATTCATGCAATTTAACCATATATTACATCCATTCTTAAATTAAAACATATTCCATACATTTAATTTCCATACATACTTTATTTGCATTAAAAGATAATGAATACTGTGCATTTCACTAAACCTACATTCTTCATGATCCATAATACTGCATTTAATAACTTCATGCATGCATTTAAGATTAATATCATCTAATCTACATTATACATTATAACCATAAAGCCATTCATACATTCAAAATAAAAAGGAACTAGATGAACACAAACACAACATAACACCAAATTGATATCGGAGCTCACCCCTAGTGGGCTACATCTCCGGGTCTGCTCAACTGCAAGACCCCTCTAATAAAATAATAGGGTGAAGAATACATAAGGTTCACATCAATTACATCTGGCCAAAAAGTCGTACATAAACAAATAATACATATGACCACATCGGTCCAAAAGATACATAAATGATCCAAGAAGAAGAAAAAGGATCCATATGAAACATGATATGGAGCAAATACAAAAGAACAACTGGAGCACCAATGGAACTAAGTTCTCGCATCCCATCATAAGAAACCCATGGTCTATCATGAATATCAGGTACTCTCAAAGGCATAAACAACCAGATATGACTCCACAACAGTGCTCCTAGCAAAGACAACACAAACTGCACACTAGTGAACACAAGGGACAAGTGTCATCACATAACTTGGTATGGTTACCCTAACAAGTCTCCATAGGTCTCGACCCCATCTACTGGGTTACCCTAGCAACCTCTCCCGAACCTCCAGCCCCATCCAAGTCTCATGTGGACTCAACACATCCTTTCATGAAGACAAGGTTGTTGGTTTGCCATTTCAGGCCTTCTCACTGCATTACGAGTCTGTACTAGCACTCATCCCATGCATGAGGTGAAATTATCATACTTATAGTTTTTATCTACTGATTCCCTAATATACTATTAACTTATCACTTATTTAGACACGCTTTCGATGGGTTACCCTACTACCACTTTGGGCGTGACCCCCACTCGAAATCCACTCTCCCGTATGACACTAAACCACAATCAAACTAACTCTTAATCCCAAGGTATACACAAGGACTATTATATAGAGTTCAATACGGTAGGAAAACCCACTTGGCCAAACAATTCCTCACACAAGACGTACTAACTGATGATTCTCTGACTAGAGACATGACCAGCTACAATCAACCACATAACAACACCCAACATTTGCAATCAAGGACTTGCCATTTTTCAAATCAAATGCGAATACAAACAAATTAAACACGCATTAACGTTAATCTATAATGGAAACAATTTTTCCATATCGCTAAAAATACAAATCGATCAAAGTTTTCTAATTGATCTAAATTGATTACGATTTGCCTACCTCGTTAAGATACATGTTGCCCACGGTTTCCTAAATTCAACTATAGTCCAATTTACATAAAAAATAAATATAAATACTCCATAATGAATTTCATCCCAAAATCTCATTAATACAATTCTATGTATATACAATACATATAAAAATATGATTTAATTTATATACTAATTAACTAAAATTGATATTAATTTTTCCAAATAAAATAATACTTTTCCTTTTTTCAAAATTGAAATATCTAATCTAATTTATTTTTAAACCAGAATATATTTCCTTGCATGTATTTAAAAAAATATACAAATTAAATATTAATTAATATATATATATATATTAATTACTAATTGGGCAAGGAAGACACAAGGCTTGGGACAATCATCCATTCAGAGGCATGAGATTGTTAAACCCTATATATAAACAATTTTGTGCGACGGTAAACCCTAATTTGTGCCTTTGCTTGAGCATGCGCGATTGCTTCAGCTTTCAATGCCCAGGGGAATACAAGTTTGCATCTGTTCTGCTTAAGGACTCGCTTTTGACAAAGCCGTGAGTATTTGGCTGAGCATAACAGACCAGTCTGTACTTAATCTTTCGAGCAATCAGTAAACAAGTTCACAAACTTCTGGGATGACTTCATATATTCCTGGAGAAACATAGTTATTGATTCAACAGGCATTGGTGTGATCTATTTCTGCAAATTAAGGACAGGGCACACGATGGACAATTTAGGGTTTTACAGAAGGCGAAAGTGGCAGCACCGTAAAGAAAATCGAAAGACAATAATGATCGATAGAAGGCATTTGGGTTCATGAGTGGAGGTGGGCTGGGAAGACTCGCCTCATGTTCTGCAGTGCATCTACACAAATGAAAGATGGAAGGACATGGTGATACAGGTAAACCAAAGTAGAAATAACAAGGTTTTTCAGCCAGTTTCAAAATACTTTCAAGGCTTCTTTCGGAATAGATGCAGTGTGGCATGGAGGCAGAATAACAATGGAAGGAGATTCACTCGAGGGCATTTTAATAATAGTGCGTATCAAGGGAATTCTGAGAAGCAATTGAAGGGATTTTAGGGGAAATGCTCTTTGGATTTGGGTAATCAATGAATGTTTGCTAGGGTTGTTGGCCTAGTAAATAAGGAGACTGTGGCTAGGGTTTATGTTTCTTCACAGTAGGTGGGAAATAAGGCAAATGTGAACCTCAAGGAAGCTAGTCTGGAAAAGGTAAGTACGATACCTACTGATCCTATTCTGCCAAGGGTTTCTTCATCACAGGTTTGGGCTCCTATCCCTTGTATCAATCTTTTGGGTTCCTATGTTGATAAGAAAGTGAAATGTTTGCATACGAATGCTATTTCTGGGGAAATTTGGGGTGATCAAATTAGTTTGTTAAAGTTTTTTCATAAATTGCAAAAAAGATGGGGGGATATGCATTATTTTCAATTATTGTTTGTGAATGCTTTTATTATTGTCTTTGATTCTCCTTCTTTCAGAGATGAGGTATTAAGAACTTCACATCATTGGTTTGGAAAACATTTAATTTCAATTGCGGCTTGGAAACCTTTTTTTGTTCCTGCTTGGTCTAGTTCAAAAATTATTCCTTTCTGGTTTGGTTGACCTAAAATTACTTTTGAATTTATGGATCCGGATGTTCTTGAGCAAATTGGAAATACTTTTGGAACCTTTTTAACATCTAAAATAGACTTTGTGGAGGGGAAGGTTCTAGTAAAAATTTGTGTTCTTATTAACCCTAACAATGTTTGCCCCCGTACTTGTAATATCAAGTCTCATGATGGTATTTGGAGCTAGTCAATTGAGAAATTATACGGAGCTTCTTAAGTCTCCTTTACTTTTGGATGCTCCATTACTTATGAATTTTAAGAAAAACCAGCAGGTTGTTGGCTCTGCCCCTAAATCCCTTAATAAAGATAGTTTGTCGGTGGGACCTTCGGTTGAAGGATGTGGAAATGTCTCTTTGCATAAATTGGTAGAAACAGGTCACATTAATCTTGAAAATAATCCATTGTGTCGTAGTTCTGGGAAACCAAATGATCACACTTCAAGTTCTCTCACTTTCATCTTTACTGAAGACATTTTCTAATAACAGGGGTATAGTGATGGATAGTAATCCCCCGAAAAATGGAGTAGATCATCCATTGAAAATAGATTGCCCTAAGATGCCAAATAATTACATAAAGGGTAAGGACAACAATTTATCTTCATGCACTCATAAGGAAGAATGTGAATTTAGATAAAAATGTAGTGGTTTATATGGAAACTATTAAACAGGTACCTATCATAGGTTTTCCTAATGATGCTTCTTTAGTTCAGGAAATTAAGAATTTGGTGTCTAATAATTCCCCTCTGATTGTTGAAATTAATATGGCTAATGAATCTTCCTTAGGGAATAGTAATCCATCAGAGGGTGTCCCTGTTATTATGCCAGATGAGAATCTAGTTCAACAAGTAAATGATATTTTTAACAATCATGCGCATCAGATGGATGAGGGTATTACTGATAGAGTTGTTTGTTCAATTGAGAATGATTTGGGACCTTCCAATTTCTGCATCTACTAATCCTTTTGTGGCTTTGGCTACAACAAAGTTGGGTTTTGAAGATAATCCAATTATCTTGGCTTCTCCAAAGTCATGCAAGAGTTTACCAATTGTCCAAACAACTCTGGTTTTTTCAACATCAGTGGTTTCTCCTGGGAGAGGTAGGCCTCCAAATAATCTTGAGACTCAAATGGAAATTGATGTTGGAATTCAAAAGACTTTGTTCCTTTCTCCTACTGGTGGGCAAGGAAGGCATTCAGTCTCTCTTGGTAGGCCTAAGAAAACATGCCAAACTTCTGTAAGTGTAAAAAGAAAGAGGAGTAAAAGATATGTGACTAGTCCTCTTGTGACAAGATCAGGGGTTGTGAAACATAATTTGCAAGGTTGCATTGGGGAAAGCAAAAATTCTCCAGTTAATGGGAAGAGGGGAGCTTGGACCTCCCCTCGAGGACAATGAGAATTATTTCTTAGAATGTTAGGGGCTTAAATGCCCCTAACAAGAGATAATTAAATCCCAGATGGACTTAATTAAGTGTGATATTTTTATGTTGCAAGAAAAAAAGTTGTCAAAGGAGTCTACTGATTTGGTTTTTTCATCTTGGAGAAGGTGGAATTTTCTTTCTTCTCCTGCTTGCGGTGCTTCAGGAGGTTTGGCATTGCTTTGGAATAATTATAATATTGAGGTACAGTTAGTGGCATATGCTACAAATTGGATGTTGACTTTAGTTATAAGCAAGATTTCGAAGGTTAAATTCTGGCTTTTTAACATTTATGCTCCGTCAGGAATTCAAGGGAAGAGTAAGTTATGGGGTGAATTAAAGATTATTTCTTCTCCCTTAAGACATGGTTCCTTTATTATCTTCGGGGGTGATTTTAATGCTATCACTGATTTAGATGAGAGAAGAGGAGGTGTTTTCCCTAATAAAAGGATTATGGATGACTTTGGGGATTTCATTTCTGATATGAGCCTTTTTTATTGTAAGTCTCAGAATGGGATTTTCACATGGACAAACATGAGAAGGGATTTTTCTCAGATTGCTGAGAGATTAGATCGGTTTTTGTTATCTAAGAATTGGATTGATTCAGATTTTGAATTCTTTTCCTCTATTCCACCGGTCTCGAGTTCTGATCATTTTCCAATTTCCCTTTCACTTATTGAGGATAGGGCTTCTTTTAAGTCTCCATTTAAATTTGATCCCATGTGGTTTAGGAATTCTTCCTTTTTGTCTCTGCTTATGAAATGGTGGAATTCTGCTCCTTTTTGTTCTGGGTCCTGTATGTTTCAAATTGCTAAGAAGTTAAGTTATTTGAAATTAAATATTAGGGAATGGAATATCTCACATTTTAAGAACATCTTTCAGGAGAAACAAAGGATTCAAGATATGATTGAGTGTCTTAATACTCATGTGCTTCAACATGGTATGGTGCCACAAGCTTTTGATGAATTGAAGTCACTAAAATTACAACTTGAGGAGGTGTTAGCTAGAGAGGAAACCTATTGGAGACAAAAACCTAGAGAGTTATGGCTTTCAGATGGTGACAGGAACACAAAATTTTTTCATTCTTCAACTAAGATTAAAAGATGTAAGAATAGGATATCTTGTATTCAGTGTCAGAATGAGAATTTATTGATAGACCCAAAGGACATTGTTGTAGAGGCAGTTAGGTTTTTTAAGTCATTATTATCTTCGGAAAATAGAAATCTCAGCAATGATATTATATCTAATATTCCTCCTTTGGTATCTTTGGAAGACACTAAGATGTTGATGTCTCCCTTTTCCTTAGAAAAATTTAAGAGTGTTGTCTTTGCTATGAATCTAGATAAAGCTCCTGGACCAGATGGTTTTACTCTTTTATTTTTTCAAAAATGTTGGGATTTTGTGGGAAATGATGTTTTATTGGCTCTCGAGGAAGCTAGGAGAAATAGGTTTGTTTTAAAATAACTTAATACTACAACGATGGAAATTATTCCTAAAAAAGAGGATACTAAGAATTTTGTTGACTTCCGCCCCATTGCTTTATGTAACACTTTATATAAGATATTTATGAAGGCAATTTCCCTTAGGTTGGCAAAAATTCTACCTAGGATCATTTCATTGGAGCAAGGTGATTTTGTTCCTGGAAGGGAAATGATAGAGGGTGCAATTGTAGCACATGAGGTGTTTCACTCTATTTCCAACCAAAGAACCCCAACCATGATACTTAAACTAGACATGATGAAGGCTTACGATAGAGTAGAGTGGGGGGCTTTATGTGCTATTCTTGAGAAGTTAGGTTTTTCCAAGGCCTGGGTCAAATGGATTCATGCATGTATTTCTTCTGCAAGATTCTTGATTTTAATTAATGGTTGTCCTTGTGGTTTTTTCACTTCCTTGAAGGGTTTGAGATAGGGAGATCCCCTTTCTCCTTTGTTGTTTATTCTCCTAACTGAAACCTTTAGTTGGGCTATTAGGGTTGCTAAAGTGGGGGGGATTTGGAATGGTATAAGGATTCAAAATATTCCCCAAAGTATTTCTCATTGTCTCTTTGAAGATGATACTCTGTTATTTGGATGTGCTTCGTTAGTTGAGGCAAACATGATTAAAGGAATAATACAAAATTATGCATCGTTTTCTAGTCAGAAAGTGAATGGTGATAAATCAAAGATTTTCTTCCTTAATACATCACAACTGGTTTAGAATAGGTTGCAATCCTTTTGGGGATTTGAGACTGGAAATCTTCCATGTACTTACCTTGGGATTCCTTTATTTGTTAAAAAAGATAAGATTGGTTTTTGAGATAAGATTATCTGGGTCATTTCTAAAATAATTTTCTCATGGAATCATAGATGGTTAACTTTGGCGGGTAAAATTGTTCTCATCAAGTCTGTTTTGAATGTTGTTCCCATATATCTCATGTCTATTTTGAAGTCTCCAAAAGCAGCTATTGTTAGTTTACAGGATACTCTTAGAGATTTTCTTTGGAACAATAATAAAGATGGCTAGAAGAAACTCCCTTTAGTTGCATGGGATAAGGTGTGTTTGCCTAAGGAACTTGGAGGAACAAGAATTCAGAGTCTGGAGAATCAGAATTTAGCCTTAGGTGCTAAGTTGGTTTGGAAATTATATGACAAGCCTATCTCCTTATGGGCACAGATTATGTTTGCCAAATATTTAATTAATGGACCGAGAGAGTACATTTTTAAAGTCTCAAATTTGGCTTCGAGTTCTGCTATTTGGAATTTCCTTTGTAAATGTAGATCAATTATTTTGCCTCATCTCTCATGGATTGTTCGTAATGGTAGAAAGTTTAGATTCTGGGATAAAGTATGGAATGGACACACACCTCTGGTGAATATTAGGGATTGGTCTCCTCTTATCACTATTCTTTTCTCCCTTTGGGGTATTTTTGTAGAAGATTATTTTGAAATTGTGAGTAGTGGACCCCTTAAGCTAGCTAGATGGAAGTCGATTGATTTCTTAGATGTTGATCAAAGTATGAAATTAGATTTTGAGAAAATTTTGGGGGATAGAATTGTATTTCTTTCTGATTTCAAGGATGAACTTTTTTGGACAAAGAATATTTCTGGTAAGTACACTGTTAAAGATGGTTACAACTCTCTTATGGTTGCTAAAGATTTATCATCCTGGCCTTATAAGTTGTTTTGGCATTCGACATGTCTTCCTAAAGCTAGAGCCTTTGCTTGGTTGGCAGTTTAGGACAGATTCCTTACAGGTATGAAACTGGACATGCTTGGTATTACTATTGTTTTTCCTTATGTCCTTTGTAACAAAAAATTGGATTCTTCTTCACACCTATTCCTACATTGTGATTATGCTTATGAATGTTGGTAGTGGTTGTTTGAGAAGTTAAATATATCCTTTATTATTGGTAAGGATCTCTTTTCCCATTTTAGATCTTGGCCCTTTATGTTTGCTTTATCTTTTTATGCATGCCTTTGGATCATATCTCCATCTATTGTGATTTGGAATGTTTGGGTAGAGCGAAACAACAAGATATTTAAAAAAACAACTTCTCATGTGTTTGAGATTCTATTGAAAATTGAGTCTTCAATCTCTCAGGTTGCTTTGTCGTTTATTTATAAGAATTTGGAAAATCTTACTTCTTTTTCGCACTGGGACAATAGAGTTACTAGAGTTTGGAAGATGCTGTCAGTTTTACCCTCTCATGGTTCAATTTAAAAAAAGAATGATGCAATAGGTAAGAGATGCTCTGCTAGATGGAAACCTCTTTCGCGGGGGCACTTTAAACTGAATTTTGATGGGGCCTCTCGTGGTAACCTTGGGCCGGTTGGGGTAGGCATGGTAATTTATGATCACAATGAAAATTTTATTCAAGCTAAGTGTCAAGCTATTGCTTTTAAAACTAATAATTATGCGGAATTTCATGCTTTGTCTTTTGGATTGGATATGGCAATCTCTTTGGGAATTAAGGACTTAATAATTGAAGGTGATTCTATGGTGATTATTCAATGTGTTATGAAAAAGAAATTGAATTGTTGGAATTTGCAGCATATACTTGATCTCATTTTACAAAAATTAGAATTGTTTGAATCTTTCTTGTTATCCCATTGTTACAGAGAAGTTAATAAGATTACAGATTATTTGACAAATTTAGCCATTGATAGCAATGCTAATCAGTGAGATGTGGTTTTGAGGAAATTCCTTCTAGGGTATGGGAAGGCTTGCAACAAAAGTTATGCGATTTTCTTGAGTAATGTTGATGTAAAATTTTATTATGATAATTATTCCCGCTTTCCCCTTTCATTTCAAGTATCCACGTTCGTTGTCTGGAGGAGAGTTCGAGCTCATGGTATTTGATACAATAGTGTTTTTCCAAAGGTTTTTTGATACTTTCTTTTTTGGTAGGAAGGTTTTTGGCTCATGGGATTTGGCACAGGGCTTTGGAAAATTCTGTCTTCTTCCATTGATAACAGCTGTGGAGTCTACATTTGAAAATTATCCGATGGGTTTTACATATGGGCTCTATGTAAAATTGATATTATATGTGTTGTGACTGCATTTTGTATGTGGTTTTGGGCGGGGTGTATAAAATGATCTGTTAGATACTATAGGTTTATTTTATGAGTTGTGACCAAAGGTTTTCTTCCCAGGGTTCTTTCCTCTGGTATGCTCTTTGAATCCTGTATAAAAAATAAAAAATATTAATAAAAAAGTTTAGTGGAATAATCCACTTTTATTGAAAAATAATAATAATTAAAAATTAAAAAAAAACTTTTTAATAAAATAATATTAAAACTTTTCTTTTAATAAAATAATATTAAAAAAGAACTTCATTTATATATTGTTTTAAAGATACCACGAGCCCCACCACCTGGGCTTCTATGTGGTTCCCTTAACCAATGGGAAGGGCTGTGGGAACCATGTCGTGGTCTCCCCACAGCCACAACTATGTGGAGATCACGACATGGCCTCCACACCATGGTCTCTCCCCCATGGCTTGGGGAAGCCATGACTCTCCCCAACCATGGGTCGAGGCCCATGGTTCCCCAAACAGCCCCCTCCATATTTTAATATATATATATATATATATTTTTATATTTACTTCTTTAAACAATTTCCCAATTTTCTAAGTACTCTCAGATATTTTTCTGAGAACATTTTCCGGGGAATTTTCTAGAAATAAAATGATTTACATATATTTAAAAAAAGAAAAAAAAAGTAATGAAAACAACCACCCCAACCAAACAAGAAACCTAGAATTGACAGATAAATAGGAGCAGGCAGAGTAGGATTTTGAAAAATAACCAATATGCTCGAAATACCCAAATTGGCAAAATTTTACCAGTAGATTTCAAACAATTTCCACTCCCATTAAGCCAAACACAAACAAATTTTACAATTTAAAACTTGAATTTGAATGCATTCATTTGGAATTTTAAGACACCCCCAAATTTTGGTTTTGAAAACAATCTGAGCAAATAAGAGTTTGATTTGGAAGTGGGAAAAGGAATAAAGGAGGGTTTAAATCTAAAATTTTACTAAACTCTTACCATTCCACAAATCTAAAAGATTTTCAAACAAAACCCACATATAGATTTCTTCCAAAACAAATCAGTAATTTCTTTGCAACAAAGGAAATTAACAAGAATCCTACCTCCATATGCAATCCTGGAAGTGATTTGATGAAGATCCCAACTTGCAAGCTCAAAAATCTCTCCCAACCAAAAATGCCCCAAAAATTTTCCATCCCCAAAACAACTCTCCCAATAATTTTTGAAAAACTAGGTTAAAAGGAATTTTTTTGACCAAAAATCCATTTTTAGGTTGAAATTATTTTCAACCAAATAAAATCATTTCCAAACAATTTAATATCCAAAAAAATTGTTTTTCTTCCCAAAATTGATTTTCTCAAATAAATTAAAACTAACATTTATGTTTCCAAAATGTCAATGAGGGTAAGGTATTAATTTTCCTATTCTATTTAACCTTTCTTGCAACAATGCATATAAATCATTTAATTCACCATTTAAAAAAAAAAAAACCATTTAACCAAACTTGTTACAAATATGAATTAAGCAACCTAATTATTGATGAATCACACAAAGGGGTCCTATTTAATTTAGTCCCTTTAATTTATGAATGTGTAAAAATACATTTAATCTAATTAAATACTTAGGATTTAATAATCAATTTTTACCAAACGCACAACATGCAACTCAAAAAAACCAAACAATTACATGACCCGCCTACCCAACCAAAGGGGAAACTGACAGATGACTGACGACACCCACTTGAGCACGACTAGGGTAAAATGTAGGGTCTTACGACTACCTAATCCACTTCCATTAGACCAATAAGGCACGCTAAGACTTGCGAAGCCAGGTGGAGATGATACCCCATACCTATGTGGTATTGTACCTACAATCTCCTACAACAATGAACCACACATGCATACATATATATTCAATGAAAGTGTTAGCCTGAGGTTAATAACACGAATCAAAAGAACAACTAATCATACATACGAATCAATGTGAAATCAACATTTACTAGTATAGACATTAAGCATAATACCTGACTATAACATCACAACATGGTAAATCAACCATCCAAGAAGGCCACTTAAAAATTCAACCAAGGTCAAACTGGGTTTAAAAATTTGATTAGGGAAGGGGTACTACATTTTATGAATCCGGTCCAAAACCTAGATAGCACCAGACCTAAATAGATCCACACACGCTACAACAATGATTCCAGTTAGTCGAGGCATGAACACAATCACCATTAGCATCTTGACTCCCTTATAGAAGGCACACCAACACCACTTATGTGTAATATCAAGAATCTTCAATAAGGCTCTGCCGGTGAAACCCTTAAGAAAGTAGGCATACTAGAATATAAGATAGCATCTGATCATCAGGTCAATACCAACTGACTGTAACACACATCAAAAGCATATGAACCATTCATACAAAATTATTCCCTCATCTAGATCATACCGGTAACAATCAATTGATAACCTTCCCAATCCAATCCTTCTACCGAAAGCCGATAAACAGTCATAAAAGCTAGTGTTGAGATCAATGACAAAACATCAATGCAACACATAATCAATTCCTTCATTTTGCCAACAATCTCCCCCTTTGGCATTGATGACAACACTAGATGTGAAAAACATCCAAGTGTCAAGAAATACCAACAATCACTTCTAAAGAATATAGCAATAAAGCTCTGAACCAATTCTAAATTAGGAAACCAAGTACTGCTAAACAATACCACCAAATCTCCCCTTGAGGAGTACAATCAATCTCTCCCTATTTTTCACATAAATCTCTCCCCCTTCAACATCAATGCCAAAGATATGACATTGAAAATAAACAGAATATGAAATCTCCAAATCACAAGGCTTACTATTCCCCCTGAGTAGTAGCATAAATTCATCAATCTAGAGCAGAAGATAGCTCTGATAATTCATACTGGACTCATGCATATCTGCATCAATTAAGTCTCTACTAGAAGGGTAGAAACCCCCAATCTGTCTCTCAAATGCTCAAATGATTCCCAAGACAAAGGTTTAGTGAATATGTCTGCTATTTGTTGTTTAGTTTGTTGGCATGTTTGGCATAACTGATGCAGATGAGTTGTTGACTGTACTGGTAGAGGAATGATGATGACATGATCAGTTATTAGGGTTGTCATTGCTGGAAACTTATGTCAATTAATGTTTGATGATGGTTGCAGATGATCTTTGATGTTTGAATTATTGGATAAGTAATTTGGTCTACTGGATTTAGAATTTGTAAGTCTGACAGGGTTTACCAGCAGGACTGAGAATTAGGACTTCAACTGGTAAAAGCAAAGATTTTGATGGAATCAATAAATTGGTGATGGTTGGAAACTTGTGGTTTGTGACATAAGCTTTTATGATGGATTTGTGTATGTTACCAGAACCACATCCAATGTTTATTACCAGAAGGAATGTTTGGGAATTTTAATGGAGTTGAGATAAGGTTTTAGTAGGGTTTTAGAACCAGTGATGAATTCACTTAACCGGTAATGATTTTTGATTCGATGATGATTGGTGGCGAATCTACATGAAGAAGATAGCATGACACAACCAACGTGAATGATTTGAAATATGTTTTGGCATGGAAGATGGTAGAATTTCTTGGGAATGTGCAAAGTGCTTAGCAGAATGTTCTAAGGGTTTGACTTCTGTACAGATCAAATTTTTGTGATGGGTTATGAATAATCAATGGTTGATATTGCATTACAATTTTTTGTTATGATCTGAATATTGATCTCTTATGATCTTTATTGTAAATTCAAGATGTAATTAGGTTTTATGGCCGACTTAGTTGTTATGGCTATTTAAGGTTTTAAGGCGACACAACCGATGTTTTATGTGTCGGTGACATTTGGAGAATGAGTTAAGCCATCCCAAAGAAGATAGAGATCTTCTTGAGTGTTGCAAATTATGAAGCAAAACTAGATCTGATTTAGCAAGCTGAAAGTGCAAAGTGACAGATCATTTTTCTCTGTTGTTCCCTAACAGTTACATTAGCTTAAATCCCTTAACTGGGTAGGTCCTAACAAGCCTTTGTTATTTAATTCCCCTAACATGGCAGCTCACAAAAGAGTGTTTAAATCCTCTAACTAGGTTGATCCTAACAGATCATTAAGCTCCTAGCGGGAGTGATAGACAAATCCCTTAACCGGGTGACTCCTAACAGGGTCTGCTCTTAACCGGGTGTATTGTAAGCTCTTAATCAGGCTAAGATCCTAATAGGGCATACTTCAAAAGAGTACACATTATTGTGGGTACCAATTCCCACTGTGGTTTTTCCCATTTGGGTTTCCACATCAAAAATCTTGGTGTTTATGTGTGGAATGTCTTTTTATGATGTTTATGTTTACATGCATTATTTTTGAGATACCGGTTATGATATGTTATTTATAGTTTATCAGAGATTACCAGTACTAATATGAAATGATTAAGGATCTAATCTGATTGATAAGATTTATTGGTTGAATGATCAAATTGATATGACTGATTAAGAGATAAAGATAAATGTTTTTTACAAATCTGATTGAAAGGTTGTTAGATCTGATTGTAGAAGTGAGGATATTTGTTAAGAAGTTTCAGATCTAATTTTAGCTAGTTTTGGATTAAAAGTTTAAGTTATTATTAATACTAATTCACCCCCCCTCTCAGTATTAATTAGATCTTCATAAGATTAACAATTGGTATCAGAGCTTTGGTCCTCTGTGTGTAGAAAATTTTAACCGTTTGAGGAAAAGATTCTGAGGAAGACAAGATGATGAAGAAAGAGGGTCCGAAAATCAACAAGGATAACTATAAGATCTGGAAAGATGGAATGGAGATATATCTCAAAGGTCTTGGTGCTCAATACTAGAAACATGTTGAAACAACATATGTGGTTCCTACTACAACTCCCTTGACACCAGATGAACTTAAAGATCAACAGGAGAACATGCAAGCCCTTGAAGATATTGTAAGTACTTTATTTGATTCTGAATATAGTAATGTTCAAGGATTAGAAACCGCACATGAGGTTTGGGAAAAATTAGAAACAATTCATGGAGGAGATGAGCATGTACAAAAATTAGAGGAAAGCTTGAGAGGAAAGTTTGATGACATAAAAATGGAAGAAGGAGAAAATATTGCACAATATGATTAGAGAATTAAAGAAGTTGTTGGTGGTATAAAAGGTGTTGGTGGCAAAATTGATGATGATGTAGTGGTAAGTAAAATGCTTAGAACTCTCCAACCTCATTATGCTATTAGAGTATCGACAATCCAAGAAATGAGATCCATTTCAAAGGATAAGGTAACTACTGACTCTTTGATTGGTAAGCTTACAACCTTTGAGTTAAATAGTTTTGACAATAGTGCGGTAAAATCTACTGAACCTTCTTTTAAAGCTTCTGTTATTGGTTCATTTGCAAGAAAAGGAAAGAATGTATGTAAGTCATGAGTGTAGATCTAGTCATGGAGGTAACCAGGAGAGTGTAGACAGTGAAGATCAAGTAATGGAACTTGAAGCACTGCTAGCAAAGAGATTTCCAAGAGGCACTTGTAAGTATAAAGGAAAGCTACCTTTAAAGTATTTCTCTTGTAGTAATATTGGTCATATTGCTGCTAGCTACCCTAACAACAATAAGAAAGATAAGCTCAATAAATTCAAAGGGAAAGGCAAAAAACATTGTTATGTTGCAGTAGATGAAGGGGTGACTGATGAAGAATCTGAAGATGAAGATGACAATAAAGAGATTGTGTTTGTAGCTGTAAAGGAGGAATTGTCTGATGAGAAGGCATTAGTTTCTCATGTAGAAAATAGTAATGAATGGATTACAGATAGTGGTTGTTCACATCACATGACCAGAAAAAAGAGTAAGTTCTTAACTCTTAATGAATTTGATGGAGGTGTTGTTAGATTTGGAAATGACTCCCCTTGCATGATGAAAGGTAAAGGTTCTATTTCCTTGAATGGGAAGAACAATACTGATGATGTATTTTGGGTTGATGGTCTGAAACATAATCTGTTAAGTGTTGGACAAATCAATGATAAAGGTTATTTGCTTGAGTTTAACGGTGGAATTTGCAGAATTCTTGGAGGAAATGGTGAACTGATTGCTACAGGAAAACAAACAAGAGGTAACTTATTTAATTTAAATGCTAATGTCTCTAGTTGTCTAGTTGCAAAAATGGAAGATAAATGGTTATGGCACAAGAGATGTTGTCATATGAATTTTGATAACTTGGTGAAGGTAAGGAAGTCTAGTGTTATGAGAGGATTACCATATATTGTTAAGCCGGATAATGTGATATGTAAATACTGTCAAATTGGTAAAATGACCTCTATTTCATTTAAGAAGAAGAAGTGTTTGTCTAAAAATATTTTGGATTTGGTTCATACTGATCTTTGTGGTCCTATGAGAACAATATGCTATTTTGGTGATAGATATTTCATGCTTTTAATCGATGATTATTCTAAGATGATGTGGGTTACATTCCTAAAGGTTAAATTTGAAGCCTTTAGTAAGTTCAAAGCATTTAAAGCTCTAGTTGAGATTGAGATCGATAAAAAATTGAAATGTTTAAGATCTGATCGAGGAGGATAATTCATATCTGATGAATTTGTCAATTATTGAGATGAACAAAGTATCAAGAGATAGATGTCTTCTCCAAGGACACCACAACAAAATGGTATAGCAAAAAGAATGAACAGAACAATTGTTGATGTTGCTAGAACAATGCTATCACAAGATAATCTGCCTAAGATGTTTTGGAGAGAAGCGGTTAGTATGATAGTCTACACATTAAACATGATACTTATAAAGGACAACAATAAGACACCTTATGAGATATGGTATGGTAAAACTCCCTGTGTTAGTTATTTCAAAATCTTTGGAAATCAACATTTTATTAAAAAGGATAACTACACTGGAAAGTTTGATGCAAAATCTGATGAAGGATTATTTCTTGGTTATTCTTCTAAGAGAAAAGCATATAAATGCTATAATAAGAGAACTAAGAAAATTGTTGAAAGTGTTAATGTAAAGGTGGATGATTTGTCAAGTAAATCTGAAGGATCAAGTAGGTCTGAATCTGAAAAGGATGATAATGAAGAAATACTAGTGATCTTTGAACTGAAAGCACAAAATAATGATCAACCAACAAATGCACTATTAGGTGCTCAAACGGTAAGTGAGAACAGTGGTGAAGGAAGTAGTGATTTGAATAGTGAGTCAGATGAGGAAGATGCAGAACCTAGACAGACTATACCTAGATATGTGAGATTGAATCACTCTCAGGACCATATAATTGGTGATAAGAATGCAGGTGTGCAGACTAGGAGGAAGATTATAAAAAAATCATGTTTGATCTCTACAATGGAACCCAAAACAATTAAGGAAGCACTCAAGGATGATGATTGGGTGAAAGCAATGAATGAGGAATTAGATCAAATAGAGAAAAATTAGACATGGTCACTTGTTAAGAGACTGGAAGACAAGAATGTGATAGGAACTAAATGGGTCTTCAGGAATAAGTTAAATGAAGATGGAAAAGTGGTGAAAAAATAAGGCAAGAATAGTCTCAAAGGATATGCACAGGAAGAAGGTGAAGACTATGGTGAAACTTTTGCACCAGTTGCAAGATTAGAAGGAGTAAGGATGCTGCCGGCATTTGCTACATATAAGGGATTCAAAGTCTTCCAAATGGATGTCAAGTCAGCCTTTTTGAATGGAATTCTTGAAGAGGAAGTTTACATTGAACAACCAGATGGTTTTTCCTTGACCGATGATAAAGACATGGTATGTAAATTACATAAAGCTTTGTATGGTCTAAAGCAGGCATTGAGAGCATGGTATGAGAGGTTACATGCACATTTGATCAATATTGGATTCCAACGTACCAGTGAGGACAATAATATATATCTAAAAACTGATGGAGACAAGATGCTAATAGCTGAAGTATTTGTACATGACATAATTTCTAGTGGAAATGATAATATGAGTATGGATTTTGTTGATGAGATGAAAAAGGAATTTGAGATGTCTCTAATTGGTGAAATAAAGTTCTTTATTGGATTACAAATCCAATAACTAGATGGTGGTATCTTTATCTATCAAAACAAGTATATTAAAGAGGTGTTGAACACTTTTGGCATGGAAGATGACAAACCGGTAGGAACACCGATGGTAACAAGCTGTAAGTTGACAAAGCATGATGATTCACCTAATTTTAGTGAAAAAGAATATAGGTCTATGATTGGTAAACTACATTATGTTTTACATAGCAGACCAAACATTGCTCATGTTGTTGGGTTAGTTGCAAGATTTCAAAAAGAGCCCAAAGAAAGTCACTTGATGGTTGTTAAGAGGATTTTCCGATATCTTTAAGGAACATTAGACTATGGATTATGGTATCCCTGCAAAGGTGATTTCACTTTGGATTTTTTTACTAATGCAGATTGGGCAGGAAATGTGGATGATAGGAAAAGCAAAACCGGTGGATATTTTCTACTTGGAAGAAGACTTGTAGCATGGACAAGCAAGAAACAAACTTGTGTTTCTCAATCTACAACTGAAGCTGAGTATGTTGTTGGATCCATGAATTGCATGCAGGCCATATGGATGAGACATGTGCTAGAAGGATTCAAGATAGATATGTCTGAACCATTAACTATCTATTGTGACAATACGAGTGAAATAAATATTTCCAAGAATCTTGTACTTCATGCAAGAACCAAGCATATAAAATTGAAGTATCATTTCTTAAGGGAAAGAGTTCAGGAGAAGCAGGTAAAGATAGAGTATGTGGAAAGTAAAGACCAGTTAGATGATATATTTACTAAACCTTTGATAAAGACTACTTTTGAGTTTCTCATAAGTAAATTAGGGGTTAGATCCCTACACTGGAAGAACTAAGATGTTGAAGTTGCATCAATCCTATGGATTTCATGTTTATTCTTCACTAAGGATTGATGAAGATGTGGGCTACTCAGTAGGGGGAGTGGATCTGATATAGTATGGTATGATTTATAGCTCCGATCAAAGTGAAGTCAAGTGATGCATTTTTATTTGGCATTACTGTCAAAGGGGGATAAGAAAAAGAAATTAGATAATCAGTTATGAGAGAAGAAAAAGAAATTTGATGATCAGGCTTGAGGAGAAGAAAAGAAAGAGAAGACCGACACATGTAGATGATTGTCATATATGATTGTATATCTGATTGGTGTTGCCATCAGTGCCAAAGGGGGAGATTGTTGGCATGTTTGGCATAATTGATGCAGATGAGTTGTTGACTGTACCGGTAGAGGAATGGTGATGACATGATCAGTTATTAGTGTTTCCATTGTTGGAAACCTATGTCAATTAATGTTTGATGATGGTTATAGATGATATTTGATGTTTGACTTGTTGGATAAGTAATTTGGTCTACTGGATTTAGAATTTGTAAGTCTGATAGGGTTTATCAGCAGGACTGAGAATTAGGACTTCAACTGGTAAAAGAAAATATTTTGATGGAATCGGTAAATTGGTGATGGCTGGAAACTTGTGGTTTGTGAAATAAGTTGTTATGATGGATCTGTGTATGTTAATAGAACTACATCCTATGTTGATTACCAAAAGGCATGTTTTGAAATCCTGATAGAGTTGAGCTAAGGTTTTAGTAGGGTTTTAGGACTGGTGATGAATTTACTTAATCGATAATGATTTTGGATTCAACAGTGATTGGTGGCAAATCTACATGAAGAGGATAGCACGACACGACCCATGTGAATGATTTGAAATGTGTTTTGGCATGGAAGATGGTAGAATTTCTTGGGAATGTGCAAAGTGCTTATTAGAATGTTCTAAGGGTTTGACTTCTGTATAGATCAGAATTTTGTGATACGTTATGAATAATCAAAAGTTAATATTGCATTGTAATTTGTTGTTATAATCTGTATATTGATGTCTTATGATATTTATTGTAAATTCAAGATGTAATTAGGTTTTATGGCTGAATTAGTTGTTATGGCTATTTAAGGTGACACAACTAATGTTTTATGTGTCAATGGGATTTGGAGAATGAGTTAAGCCATCCCAGAGAAGATAGAGATCTGCCTGAGTGTTGTAGATTGTGAAGCAAAACTGGATCTGATTTAGCAAGCTGAAAGTGCAAAGTGAAAGATCATTTTTCTTTGTTGTTCCCTAGCAGTTACAACAACTTAAATCCCTTAATCAGGTAGGTCCTAACATGCCTTTTTTATTTAAATTCCCCTAACAGGACAACTCACAAAAGAGTGTTTAAATCCTCTAACCAGGTTGATCCTAATAGATCATTAAGCTCCTAGCGGGAGTGACAGACAAATCCCTTAATTGGGTGAATCCTAATAGGGTCTTCTCTTAATCGGGTGTATTTTAAGCTCTTAACCGGGCTAAGATCCTAACATGGTGTACTTCAAAAGAGTACAAATTATTGTGGGTACCAATTCCCACCCTGGTTTTTCCCATTTGGGTTTCCACATCAAAAATCTTGGCATTTATGTGTGGAATGTCTTTTAATGATGTTTATATTTACATGCATTAGTTTTGAGATATCGGTCATGATATGTTATTTATATTTATCAGAGATTACCAGTACTAATATGAAATGATTAAGGATTTGATATGATTGATAAGATTGATTGGTTGAATGATCAAATTGATATGACCGATTAAGAGATAAAGATAAATGTTTTTTGCAAATCTAATTGAAAGGTTGTTAGATCTGATTGTAGAAGTGAGGATATTTGTTAAGAAGTTTTAGATCTGATTTTAGTTGGATTTGGATTCAAAGTTTAAGTTATTGTTACTACTGATTCACCCCCCCCTCTCAGTATTAACCAGATCTTCATAAGATTATCATAGTGTTCACATAAACCAATCTAACTTCTTTTGCTTCTACCTTTTCCTTCAAAAAGTTATACTTGATTGATATGTGCTTAGATTTGGAGTGAAATACCGGATTCTTTGATATGTCAATAGTTGTAGAGTTATCATAATGAATAATAACAGGATCATCACAACTTACTTTTATATCCTTCGACATCTGCTTCATCCATAGAACTTGAGTATAATTTGTTGCTGCTACAACATATTCAACTTCAATAGTAAATAAAGAAATACATGACTACTTGCTGATCCATGAAACTAACTTCTTCCCAAGAAAGAATGCTCCACTGGAAGTGATCTTCCAATCATTCACATCACTTGCCCAATCTGCATCTGTATATGCACATATAGTGAAGTCATCATCTTTAGGGTATGATAAACCGTATTCAGTTGTTCCTTGCAAATACCAGAATATCCTTTTTACTACACTTTCATGATTTTCTCTTGGATTACTTTGATATCTTGATACAATACTAACTGCATTCATTATATCTGGTCTAGTTTGAGTTAAATATAGAAAACCACCAATCATGGATTTATATCTTGTAGGATTTATCGGTGGGGATACATCTTTAATTGACAAATTTTCACTTATAACCATAGCAGTACTAACCAGTTTTGAGTTTTCCATACTAAATTTCTTCAATAATTCCCTTAGATATTTAGTTTGACAGATAAAGATTCCTTTGTCAGTCTGATTAATCTGCAAACCTAGAAAAAATCTTATTTCACTAGTCTTAGACTTTTCAAATTCATTCTTCATATTGTCAAATAATTCCATGCACAATTTGTCTTCACCTCCAAAAATGATATCATCAACAAATACTTTAATAATCAAAATATCATCATTACTGATCTTATAATATAGGTTACTGTCAGCATTGCCTTTTGTAAAATTAAGCTTCAAAAGATACTTATCCAACCTTGCATACCAAGCTCTAGGAGCCTGTTTTAATCCATATAGGGCTTTCCCCAATCTACAAACCATGTTCTTATCATCTGTCAATGAAAATCCATCAGGTTGCTCAATAAAGACTTCTTCTTCAAGTTCTGCATTTAGAAATGCACACTTAACATCCATTTGATAGACCTTGTAGTTCTTATAGGCTGCATAGGCAAGAAATAGTCTAACAACTTCAATTCTAGCTACCGGTGCAAAAGTTTCACCACAATCAATTCCTTCCTTCAGAGAATATCCTTTGCAGACCAATCTAACCTTTTTTCTTATAACTTGTCCATCCTCATTCAGTTTGTTTGTAAGAACCCATTTAGTTCCAATAACATTTTTGTTTTCAGGCTGGGGAACCAAAGTCCAAGTATTATTCTTTTCTATCTGATATAATTCTTCTTCCATAGCTTTCATCCAACATTCATCTTTACAAGCTTCAATTACCAATGTTAGTTCAATCTAAGAAATAAGACATACCTCTTCATTTTCCAGCCTTCTTGTTGTCATAAATCCCTTGTTTTTATCTCCAATGATCTGATTTTCATGATGATTTAATCTAACATACCTTGGTGTTTTGTGATTTCTAGGTTCTCTTTGCTGCTCTTCAGTTACAGTTGAATTTTCTGATGATATCGGTGTAACTGGATTAGTATTATTTTCCAGTGCAGGTGTTTTTTAATCAGTTATGATCATTTCCACTTGCCGGTTCTCTGTCATAAGATTTAGCTTGGTCTTTATGCTGCTCATCCACCTTCACATTAGTGCTCTCAAAAATTTTGTGCAGTCTTTTGTTATAACATCTATATGCTTTGCTTTTAGTTGAATAACCAAGAAATATTCCTTCATCACATCTAGAATCAAACTTTCCAATTGAATCATCTCTTTTAATATAACACTTACTTCCAAAAATTATGAAATACTTAAGAGTGGGGGAATGACCAAACCACAACTCATAAGGTGTCTTACCGGTATCTCCTTTTATATGAACTTTGTTGAATGTATAAAGTGATGTAATTACTGCTTCTCTCCAGTAGATATGAGGCAAATTAGCTTCCATCATCATGCTTCTGGTTGCATCCAAGATGGTCCTATTCTTCCTTTCCATAATACTATTCTACTGAGGTGTCTGGGGTGCAGATAATTGTCTCCTAATGCCATTTTTCTCACAATAGCTGTTGAACTCACCAGATGTGAATTCACCACCTTGATATGATCTCAGACACTTGATTTTTATCCCTGTCTCTGTCTCAACCATAGGTTTAAAGATCTCGAGTTTCTCAAAGCTTCATATTTCTCCCTTAGAAAAGCAACCCACATAATTCTAGAATAGTCATCAATGATTAACATGAAATACCTATCTCCTTGAAAGCTTCTTGTACTAGCAGGACCACATAGGTCAGTATGAATCAAATCAAGAATATCATTAGACTTATCAGGTATGATCTTAAAAGAAGTTCTGACTTGCTTACCTATTTGAAATTCCTTACATACCAGATTATGAGGCTTCACAATCTTAGGTAAATCTCTATCTACCTTAGTTGAACTAATCTTTACAATTCAATCAAAATTTAAATGACACAACCTCTTGTGCCATAGCCAACTTTCATCAATATGTGCAATCAAACATGTCTTTTCATCGGAGTTCAAGTGAAAGATGTTACCTTTTGTCTGTGTACCGGTTTCAATCTCCAATCTTGATTTGTTAATAATTTTGTACTTTCCATCCTTGAATTGTAATTGAAAACCTTTGTCTACCAACTGTACTACACTCAAAAGATTATGCTTTAAACCTTCAACATAATAGACATTGTCAGTGTTATGCTTACCATCCAATGAAACAATTCCTCTTCCTTTGATCATGCATGCTTTGTCATTACCAAATCTGACTTGACCACCATCAAATTCTTGCAGGGTTAGAAAATTTCTTTTGTTTCCTATCATATGATGCGAACATCCACTGTCTATTACCCATTCATCTATGTCTTCAACTTTTGTTGCAAGGGCCTTTTCTTCAGTTTTGATAACTGGTTCTAGATCATCTTCCTTATAGCATAGAATACCCAATCTCTTCCATTGCCGGATCCACTTGCTAAACCTCTTATCGGTTCATCCTCTGATTCATCCGTTACTCCTTCCTTATAAACATAATAGCATGATTTGTCTTTGTTTCTCCTATACTTATGCTTGATTTGATAGTCAGGGTTAGGCTTAAAAGATCTTCTTGCTCTTTCCTCCAATTTTGAATTTCTTTCAAGACACCTAGATGCAAAATGACCTATCTTATTACATGCAAAACATTTGAAAGGAGATTTTTCTTCAAACTTACTCCCTGTTGGACCTCTAGGCATTCTTCTAGCAAATAGGGCTTCAAGTTGCTCAAGCTCTTCATCTTATTTTCTTATCTCCTCTAGTTCCTTTGCATATAAAACTTTCCAATCTTGTTTCTCGGTTGATGAAGTAGATGCCTTGAATGCAATATCAATCTTTACAGTTTCAGGAGGACCAAATTCTTCAAGCTCAAAAGTAGATATCTTCCCAACAAGAGTGTCCCTATTGACAAATGTATTAGGCATGGTCCTTATCTCATTAATTGCAGTTACCTTCATCTTATATGCCGATGGGAAAACCCTTAATACTTTTGAAACAATTTCTTCCTCAGTCAGAGATCCACCACAACACTAAATTCCCAATACAATTTCATTTACCCTATCCATGAATGCAAAAATTCTTTCATCTTCTTCCATCTTCAAGCTTTCATATCTTACTCAGTAACATTCAAGTTTTGCAATCTTAACAGTAGAGTCACCTTCATTCAAAACCTCCAACTTGTCCCATATATCTTTAGATGATGATTTATCTTATAATCCCATGATCTGCTGGTTTGATAAGCCACTTAAGAGGGATTCTCTAGCTCTGCAATCATTTTTAATATTCTTATCCAAGTTTGCCGATATAGGATTGCTAGATGCCAGATCATAAGGAGTGTAACCTTTCTGAGTAATTTCCCAAATTTTCTTCCCAATGCATCTTAAATGAGTCTCCATCTAAACTTTCCATACTCCATAGTTTGTTCCATCAAGCCTAGGGGCATCCCTTTGAAAAACAGTAGGTGAACTATTAGCTGCCATAGGATCTTCCTCGAGTGGTTAAGCTTCTACAAAAAGAGGACCAGACTCTGATACCAATTATTAGGATAACCGGTGGACAACTGAGGGGGGGGGGGGGTGAATCAGTTGTCAACAAATTATAAGAAATTAAAGCACTAAGAACCTTTTAGTAGAATAGCAAAAAACATATACTAGTATAGCAAATTAAGAATTAAAGCATAAAAATAAACCAGTGAATGAATATCGTATAATCATACCACATAACACCATGATTTGTACGTGGAAAACCCGATAAAGGGAAAATCCACAGTGGGAAACCCTACCCATAGTCAAATAATACTTCTATAGTAAGTATATGATTACAATAGGGGCCTACACATACAAGAAGGAACATTGCCTAGAGCACACTGCTCATCGCAATGGAGTCTCATTGACTACAAAAGAGGTTAGCCACCTCAAAATAATCAGACAACAATCCAGAAGGATGAACTGCCAGAGATAGCATCAATCATGCCAGATTATAGTTCTGATTAAGCTCAATACCAGAGGTCTAAAACCTCTTGCAGAAAACCAACTTGATCACCTATGATTGACCAAACCCTCTACTCATATGATTATTACATTATTTGTTCCTTACATATGATCTACAATGAGATCTTACATATATTTATACAAAACCGGTACCTAAACAATTAGGTTGGACACTCAAATGCTAATACAATAAATCCATTACATAATCCCAAATTAAAATCATAATGCATGTCGGCCTAGGGCCAAACAAATGTCATCTAATCAATAAAACATCTCAGAGACAGATCAAAAAGATCCAACAGCATGTTTCATGAAACCAGTCCAAAACATCGATAGCATCAGACCTAAATAGATCCACACACACTACAACAATTATTCCAGTTAGTCGAGGCACAAACACAATCACCATCAACATCCTGAATCCCTTCTAGAAGCTGCACCAACACCACTTATGTGTAATATCAAGAATCTTCAATAAGGCTCTGCCAGTGAAACCCTTAAGAAAGCAGGCATACTAGAATATAAGATTGCATCTGATCATCAGGTCAATACCAACTGACTGAAACACACTTCATAAGCATATGAATCATTCATACAAACTTATTCCATCATCTAGATCATATCGATAACAATCAACTACTAGCCTTCCCAATCCAATCCTTCTACCAGAAGCCGGTAAACAGTCATAACAGTTAGTGTTGACATCAACGACAAAACATAAATGCAACATATAATTAATTCCTTCATTTTGCCAACAACCCTCAATCCTTAATTACAAAATTAAATCACATGATACAAATATAGATTATCGGACCAATATAATGGTTTATATAGCATAACATGGTCATAAAACAAATTCCCAAATGATCAACTCCACCGGAAATCATGCCAAGATAAACTGCAATACACTACACCACTAGGAAAACCGCATAACACGAAAATCATCATCGGTTGAAAGAAACCATCAATAAATAGCACAATGATCAATGCCAATCATCAAAAAAGAGAGGACATGACTAGGAAACACCATCAAGGACATTAGAATCATCCAGAACAATTGAACCAACACCACTTTTAGAATCTTCATCGGTCAATGTCTGAAAGCTCAAGAACACAACCAATTAGTAACTATTACGAAGAAAGATAACTTGTAGATTACTAAATCATGATCCATCTAAAATGAATATACACAAGACCATCTGAAAATCTCAACACAAGATCTGATCACATCAAAATATATCGGAGGATATACCGAACTCTACAAAATAATGATCAGCCAACCAACACTACAAACCGGATCATAAAATCTTCCCAATCTGCAATCACCGAAGCAAATCACAGGAATATGTTGACATCAATGACAACAAAATATCCTAGTAGTAGAAATGACCAACAATATCCAGCATGAGGTGTCCATGCACTTGACATTGTCTACATTTCTGTACATATTTGTAGGCATCCTTTTCCACAGTAGGCCAATAGTATCTAGTTCTTCATAACTTCTTTGATAATGCGGGACCATTTGGATGTGCACCACAAATTCCATCATTTACCTCTTTTAAGGCAAGTTGCGCTTCTTCAAAATTAAGACATTGATGAAGTGTCCCATCAAGGCTCTTTCTATACAATGTGTCAGCAATAATGGTGTCTGGATTATTGACGAATAAGAGTCTTCTTTTGATTTCTTGATAGACTAGGAGACATATACTGATTATGTAAGTATGCATATATCTCATCATACCATGGGGATTCAGAACCCACAATGACACATACATATTTTGATGAGGGAATCTCATATGCCGATATCATCAATTGTTCTACAATAAACTCAAACTAAGTTTCATTATTAGGCATGTCTAGGAGAGACCCTACTGTAGCCATGGCACCTACTACCTTGTTCTGCATTCTTGGAATTTGCTCAAAAGTGATATTACTGAAATGTTCTTTGAAATTTTCTACCATTTGTTTATAAGGCATCATTTTATCATCTTTTGTGTTATAGTCATCATTGACTTGATTGACAATCAATTGTGAGTCACCATACACTTGTAGTTCTTTTATCTTCCACTATATAGCAGTATGAAGTCTTATGATGAGAGCTTTATATTCAACTATAATGTTTGTACATGGAAAATGAATTCTAAATGACTTCGAGATAGAATCACCTTGAGGGGTGATAAAAAGGATCCCGACTCCTACTCCATGATTTGTGTAAGAACCATAAAAGTACAATTTCCAAGTGGTGGATGTTGTCAATGTAAACACAGATTCATTAGGAAAATATACTAGTAGCGAGTGATTGTCTTGCAAGGGAGCTTCAGCCAATTGATCTGCTATAGTCTTCCCTTTGAATTCATTTTTTCCACGAATTCTATATCAAACACTTAAAATCATGACCCACTTGGCTAGTCTTCCAGTTAATGTTGCTTTGCTCAACAGATACTTGACTGCATCAAATCGTGCTATGAGTTGGACTTTGTGACTTAGCATATAGTGTCTCAGCTTCTGAGATGTGAAGATCACTGCTAGAAATGCTCATTCTATGGGAGTGTAATAAAGCTTGTATCCAATAAGGGTTCTATTGATATAGTAGATTTCTCTTTCCTTTTCTTGATCATCATGTTGTGCCAAAAGAGCTCCCAAAGATGAGTTTGTTGTTGATATATATAGTAATAAAGTCTTGCCTGGAGTAGGTGGAACTAATATTGGAGTATTCAAAAGATAATCCTTTAAAGCTTGAAAAGCTTCTTGGCACTTCTCTATCCATTTCAAGGTGACTCCTTTTCTGAGTAAATGCTAAAATGGGTGACATTTATCTGCTAGCTATGCTATAAACCTTCTTATATACTATAATCTTCCTTGTAATCCCCTTAACTTATTAAGTGTTGATGGAGGTTGCATATCAATGATTGCTTTGACCTTTGTTGGATCTACCCCAGTTCCTCTATTAGAAATAATAAAGCCTATAAGTTTTCCAGGTGTGACACCGAACACACACATCTTTGGATTTAATTTGACATTGTATTGTTCTAATCGATCAAATATCTTAGTAAGGACTTCTAGGTGACCTTCTCTTGTTTTTTATTTAGCTAGTAGATCATCAACATAATCATCCATGATAGTGTGTATCATGTCATGGAATAATATTGTCATATCCCTTTGATATGTTTCTTCAACGTTCCAATAGTATGTTCCCCTTGGACAGGTAAATGCAGTATTGTGTTGATATTTTGGTGCAATCCTAATCTGGTTGTATCCTAAGAAATTGTCCATTAGTGAAAGCATTTCATTCCCAATAGTTAGATCAACTATCATGTCTATGTTAGGTAATTAGAAATCATCGTTAGGACATGCCTTGTTTATATCTTGGAAATTTGTGTAGATTCTTTTGCCCCCAATGGGTTTAGTTATAGATACTAGATTGGATATCCACTTTGCATAGTCAATAGGTCTAATGAAGCCCACATCCAGAAGTTTCTATAGTTCTAGCTTTACTAGTAATTTGATCTATGGATGCATCTTTTTGAGTTTTTGTTTGTATGGTTTGATTCCTGATAACAACGGTAAGTGATGCAATACCAATTCTGGATCTAGACCTAGAATATCTACATATGACCAAGCAAAATTGATAGGGCGTTGTTTGAAGAATTGTATGAAATTTTCCTTTTCTTCCTGATTTAATGATTCTACTAAGTGGATATTGTGTAGAACCTCTCCTTCTATAATGATTTCTTCAGTCTTTTCCATGAGTAATGCCGAATTTTCTTGTTCAAAAAGGGAGATTGTCTAACTTAATTTTACTATTGTTATCACTTTCATCTACATCTTCTGACATAGAGTAACTTTCCTCCCCAAAGTATGTTGTTCTATCCAATTCTATAGAAAACCCTTCCTTATGATCACCATGGGGAAACCCTTCTCTAACACCCAAGAATTTTGCAATAGCTTCATCATTCTCAAACTAGTCCAGACTTGGTGACTCTTCTTGCCCCCAGTCAATTAAATTTGAATATACAAGGGGTAAATCATTGCTTTCCTCTGCTGAAGAAGTCTTTGACGTCATGCACACCTAGTTATTCTGAACATGTTTTATTGATCTTGGGTGAACTGGTATATCCTTGTAGACAATTTCATCATCAATGAGTGGTTGGTTGTCATATGTTGTGTTTAGTGCTCTCGGGCTACTATCGTGAATAGATAGAAATTCATAGTCACAAGAATCTATCACACTTTATATATATGTTACACTATCTGATGCCATGCCACTTATCTCATCTTGTTCCTCAATGGGTGGTAGAGAAACTTCATATGTAGTAATACATAGTGGAATTTATTCCTGACTTGTATATCTCCTTTGTGTGGTGGAACCTTCTCTTATTCCTGGTATAAGGTGTTCCAATATTTATTCATTTGAATCATTTGATGGAGCTAGGTTTGTTTCCCTTGGAAAAATTATAGTATCCCTTGGAAGAATCCATGTTTGAGACTCATTTGCAGGTGTTAATCCAATTTCTGTTTCCACATTTGTAAGTGCTAACCCTGTCTCTATCACCACATTTTCTTGTGAAGGTTTTTCAGGTACCATACTATTGGATGATGTCACATTAGTTTCTTGTAAAAGGCACTTAAGATCTTCACCATAGGATTCCATACTAGGGTATGTTGATGATTTATTTCTCCTATGAGATGAAGGAGGAAATACCCTCATTGATTACTGATTTTGAGGTATGTACTCTGATGGTAGTCTAGGTTTATTTAATATGTCAAGTGCTTTTTGTCTTGCCTCTGTTATCTTTGTGACGTGTTTATACCCTAACCCTTGATTCTTCAGATTTTACTAAGGTAAAACAAGTTCTTTCCTTCCTTGTTTCTGTGGTCCCACGAATGTGGTACCATCATACCCATATTTTTGCAGCATCTTGAAACCATTTTCATACTAATCTAAGGGTAACTTGGCTATTGTCATGTCATCATCTTCTCTATATAACCATAAATTGACATGTTCATCTAAGGATTCTTCCTGCAAGTCTCTCCATCTAAAGAATGATAATGAATTTGAGTATTTGACTATCTCTTTTCCCTTATCTTGTTTTATCATAGTAGTCTGATGTTTCCCAAAAGATCTAGGAGAAAGAGATAATTTCCTGACATTTGACGTACTTGAAATGGAATATTCCCCACAATCGACATCCTTAATCTATAAAGAAGGTTTCATAGGTGTATCTTTTTGTGTTTATGTGATTGTCAATGAGTTCATTTGTGTGGTGAGTGGGGTTGCTTGATTGATAGGTACTTGGTTATCCACACTTGCCTTTAAGTGATTACAGTGTTGAAATGGGTTCATATCACTTAACACATTGGTGGAATGTTGAAGGTACAACCTGCATGGCATGAATCCATGGACGGCCTAATAGTATGTTATATCCCATCAATCTATCCAAGACTTGAAAGGCAACCTTTGTTGTGATAGGTCCTACTTGTACTGGCAGTGTAACCACACCTTTTCAAGGGTGTTATTAATTATCATATGCCTTGATGTTTATTCTCTTGGTGGGATCAATGTGAAGTTCAGAATAGCCCAATGCCTTGACCAAATTTAGTGTACAGATGTTAAGACCAACTCCTCCATCTATGAGTACTCTTATGACTTTCTTCTTATGTATATAAGCCTCTAGATGTAGTGGATCATTGTGAAAAGGTCTATCATTAGGAACATCCTATTCTTTCAAAGCATATGGGTAGAAGCAGCTAGATTCCCTACCATGGATTGGAAAGTATTTTCATCTATGTCCCTGACAATCAGTTAGTCTTGAAGTCATTTATCTAGAATATCCTTGTGATTCAGTGATATACGCAACAAATCAAAAAGAGACATCTGTGATGGGGTTTTCTTTAGTTTCTCAAACACATTATAGTTTCCTATTGCTGGTGAATGGTTTGGTGGTACTCCTTGTAAGGTCACTTTTGATTTGCAAGTGATGACTGCACAATCTTTGTCTCTTGGATTTATTGTGATAGTAGCCACTATATTATCTATGATGAGAGATTTTGCTTCTTCACAATATGTTGTGCTATTAAGGTTTATTATATATCCCATCTTATAATCATCATGTGGAATTCTAATGTTCATGAATTTTTCTATAACCTCATTTTCTTCAAACCATCTTGAATATGGCAATTCTTCCTGCCCCCAATCCATAAAATAGAGATTCTAATCTTTATCATACCTTGGTGTTTCTCACATCATGCAAACTTGGTTATCACTATCTTTCTCATCATCATCAATATTTATTGTATCTCCTAAGCTGATAGCGTGAATGGTATAGTCATATGAGACCTTTGTATAGTTAGCAGTGTTGTCTTGTGTTCTTGATGTTGATGCTTTAACTTTGTCATGTTTGCCAAAAGGGTCTTTAAAGATGGTGTGATTTGTGTTTGTCGAAGCTTTGTTTGTGTTCATTGTGATATCACCTTGGTGTATGAAATCCTAAATAAGGTTCTTCAACTTATAACAGCTTATAGTATTATGACCTTTTGTACAATGATAGTCACATAAATCATTATCATTCCACCAGCTTGGTTTGAAAGGACCTAGTTCATACACTCTAATCTCTAGGAAAGTGGTCACATTGGTTTGTATTAATTTCTTGAATGCTGATTCAATGGGCTTACCCAATGGTGTGTAGTTCATTCTTGGGAATCTTGTGTTTGTAGCTTGTGCAATGTTTGCATTTGTTGACACTATGTTGTTTTCTGTATATGAACTTTTATTCTGAAAGGATGATTGAATTGGTCCTTGTAAAGATACAATTGGTTGAGCCCTATTCACTGTATGGGAATCTACAATACTGTCATTAGTCACATTCTTGTTTCTTGACCAAAATTTGGGTTTATCATTGTTTGTGTTGTTTGTAGAAGCTCCATATTTTATGATACCTTGCTCTACAAGACCTTTCTCGCATTTTAAAGCCTTTTCAGTGATTTGTTTGAATGAGGTCAAACATTGCATTTGTATTGGATTTAATCTGTGGAATCAAATTTTCTGAAAACATGTCCACTTGCTCAATTTCTGGGGTATTTCTCTTGCCTCTTTGGTAGAGAGATCTCCATCTTTGTAAGAAAGATGCAAAGGTTTCATTTTCCTTTTGTTTTGTAGCATATAGATCCATCAATGTAACCGGGGTATCAATGTTATGTGAGAAATTTGCATTGAATTGTTTAGCTAGCTCACCCCATGAGGTGATCATTGGTGTGAGGTGTGAAAACCATTCCAAAGGAGGAGCTCTGAGACTTTTGGGAACAATCTCATTAGATAGGTGTCCTATTGTGCAACCTCTATACATGCAGTGAAAAATTCTCTGATGTGATCTCTAGGGTTACCTTTCCCTCGATATCTGTCAAATTTTGGTGTTTCAAAATGTGTAGGGAAAGTAGGCATGTATATTGTATGATCAAAGGGATAAGGACCTAAGTCCTGCATTGTATAACTATTTTTTTCATTACCAATTTGCATAGTTGTCACTTGTTGTTGGAGATTATGTACCTATTGGGTTAGAATTTCTATTTGAGTCAATGGTGCATTTTGCGCATGCATGTTTCCCACAAACACATTTGTGGTGGTATAAATAGGAGCTTGTTGAAATGTACCATAACTGTAATTATGCGTGTTGTGGCTTCTGCTAGGTGTTGTGAAATAAGCAAATTGTGAACCCATGTTTGGTTGGGTTGTACTCATTGTATTAGCGGAGCTTGGATTTATGTTTTGATGACTATATGTGGAGCCTATCAAGTAGGATACTAGAGGTTGTGTTGTACTTGTCATATGGGAAACATGTGAGGCTTGTGTTTGACTTGGTACCTAAGTACTTGAAAATGATAGTGTGGTTTGAGAAGTTATAGTAGTCTATGTTTGTGTGCTAACATTCATAGTTGAGGATGATGCACTTTCTTGAGAACTTGTGTTTGGCACCAAAGTTGCTTGAGTTGACGATGTTGATGCATTTTGGGAGGAAATTGAAGTCGTAGCTTGTATTTGTGTTATATTGGGTACTTGACTGCTATTTTGACCTAAGGTAATTCCTAGTGGTAAGATCATTGTGACATCAAAACCTTGAGGTAACATGGCACCATTTTGTAATAACAAAGATATATATATCTTTGTCATTGTTTATAAGGGCATTTAGAATCATAAAGATGTGTGGGTCTTGTTGAGCTACCTCAATTTCTTCATGTGTCAAGTTTTTTTTTGTAGCTCTTGTATTATTGGCATGCCATAAGGATTTGACTATTGATAGTTTTGACTGTTTGACATATCCATGTTCCAATTAGGATTAATTGATGGGTCATCGTTTGGGTCCAGTTTACTCTTTGTCTTTTGTGACCTTGTGACAGGCATTTAGGACTACTATATGAGGACACTAAGACCTAATGCGAGATGACGAAAGACCTTGGGTATGAATGCAAGACTCTAGACAAAAAAATGATGTATGCAAAACCAGACCTAACTCTCTATTGGGGATTAGGATGTGGAACTTGTTGAGTACTTTGTTGAGGTATTTGTAATGCAAGTCTCTCAAGTTCTTGTCTAAGGAGTTTTGTTGCAATTTCTCTATCAATTTTGTAGGCAATCTTATACTCTCTATCTAGTTCAATACTAACTCCTATGTATTGAGGTGCACTTATCTTTAATTGCTAAGCCATGTTATCTAAACCATCAATGATTTCTCATTGACTGTCGTTCCACACTAGATTAGGTTGCTAGAAGGGGAGAAAACCATCACCTAGTAGACCCTTTAAGATACATGCTATGAATTTCTAGGATGATCATGCAAATGATGATGGACTATGAAAGACGTATATGGAGTCTAAACAAGGACTAAAATGAAGATTATGACAACACTAGAATGGAATAGGATGCTAATGGGACACAAATAATGAACTTGTAAGAACTATGTAAAATTTATGCAAGGACTATGCAAAGATTACGACAATGTATATGGGAACTTTATAAGGACGATAAGGTGGACTATGCCAGAACTATAATGCAAGGACTGATGCAACATAAGGACATAAAATGAGGACTACACTGAGGATGATAATGAGGACTATGCAAGGACTATAGTGTAAGGACTAATGCAAGGTAAGGACGTAAATGAGAACTATAATGAGGACGATAATGAGGACTATGAAAGGACTATAATGCAAGGACTGATGCAACACAAGGACATAAATGAAGACTATAATAAGGATGATAATGAGGACTATGCAAGGACTAATGAAATGTAAGGACGTAAATGAGGACTACAATGAGGACGATAAAAAACCTAAAGACTCTTGGAAAACCTATGGTCACAAGTATGCAAAATTTTGGACTTTTTTGGATTGTCTGATGTTTCAAGATAGACTCTGTTTCAAGTAACACTATTTGTAGGACAAGTCTATTTTTCAATTCTAAGAACACTAGCTAAAGATAAGTATAATTGGATTAATAGTGTTTTGACGAACTCTGAGAATTTAGAGCTACGTAAGATAGGGCCTAAAATAGCCCAAATATTGACTCAATACTGGTCTAGCACAATGATACATACAAAAATACAGAAGACAATCTTAGGCTGGATAGTGGAAACTTTTCAATGGGGCCCCTGAAACAAAATACCGAAACAAGATAGATAGATAGAGAGTCTGGTAGCATTGGCTCCACTCCACAACACACATCTCAGGTATGCCAGTCTCTCTTACCCTAAAGATCCACACACCCGAAACCAATAAAGATGGGATTTGGGCTACTAAGTTGGTGGTTATTGTAAGTTTCGATGGATCTTGATCCAATGATGGATTCTCAGAGAAAGCCACTTAAGGCTTTAGTTAATATTATCGGTGCAAGGAAGGCCCTCACATACATTGAATTCCCTCAACACTCTAGCCACCTAACCAATATATTTATATAACAGCTTGAAAAACACACTCCGGAGTACGCTAGGAGAGATGATATCCCCAATGCATCTCAATTCAAAGTACCTCTATGGGGTGATGAAATCCCAATCAAAGATACCCCTCTCTACTAAAAAAGAAAAGTGGGCATTGTTATCACCTTTTCATCTCTCCCAAGACCCAAATGGTGGGTGGAAAGGTACTTAATGCAACAATAGGTCCACCCACAACACAAAAATTTATTTTTCCCTTATATATCACAATGTGTGATTTATTCTATTCATAAGAAAGATTCATGTCAATTTTAAATCCCAAATTGAGGTGTGAAATACGCATATGCATATCTATTTTAAACACCAAAATGAAGTGTGAGATCAGGCATGACAATTTTAATCCAAGATTTATTTTAAGCACCAAGATGAAGTGTGAGAACATTCATGTCAATTTTAAATCCAAAATCCAAAAGTGAGTTAACCCTAAAGGATTCTGCAATCAAATTGTCAATAGTTTCAAAATAATCTGGGATGATCAAGCCTTCTTTGTAATTTCGCCACACGTTGTAAACAGGGAATCGGTAACCTGAAAAACACACAGAAAACCAGAAAACAGAATGCCAAACTATCTACTAAATGAATGTGTGATACTGACTATGCATATGTGTAATTGCTCATATTTTCATATTTTTTTTCCAGTTTTCTACATGTTAGTAATTGGGTTTTTTGAAGGCCTCTGGGGCATTTTCAGCCCTTGAAACTTTGCTCGATCCTTTAGAATATTGCCATATGCAATTTTTTGCAGGACTTCACCTCCAACTCTTGGATACCTTTCCAACAAGTTAAACGGCTCACAATTTCGAGCCTTGACTAGAAATTTAGGTCTAGTCAAAGTTAGGACAAAATTTGATATAGTTTTTTTTTAAATTTCATAGTTTTTTATTTTATTATGTAATAAAAAAATGACTATTGATTTTTGATTCTCAAGGGGTTTTGGTGACTCTTGGAATCCCATGAATTGTTATATGCTATATTTTCGAATAGAATGAACTACTTTTTGGCTTACTTCAATTTTGTGTTCATTTTTGTTTGTGTAAACAAATCCACAATACTACAGGTTCTCACTTAGGTATTGTCATCCAAAATCCATAATTCAGATCAATGGTATCAGAGAAATTTTGCTCCTTTATGTCATATCACACGCGATCAACATATGAAAGATTGGGGTTGGAAACAAGAAATCCTACATACTAACTTCCTTTGAGGCGCACATGATCGCATATGGCTAAGTTGCAGTTTGATGATGACATTAAAATGTTGGTTGCAGATGCTTTACAAAAACAACGTGAAGAAATGATGGAGAAATTCAAGCAAATGCTAGAAATTCGTAGGCCACAAGCAAACCCACCATTCGTAGGGTATACATCATTAAAGGTGTGAGTGAATTTTGATATACCCACGTTTCAAGGAAAGATTGATGTGGATGTTGTTGATGATTGGGTTTAAAAATTGGAGAGTTATTTCTCTATCAACTAGTTCTCAGATGAATAGAAAATTACCCACATGGGGAGAATTCATGGAGCACATAAAGGAAGAATAATTTCCTATAGATACATACGAACATAAATATATGCAGTGGCAATTGCTTCGACATAAAAAGGACCAAACTATTCAGGAATATACTAATATGTTTCATGCTTTATCAACAAAAATTGGCATCAAATATTGTGAGAAGCATCAAGTTCTGAAGTATCAAAGTGGGCTCCATAGGTATATCCAAACCGAAATGGAATTCCTGAACATAGAGACTTCACTTAGTGCATACAAATTTTCTACAAAATTTGAGGAAAAATTCAAACAGAAAGGAAGGACGTAAAACTTCGCAAACAACAAATAGAAGGGTGAAGGTGGAAAAACTACAAGGAAAGAAACTTCCAAGGAATTTTCTCCCAATTCACCACCAAAAAAGGCATGGAGTATGAAGAAAGCACAAGAGACTGGTATGTGGTGTTAATTCCATAAAAGTCCCTCTAATAACATAAAATATTGTAGGACTATACAAATTTTAATGATGGAAACACATGAGGACATGGTAGAACCTAAGGTGGTAAAAGCTTGTACAGAAGAAAATCATGAACAGGTCATTGAGGTTGATCCATATGCAACAATAGCTACTACAAAAATATTGCCTTGGGAGGATGAGGAAAGATTTTTCCATTCACAAATGTGGGTCAGAGGAAAAGCTCTGCACTTTATTATTGATAGTGGAAGTCAGAAGAACCTTATATCAGTGGAAACTGCAAAGAGATTGAATTTGAAAACAAAAGCACACCCACAACCCTACTCAATGGGATGGGTAAGTCAAGAGAGAGATATTCAAGTGCACCAACAATGTTGCCTTTCATACTCTATAAAGTCTTTCAAAGATGAGGTAATATGTGATGTAGCTCCTCTAGATGTTTGTGATGTTTTGTTGGGACAACCATACATGTACCAACAACATGGTGTTTATGAGTCCAGACGTCATAGTGTGACAATCAGATTGGGTGGGCAGAAGTATCAGACACCAAAGGTAAGCCTTGTACATGCAACATCTTTGATTAGTGCTAAGCAATGTAGGAGGTTGATTGCTAGAACGGGAACATTCATATTATTGGTGATTTGTCTTGAAGAAGAAAGGAAATCAATATATAATTCCCATGCCATCACAAACACCACAACATCGCAGAAAAAATCAATGAATCAGATTTTGATAAAATATGAGAATCTATTTAAGTTACCAATTGGGGTACCTTCACACTGCCAAGTGAGACATACTAGGGTATATGCATGAAGTTGTGGTACCAAAAGGTGCCACACTTCAAAAAAAATAAAAAATGGTCATAAGGCGCGCGCCTTATGACCTTTGCAAACTTTAAAAAAACCCAAGTCCGCATTTTGGATGCATTCTGTATTCCCAAACCCGCATTTTGGCGATTCGGGGTGCCATTTTCTTGCGCTCGCCCTTTGTAGAAGCTTGATATTGGGCACTAAGTTGTCCATCTCTCATCAAAATGCCGCCACGCCATCAAAGAGCTCAAAGAGGTATGTATTTTTGTTTTCTTATTGTCATTTTTTTATTAATTTGAAGATTAAACTAGGTTTATTGATTTAAATTTATTTTCATTATCAGGAAATGATATTAGACAAGAAAATGTTGAAAACACTCAATCACCTCCTCATGAAGACCATATTGAAGAAGAATCGCATCAAGAACCTCCTACAATCCCTAGACATCCCATAGGTACACAAGAAAACTTATTAGGTCAAATAGAAAATAGCCAAAAAGAGCTTGAAGGTTTAATCACAAGGCTAAAAGATCCCACTAGAACAAACTCCCATAGGACAAACCTTGTCAATTCTTTGCAATCTATTGTATCTCACATACAATCTGTGAGTAGGCAAATAAATTTTTGGTCTAGTAAGAAGGAAGAACAAAAGCAATTTTATGCTGACAAATTATCATATGCAGCAGTGAAGAAAAAGAAAATTAATAAATTTGACTTGTGTGCTCTATTTACGGACCCCCAAACGAATCAACCTTTACACCCTGGATGTAGGAGATTCCCTATTCATTGGTGTCATCATTAAGGGATTAAGAACAATTTTTGGGATAGGTGGTGGATGGTATTTGATCAGCCCCCATTAAATAATCATGAGGTACCCCAATACTTTTTGAGAAAACTGTACTGTGAGTTTGTCCTTAATGAGATCCCAAACTATTTTGATTTTCTAGATTTGCAAGGTAGAGGTGGGGGTTCCTCATATGATAGAGAGGGTGCACAATGTGACCCAAATCTCCCACCAAGACCCTTGGCCAGACCTATGGTGGAGCATTTTATTATTCCTTCCATTATGAAGGAGAGTATTGAGGTCGAAACTCTAGACTCCATTAGCTCACTCACTCAGACCCTTATACAGTATGCTAGGCCTCTAGTAGAGGGTGATGTGAGTGATGATGGTGATTCTTCTAGGCATCGAGTTCCAGCTCATTTTTGTTGATCTTGTGGTTCTCTTTGCACTTATGATCCTAATAGTTCTGAGAATGCATGTGCACGAGCAGAGTTTGCTACAGAGAACATTGTCATGATAGAATCCTTGCTGAACGAAACATTTGGCATTGATACCCAGGTGAATTTCATTACAAGTTCATTTTATTCTTTTTATTAAATCTTATATGGAAATTTGAGAATATATCTAAATTAGTAAATTATTATGATAAAAAATCAAGGTCAAAGTGTTCACAATACTAGCAACATTCCTGCAACACCCTTTTTCATGACTTCGTCGACTTCACAGGTATACAATGAGTGAAGAAATATAATTATTATATGTAGATAGTTGAAACTTATGTGTGACTTTCTAATTACTCATTTTGGATGTCAAATAGTTTGATGCTAGAGCTTCAACATCAACACCTCGCAGTGTATTTCATCGACAATCTTTCACCCAGGTAAGCAATTTATCTTTAATGTTATTAAATAATATAGATAGTTTTGGCGATTAATCAATATACTTTATTTAATTTTCAAATGTTGATTTCAGAGACTCCTCCTACTGTTTGCGCATCAATGGAGCATGGTGTTGTTGCAGCAGTAGCAAGTTCAACTGTTTTGACAGAAGTATGAGACATATTTGTAAATTTAGTAAATTTAGCATTACATTTGTTAATTTTAATAATATATTGAAAATTTTAATGACACTTGTATTTAGTTTAATTTATATTGTGATGCTTATAGGAGGGGCTTCTCACTCCAGATCATGAACATGCACCTGTTGTGGATGAACATCATGATTATTTGTATGTGGTAAGTGACTATTTTATTATATGTCATTCTAAAATTCAATTTTTGTATATGCTAACATCATTATTTTCATTGTATCAGGTGGAGTTACAAAAAATTCTAGAGAGGAGGTCGAGTGGATGAACTTGAAAGACACCTGCATCATATACATCTCCATCCCCTCGACAGGCAAATATATCTCGTGATCTATTTCCTTCCCCTATAGGGAAATGAATAGAATAGGGTCCTATGTTGTATGCCTATATGGCAATTTTGAATATATGTTTTGTATTACGAATATGGAATATGTGACATTATATGTCCATATGGCTTTTGGCAAGCTCCTATTTGACTTTATTGGATACCATGTTGTACGCCTATATGGCAATTTTGAACATATGTTTTGTATTATGAATATGTGACATTCTATGTCCATATGGCTTTTGGCAAGCCCCTATTTGACTTTATTGGATATCATGTTGTATGCCTTTATAGCAATTTTGAACATATGTTTTTTTTTATGAATATGTGAAATTCTATGTCCATATGGCTTTTGGAAAGCCTATTTGTCTGTATTGGATATATTTGATAGTTTTAACGGTATACAATGTTGTATGGATTTGTAGCTTTTTGGTTAATGCAAATCATTTATCATGGTTATCCATAATTGCGATATAAATGATTAAATGAATAATTGCACAAAGTTTATTGTTACTTAAGCTTTGAACCTAAATATGTGTTTGCAATCCAAGACACAAGCTTATGGAGATCAACACAAATTCAATAGTTATAGTCAAAATAAGACTATATAAAGGAAACATGGAAAGAACCAAAATTAGACAATGTAAGACACCATTGTACCAATACCCATTCTAAAAAAATTGCATAGCCCATACACTTATATTCATCTAATGCATGCACTTAAGTGATTTCACTGCAAGGGTGTGGCCCGCAACAATCGGATGAGTTGGAGAGAAAAATGAAGGCATTCCTAGCATAAACACGGCCACCCTGGTGCGTACAAGCTGATGGTTCAATGCCGCGACAAGCGGATTGAAAGATGGGGCATTGTGCAACTTTTCATTGAACTCATTTGACGCTTTTTGTCGCAACCGAGAAAGTGTCGCCACGAGCAACTGGATCCGAGTCTACCTAAACCGAGAGAGGCTTTTTTAGAGTGCCATAACACGACCCTGTAGGATTAGATGACTCATTCTTATGATTAATGGGCGGTGATAAACGTGATGTCGAATATTGACAAGTTTAAGCAACTTGAGCACTTCGGCGATTTCGCTGCTAGGGTGTGGCCCACAACGATCAGACGAGTTGGAGAGAAAAAAAAAGGCATTCCTAGTGTAAATCCAACCACCCCGATGCATACGAGTTGACGGTTCAGTGCCATGATGAGCATATTGAAAGATGGGGCATTGTGCAACTTTTCATTGAACTCATCTGACGCTTTTTGTCGCAACCGAGAAAGTGTTCCCATGAGCAATTGGATCCGAGTCTACCTAAACCAAGAGAGGATTTTTTAGAGTGTCATAACACGACCCTATAGGATCAGACAACTCATTCTTATGATTATTGGGCGTTGAGAAACGTGATGCTGAATATTGACAACTTTGAGCAACTTGAGCACTTAAACGATTTCACTGCTAGGGTGTAGCCCGCAACGATCGGGCAAGTTGGAGAGAAAAATGAAGGAATTCCTAGCATAAAGATGGCCACCCCAACACGTATGAGCTGATAGTTTGGTGTCGCGATGAGCGGATTAAAAGATAGGGCATTGTGCAACTTTTCATTTAACTCATCTGACACTTTTTGTCGCAACCGAGAAAGTGTCGCCACGAGAACCTAGATCTGAGTCTACCTCAACCGAGAGAGGATTTTTAAGAGTGCTATAACACAACAACATAGAATCCAATGAATCGTTCTTATGTTTAACGTGCGCCAAGAAACGTGATGCCGAATATTGACAACTTTGACCAACTTGAGCACTTAAGCAATTTCGCTACTAAGGTGTGGCCCGCAATGATCAGACGAGTTGGAGAGAAAAATGAAGGCATTCCTAGTGTAAACTTGGCCACCCCGATGCGTACAAGATGACAATTCAGTGCCATGAAGAGAAAATTGAAGGATGGGGCATTGTGCAACTTTTGCTCATTCCCAAGATAAATGGTTATCTTCACACGCCAAAACCACTTTGAAACATCTGACACTTTTTGTCGCAATCGAGAAAGTGTCGCCAGGAGCAATTGGATCCAAGTCTACCTAAACTGAGAGAGGATTTTTTAGAGTGCCATAACATGACCCCATAGGATCAGACGGCTCATTCTTATGATTAACGGGTGCCTAGAAATGCAATGCCGAATATTGACAACTTTGAGCAGCTTGACCACTTAAGCGATTTCACTGCTAGGGTGTGGCCCACTACGATCGAATGAGTTGGAGAGAAAAATGAAGGCATTCCTAGCATAAACCCGACCACCATGACATGTACGAGCTAATGGTTCGGTGCCACAATGAACGGATTGAAAGATGGGGCATTGTGCAACTTTTCATTGAACTCATCTGACGCTTTTTAACGCAACCGAGAAAGTGTCACCACGAGCAACTGGATCCGAGTCTACCTAAACTGAGAGAGGATTTTTTAGAGTGCCATAGCATGACCCCATAGGATCAGACGACTCATTCTTATGATTAATGGGCGCTGAGAAATGGGATGCCAAATATTGACAACTTTGAGCAACTTGAGCACTTAAGCGATTTCGTTGCTAGGGTGTGGCCCGCAATGATCAGGCAAGTTGGAGAGAAAATAAAAGGCATTCTTAGTGGAAACTCGGCCACCCCGACTCATATGAGCTGACGGTTTGGTGTCGCGATGAGTGGATTGAAAGATGGGGCATTGTGAAACTTTTCATTGAACTCATCTGATACTTTTTGTCGCAATCGAGAAAGTGTCGCCACAAGCAACTGGAACCGAGTCTACCTAAATCGAGAGAAAAAATTTTATAGTTCCATAACACGACCTCATAGGATCAAACGACTCATTCTTATGATTAACGGGTGCCGAGAAACGCGATGTTGAATATTGACAACTTTGAGCAACTTGAGCACTTAGGCGATTTCATTGCTAGGGTTTGGCCCGCAATGATCGGGCGAGTTGGAGAGCAAAACGATAGGCATTCCTAGTGTAAACCCGGCCACCCCGATGCGTATGAGCTGACGGTTCGGTGCCGCGACGAGCGGATTGAAAGATGGGGAATTGTGCAACTTTTCATTGAACTCATCTGACGCTTTTTGTCGCAACCGAGAAAGTGTCACCATGAGCAACTAGATCTAAGTCTACCTAAACCAAGAGAGGTTGTTTTAGAGTGTCATAACATACCACCCTAGGATCAGATGACACGTTCTAATAATTAACGGGCACCGAGACACATGATGCCAAATATTGACAACTTTGAGCAACTTAACCACTTAAGCGATTTTGCTCCTAGGGTGTGGCTTGCAATGATCAGGCAAGTTAGAGAGAGAAAAGAAGGCATTCCTAGCGTAAACCTGGCCACCCTGACGCCTACAAGCTGACGGTTCGGTGCCGCAATGAGTGGATTGAAAGATGGGGCATTGTGCAACTTTTCATTGAACTCATTTGATGTTTTTTGTTGCAACCGAGAAAGTGTCACCACGAGCAATTGGATCCAAGTCTACCTAAACCGAGAGAGGATTTTTTAGAGTGCCATAACATAACCCCATAGGATCAGATGAATCTTTCTTACATGTAACTAACATAGAGAAAAATGATGCCGAATTTTGATAATTTTTCACACTTTGAGTGATTGACAACAAATGAGCAATTTTTACATCTTTTACCATATTAGCCTAAAACTTCATGAAATGATCCCATGTGATCTCTAATGGTTCAAAATGACATTATTTACCTAAAATCACACAAAACAAGACAAAAACACAAATTTTTATATTACAATGCCTCGAGTAGCCGAAAATACAAGTCATGTACATATATCTAAATATGATTGATATTACATTTTTTTACATTTACATTTAATCCAATGAACCATCTGGATCTGCTCTACTCTTTATCATGTCTAGTATGGGCTCATGGTCAGACTCACGAACCTTCCATAGGTTCTTATTTAGTGGTCTACCCCCATATCTGATCAAATGAACATTTGAAGCTACAACAAGGTTAGAATAATGAAGAATCTTCCTATGTGTCTCGAAGTCCTCGAACAACCACAAGTTAGACTTCTTCACTGGGTACCTTCTAAGCCATGTACCAGTAATAACTACTGATCCTATGGGGTACTCAATATTTTCTCCATCTATCACAGGGCCATCCAATTTCTTTTTTGCATCCACACAACAACACAGGTAATAATATGTTCCTTCTTCATTGTCTTCAGCTGCAATAATTTCATAAACATGCCCTACAGTGATAAAGTTAGAAGAATTTAGCAAACAACTAAGGTAAAATATTAAAGTACAAAAAATTACATGTGGATAATTTACCTGGTTGGACTAAATCTGACACATGGTCAAAGTCAACTGATGCTTCCATCTATGTTAGTTGTAGTGCACTCAGAGGTCGATATGTCTCAAGTGGGATTAGAGGCCTCATACACCATTCGTCCACCCACTCCTTTGACTCAAACTCATTATGTTGGGACTCATAAAATTGGTGAATTTGAGAGGCCCATTTCAAAATTTTGCTCTGCACTTTCAAATGAATACCTAGTGAATCAACCTAAATTGCCTAATTTGAGGGCATGAAAAATAGAGCCAATTCCACGCACCCCTTGGCAGCATTCTCCCTGCGTGACATGGGAATCAAAGAAAATTTCAGCTAATGCAATGGGCAAGTGTATAGTCCAGGCCCACGACCAGAACCGTCCTCTCTGCATAGTCCAAGGAAGCAATTTCAGTCGCTAGAGCCATCAAGTATCGGCATAAGCTTTTTCATGCTACATCGATGACCCGATGAGTCATCGGGTATCGGTAGGACTAGTCGCACGCTACGTCGATGACCCGATGGGAGTTATCAGGTATCGGGGGGAGTAGTTTCATGTTATCCCGCGGACCTGATGACAAGGCACAAGCGAAGGAGGTAAACATTGGTGACATTGGCCATCGGAAAAGCGTAATGTAATGCTACCCAATGACCTGATGGAACATCATAAAGTGGAGGAAGATGACATCAGCCATTGGGCTAACATGTTTGGTAGGGGTCGCGTGACAAAGGAAATACTCGGAGGGTTTTCAAGCAAAGGCTCAGGCGTAGACCATTTATCCCACATTGGCCGCGCAGAGGAAATTTATCGCATTTAAAAGCAATGCCGCATATATCCTTAGTGTCGAAGCTTACAGGCTTTTGACAAGGAGCATTTCAGCGTTGGTGGACCCCCCACGTGCATGCATATCTCAAAGCGGCCAAATTTTGCAATAAAAGGGCAAATTAACAGGCGAGCAGGTTGCAGACGATCGGACAACCATCATTATATCACTATGCAAAAGTGCTCGACTATTAATCACCACGACTTGGCGACTGGCGAGGTGATGTCCAGGTGGTAGTTGAGATGGTAGACAAGTGGCAAGACGGGTGGTGCCCGAACACATCTCATGAGCAAACCAGTGGCTGACACATGGTGACAGTGTGGCATTAGAGAGGGTTGCTTAGAGAAGCTAAAGGTCGAGCAGATCAAGGAAGATCAATGGTGATCAAGAAAGATCCAATGGTTGTCGCTATGTTGCAATGGGAAGATGATTGCCAAATATCCCTCGTGAATTGGTGACAAAGCACGTGCGGAAAAGGTGAGGTTTTAAGGATCGAGCAAGTTGAAAGCAAATCAACGGTTGTCGCTATACCACGAGATGAAGATGCTCGATGGTTATCCCCTGCGACATAGCAACTGGCGAGGTGGCAGTTGAGGTGGCAGTCTAGGTGGGCTCAGAGCGAATCAGGAAGTGAAACATGGCGGGCCCGATAGAAGAAAGAGTAGCCCAAGCGAATTAACGAGTGGGAAAGGCAAGGGAGATCTGACAATCAGATGGATGATCTGACGGTGGTCGCTATGTCACGATGGAAAGTAGCTCGATGGCTGGTCGGCGTGACTTGGCGACCAAGTGGTGGGACCCAGTAGGAGAGCGGCTAAGGAAAGCTAAAGGGTCAAGCAGGTTGGAGGTGATCGGATAGTGATCGCAGTGATCCAATGGTGGTCGCTAGGTTGCGATGGGAAGTTGTTCGTTTGAGTATCCCTCACGACCCCGTGACAAAGATGAGTTTCATTCCGATGGTGAGTCCAGGTTGTGTTGAGGTGGCAGGACAGGGACCCCAGAGCCAATCAAGGGGTGCCACGTGGTGGAGATTCCTGGCAGAGATCTACGCGGGAAATTGAAAGGTTAAAATATAGTTGCAGACTATAGTGAAAATGTAGAAATTTAAATGAATAACTCATCCGAGAGATTGATTGTTGTCGGGTTATTTTTTACTTGAATATATAAGTATTATATATCATTGGAAAGCTCTTAAAACTAGGAATCCATTTCTGTAGTCAAGTGTAACCTATGGCAAATATTTTTGGGGCAGTTGCCTCAGGATCTCAGAAGTATTTTTCATTTTGTCAGAGAGGATTATCTGCAGGCCAAGTGTGTGAGAAGTTAATGCTGAAGGATAGGGAAGTTGCCATTGTCAGAGATGAACTCTCAATTTCTTCTCTTCCTTCTTATTTGGGGGGGGTCTTCTCAAAAAAGGGGGTTCCAGATTTTTTTTGTGAGCAAGGCTCCATAATCTTGGTTTCCAATTCTAAGTTTTTTCAAGTTTGTAATATAGTGTCTTTTTCAAGTAATGGAGTATATCTTCTTGTTGTAGGTGTTTTTTGTTGCAAGTTCATATGTATGTAAGGCATGCATAAATTCACACAAGACTATCTCTAGATACATATTTCTTTGTTACAAATTAAATCCTTGAGGAGGCTGGAGTTTGTCATCTCAAGGAGATTGTTGTGATTGTTTGTAGGCATTCTTCAAAGAAGAATTTAAACTCTGTAATCAATCATAAATAATGGAACATGTATTCAAGATCTAATGATTTTGTGAATAGGCTGAGTAATGTATTTATGCAAGGCAATAATGTAGGAATATTTTAATATAAAGATGGACTTGCAGTAGAGGTCTTCATTTACAGTTTGATGTATGACTCTATGCCCTTGGATAAGGCATCGGTCTTGCAGATTCTGGAGATTCTCAGATATTTTTAAAATTAAATATCCATTTGATTTTGTGTTTTGTAGTTTTAGTTTGTTCCACCTATCTCATGCTTCAACTTAGTTGAGATGTCAATGTAGATCTAGCCCATCTGCAGTAACCTCCTAGTTGTTAAGCCTTATGAGATCTATCTTCTTTTATTGATGCTATCATATGAGGGTAATGAGTCGGATTCAATGCATCAAAGGTACACCCACCTAGGTTTTGCAGGGCCTCAAGAGTAGAAGGATTCATATCCTTGTTATGTTGTCCAAGTCCTAAAGTTCTTCATTGTATGAAGTTGGTTATTTCATAGATAGATTGCAGGTGAACTTGGTTTGCTCATTTCTTAGAACAACACATTATAGGCACCATCTTTACATGAAGAACAATAACATGCCATCTGTCGCATATGGATAGTCCATGAACCTGTATTAGAGCTTTTGAAAGAGTGTATCTCACTTGATCCTGTCAATGTACAACAATCTTCTAATTTTGCAAACTTAGTATCATCTACCAACCAAAAAAATCTGCGAACTGAAGACTTACCTTGATTACCTAGACCAATTGTACCATTGCACCACTGAACAATTGATTTTGCATCTTTCAAGTTTGCATTCCCTTTGTACTTTAACTCTTCTTGTGCTAAAGCTCTTTTAATACATGCTCCTGCACCATCATGCTCCACTTTTCCATGCCCAGCCTCAGAGAAATTCCACATATGTTGAATAGCAGTAAACTTATGCATCCTACTCAACCAATAAAACATCTAAGAGTTCTTAAATTGTGATGCACAATTATCTGACCATATGATATGTTGATGGAATGATATGCCTTGGCTAGCCAAATCATCGTAGAATATCTGAAAACAACCTTGCACAAACTCTGTAGAGTGTGAGCGATCATCACTGATGTAAAAATGATACTCCCTCAATATCTTCCTATCCTCTTCCATACTATCATGTGCATGAATGAGTGCTATATGCACAAATATAGCAACTTTTTTGGAGTTGTAAAATTGTGATTGCACCTCATTCTGTGGTTGTAGTGTGTAGTTCTCTACAAAGTCAACAATTGAAATGATTGTATGAAGTGGAAATGTGTCCTTGCATAACCTAAATTGTGAGTCCAACCAATGAGCTCGATGGTTATGCCTTGCATACTCATACACTATATTCTCATGAAAGATGCCCATAAACTGATACACTGGAATCTTCTCACTAACCAACTCACACCTTTTTGCTTCTTTTCCATCTTTTATCATGTAGGCCACTATCTTATATTTTCCAAATTCCACCAATTCATTAGCAATTTCTTGTCAAATATCCATATGACAAATTTGTAAATGTCGCAATCCACCACAATGAACACATGTGCCATCCAAGCAACACTTATTGTAATATACTTGACCATCTACTCTTTCACATAAGATTCTAGATATGAATTCCCTTGAAGATGTCGGCGGACCATTTATGTTGCATTCCAGCAAAACATTGTTAGCATGCAAATCTATACATCTGTGTTGATAAACATCATAATGGTTAGAAAATTTGATATGTAATCTACAACAACAAGTTGTGCGTGTGTGATTTATTTTGACATTAAAAGGCTTTACCATTTCAAATAATCTTTGACTAATTTTAATTTGAGGATACATACATTAAAACTTGGCAAAAAATTGTGTTTGAGTCATATCCAAAAAATGTTTCATATGTGGATCACGGAAACTACCAATCCTCCTTACAAAAATCTTCAATCAGGGATCTCAAGGCTTCAACAATTGCTTTATCTTTCCATTCTAATCTACTAGAAAATTCCCATCACTCATTGTTATATGGATCCTCCACTCTTTGTCACCTTTCCATAGCTCTCATTAGAGTTTGTCTACTTATCTTCAATTATTTACTTGTCTTTCTAATGAGGCAAGTTTTCTTAGTTTGAGTACTTACAATTGTTGATATAATGACACGTCGTGTGGCATTACTATCTTTTGTGTGTAAGTTAGAACCAATAGTATCATATGCATTCGTCAGATTCTTCACAATAGATTTGTTGCTTGATTCAATCAATGTTCTTAGCCCAAGAATATTCATTATGGGCCTAAATTTAAGATTTCTCATCATTTCAACAAATAGGTGACATCCTCCTATCTCATTTAAAGGCTCAAATTATTTTTTTCATATCCAGTTAGCATGTCTTTGACAAGTACGCTTTGGAATCTTGTCAACCATTGGTTTCAAAACATTAGCATCAATATCAATCAAATACTTAGGCTTTCTATGCAAAACTCTAGGAGGTTTTCTCAAACTTTGAGTTACCTCAAGATTAGCAATGTCAACAACATTAGGGATAGGTGGTATACCTTCAACCAGAGATGAAAATGATGGCATACCTTGAAATGAAGGTGTACAAGATGGTGTAGGTGCAATACTTGATGTCAATCATGAAGTACTTGCAACGTCAAATGTCATAGAGGGAGTGCATTCAATATGAGATGTTGCAGACGCCAACATTGTGCCAATAAGAGATGGTGTGCCTTCAACATGAGATGTAAGAGATGGGGTGCCTTCAACTTGAATTATGGTAGACATGCTCTCAACCTCGGGATTCAATTGTCTCATTGTACGAAGGTTTTGCATCTGTTGCCTTTATGTGGCCAATTCTCTCTCTCTCTCTTAGATTGGATGGATATTTCATGTTCCTCTTCAATTGGCACCTCTTCTTCTATGGTATTCAATTTCCTTTCTTCACAAAGTTGCTTCATTCCTTCTCTATTTTTTGCATTCTTAGCTTCACGCTCTTCCGGTGTTACATTTTTTGGTTGTTTCCTCGGCATGATGATGATTTCTACATGTACATGAACATAAAAGAGAATAAAGTTAATTCATAAAGAGATTTCAAGAGGCGTAAGGGGAAGTCCTAATGGATCTATGACTATCCTAATTTTATTAGGACAGTCCTAATGCATCTATGACTATCCTAATTATGCATATGTTGAAATGGATATATGAAATTGAAATTATTTCATGTATTCCTTTTTAAAATTATTTCATAAGATCTTAAAAAGGATGTATGAAATTGAAAATTTTGTTTTAAACCACTAAACAAATAATTTTCTTATGTAACTTCCTTCAAATGCATTGTTAAATCTAATGCAAATCTAATAGGATTATAATCAATTTTGACTCACACTTTTATTCTAACATTTAAACAAAATAGCACTTAATAAGTATTTGAATTCTAAAAACAAGAAAATATTACCTCAATTATTCAAATTTGATAAAAAAAACCATGTTCTTCCTCTTCGACGTTGCCAAATGAAAAAAAAGGTGGTGGAGAGCTAATGGAATGTATAAAATAACCTTGCATAAAATGTCAACACCATGCAAAAAGTGTTTTTTTGTCTGATCATGTGTAGAAAGCAGACAAAATGAGAGAATGTGGGCTTGTATCATGAGTCAAGGGTCCCATATAACTGTTTTTTAGTGCAGCTCATTTGGCTAGCACCAAATGACTTCCATTGAAATTTTTTAACCTTTGATAAATTTATCTTCTATAACCTATAATATATACTCTATACCTTATAGTTTGATAGCCACAACCATAAAAATTAAACCATTTCAAACCTACAACAAATACCCTAGATTGTATGACCCAATATGCTAAATCTTCAACCCTATACAATAACCATAGATCCTATAACCCGATATGCTAAACCATATGAGGTAAGGATGGAGGGTGAGATATGGAGGGAGGGGGGGAGTATGGTGTCCTAAGGGGTCATAGGACACTACATGACCCATTAGGACACCATATGACCCCTTAGGACACCTTATGACCCATAACAACACTATATGGTGTTCTAAGGGGTTACATGGTGTCCTAAGGGGTCATATTGTGTCCTATGACCCCTTAGGAAACCATATGACCCCTTAGAACACAATATGGTGTCGTTATGGGTCATATGGTGTCCTAAGGGGTCATATGGTGTCCAATGATCCCTTAGGACACAATATGTTGTCGTTATGGGTCATATGGTGTCCTAAGGGGTCATATGGTGTCCTATGACCCCTTAGGATATCATATGACCTCTTAGGACACCATATGACCCCTTAGGACACAATATGGTGTTTTTATGGGTCGTATGGTGTCCTAAGTGGTCATATGGTGTCCTATGACCCCTTAGGACACCATATGACCCCTTAGGTGTCGTTAGGGATCATATTGTGTCTTAACGGGTCATATGGTGTGTTATGACCCCTTAAGAGACAATATGACCCCTTAGAACACCATATTTAATCATTATGGGTCCTATGGTGTCCTAAGGGGTCATATGGTGTCCTAAGGGATCATAAGACACCTAATGACCGCTTAGGACACCATACGACCCATAATGACACCATATGGTGTCCTAAGGGGTCATAGGACACCATATGACCCCTTAGGACACAATGTGAACTCTAACGATACGTAAGGGGTTATATGGTGTCCCTAGGAGTCATAGGACACCATATGACCCGTTAGGACACCATGTGACCCCTTAGGACACCATATGACCCATAAAGACACTATATGGTGTTCTAAGGGGTCACATGGTGTCCTAAGGGGTCATATGGTGTCCTATGACCCTTTAGGACACCATATGACCCCTTAGGACACAATATGGTGTCGTTATGGGTTGTATGGTGTCCTAAGGGGTCATATGGTGTCCTATGGGGTCATAGGACACCATATGATCCCTTAGGACATAATATGGTGTCGTTATGGGTCATATGGTGTCCTAAGGGGTCATATGGTGTCCTATGACCCCTTAGGACACCATATGACCCCTTAGGTGTCGTTAGGGATCATATTGTGTATTAACGGATCATATGGTGTGTTATGACCCCTTAAGACACAATATGACCCCTTAAGGCACCTTATGTTATCATTATGGGTCATATGGTGTCCTAAGGGGTCATATGGTGTCCTAAGGGATCATAAGACACCTAATGAATGCTTAGGAAACCATACGACTCATAATGACACCTTATGGTGTCCTAAGGGGTCATAGGACACCATATGACCCCTTAGGACACAATATGAACCCTAACAATATGTAAGGGGTTATATGGTGTCTAAGAGGTCATAAGACACTATATGACCCGTTAGGACACCATATGACCCCTTAGGACACCATATGACCCATAACAACACTATATGTTGTTCTAAGCGGTCACATGGTGTCCTAAGGGGTCATATGGTTACCTATGACCCCTTAAGACACAATATGGTGTCATTATGGGTTTTATGGTGTCCTAAAGGGTCATATGGTGTCCTATGACCCCTTAGGACACCATATGACCCCTTAGGACACCATACGACCCATAACGACACCATATTGTGTCCTAAGGGGTCATATGGTGTCCTATGGGACCCATAACGACACCGTATTGTGTCCTAAGGGGTCATATGGTGTCCTATGGGACCCATAATGACACCATATTGTGTCCTAAGGGGTCATATGGTGTCCTATGGGGTCATAGGACACCATATGACCCCTTAGGACACAATATCATGTCGTTATGGGTTGTATGGTGTCCTACGGGGTCATATGGTGTCCCATGACCCCTTAGGACACCATATGACCCCTTATGTGTCATTAAGGATCATATTGTGTCTTAACAGGTCATATGGTGTGTTATGACCCCTTAAGACACAATATGACCCCTTAGGACACCTTATGTTGTCATTATGGGTCATATGGTGTCCTAAGGGGTCATATGGTGTCCTAAGGGATCATAAGACACCTAATGACCGCTCAGGACACCATATGACCCATAATGACACCATATGGGGTCCTAAGGGGTCATATAGTGTCCTAAGAGGTCATAGGACACCATATGATCCCTTAGGACACAATGTGAACCCTAACGACACGTAAGGGGTTATATGATGTCCTAAGGGGTCATAGGACACTATATGACCCCTTAGGACACCACATGACCCCTTAGGACACCATATGACCCATAACGACACTATATGGTGTTATAAGGGGTCAAATGGTGCCCTAAGGGGTCATTTGGTGTCCTATGACCCCTTAGGACACAATATGGGGTTGTTAAGGGTCATAGTGTCGTGAGGGGTCATATTGTGTCTTATGACCCCTTAGGACACCATATGACCCTTTAGAACACAATATGGTGTCGTTATGGGTTGTATGGTGTCCTAAGGGGTCATATGGTGTCCTATGAACCCTTAGGACACCATATGACCCCTTAGGTGTCGTTAGGGATCATATTGTGTCTTAACGGGTCATATGGTGTGTTATGACCCCTTAAGAGACAATATGACCCCTTAGAACACCATATGTTATCATTATGGGTCCTATGGTGTCCTAAGGGGTCATATGGTGTCCTAAGGGATCATAAGACACCTAATGACCGCTTAGGACACCATACGACCCATAATGACACCATATGGTGTCCTAAGGGTCATATAGTGTCCTAAGGGGTCATAAGACACCATATGACCCCTTAGGACACAATGTGAACCCTAACGACATGTAAGGGGTTATATGGTGTCCTAAGGGGTCATAAGACACTATATGACCTGTTAGGACACCATATGACCCTTTAGAATACCATATGACCCATAACGACACTATATGGTGTTCTAAGGTTTTACATGGTGTCCTAAGGGGTCATCTGGTGTCCTATGACCCCTTAGGACACCATATGACCCCTTAAGACACAATATGGTGTCGTTATGGGTTGTATGGTGTCTTAAGGGGTCATATGGTGTCCTATGACCCAATTAAACACTATATGGTGTCGTTATGGGTTGTATGGTTTCCTAAGGGGTCATGTGGTGTCCTATGACCACTTAGGACAACATAAGGTGTCGTTATGGGTCCTATCATAACCTAAGAGGTCATATGGTGTCCTATGAACCCTTAGAACACCATATGACCCCTTAGGTGTCGTTAGGGGTCATATTGTGTTCTAAGAGGTCATATGATGTCCTATGACCCCTTAGGACATAGAGAGAGGAGGGAGTGAGGAAGAAACTGAGGGACAGAGGTGAGAGAGGGAATTAGATGGGAGTAAGGATGGAGAGGGAGATAGCTTGAGGGATAGGGGAATAAGGGAATTGTGAGAGCTAGAGAGGAGGGACAAAGAAGAGTATGTATCTATAAGAATGAAGAGCCCGAGAAGAGGTAAGGGGAGAGAGAGAATATGAGATCTAGTTCATAGAGAGAGATGAAACTACGAGGGAAGGGAGATAAAGAAGGGAGAGGTGAGATGGGGGTTTCTATGTACACATTTGGCGCTCTCCCTATTTGGTGCGCGCCAAATGTGAAATATGGACCACATTTGGTGTGCGCCAAATGGGAAAACCCATTCATCACATTTGGCGCACGAAAAATAGGGCGAGCACCATATTTGGCACGTGCCAAATGACCCACTTTGGGAAACACCAAACCTATGGGTTGGATTTGCCTTGGGCATCCAACCCAAAGGTTTGGATGACCATTTCAGGCTAGAGATGTGTTTTTATCAGAACATTGAAAATTTTGACATATTTTTGGTCGTGCTCTCTGTAAGGTTTGTACGTGTTTCAATGATGTCAAAAAAAAATATTGTGGTAAACTTGATCTCCCTCTTAGCTATCCAACAATGTAATTTATTTCAAATTTTGGTTTCATTTAGTCTTTCATCTATAATTTATTTTGTCAGTGTCTCCGTTTTTTGTCAAAAACCAACATGCACTATTTTGGGTATAGATTTTTACACGTTCATCGGATTTTGAAAAAACTTACATTTTCATAAACTAGACTCCATTCTACACAAGTTAAAAAAATAATTTTTTATTTTTTATTAGTTTTCAATGATTTTAGGGGGGAGCACACTCAAATTTATGTTTTTCAAGATGTGTCCACTTCGAAAATTAGTAAAAAATCATATACTCATTAAAAAATTAGCTGAAAAATTTGACATAAACTACAAGGTGTTAGCTAATTTCTCACTGGAGCAAATTTAAAAATTCAATAAAAAAGTTAACATTTTAGGGGGGCCACAATAGACGCTATGTTATGTTTTTTGCATAAAAATAGGACCACTTTTTGTGGCCCCCCTTTTTGAAGCCCTTAATCTCCACCATTTTCAAAACAAATTAGTAGTTTAGAAAGTAGACTCGAAGCACTTCGACTCTTGTTCTTGTTGAATCTTCAAATTTGGAGTGTAATTAGGTTCAATTTGTCGCTGAAGTTCAAACTTTTCTGATTTCAAAAAAAAAGTGGCATCTTAAGACCCCCTTTTGGAACCACAACTTGGTGCATATACCCACTATTGATTTGATACTAGGAACTCCATTGCCTAATGAGCCAGTTATCGTAGATTAGTGTTAGAAAATAATGAAATTAAGAGAATTGATTGAGAAGGGACATATTCATCCAAGTGCATCACCCTGTGGTAGTCCTATTGTTCTAGCAAAGAAAAAGGATGGAACTTGGAGACTTTGTCTTGACTATAGGGCCTTGAAAAAAATTACAATAAAAAATAGGTATCCACTTCCTCGGATAGATGACCTTTTGGACAAGCTTAGAGGGGATTGATTCTTCACAAAAATAATTTGAAATCGGGATACCATCAAGTACCAATTGACAGTCGATGTATGGAAGACAAATTTTAAATCTAAAGAGGGGTTGTTTGAGTTGCTAGTGATGCCTTTCAGTCTAACAAATGCCCCAGCGACATTCATGAGAATGATGAATGATGTACTTAGACCATTCACTGATTTCTTTGTGGTGGTGTATCTGGATGACATACTCATCTTCAGTAAAACTTGGGAGGAACATTTGCAACGTGTGGAAAAAAATCTATCAACTTTACAAGATCATGGACTTTATGCAAACAAAGAGAAGTGCTCCTTTGGTATGTAGATTGTTAGATATTTAGGGTATGTTATTGATGGTAAGGGGGTCCATGTTGATCCTTACAAGATATAAGTGATTAAGGATTGGCCATCTCTTATAAATCTCATATAGTTACGAAGTTTCCTTGTGTTGGGGTTTTCCCATTTGTCTTGTCCATTAAATTGGTCATTGTGAGGGGGAACACAAGCAATGTTCAAATGGATAGGTGCTCAACAAGAATCATTCAAGGAGTTTAAATATAGCTTATGTTTTGCACCAGTTTTATTTCTTCCTGACCTACAACAGTCATTTGAAATACAAACTAATGCATCAGAATATGCCCTAGGAGCAGTCATCATGCAACATGGTCACCCAGTTGCATATCATAGTGAGACTTTTTCTGATACATTGCATCAGTATCCCACTTATGACAAGGAGTTGTATGCTATCATTCAATCTTGTAAGCAGTGGAAAAATTATAATTTGGGTAAGGAGACTGTCATCCACATATACCACAAACCTCTTCAATTTTTGCAAACACAAGGAAAGTTGCAAAATGATCGACACCAAAGATGGTTAGCCTATCTTCAACAATATCATCTTAATATTTGCCACAAGAAGGGAAGCACTAACAAAGTAGCATACTATTTGAGTAGGCCTCTGATTGCAGCTATAAGTAAGGTATTGGACTCTTGTGGTCATCAAATTGAAGCTTGGGCTCACTTGTATGAGAATGATGTTGAGTTTGCAGATGTTTATAATCAGTTGGTGAAGAAAAGTCAAGTGAATGACTTCTATTTGCAGGATGGAAGGCTTTGTCACGTTGGCCAAATCTGTGTACCCAATGTAGAACACAAAAAGCTGATATGGGAAGCTCACTATAGTAAGGTTGTTGGTCATTTTGGAATAGGTAAGACTACTGCTTTACTTCAGAGATATTTTTATTGGCCAAACTTGAGAAATGATGTCATTTCATGTATTCAAGCTTGTACTGCATGTGCTATTGCTAAGCCTGTCAATCATAAACTTGGTCTATATTCTCCACTTTCTATTCCTAAAAAACCTTGGCATTCAGTTTCTATGGACTTTATGATCTTCCTGACACCAAAAGAGGCCATGATTGTGTGTATGTTGTGATAAATAGGCTCTCAAAAATGGCAGTAATAGTGGCTTGTAAAAAGACAATTTCTGCAGAGGACACTGCAAACCTTTTCTTTGGACACATTTGGGTTCATTTTGGTCCATCGAATAACATTATTTCAGATAGGGACAACAGGTTTCTTAGTAAGTTCTAGTCTACATTATGGGAGAAGATGGACACAAAATAGAAAAGTCTACTGCTTTCTGTCGTGCCTATGAAGTATGATACCTGCAGCTGCAACAAAAAACACTCAATAGATCATTACAAGCATGGTTAGCAAATTTAAAGCAAAGAAATATAAAACCATGATAAAGCGATCTATTGCCTCCTAAGAGATGCGAGTGTGGATTTACTCTCAGATCTGGATAAGCAAATTCCAGTGACTTGACTACACCTAGATGAAGGATTTGAAATGATAATGATGCATTTAAGCTAGAAAAGAGAATGATTAAGCTACATGATTCAACAATTATGCTAGAAAAAGAGAAAATTAAGCTACATCTAAGATGCAATTTCCTATAATAACAATATTCAAATGATAATGCTAAGATCAATATGCCTATAGTAACAATGCCTAAAATGCAAATGAGATGGGATCATTTGTGCTCCAACATGGGGGATATTTATAGGATTTCCAAGGCTAGGGGTGAGGTGGCAGGAATCAACGGTCATCATTAAGTCTGAAGATATCAACGGTTGAATTGGAGGAGGTTGGTGAAGAGGTTGGTGGAAAGGGAACATTTGCCATCTCTATGGTGACAAGTGTCAAGAAGATTTTCTCATGAGAGGGCAAGTGTCTAAGGAAAGAGGACATGTGGTTAGATGGAATGGGTTAGGTTTAGGAGTGGTTGGGTTTAGGAATGGTTAGGTTAGGTGGTTAGAAGTTAGGAGGCATGTGGGGAATTTGAATTTAAAAATTCAAATAATAGGAAAAGGCTAATTAATTTCAATAACTCATTAATTGATTTGTTTTAATTAATTAGGAGATTAGAAGAAATGGATTTGATGGGGAGAATTAATTATTCAAAAGGGACTACTGAAATGAACCTATTAAATAAATCCTTAGATTTATTAATAAGCAGATGAGTGGGGGAATTTAATCAAATTGTTAATGAATTCAATTAAATTGGGAAGGAGGATTAATTAAATAATTGCTTATTCAATTAAATATCTTTAGACCATTTTTAGGTGTATACATTTTTCCCCTCTTTGAAGCGAGGTGTGATGACGCGTTGATTCAAAGAATAATTTCATTTTGATGATGATATTGGTTCGATAGGATGCCCCAGCCATTGATTGATAAACTGTGGTACGATGATTCCCCCTCGGGAGATCAATTGAGATAATTGACTGTTGGAGTGGTTTTTGGATGGTTACGAAATTGATTTCCCGATTAGAAAAGATTTGATTCTGCAACATTGATTGATGAAAGTGCAAGTTCTTTGATCACGATGGTGTGGTTCTTGATGATTGATAGAACTTGATAAATTTCAACAAGTTCGATTAGTTTGATAAGATCTAGATTTAGTCTAGTTTCAGGAAAGATACATCCTGTCAAAGATGATCAAAAGTGTCTGGTTTCAGGAACGATATATCCTGTATAAGACTTGATCAAAAGCATCTGGTTTCAGGAAAGATACATCCTGTATAAGACAAAGATAGAACAAACTAGATGTAATCAATTGATAGAATGGATAAGGTTGATTGGATAAAGAACTGATATTTTGTTGATATCAGGTTGCAGGATGATTTAGATTATGTTGATGTTGGTGCGAGATAGATTTAGCCTTGGATAAGATGAGCTTGTGGGATCCCATGCAAGAATGAAATGAAAGCTATATGCAAATGAAATGGAAAGCTACAATCAAACCAGTCACTGGGTTATTGCTTTTTGTCATCATTGAGCTTTTGAAAATGTGGGAAGTGAGTGCAAACATCGATGGTATAATTAAACCATGATGACCGGAGCACTCCTTTCCTGGATTTTGATATTGCAAGTTAGCACAAGCATCGAGGTATAATTAAACCAAGATGACCTGAGTGTTGCTTGCATAAAATAGGCAGTATTAAGCATTGGTATATGCAAATTGGAAATGTCTTCGATGATACTCTGATGATCATGTCCTAAGACAAATTTGCACCTACTAATGATTAATTTATAGACAGCAAACAAGAAAAATATCATGTTCCTTCCTTGTTCCTCTAGTCAAAGACATCCCAGAAGCACTCATAAATCATGATAGCAAAAATTAAGATAGTAAAGTTGAACCAAAGTGCTGAAAGCAGTATCAAAAAATGTGCGATGTACTTAGACTGACGTGTGATTGCTTGATGGTTAACAATGTGATTTCATGTTCAATGTTGGACGTGTCTCAATTTTTTTTGTTTGATGAGTGTTGTCTAACTATTGGTTTTCCTATTTGATTAAGCTCAAAATGATCATAAATTTTGCCCCCAGCTAGGTGTAGGATTTTGCCCCAAGCCTAGAAACAAAGTCATGATGATATACCCAATGATCCAAACCATGGCGAGAAAGCAACAATGATGCTTGCGTATGCATAAAGGCTTTATGATGGACATGGACTACGCTGATGAAAGATGAATGCAAGCGAAAAGATGCATGAACTAATACAGGGAATAGCTAGCTGACAGATAGTGCCTGTTTGCCAGGTTTTCACCATCTATTTTTATTGCACTTTTCCTCATATTTGATGTTTTTTTTTGCTGATTTTTCACTGTTTTTGGATTTTTCTGACATAAAACTTCTTTAGATGCATGCTATTGATTGGTTCCTCAAGCTGATCCCCATCCTATGTTGATAGCTAATATGCTCCTAACCCAAATACTGTTGTGACTACAAACAGACCTAACCAGTTTGGTTCAAACTTTCCTTTCTTTTCTCGATCTGACTGGTTTCGTGGATTTTCTTTGAGTACTAGTTCTCCAACTTGAAATGCTCTTGGTCTAACCTTGTGATTGTAACCGCGGAACATTCTTTGCTGATATACCTTTAAATGATCAAAGGCATTTTGTCTTCATTCATGGATCAATTCCAATTATTGCAATCTAGATACTCGATGTTCTTCATCTAGGATAAGGCCTTTTAATGATACTCATAGAGAAGTTATCTCTATTTTGATTGGTAGTATTGCTTATGATCCATAAACAAGAGAGAAAGGTGTGGAACCTGTTGGTGTGCGGATGCTAGTACAATAGGCCCATAGAGTAGGATTCAATTGAACATGCCAATCTTTGCTAGCATCATCCACTATCTTTTTGAGGATTTTCAGAATGGTTTTGTTTGATGCTTCTGCTTGTTCATTTCCTTGTGGATAGTAGGGTGTGGAGAATCTCTGTTGGATCTTGAATTTCTCACATAGCTCTTATACATCTTGATTCTTGAACGGTCGCCCATTATCAGTGATAATGGTCATGGGTATTCCATAGCGACATATGTTGTTATTCAAGATAAATGCAGCAATTTATTTTCCTATGATATTGATGAGAGGTACTGCCTCAATATATTTTGTGAAATATTTTGTAGCTACGAGGATGAATTTGTGACCATTAGATGAAGAAGGATTTATCTTTCCTACTAGATCAAGACCCCATTGGCAGAAATACCAAGATGTTGCTAAAGCATGAAGTTCTTGTGTTGATGCATTAATCAAGTTTCCATGGATCTGACATTGTTTGCATGTTCTAGCTATTTGAAAAGAATCTCGTTCCATAGTTGGCCAATAATAGCCCAAGCGTATGAGTTTTTTCAAAAGCGTAAGACCACTTGAATGAGTGCCACAAATGTCATTATGGACTTCATGTAAAGCCTTCTCAGATTCTTCTTGTTCGAGACACCTTAAAAGAGTATCGTCTAGACCTCGTTTAATAGGGTATCCACGACGAGAGTATAATGGGAGGATTAGCAAATAAAGTTTCTCTTTTGGTTCTTTGATAAGTCAAGAGGTAGGGTGTTATCTTTCAGGTATGTGTAATTTTGGCCATAGCGGGAGGAATCATTTCCAATAAGGTGAGAGATGGTTTGGGAATTGGGACAATTATAAGCAAGGTAAAACAACTCTTCCACCAAGAATTCGTAACGTTGTTGATTTTCCTGTGTCTGAAGTAGAGAAGCATGTGTAGCCATGGCATCTATTGCTTTATTGTCATTCCTTAGAATTTGCTAAAAAGTTATTTCTATAAAGCATTTCTTGACATCGTCAACCATCTTCTTATAGGGCATTAGCTTTTCATCCTTTGTTTGGTAATCGTCATTAATTTGATTGATGACGAGTTGAGAGTCTCCAAAGACTTGAAGTTGTGTAATGTTCCATTCTATAGTCATTTTGATACCTGTAACCAAATCTTCATATTCTGTTGTGTTGTTGGTGCATGGAAAGCTTGATTTGTATGCTTTCGGAATCGTATGACCTTGTGGTGTGATGAAGAGAATGCCTGCTCCTGATTGTGTTATATTATTATTAATGCCTGCTCCTGGATTGATATTCGGGTGATGTATTATAAGATTTGGATCCAATCCTAGAATGTCTGCATATGACCAGGTAAAATTGATTTGCCATCTTTTGAAGGGTTCCAAGTATTTTTGCCTTGCTAGTTCTGATAGAGAAGTTGCTGGATATAGATCACTTGTGCCAATGGTAACTACCTTTATTGGTTCTATCAGGATAGATGACCTCTCTTGATAAAATTCAGATAAGGTGTCAAATCTCCCATCTTCCGGGGCCTCGAGGAGGTTTTCACCATTAGATGCATCCTTTCTTTTTACTTTTTCCTGATCTAATGTTGCCAATAAATGGCTTTCAGCATTAGACCTGATATTATTTTCTTTATTTTCAATTTTGCGACTAGGAGATTTAGCACCCGCTTGACTCGAAGATATGTTAGCAGACTCCCTTGTGAAAGTTGTTGCGGGTTTGATTTCATTAAGATATAAGGATATCGCATGGTCATTAGGTAAGGTATTAATGGCAATATGTCCTTCATTTTCCTAGTCCATAGGTTCAGGAGAGATTAAGGATAAAGGATCTTCATGTTGAATAGTTTCAAAGATGTTAGGGGTCATGATAGAGATGTTAGAGTTTTCAATATGCATTTCCATGTCTAGAACGATACTCTCATCAGAATGATCTCGCGCAAGTAGCTTCTGATCATCCTCAATTAAGTCCAAGTCAACCAAATGTGATTCTAATTCAAGTGGGCTAGTTCCTAACGTGTGTCCTGCATACGCGTGAACTACATCGACATCTACATCTGCTTCTTCCCTTTCAATTTCAAGTTGTTCTTGTCTGGTTTTCCCTGATAGCAAATATTCTTCATTCCCTCGATCTCTTAGCTGTATTTATTTTTCCATGCTTGACAAAATTGATGCAAATGATTGTTCCTTGGATTGTGTGCTTGAAGATGTTGCTTCTTTGTTATGTGGAACAATAACCTCTTGAGTTGGTTTTAGATTACTACAACACTGCAATGGATTTGAATCTGCTGAGATCGTGATTTCCTGCCCGTTGTAGGGAAACTTTAGGCACTAATGGCATGTTGATGGAATAGCTTCTATGTCATGTATCCATGGTCTTCCCAAGAGTATGTTGTATGGTAATTCTAAGTCTAGAATTTGGCATGTTGTGTCTTTCTGCAAAGGTCCCACTTTGATGGGTAATACCACAACTCCTTTAGAGGAATGATCTTCTTCATTATGTGCTTTGATTTTTATCTTTTTCCATTGATCAACTGCATCTTCTGTATAACCTAGAGCATAGACAAGACTCAATGAACAAATGTTTAAGCCAGCTCCCCCATCTATTAAGACATGTTTAACGAGCGTTCTATGAATGAGGACTTCAATTTGCAAGGGAGCGGTATGGGGATGTTGCAAGGAATCAATGCTTGGATATGAAGGAGATGAGGTTTGAATAGGATCCTCTGAAATAGGTTTGATGGCCATTATGGATATCCCTTGGGGAACATCATCTTTGGGTGTATTGTTTGGTGAGGATGCTATGGAAGGTTCTTGCAAGTTTACAAGAGGTGTAGGAATAGATGCCTTTGGAGAGTCAATTTTCTTAGGGGGGGATGAGCCATTGCTAGATATAGGTGTGCAAGTTTGATATTCATTAGCAAAATCCCTTAGGGATCTCTTTAATAGTTGCATAAAAGAGCCACCTTTCTTTGAATATGTATGTGAATCCCTGTGAGGTTTTGATATAGTCGGATTTTAATTTTTGACTTGTTTGATTTCTCTGATAGGTTGACGTGTTATGTCTTCGTGTATTTTGCTTTGGTATTCCATGTTTCTATGATCTTCAACTATTTCGAATGTTTCAATTTATGTTTCTGTGATCTTATGTCTTTGTGTTCTAGTTAAAACGGGCATACACGTGTGTTTGATATTGTGATAGGATTCGTGTAGTACCCCGTTTTGATCGGACTTATTAGACTGATTTTGTGTTACAGTTTACTTTTCAGTTGGCACTTGATTGCTCGTCATTTTGCAGACATATTTGATATTATATCATGTTTATCTGGATATTGGATGCATGAGTTACTTTCAGTATTTCAGTATTGGTGATTTCTAGTGTTTCGTGGATTATTGCTCGTACTGACATTTTACTTTATCTAGTTGATGTGTCATATATATGTTGCGTGTTTGCTATTGTATTGGATGCAAGGGGACAATTTTCCTTCACTCGTTTCGATGAGACAGGGAACGTCGCGATTCTCCTTCATCGGTGTGCGTGTCGTGTATTCTATATCTATATGCATGTATGTGTGCTTCGGTGATGCAGGATATTGCAGGTACAAGTACCGGGTAGGTACGGGGTATCGTCTCCACCTGGCTTCACAGGTCTGAGCGTGCCTTATATGTCCGATGGGAGTGGAGGAGATAGCTTTTGACCCTAGTCATTACCTCAGTCTGTCATTGTGAGTGCCGTCAGTCGGTCGTTCATCCCTTTTTGTCTGAATTTCGAGTCTTTTTACTTTTCCTCGATTTGCGTGCCTTGGTGGTTCGGTTAATTACTTAAGTTTAAGTTGTCATTATTGTTGACTTGAGCGATTCATTCCTTATTATGCCTTATGTTTTGAATCAAGCGAAATTGATTAGTTATTAAATTTTAACTGTTAGTTGCTTATTTGGAAAAGAAATCGTGTTTAGATCCAACGAAAGAAATGGAATAGATTAGTTAATTGCTTTTAAATATATTCAATTAAGTTAACTCATTGCTTTCCTATTTAGTAAAAAAATTGATTAAATTGATACTTATGAAAATGTAATTTTCAAAAAGGGAATTTTTCATTTATTGTGTTGAGAAATTTGAAAAAAAAGAAAAATAGAAAAAGAAAAGAAAGTCAATGGGGAATTTTAATATATTTTTTTTTTAATAGAAATTTTGGGCAACCTAGAAAATTAGGTTAAGAGATTTTTCTTACTAAGCCATTTTGGAGGAGATTTTGGGGGTTATGCTTATTTTGGAGGAGGAGAAAGGAATTTTGGAAAATTGGCTTGAAGGGAGGATTTGGGTGTGAACCAGTTGGGATTCTTGCTTGGAAATCAAAGGTTGGTTGAATCCTTGCTTATTGCAAAAAAAAAAATCATTGCTTTCCTTCCTCTTGCTGTTAATGGTTTTAAAATCTTGAAGTGGTTGTTTGTTATGGGTTATGGAGGAAGAATTCATCTATTTTGGTTATCAAATTTAAACTTAATTTCTCCCATGAAGTTTCCTTAACTGAATTCTTAATGTTTCATCTTGCTATGCAAGAAATTTCTTGGTTTATCATGCTGTATGTAATTAGGAATTTTGATGGATTTTGGTAGTGTTATGCTGGCAAAATTTTGCCAAGCATTCATAAAATATCTTCCCTAAAAATTTCCAGTTTTAAAAATAATGGTTATGAATCAAATTTCCTTGTTCATGCTTGATTGGGAGCAAATGAATTCAATTGGGGTTTGGGGATTAAGAGTATTCTCATTTTATTAAATTTTTAAAGCCAACTGGGTTGTGTTGGATCAAATTTTATTCCCCCTATTTTGTCTCAGAGGATTTGGTTATTGCTGGTAAAAGAAAAAAAAAAAGATCAGCCATTTTAGTGACTGGAAAATTGGTTTTTAATTGTTTTTGTTTGGTTGAATGTTGTGACTGGAAAATTGATTTTTAAATGTTTGTTTAACAGAGATATTTGCCTCTGTGTTATGAGTTTTTGTTTCTTTTTTTTTAACCTCTGTCGTTTTATTTAAAAACGAGTTTTAAACTGTTAATTTAAACAAAAAAAAATTTGATTAAGTTCGAAATTAAATTCATTGGGAGGCGGTGGCGGGGAGCTGGGCTCGACCCAGCCACGCACCCCTCCCTTTCCTCGCGCTCGCTTGCAGTTTCCCCAGTTTGGGGTTAGCAGCAAGCGCTGCTTTCCCCAGACTGAGGATGCAGCAAGCGCTGCATTCCCCAGTCTGGGAAAAGCAGCCTTGCTGCCGTGGGTGCTTGGGGGCCCCACGTAGTATGTGTTAAAAACTGTTTTTTTTTAATATTTTTTTTAAAAAAAGTTTTAAATCAAGGAAATAATATTATAATGTTGTTAAGTGGTTTAAATGAATTCAATAAGTGTTAATTTTGTGTTTAATGTTAAGTAATGATATATTGTTATTTAAACAATAATAACAATATGTTGTTATTTAATATTAAATAATAATAATAATATGTTAATTGTAGTATGTAACGATGTTGAGCCTATTTAATAATTTTTCGATTTTAGTAATGAGGATATTTGCCTGGTATCGTGAAAATAAATCAAATGATTTAGAGGTTAGTAGTAATGTTGATATTAAAGAAAGTCGGACTAAATTTAATATTGGTGTTTGTTATCCAAGTATTATAAAATAGTTGTATGAGGATTGTATTCGTCAAATAGATGTTATTTTGGAATTATTTTATAATAGCTTGTATACATTTGTTCAAATTGATTTAAATGTTGACTGCTCAAAGAAAGATTGTTTGTAGTGTTTTTATCATTGCAGTCTAGTCGTTTTAATGTCGTCGCATTATGTTTAAAATGGTCATTATGTTGTCGATGTTTGCCCTTGGTCAGGTGTCGTTGTTCAAACCTTGAGGAAGTGGGCTTTTATGTGATATGTCCCTTATGGTTAACTCTGGGTTTGTGACTGTGAGTCCTACACCTGCGTCATGTCTGGATAATTTATGGTTGTAGTCCACCATAGAGTTCTCATAGATAGCCTTATCCAGTTAGTGACCTAGTAGAGAGAGTGGCTTTCGGGCGGGGGCCGCACCCGAAGTGGATGGCAGGATAACCCCTCGAAAGTCAGCTATTAAGTGATAACCTAATAATTGTTTAGGGGGTGGGTAGTTATTAATTTAATTAAGATAATACACCCCGTACACGGTTGAGTGCTTGTATAGGCTCAAGGTGTTTGGGAAGGCCTGGAATGGCAAACCTACCACCTTGTCTTCATGAAAGGATGGTAGGGTCTGCATGATGCTTAGATGGAGCCGGGGGTTCGGGAGAGGTTACCAGGATAACCCATGATGGGGGCCGGGACCTATGGAGACCTTCCTAGGGTAACCATGTTAAGGCATGTGATGACACTCTCTCTCTAGGGTCGCTAGTGTTTTGTGAGTCGAGTCACTTGTGTACTGCGGAGTCATGTGTACTGTTGTTCTTTTCTTGCTTGCTTGAGGGTCGTCTGCTATCTCCTAGCACGGTGGGGTGGTTCCATTTTGGGATCACATGGTCGGGTGGTAGTGCCACTTCCCATCGGATGCCTTGTTCCTACCTTCACGCGAGGATTGGCTTCGCCGGTGCATCTTGGTTCGTGCTTCTTGTAGCACTTATATTCTTGGTTTTGTACTTTGAGGCCGTGTGGTCATTGTAGCAACAACTTGTAAAAAATTGTAATTTATTGTTCTATGGAAGCCATGTAATTTTATGGAATATTGTAATTTAAGTCATGGGATGTATATTGTTTCAGTTATCTTTCCTATTTGTATAAATGAATCTTTGGAAGTATGTATGTTGTAATTCTGTAAGCCTATCTTTTGAAGATCAATTTATGAATATGAATTATTTTATCGTTATTGGCTTTCCTTAATTTAAATGGAAGATTGGATTAATATTGTGATGTGGTTTTTATTTTGAAGTAATCTTCGTTGGTAACCCTTTAGGATGTAATGTTAGTCTTCCGCTTATGTTAATTATTGAGCAAGGTTATGATTATTTGCCTTTATCTTTAAAAAAAAATTTATTGCGCCTTTTAGTTGCCTTATTGTGTTGTTATCCTTTAGGGTTCCTGGCGGGGCATTACAATTCGATTGTCTAAAAGTTGTTTTGATAAGTGATAAAATGTAAAGGTAGATATGATAGAGTGATATAACACGAAAACATGATTCAAGTGTTTAAAAGTTTGCAAGTTTTCTGATCTTCAGTTTTGGAGTGCAATGATGATTTTGGTAAAAACCAAGTCCAATAGGAATGATATATCCTATGATGTGGGACAAGATTATCCTGACCAAACGTTGTAGTTTCATGATAGAGGAAGATAGATCCTGATGAGAAACTATGTTTGAGTGATCAGTTTACCAAAGAGGGTGATAATGCACTTTGAGATGTTTAAATCTTGAACTTGTTGAGGGTGACTACTTGAAAATCTTGGGGTGTATATTTCTAGAATCCGATTTGACAAATGATAACTTGATCAAGCAAATCAAGAAGACAATCTAAGCACAAGCAACAAATAACAGGTGTTTATGCTCACTGTAAATTGACCAAGCAATAATGACAGATCTAAAAAGGGCATGCAAAATAACAGCTCTGGACTGACAGATATAGAAACTCGTATGACAAATTATGCAGCATGAAACGACAATACTTACAAGACCATACGACAAACAAGGAATTTCATATGAAAAAGCATAGGCTCGTACGACAAAACCTGTTAAGCCATACGACAAAAGATGAATCTCATACGACAAATAACCCGATCGTATGACAAACTTTACTGAGCCATATGACAAGATAAATGCCTCATACAACAGAGAACAGAATAGAGACAAATATGTTTGTTTGGTCGAATTTTGATCAATGAAATTTGATGTTTTGCTTCTGTTTTCCAGTTTTAGATGTTTGATTTTTTTATTTAGGGATGAATACACAATAAACACACGATATGATAAGTGACCACAAGCATGCTAAACCCTAAGGAAGTTGGCTGAGAGAGAAAACCTTTGCTTGCAAACTTAGGTACACACCCAATAGCTAATCAAAATACGGTCATTGAGTCTCACACAATGGATTCTCAACGCCATATTATCCGACTCCAAACGCTAATGGGGGCACGATATGGCAAGTGTCTTGGGAGGGTTACTATCTCTCTTGCACAAAGATTATCCCCCTTTCAGATGTGAATTAGGTAGCTTCTAATTTTAATTTGGAACTAGTAAGGGATCCGTTCGGCGCGTCGAGGTATAAACTCAATTAAGAGGTCTCGCAGCCTTGAAAACCAAGGTTTGATATACCCGAAGGTACGGAGGAGAGCTATTCCCGAGCACTGTCCTTGACTTTATTTTCATCAAATCACATTTATTTTATAGTGGGTTGGATTACTTGGCATTAGCTGTTCCCACTTAGGTCATTCCCCTCTCACCAACCTTAATGGCTAAGAGTTATTAGCTCCTCAAGAGGGTAGGCCCACTAAAGATATGCACTAATGAAAGAAAAGGATGAGTATGGCTTTCTGATCACCTAAGAAAGGTGAGAGCATACTCACCTATCATCAAAACAAAAAATACATGATTGTTCATTTCCTTAAAAAAACAAGTGTGCCTAGAAAGTTTAAAGAACACAAAAAGTTTAGTTGACGCTTCCTAGGCAACCTACAAAATAGATTCATTAGTAGTCATGATGTGTTTTTATGCAATGAGTCTTTGACAAGTGTAATCTTCAACAATATCCTGCAAAACTAGTTAGGCTGCCAAAAATCTCACAAACAGAGCGGGGTTAGCATTAGTAGTAATCAAATTTAAACATAAAAGCCCTAAAATGCAGTCTATTTTAAAAACATAGAAGCAAAAAGTCGTATGACACGATTTACCAGCTTGTATGATAATCTTTCCGAGCTCGTGCGAGTACAGAATTGAGCTCGTATGACAATTTAGAAGCTCGTACGAGTAAGGATGAATTATCGTCCAAGTACATAAAGGAGCTCGTACAAGGTTAGAAAGGGACTCGTACGCGATTCTGATTCAGACCCAACTAGAAATGAAGGTTTGATGATGCTTGAGAGGCCAAAAATGATAATTCCGGCCCCACGATGGGTGCCAAAAATATTGTGCCTTTGAAGTGTGATACCTACAGCTGCAACACAAAACACTCAATAGATCATTACAAGCATGGTTAGAAAATTTAAAGCAAAGAAATGTAAAACCATGACAAAGCGATCTATCGCCTCCTAAGAGATGCGAGTGTCGATTTGCTCTCAGATCTGGATAAGCAAATTCCAATGACTTGACTACACCTAGATGGAGGATTTGAAATGATAATGATGCATTTAAGCTAGAAAAGAGAATGATTAAGCTACACGTTTCAACAATTATGCTAGAAAAAGAGCAAATTAAGCTAGATCTAAGATGCAATTGCCTATAATAACAATGCTCAAATGATAATGCTAAGATCAATATGTCTATAGTAACAATGCCTAAAATGCAAATGAGATGGGATCATTTGTGCTCCAACATGGGGGATATTTATAGGATTTCCAAGGACAGGGGTGAGGTGGTAGGAATCAACGGTCAAGATCAAGTCTGAAGATATCAACGGTTAAATTGGAGGAGGTTGGTGAAGAGGTTGGTGGAAAGGGAACATCTTCCATCTCTATGGTGACAAGTGTCAAGAAGCTTTGCTCATGGGAGGGCAAGTGTCTAAGGAAAGAGGACATGCAGTTAGATGGAATGGGTTAGGTTTAGGAGTGGTTGGGTTTAGGAATGGTTAGGTTAGGTGGTTAGAAGTTAGGAGGCATGTAAGGAATTTGAATTTAAAAATTCAAATAATAGGAAAAGGCTAATTAATTTCAACAACTCATTAATTGATTTTTTTTAATTAATTAGGAGATTATAAGAAATGGATTTGGTGGGGGAGAATTAATTAATTTGAATTAATTAATCAAAAGGGACTATTGAAATGAACCTATCAAATAAATCCTTAGATTTATTTAATAAGCAGATGAGTGGGGGAATTTAATCAAATTGCTAATGAATTCAATTAAATTGGGAAGGAGGATTAATTAAATAATTGCTTATTCAATTAATTATCTTCAGATCATTTTTAGGTGTATACACTTTCCACCTTGAAATAGATGGCCAAACTGAGGTAGTGAATTGGATGATCATTCACATCCTACGCATGTATCACTCAAAGCATCCCCCCACATGGGATGAAAGTCTTCCACATGTTCAACATAGCTACAATAGGGCAATTCATAGTTTGATTGGTCACAACCCATTTGAGGTTTGTCTTGGTTGTGAACCACTTGCACCCATGGATGTCGCCATACTACTTATTCAACCCAATTTGGTTCCAACTGTTGATAAGGAGGAAGATAAGGCATCACGGTTCATTGATATAATTCATCATCTACAACAACAAGTTAATGAAATCTTGGAGCATACCAATAGGAAATATAAGGAGAGACATGATGCGCATCGCACTCCCCACAATTTCCAAGTCGGGGATAAGGTGTGGTTGCATATCTAGAGGGAACGATTGCAGGGTGCCAATGGGAAGCTTCATCCTCTATATTATGGGCCATACACAATCATCAAGAAAGTTTGTGATAATTATTTTGAGCTCAATTTACCCCCCTTTTTGTGTCTTCATCCAGTCTTCAATGTGGAACTCTTGAAGCCATATTTTCCCCCACTATTGGATGTTGAGGATGTGGCAGAAATAATTTCCAATACACAATTGAATCCTGATGCAACATCTCCATTGAAATGTGATCAAATTATGGACATCATGGTGAAAAGCCTCAAACAACATCAAATCTATCTGTACAAAGTGGTTCGAGCAAGTCAAATTTATCAACAAGGAAAGTGGCTTACTCGAGAGCACCTTCAGCTTCATTTTCCTCATCTTCTCCAGAGTATTGATGCAATGGGGCCCATTGCTTTTCAAGGGGGAAGTAATGATCAGAAACAATTTTGAAATATCAAAAAAATAAATACATTTTTTTTCTAGTTTTCTACATGTTAGTAATTGGGTTTTTTGAAGACCTTCGGGGCATTTTCAGCCCTTGAAACTTTGCTCAATCCTTTAAAATGTTGCCATAATCAGGTTCTTGCAGGACTTCACCTCCAACTCTTGGAGACCTTTCCAACGAGTTAAACGACTCGCAATTTTGACCCCTGAGTAGAAAGTTAGGTCTAGTCAGAGTTAGGACAAAATTTGATATAGTTTTTTGAAAATTTCATAGTTTTTTATTTTATTATGTAATAAAAAAATATGACTGTTGAGTTTCAATTCTCAAGGGGTTTTGGTGACCCTTGGAATCTCATGAATTGTTATATGCTATATTTTCGAATAGAATGAACTACTTTTTGGATTGCTTCAATTATGTGTTCATTTATGTTTGTGTAAACAAATCCACAATACAACAAGTTCTCAGTTAGGTATTGTCATCCAAAATCCATAATTCGGATAAGTAATACTGACAGAATGAATGTGTGAAATTAACAGGATGAAAGCATGACAGAGACAAAATGAATGCGTGACAAAAAGACGGACAATTAAAAACCCTAATAAAAACATAAATTTAAACCATAAACCTACAGAACAGAATGGCAGACCATAGTCAGATCTCTCATCAACCAGCCTATATTAATCAAGTCATATTTCACTGTATATGACTGAACAAGGTTGTTGAATATGAAAATAGCTTATTGATCTTCTAGGTCTTGTATTCTCTTTTCTACTTTTAGGATTCGTCGGTAATGTTTGGCATGCCTTCTTTGTTCAGCTATTCTTTTAGCACCTAAAATATTAAACTTTACCCTATGTGCCATTAGATATTATATTGAAAGCATCATATAAGGATAAAATCTTTAGATTTGCAAAATTTAATGGAGAATTTAGACAGAACAGAGACTTGTAAATCAGAAAAACACAATAAACAGAATGCCTAAATATTAACTATGAATGTGCAATGATGTCTAGACAAATGCATTATGGGTTCCGCATGAATGTATGACCCTTTATGTACGAATGCATAAATCTGTCTATATGATTGTGTGATTCTATCTAAATGAATGTGGTTAGATCCGCCTTTGAAATATGTACAAAACCTGCAAAAAATCTAAAAATCTTTACGATCTTGTCAAAATGCAAAAGAAAAACAGAGGGTTAATTAGTTGTTGTTCACGTCGGGTTGACAAAAATGTGTATGCTTCAAATCATCATTGCTAAATATTAAATAAGGAAATCATGAATTCCTTAACTATTCAAGCAATCCCAAACATAAATAAATGAAATAATACAAACTATGCAATAAGGATGTAAAATATTAATCAAAACTCACTACTCCATGATTGCATATAGCTTCCATTGTTTTTCTCTTCTTTGTGGTATGATGGCTCTCAGATATTGCACTGGTAACCTAGAATTGACACAAAGATTCAAAGTTTGTGATTTTTGAAAATGGAGAATTGATCCTAAATTTATAAATTTTCGGGTGAGATTGAATAAGAGGTGGAACAAAATGATTAAGAGGTTGAACTCAGGTGAGCTTACATGTTGATTGATAGTTGAACTGTTGATTTGGAGGTGGAACATAATAGATTGAATAGTTAATTGAATTAATTGATTGAGAAAAAGTTGATTGAAAGATGAAAAAGAATGATTGGAGGAGAATTAAAGAATGATGCAATTAATCAATTAAAATAGATTGAATTGTTAACTAGAGATGATTGATTGAATGCTTTTTGGAAAAAAGCAAAGTGGAAGATAGAAATAGAGATTGAAAAGATAATTATTTAATTAATTAATTTAGCATGTGCTTGAACTTTGATTTTGATTTTCAATTTGATTTTTGCATGAGAATTTATTTTAAATTCAATTTGTTATTTGAATATATTTAGATCTTGAATTTGATTTTCAATTTGATTTTTGAAATCATGCACATGTATTTGAATTTAGATAAAATTATAAGAATATGAATTAAAAGAATTAATGAAATTAGAAGAAATATGAATTTGAATTAGAATTAGGAGAATTAATGAAATTAAATGAAATTGGAAGAAATTAAAAGAATTAATTAAATTAGATGAAATTAGAAGAATTAATTAGCTAATTAAATAATTCAAAGAATTTATTTAATTATTTAGAAATTGAATTTAATTCAATAATAAAGATTATTTAAATTAAAGGATTAAAATCATAATTAATTAAATAATAAATATTTTTTTAAAAGAAAAAGAAGAAGAAGAAAAGGGTTAATGATTAAATGATGATAGAATAGAAATTGAATAATTAGTAAGATAATGAAGAAATATAAATTTAGAAGAATAAGATTAATTAAATTAATTAAACAATTAAAGAATTATTATAATCAATTAGAGGAATAATTAGTACATGAACAATGAGACATTTTTAGGTGTCTACATTAGTAGCAATTGAAGCAAATAGCAAATGCCTTCGTATCACAAGAAGAGAGAGATTCATACAATGTGACACATAGTCACCATAGTCAAAGAGTAGCTTGATAGTCCCTTTGGGTGTGGCAGATATTTTTAGTAAGGGAAGGCCTTACAACAATATCTATCTCAGGTTTTCAATGTCTATTCCATCAGTATAAAATGAGTAGGCAATAAAGGTCTTAAAGTTGTGACACTCTTGGTCACAATGATCTGTAATGTCAAATCATCAATAGAATAAAAATATATCAGTGATAAATCATGATAAAGATAAAAAAGTTAATCAAGAAGTTATAGATATTAAGGCACTACCATCAAAACTGCATCAAGCCTTTAAAGATCGGTCTCTATCATTAGACCAATCTTGAGAATTCAAGGAATAGTCCTTGTGCATAATAAGGCAAAGCTCAAAAATCAGTGGTGTATTCTAGAAAAAATAATGATATTTCAAGAAAAAAAGAAAAGAACCTTCGTAGCAGTGAAATATAATGCATATTATTATATTTATGATTTATAAATTCAATGTGAGGGATCAATATGGGTAGCCAATTCTCAGAAGGTGTTATCAATGTTTATAAGATTAAAAACCAGCGATCAATTCGAGTTTCTATTAAAATAGCATCTGCCATTAGCAAGTATCAGAGGGGTTGTCAAAGCTAAGTGATAGAATGATCCAATTGGAGGAGATGAATAGGTGACCTCTTCCTCATTTCTTTGAAGATGTAAAACAATGTCAATACAAGAACAAAAACAAAGAGATCTTATAGCGGTGATGTATAAAACACATTATCTTATTCATAATTTATAAAGCCAATGTCAATGATTGTGATGGGTAACTAATAATCATGAGGTGTTCATGTGAATTTGATATCAGAGACCATGGCTCAAACAATCTATAGTGGTAGGGAGATGGATCTTTTACTTATTGCTCAAAGATTTTGTGGCATGGGCAAATAAGTCTCTCTTTGAGCTGAACAATGAAGTGAGGTCGCTCCATATTAGCCGACATACCTTTTGGAGAATCTACCTAAAATCATATTCAAATTTTCTTCTAGCTTATGTACTCCAATTATTGACATTCTCGGCTCATACGATCAACAATAGTCTATATCATCAAGTTGATGGCTGCCCCATGCTCAGTTGGGTAAGGAACTCTAAAGCTTCGACAAAATATAGATAAGATCAAAGCACACAAAGAGGATTGTGCAATAAATAGGTTTATAATGGAGTTTATATCTTTTAGATGTGTCAATTTGCATTTGTTAATTACACCTCATACTACTAGGTCAAATACTTGCAAAGATATAATGTCATGAAACATGATTGAGGAGAACTCTTCAAGCTAGTAAAGGACCCTCAACAGAAAAGATGCCTATAATCAATTATGTTTAAATCTATTCCTCATTGTCCCACCTTCTGCTTGTAATTATTGGAGGTTGCATCCCTTTTCTATTTGGAATGTCTTTTGGCAAATGGTCTATTTTTATACATGTAAGTCTACTGCTATGGTCAAGAATAAATTCTACTCTTTGCTCATTGTCAGGTTTGAGCATGGCTCCCTTATTTTTAAAGATTGAGCAAGGCTCTCTTTGATCCAAAATTATTTTGTCCATATTTGGGTTGAGCATAGCTCCCCCACTCTATTTTTTTGCAACTTTGTTGTGGTTGAATTTTTTTGGCTTCACTTGTTAGGTTGAGCTTTGCTCCCTGTTCAATTGTTAGGTTCGTGTCATATCTTCCTACATATGTAATTTTCCTTTTTCTTTATTGTATAAATATATGTGCTATGTGATTTGCCTTAAAAAAAAGGAATAATTAAATATTATAATAACCTATTCAAATCATATGAATGATAGATTATAAGAAAAACAATAACATCATTTGTGACATATCTAATGTTCCCATTGAAGACCTTTTTTAATTATTCCATATGTTATGTTATTTTTTACCTTATACAACTTTATATTCTTTAAAATATTTTTTTACCCAATGTATGTGTCTTTAAAAATATTTTATAAAAAATATCGTGAAAATAATTACACTCTATTAGGACAATACTAATGTACTTTTCACGTATCTTTGATATCTTGAGAATGCCTATTTGGAAAATTATTTAACTAGTTAATTTTTTTTATATTATATATTATTTTGATAATCTTGAATATTGATTATAATGACATTCAATAAGGGAGGCTACACTTATAAGGAGGCTATAATTGACATAAGTTATATAGTCCATTGATCAATATTATTGACCATACCTCTAATGGAGCATTATAATGATAGTGGAGCATTCTTTGTGATGGGTGGGATCTACATTAGTTGGCCACTCCATGATGGAGCAATAGACTTGGAAATGTGTGCCTCCTAAAGTAATGAGGATTTCTATGTCACGTAAGAGTTATCCTCTAAGTTATATTATATTCTCATAAGATTCCTTTTATGAATGTGGTGGTAGAATTTTTAAGACTTTTTTTGGACCATGGTTTTGATTAATTATTTTAAACCACTTGTGGTTTCCTAATTTTGTTTGCTCTATATATTGGAGGAATGAGATAGAGGTTATGTATGATCATTTTGGAGGTACTACTGTGCTACCAAAATGATGTATCCAATTACTCTACTATTTTTTTGTACATGGATGCCTAAGGTGCATAGGCTCCCATTGTAGACTTGTGCTTCTCTGCATAAATATATATCTTAAGTCTAATCTATATAAAGTGTGTCAAGAGATATCGAGACATTCAAATTTTAAACATTAATCCACTATTAAAATAAATACATAAATTAAACATGATCTATATAAATACACCAAGTTAATTTAATTATGTTATTTTATGTAAAGTGATAATATTTATATTATTATTATATTTTTACTATTAATTTATATTATTAGTATAATATAATAATATATTAATCATATTTGTTGCCTCAAATTTCATCTCTTATCAAAATTTAAGTCCTAGTCTTTGTCTTTGGGTTGAAGGACAACAATTCTCATTTTAATGTGTAAGCAACACTACATTTATTATTAAATGTCAAATTTGAGGCAACAAATGTGATTAATATATTATCAATATTATTATTATATTATACTAATAATCTAACTTAATAGTAAAAATATAATAATAATATAAATATTATCACTTTAAATAAAATAACATAATTAAATTAACATGACATATTTATATAGATCATGTTTAATTTATGTATTTATTTTTCATTTTTAAGAGCATGTTGGTGTTTTGTGTTGGTTAGAAACTCTTGTCAAAGTCTGACAAGCCTTCTCACCCTAGTTCAAGTCTCTATGTTTTCCCACTTTTAAAGTGTTTTTACATGTTGTCAACATTTGTCTTTTATTTTAGAAATTTTGTTGGACCCAACATTCTTTTCAATACTTGATCTTCAAACATTTGTATCCTTTTAGTTTCTACAACGTCCTAATATTGCACCCGTTTGCAATTTTGACCACATTTGGGTCTTCATCTTAATGTTTGTGCCCCTTGGCCTGATTGAAGACTTGATTATGCTCATACACATCACAAATTCCATAAAACTCAGAATGCACCTCATCAAGCACCTTAAGCCTACCCCAAAAGAGGGAAGGACCATGGCGCCATGCCATGGTCCACCCTAATTTGGGGCATGTCAAAAACCAATGCAATATTTCAAATATGAGCAGGATTTCCCACTCCGTGTCGGCTAATGTTGGAAAATTAATCATTTTTCTTGATGGACAAGTATATTAAGAGGATTTCTTCTCTCATTTGAACATCCACATTCATAAATCAAGCATACATTATACACATGATAACAATAATTCAAGTATTCAAAAGTAATTGAGCATTTTTAGTCTTCCTTCAAGCCTTGGGATAGCAATAAAGTCAAGGATCAAGCATTGAACTGAAGATCTACATCCTATTTCATGAAACCCTGATTCCATGTGGAGGAAAGAAAAACTTCACAAGGAGGTATCATCATTCAACTTTTAGTCATAATTTAGCATCTCCCTCAAAAGGAGATCCTTTCCTTTCAGTCATTTCAAATATCTTTATTTCAATTTCATGGTTAATTCCAAAATAGGGGTTTGGCCTAAGGCAAGCCCCTATTCCCAACCATTTCCCCCTTCTTTTTGTGTGCAGGAAATAGGTACAGAGTTGTACTCTTCATTATAAGCTTCATTCACAGAGACAAATCAACTTTTTCTGGCATGCGAAAAGTTCAGAGGACCATTGTGATGCACCTGATGAATACTAAGAGGGGGGGTGAATTAGTATGTCAAAAATCTCTGCACTAAAACACTTACACAGTCTAAAGATAAACCGGTAAAGCAGTCTAACAGTCAAACCGGTTACCACACATGCAAACCAAAATGTGAATAAAGCATTCACCCACAAAAGCAATACAACCATAACACAAGATATTTGACGTGGAAACCCAACTAGGAAAAACCACGGTGAGATGGAACTCACAAGTCACTATCTGCAAAATAGAAACCAGACCGGTTAAGGTCTTACAATGTTCTTCACCAGAACAGATCATGTTAGGAATCTCAATCTCTGTTAGGAGATAAGTCCAATTAAAGACTACCTTGTTAGAGGATTTTAGATTCACATGTGTGAACCACCTTGTTAGAGGATTTTACAAAGGCTTTGAGGTCTACCCGGTTAAGGGCTACAAACTTGTCAAAGATGTGAGTAATCAACAAGTGTTTGATCTATCTAATAGCACAAACTGCTTGGTTAGATCCAGTATTGCTCACAACTAATGCATTCCAGCATTACTTCAGTCTTTTCTCTCTCTCTCTCTCTCTCTCTCTCACAATTACAACTTGATCTTCTCAGATAAGATCGTTCTCAACTTCCACCTTAAACCCTAGCTTGACATTAACCCTTTCAGCAATAGCAACAACAAATCCAAAACCCTAGACATGATGTCCTTTTAAAGGAATCTGATTTCATGTCAGTCCAATAGGATTACATTACAATTTCCTAGGTTCAATGAATCTAGACATACTCAGTAACATGACACAAGAATCACTGTCAATGTGTCGGCACCGTCAAACAATCGGTGGATTGGTAATTCATCACAAAATGTCGGTTGGTAACTCATCACAGAGTATTACCAGTTCATACAAAATACCGGTTGCCGGTTTGACAAAAATGAAGACTGGTAAGAATGTGTTGTGCCGCTTTGCTCCCTCGTACCGCTTGTGATCTGCGAACCGCTTGGGATCTGCAAACCGCTTGGAGTCGACATGTCGCTTCAGCCTGGAAACACATTCCGCAAAATCACCACTAGTCTAGAGACTAGTATACAACATACCGGTTGGAACAAATACCGGTTGAGCATAATCTCATACATATAAAGGGCATCTCAATACAAGTGTGTGTCCATCAATGACAATCACAGCATAAACCATAAAAATGCCAACAGCACCATGGTCTCAACTTTTTAGGAGATTGTTTGAAGGTCAAATCCAATTCGGCTTATACTACTTAGATCTAGGTGCACGCGAAAATACCGCATTTGTGGCTCATTGTTTTCTCGGTTTTACCTTATTTTTTAGCACTTTACCTTAATTCAACATTTCAACTTACAAAAGAGAGGAAAAATGGGCCCACATTAATCAATCCATTTAGTATTCAGTCCTTATCTGATTTGTGAGTGAATCTAGTGGATTCCCTTCCCTCTTTTGAATGTAAAGGTTTTTTTTAAGTAAAATTGATTTGGTGATTTCTCCCTTGTATGTTGCAAATTGCCAAATCAAATTTCCCCCTTTACATTTTGGTGAACTTGACATGTCCTATGCTTACTTCTAATTTTTGTTTTTAGATATGAGTGTGTATGCAATTTAAAATTCAAATTTTCATTTACAAGTTTGATTTCCTTGCAAATTTTAAAAATTTAGAGGTTAATTTCATTAAAACCTTAGTTTTTTAGTTTGAAAATTGAGCCTGTGAATTGCATAATTGGGGTTATTTGTTTCAAATATGAGAGTTATTCATTTTCAAAATTTAAACTTTCACTTGCAATTCAAATTTGACATTTAAATTTTAAAATTAAGTGGTTAAGTGCAAAAACCCTAATTTAAAAAAAAAAAAAAAATTGAGCTTGTGGGTTGTTTAAATTTTGAATTTATCATTATAGAGTGGATTCAAATTTAATTTTGCAATCTTGGATAGAATTTTAAATTTTAAAATTAAGTGGTTAACTAAAAAGCCTTAATTTTTAAATTTAAATTGATTTCAACATCATGTTGGTTCCCAAATCAACAGGTTCTAAGTCCTAGAGGAAAATCCACTAACTTATCAATAGACGCAAAATAGGATTTGGCCAACGAACAAGATTCAGTCACAGGACTGAAATCTCCTACACTTTAGGCCCTACAAAACCAAGGTGGGTCTCCCTCACAATGTCCTAATGACCTACAACAATTTTATACTCAAACATTGCAGGCTATAGCAGATCATCTCAATGAAAATATACCAAGGAAAGATGGATAGACTCTTGGTTTTGGCTACAACCTTAGTTTATAAATGTGTATGGAACCATTGGGGTTGGGTTTCTACACTAATCCTACTCCTAATGCAAAAAGTAAAAGAGAATTTGATAAATGAATGATTCTGAAAACTAGGCAAAAGTTTCACGACCAGTGCCTAATCGGGGCAGCAGAGTCAACCCACAACAAGTAAACATCAAACCCAAATAGAGTTAACATATAACTAGCTACTTATAAGAATTGATGCATTACATTAAAACCCATCAAAGTCTGATTTATGTCATACTTGAAAGATCCTACATGTAAATAATCACCATTCCTCATCCTATTTAAAGCACTTTAATCTCTTCTTTGAAGAGAAGCAGAAAATAAAACAAACACCAAGCTTGTTGGGACAAAATAAATGATACTTGATCATATATTTCATGAAATACTATTCATACATGCTGGAGACAACTTCAACAAAACATTAAGAACCTATTTGTATGTTAGTCATAAACTATTTAAAGCAAACCATTTACAAGTTGAGAATAAAACTCAGATCTACACTAATATCTTGGATTGTTCATGGAAGCCTTTTTTTTGAACTGTCAAAAGTTACATTCAGAATACTCACTAATTGAAGAGAAAAGAAGATTAAGTATCAAAGAGAGAAACCCTAGAATAATCCTAAAATAATCTTCAATAGATGAGTCTTCTTTATCGAAATCTGCAATATTTTTAAATTTTCTCTTTTCCTCTCCAAAATGCCTTAAACTGCACCTCTGATCTTGTTGGAGATCCTTTGAAAATCTGAAAAAATCTCCTTCTAGTAGCTTGTCAAAATCAACTCTTTCCCATTGTCCAAATCTTTCCACTTTTAGCCCACTGTCCATCTCTAACTTCAGTCCACTTTTCATCTTTGCCTAAAAATAGAAAATCCCCCTCTTTTGAACACCTGCTTTGTCCCTTTTCAATGTATTTTCTGACAATTTCCTCATTTGATGATTGACCTTGTAGACAACTAAAAATGTCGCATTAATCATGCACTAATTATTCATCTTATTAATTAAATAATTTGTTAATTATTTAATTAAAATAATTAAATTCTTCTAAATTAGTTTTAATCATCACATTTCATCTTTTTTTAAATATTCCATTCCTTCTCTAATCACTTCTTAATCAATTCATCATTAACCCCCTTTTCAAATATTAATTATTTAATTAATCACAGTTATTTTCTTTAATTAAATAATTTTTATTATTTAATTAATCTCATTTCTAATTATTAAATAATTTCATTTAAATTATTTAATTAATTAACTTATTCCTCCAACTCTCCAAATTCGAATTTCAACTAATTTCATTTAATTCCAATTTCCCAAATTTGAATTTAACTACATCTGAATTTCAATGAATTTCAATAAATTGCATGTGCATTTCAGCATTTGAAAATCAAAATGAAAATGAATTTCAATTCAATCTCTTACAAGACATGTTGAAAATCATGACCAATTAGCTCAGTTAACTCAGTTAACTTCAATCAACACCTCAGTTCAATTTCTCCCCCCATCTCATCTGAAAATCTATAAGATCAATTTCTCAATTTCAATAATCACAATCTTCAAAATAATTGTCTAACTTATGTAGGAATTTCAGTGCAATACCTGAGAGCCAATTAACCAACAATTATGGAGAAGAGCAATGGAAGTCACAATGAAGGGAGTTTTCAATTAGCTTGATTGTTTAATTCTCTTGTTTTGCATTTATTTCATTGATTTGTGTTTAAGGTTGCTAAATTAGTTAAGGATATTGTGATTCATCTTTTAGTCTAATTATCTATGTTTAACCTAATAGATTTTAAGAATGAAACAGACCTGTCATTAACTTTCTACATATATTTCCTTTGATTGAATAAAGTAATCCCCTTAGTAGCTGAAAATACTTTGTCCCCTTCATTTCCATTTTCTTGCACATTTACCTCTTCTCAAAATGCTGCATTTTTTATTGAAAATTATTTACCTGCTACACTTTCCCTTTTCGCAAGAAAAATCTTGGATTAAACATAATTCCCCCCTTGCAAAGATTTACATTCTGGGTAAAAAAATCAATCATCCTTTCATCGGTCTAATATGCCTTTCACAACAAATTACACTCTTAGCTATAATGAACCTTTTATCTTCTCCACTTGGTTGCACATGAATAATACATATGTGAAAATATTTTTACCCAAAAACCCCACCTTACCATAAAATTGAACTGTGGAATTTAACACCCATTATGGATCATTAAACCTTGGTGAAATGCACTCACCCGGGTGAAAGATACAATCTCACCATTCTCATACACTTCCTTTTACTGGTAGATATTTTATCTTAATCTACTCTAATAGCATACTCCAGGGATAAAATTTATTTACATAATGGGAAAATTAATCTCATTAAAGAAAACCTTCTCAACATTTTATCCTAAATTGATAAAAATCATTTGCGCATTCACTATTAATCATAGAAGACGCTTCCATCACTCATCCATCGGCTAGGTCATTTTCCCTTTGTTTCTGTGAGAATTGGATATTGTCAATACCAGTGCTTACCACTGGCTGACGACACTTTGTTTCCACACATTAGGCCACCTTAGAACTTTTCTCTAGCTATGAGAGAATAATGCAAATTCTCCTTTGTGGTCCAGGAAAGGGATCATTTCCCCTCACTGTGCAAACCATTCCACTTACACATTGCTGGACTTCAAAAGAATTAGCCCTACACCACGCCACCACAAAGTGCCATGGTCAATTTATCTTGCCTGAAAGCTACAACCGTACCTATTTACCACCTCTGACACAGCGCTACAATTCATATGCCCATGTTCTTCAAGCTCGAACCCCTCTTGTCACCATTTGCACCCTGGTCATTTTGTGGAGTATTCAATGTCTTATCCACTAAAGTGCATTCTGCAGACAATTTCGTCTGTCACACTTCATCACGTTACACAAATATACAATGAAGGTCCCCGACTTAATATTTTGGAATCCTCATTCTACCACATGCTTATCATTGAACCCTCTGAATTCCATACACATCGTATATACTCTAGCAATTGTGGTGCTTGCAAAATGTTCCTTATCGTTGTCAACGCACTTCCATCCTTGTGATCTCTATGCTTTTTCCATCATTCGGCATCGCTTATCTATTTTGATCGTTTGCATTCTGGTCGCTCTTAATATGTTGCATCCAATCACTAACCTGTGCCATTTCCATTACATTTTCTCACCGTGAGTCTTGTACTTTCATGGCTGTCGTGAAACTTCTGCCTCAGTAAACCCTAAAATTCTCCCTTGCGTGATGTATATTCGCTTTGCCCTAAATCTTTGCGTGGGTTGCTTTTCCATTTTGCGTCGGGCTTATTTCTTATCCCACGCAATACTTCTTCTCGCCCCCCATCACTGTGTGGGGCAGTGGGAGAAGATCTCCTCCACATCCAACTTCTCTCTCGTCCCCAGCTGTGCTAGGCGGGGTAACAGGGGTTCTTCACTCCTTAACGCTCTGCTTATCCCACGGGATGCCTTGAGAACCCGCCATTGGCCCATGAGGTAAGAAGGAGAGCCTTCCATCTTTGTTATCCCGTGCCTTCACCTATCGTGTATTGGGAGTCATGCGGGGTGAGAAGCTTATTTCAAAGATTTACTAGCCTCAAATTTTGTTATGGTTATCATGGGCAGTATAAATTTTCCACCTCTTTATCTCATCTTTGACGGGACACCTCAAAGATTTTATTTTATTTATTTTCATGCTTGTTAGGGGCCCACCATACTTTATGAGGAATCGGGTTGTTTTAATATGACTTCTTTTAAATTTATCACTGTCATCATTATAAATCATTATTATCCCCCTTTTTATTTTGCCTAGTACTAAAATTATCTTAATGACTTAAAATGATTTTACTTGTTTTCCTTTGCCATCCAAATTAAATGGGCCTAAATTGATCTCGTTGGGCCTAATCAATAGTCGGGCCCTGGTAGGTCTGATTGAAAAACAAATCATTTCTTGGAAACTGACTATCAGAAATGCTCTGAAACATCTGCCAGATGTGTCCTAAATGTGAGAAACTGAATGTGCAATCATTAAACTTGACATTTTTATAACTCTAAATTTTGATTGTAATAACTTGAGTAGCCTTCGAAGCCGCCTTGAAAAATTGATCAAAATACCTCATCAAACTTTGACGATTGGCATACCTGAAGTATGTTTTACCACAAATCCAGAATGCATAATTATAGCCCGTGATGATTCTCGAGGCAAAATATTTTAATGTCTAAAGTTGCCTACTCAGTTGTTTCTGAAACTACTCGTCCAATCAACCCTGAGGCCATTCAAAACCTGATTTGAAAAATATCAAACCTTCGTCTTAGGAGTTGTCACTTGTCACAATAGTAGATTTGGATACCCTGAATAGTTGTGCAATAGGGTTTGACTTTATTTGACCGTATGTGTGAGATATTAATCTCCCAACTTGCACTCTTCGAAAAATTTTGAACTTGCTGATTGTGAACCCTGAAAAAGTTCATTTGGAATGGGCTTTGAAAACTTATCAGATGAAGAGATGGGGGGCTATTGTTGTTTGACATCGTCCAGTTTGCAAAACTTTTTGCAAATGGAATCAAGCTGGAAAACTTGACAAATGGATTCATGGGGCTATGCCACTTGGCACGGGGCTTCATAAAATTGCAAAGAATCGTGAGAAACTATCAGTAGGGCTTAATCTTCATTTGGAGAAAATATACAATTCCTCAAAGAGGTCTTATTTCAGAAGGTGAAACAATTGCAATCTACAAACCAACTTCTGAACCTCCAAACAAGGACTTCAAAAACTTATTAGAACTAATCCGGAGAAGTTGCAAATGGTCACATGACCTCTCCAATAGGTTCTTATCACCTCCCCAAATGGATTTCTCATGATACTTCATATGTGCAAAAATACAGGCTCTCAAACTGAGCTACACAGGCCTGTTCAACAGAGGTAATTCTAAATGCAATAACCAAAATTTTGAACCTAGGTCCTCAAAATTATGCACAACTTTTGAGGTCCCAACACATCACAATTTAAATTTAAATTTTAAAATTAAGAGGTTCTTTTTGTCAGGCCTTAATTTTAAATTTAAATTTCCTTTAGATAATTTTCAATTTAAATTTTGAAATTAAGAGCTTATTTTTATCCCTAATTTTAAAATTGAATTTTTATCTCCTAGTGGGTAATTTTTAATTTTAAATTTAACAGGTTATTTTAAGCAAAGCCTTAATTTTAAATTTTAATTTCCTAGGGGATTGCATAACTTATCACAATTATTCTCTATCTTTTCAATCAATTTGCTTATTTAATTGAGTAATTATTTTTCTAAAAAAATTGCATTGTTCAATTACTTTGTAGATTTCAAACTTTAAATTTCAAATTTCCAATTTCCCTCCCTTAGTGCATGAGTTTTATTACTATTAGTTGAACCTATAATATCCCATGAGAAGAAGTTGTAGAATTAAGGCTTCCCAAGGTTTAATTACCGAGGAGATGGAGCCTAATTTGGATATCTTATTTCATGAGGATGTTGGTGGTTCTACCAATCCTACAAATGTCCCTATTTATCCTCATTATTTAGATAGTTCTCATGATGTGGATGAATCACTAACTAGGGTTTCCATTGACCAATTGGAGAAGATTGACAATCAATTTGAAAATCTTCAATAATGGATGAGTCAACAATACCCAGAAAGTGAAGCTATCCCATTGATTGAAGGATTGAAAAGAATGGTTCAAAGTGATAAAATTGGTGTTGATATCTTTCATGGTATTGCTCATATTGTTGATTCTAATATTATTCCTATGAAGAGTTGTGCCAAAATCCTTGGTTATACACAACCTCTTAGTCAATTTAATCATTTCATTCCCTTGACTACCCGTATGACTAGTGTTCCCACTTTTACATCAAACATAATGGCTACTTCTACTCATAATGTCATACCTACAAGTGTTAGTCAAGGGGGAAACTCCTCTAATCATAATTCTTTCATTCATCATCAAGTGAGTATTTCATTTGACACCCAATCTTCTCCCATACCTACCTATCATAGTGTTCCACCTCCTTATTCTCAACCCCCGCCTTCCTATAACAACATTTGTCCTTATTCTCAACCTTTTCCTTCATTTAAAAATGTTACTCCTCCTCCTCAATCCAACATGTCCAATTTAAATCCTTCTACCAAAGCTACCATCAATAATCTAGTCCAAACAATATCTTCCTTACAACAACAAATAGCTTCTACGAATCAATCTAAGTATAATGTGCCCACATTTGATGTAGCGATCCCATTATCCAATCATTGTCCACGTTGTCCCTCCTAAACATGTGAAAGTTCCTCAATTGGAGCTTTATAATAGAAAAAGTGATCCCTTGACTCAAGTGAAAATATTTCAAACTTTGTCTACTGACTTTGCTCATGAGCAAAGACTGTTGGTTAAATTATTTACTAGAACATTAAGGGATAAAGCTTTGCAATGGTATTGTTTTTTGCTTGCTTATTCTATTACTTCTTTTCAACAATTGGCTAATGTTTTTATTCAATAATTTCACAATAATATTGGTCCTAAAATCACTTTGACTGATTTGATGCATTGTAAACAAGGTGTTAAAGAAAAAACTTAACTAATTTTATTGGTAGATATAAGCCTTTGTATTCTCAAATTTCATTTCATGTGCCTGATCAAGATATTCAAAGAATTTTTATTTCTAATTTTTAAAAAGACATTAGGGATAAACTTCTCTTTTCTGAGTTTACTTCCTTTACGCAGTTGTGTGCAGTACTTCATAATTATTAGCTTACCATGAGTCAATTGGAATAATCCTCTTCAATGGCTCCGAGTGATAAAATTCAAAGTGCTCAACAACCTTTTGCAAAGTTCAAACTAAATAACGGATTCATCAAATTCAATGACAACAATAACACTCAAGTAGCAACCACAACAACAGGTGTGCCTCCTTTGTCCAAATACTTTAGAAAAGAATTCACTCCTCTTAAGGAATCTTTGCATAGTATTATGTCACAATTGTTACAAAGGAATGTGTTCATACTTCCCCCTATTAAACCAATTGATACAACTAAGCCTTTACCACCCACCTTTGATTCCAAATCCTTTTTCCAAGACCATTATCAACCCAGTCATGACACTGAAAAGTGTTATTCCTTAAGCAGTAAGATTCAAGACTTGATTGATAACAATACCATATTTGTGGTTGGTGCGAATGATAAAGGAAACAAATTAGTAGTCCCTCCTAATCAAAATATTCAATTTTTCACTGATCCTTTACCTTCCCATTCCACTAATGTGATTGAGATTGATCGTCTTGTCTTCTCTCATGATGATCTTGGCACCGCGTCTAACAATGTGGTGAACCTTATAGATCAAATAGAACCTCCTAATGACTTATGCATTAAATTTGATCCTAGTGAGACTATTGAAGAACTCAATGGCCCATTATACATAGTTGCGAAAATCAAAGGCATACCCTCCCAAGGGGTGCTCATTGATCCAGCTTGCATGGTTAATGTGATAACTGAAGATTTTATTTATACTTTGCAATTACATCAAGTGATATATGATGACACTGATGTGATTGTTAGAGTTTTTGATGACTTATCTTGTCCAGCTATTGTTTCTATCACACTTCCTATTGATGTTGGCTCTAAATGCTCAGATGTTGTCTTTTCTACAATTCCTACACCAGATTAATTTCATGTGAAGTTAGGAAATCCTTGGCTCTCTTCCATGAAAGTGATTGCTTCTACTTTTCATAATTGTTTGAAATTTCCTCATGATTATAGAATCATAACTGTTAATCATAGCATATATCAACCTATGGTGAGGCATGGATATGTTTGTCTTGACTATTTTTGGTCTGAATAATTCCAACCTCTTCAACCTAGAAGTGATGCTCGATCTTTAAATAATATCAAAAATAGAAAAATGAGATGATTTTATCCTTGAGTAAACCTAGAAATCCAACACTTAATCTTCCTCCCAATGATCATATACCTCTTCTTATGGATAAGTCTATTATTCCTCCTAATAGATATATTATTTTTCGTAAGGAAGTTTCTATTTCTTCTCCTAAAGATAAGACTATCCTTCCTCCTAAGGAAAGCGATATTCTTCTTCCTAAGGAAGAATCCATTCCTTCTTCTAAGGATGAGTCTATTCTTCCTCCCAAAGGTAAAAAATATCTTCCTCCTAAGCATCAACATAAGGATAAACATATTAATACTCCTAAGGATGGACATATTCCTCCTCTTCATGATGGACCTGGTCTCCTTCCTACACCCCATATTCCTCCTTTATATGGTGTGGTTCCTCCTCCTACATCTTACAAAGGGAAGCGACCGACCTCTCCTATTGTTCAACATAAAAGACCTTCTCCTATAAATCCTTCATTCAAAGAAGAAACAAAGCCTATAACTGATGAACCTAAACCTTCACAACCTTTGGCTAAAACTATATGAAACCGTTGTGCGAGAGAACACCGATGGAGACATCGTGCTAGAGCTCGTGAACTTGCTTCCCAAACCATTCCTTCTCCCAAGATGCCAATTGTTTACATAATTCCATTTGTTCAACCTTCTCCTAATCAAGAAGTTCAACCTAAATCTCCAAGGCACAAAATTCTTAAGAAAAATGATGGTTCAAGTTCTATTCCTAATAGAGCTCCTATTTTTGTTAATCTTGATGAAGAAATAGGTGATAATATTGTTAATGATGAAAATGTTGATCCTAATATTTCTAATGATGAATATGAATATGCTGATGCTAAAAGAGATTTATATAAACAATTTTCAAAATCATTAATCCTAGCTCCAAGTAACAGACAAAGTTATTCATCATTAGAACATGGTCCTTGTTTGGAACTTGTGATAGCTCCGTCTAATATGCTCGATGTCACTCCTCTTGCATGTTGTCCGCCTTCCCAAAATAGTGATGAGAAAGATCAGGGGGTGGATGATGTGCTTGATTAGCTTCATTAGTGTTGTAGACTCTCTCTCTCTCTCTCTCTCTCTCTCTCTCTCTCTCTCTCTCTCTCTCTCTCTCGATTATTTGTGACTTTCTTCTATTTGTTGTCCCTAGTGTTGTCTACTTGAGGATGGTGCAAAGCATTGAGATCTTTTTTGGTCTCTCCCATGTTGACTCAAAAGGCACATGTGTCCCCTTCTTCCATGGTGGTTTCCTTTCTTTTGGGGATGAGGATAGTTGTATGTATATATATACACATGATATATATTAGTTATCATAAAAATCATAATGAGCCCAGAGTTAAGTGAAACCACCTCGTGCTTTATATTTTGTGATTATTATCCTTTGATTTGTCCTCTCTTGGGGGCTTATTATTGTGATAATGTGCTTGTCTTTTTGGGTGTATCCTACCTTAAATCAATTTATCCTAATAAGGTATATGCAATTGCTTTAACGTGGGAGCACACTTTGCTTAATTATTCTCTCTCTTGCATATCTTGATACTTAAAGTAGCTTAGCGAACTTTGTCCTTTTCTTTGTAATTTTTGGTATTTTTCTTTTCATGACTCATAGTAAGAGAACCTTACTAGTTTGTATTCATGGTTCTCTCTTTCTTTCTCACTCTCTAAAGATCTTCCCTTTTACCTTATCATTAAAGTTGTAAGATCCTAGAGTCCACTAGGGGCTTGGTGTATCTTGCCTCCTTGATGACTTGGTGAAAGTTATTCAATGTGAACCTTTTTTTACTTTACTGAGAGTATGATTGAATTCACACTCCCACTAAAGTGGGGGCTAAATGTAGCATCCTAAAATTGCACCCCTTTGCAATTTTGATCGCATTTGGGTCTTCACCTTAGTGTCAGCGTCCCTTGGCCTGATTGAAGGCCCGATTATGCTCATACACATCATAATTGTCATAAAACTCAAAATGCACCTCATCAAGCACCTTAAGCCTACCCCAAAATAGGGTAGGACCATGGCACCACACCATGGTCTACCCTAATTTGGGGCCCCTCAAAATCTAATGCAACATTTCAAATTTTGTAAGATTCCCCTCTTTGTGTTTACTCATGTCAAAAAATTAATCAGCTTTATTGGCAGGAAAGTATATAAAGAGGATTTCCCCTCTCATTTGAACATCCACATTCATAAGTCAAGCATACATTATACACAAGAGAGAAAGAATTCAAATATTCCAGAGCAATTGAGAATTTTCAGTCTTCCTTCAAGCCTTGGAGAAACAATAAAGTCAAGGATCAAGCATTGAAGTGGGGATCTACATCCTATTTCATGAAACCCTAATTCCATGTGAAGGCAAGAAAAACTTCACAAGGAGGTATCATCATTCAATTTTCAGTCTTAATTTAGTATCTCCCTCAAAACGAGATCATTTACTTTCAGTCATTTCAATTATCTTTATTTCAATATCATGGTTAATTCCAAAATAGGGGTTTGACCTAAGGAAAGCCCCTATTTCCAACCTTTTTCCCCTTCTTTTTGTGTGCAGGAAACAAGTACAAAGATATATTCTTCATAATAAGCTTCATTCACAAAGACAAATCAACCCTTTTTAGCATGCAAAAAATTCAGAGGATCGTTGTGATGCGCCATGGTCTTGACATTTAAGGATCTTTATCGAGGATTAGATCTAACTCGGCTTATACTTCTCAAATCCAGGTGGACACAAAAATCCTACATCTGTGGCTTAGTCTTTTCTCAGTTTTACCTTCATTTTTTAGCAATTTACCTTAATTAAACTTTTCAACTTACAAAAGAGAGGAAAAATCCCACATTAATAAATCCATTTAGTATTCATTCCTTATCTGATTTGTGATTGAATCTAGTGGATTCCCTTCCCTCTTTTGAATGTAAAGGTTTGTTTTTTTAAAGCGAAATTGATTTGGTGATTTCTCCCTTCTATGTTACAAATTGCCAAATGAAATTTTCCCCTTTACAATTTCAAAAGATTTCAAGTGTTTGAGTTTCAAATACCTTGTCTCGGTTTAACATTAGAACCCAAACTTACTACCCGTGTTGAGTCTAACTTTTTCAAGTCTCAAATCTTTATCGACCAAGTTCATTGAGTTTTGAAATGAGTGTCGTGCTTTGATGTTGTTTCTTAACCATGTTAGAGCTGACCGCTTAATTTGAATCAAATTTTTAAGTGGCAGAGAAAGCTAAAGTTCACACATTAAAGCCTAAAATAAAGATCAGATCACAAAAAAGTTATAAAACCTCATCGAACGCCAACACCTGACCTTGAACTAAAACTGAAGATGAAATAAAGGTAGCTTCCATAACAAAATGAATAACTAGAGATAAATTAAATTTTTGAAATGATGGTTGGAGCTTGATGGATTATGATAACTAATGTAGAGCCAAAGTGATGACACCGCTTCCAAGGAACTAAGCATCATTGACAAGGAGTTGAAGTAGGTAGACAATTAATGCAACTTTAAGAAAAATTATTTATCCTCAATTTCATCATTCCAAAGCCACAATCCAAAGGATTAGCTGAGTGTGAAGTGAAAGCTCATAGCCTAATCAACGCAAAAGCAATATTGAAGCATATTGAAGTTGATGAAAACCATCATTTTTGCAAGAAAGGTTATTTATAAATCGTCATCTTTATAGTATTAGGGTTTCAAATTTCACAATCAAAAGTGGTTGAACTAAGGGGAGACTATATCAATTTTTTTTAGAATTTTGAAGTATAATATACAATAAAATATAAATATTTAGGATACAAGCATTTAAATAGACTACAGAGCTCACTATTATAAGTTGGGGATACCCGATAGGGTACATTGAATTGAAAGAATTTTGGGATCGTATAAATAACCCTAACCGACACCCAATTACACAAAAGTTGGTGGAAAGCAGATTGCTAGAGGCGGCCATTTTTACAATGTCAATTCAATAAACGGATATAATAGAATTTATTAATAGATATAATCCTAGCACCAAGGAGATTAAGAATAATGATGATAGGATTCTCTTAACCCTAGACTAAGTTGCGATTCAATGTTGTTTTTGACTTCCAAACAGAGTGGACTACTCGCATTGGGACTCCACTATTTCAGAGTCATATTTCAATGAGAAAATGGGTTTACACAAAAATGTCATTCTTAAAATCAGTTTGGCATGTCGAGGAGAGGATAATCCCAATTCCCAAAAACAATTCACAAATCATACTAAAATGAGAAATTGCAGATATAAACTTCTTGCTACATAGGTTGCAAGGAGATGATAATGCCTTTAACCTAGATAAATGAATATGTTTCTGTGTTCAAGTCATTTGTGTCGATGAATCATATTTGAATTGGGCTAGCTTAATCAATGACCAATTGCATAGGATGATCACTAGTTTTCATCTCAACGGGTGCTTCTATATGTCATCTTATTTATTCTATGCATTGACCTGCACATGGTATTGGTATGGTCTCAATCATGTAGATCAATGTGATGATGATATCCAAACTTATGATTTCTACCTGGATTTATAGCTATAGAAGAGTTACTCAAATTTTAAGAGAGTCAATGATGTGTTTACCATGAGGATGATGAGGGAATTACAAGGCGACCAAGGAAAAAGAATTTTGCTTGAGGCAAATAATAAAATCACTCAATTTGGGAGCTATTTGATACAAATCTAACTGTTAACATATATCAAAGTAGGAGGATATGACGGTTTCCCTCATAAGCTTCTCAAGTACCTCGAGGATAAATTTATCCTAATTGAATTGTGTAGACAAATTTGTGAAGTTACCATAAGGTGTTTCAAAATGAAGAAGATTAGTATCCAAGTCCCTGTTAGTTTAAGCCTTTACCCTTGTAAGTCACAATCAAACACATTGAATATCGAGGGAGATATTAAATATTTTACTACCACTAATTATCATCTTAGGATGCATTTTGATAGTAAAGAGTTTGTCAAGAACAATTTGAACCTTGGTCTTGCATTCAATGACATTCCTCATCTGGAATATTACTAGGCAAACTATGTGAATGATTATGAAATAAGGAAAAGGAATTGGATGCGGTTGAGCTTAAAGAAAATAATTTATTATAGACTTGGTTGGGATGTTGAAGGTGTCTTTGATAATTAATTTGACTTGGTTCACCACATTTATGCCACCAATATCCCAATACAACCTTTGGTCCCCATCGATTGGATATTACCAGAACAAAGAGACTTGGACACAAGAGCTAAAGTGGGTTTGAGAAGAACTAAAATTTGGCTTGCTAAAAAGAAGGTAGAAACCTCAAAGTTTGCTCCAAAAAAGTCACAATAGGTAGGGGTTAGATTTTTGTAGATGCTCCTTCTTCAGGTTCATCAATGTAAATAAATCCAACAACCACACCTAGAAAAAATGGAGGAAATGAGTAGCCACCTAAGAAGAATAAGCCACTAGAGAAAACATGTGACGAGGACTTGCTACCAAACTAGAGAAAATAAAAATGGAAGGAAAAGAGAAAGGGAAATAATAGGGTGGAGAAAAAAAGTAAAGGAAAGGAAATAGTTGGTAAAAGGAGCTGATAGATTCAGCAATTGATACACATATGAGCGAGGAACTTATAGGTGGTAAGTCTACCACACCTTTCCCTTTTAATTTGTAAAATGTTGAAAAAAATAATCCCTTGAAGAGAACCTTTTTATATATCCCTATTTCTATGCAAAGTGCCATGAAAATCTTGTCCTCTTCATCTTGGTTAGAAACATCATTTTCCAAAAGAGAAAGATTGAATCTATTAAGAAGCCCTATGAAGATGTTGTGACACAATTATTGCAATCTAGCTCATCTCCCAAAGTTAAAAATATTAAGTCTAGAACAATAAGGATTGTGGAGGGGGAGAATTAAAACCATTTATTCATATAAATTGTCCATCCTACCACATAGAAGGACCCTATTCAAGCTATAATAGCTCAATTTAAGTAGACTAGAATTGACATGTGCCCGCCTAGTTGAGGTGCAGATTTGTATAATTTTTTAGTCATTGCAACTAAACTTATGGAGAGAATAAAGAAAGAAAATTTTGATAAAGAGCTAAAGGCACTAGTAGATACACTCTTTGAATGTTTGAGGTCATTGTTGGGACCCTCTTCACAGTCCTATAACTTTTCAAAATTTGTTTTAGATCCCAAGTCTAATATTAACAAGGAGCTAATCACTAAAGTTCAAACAAATAGCTACTTCAGTAGGGTCACTCAAGAGTTGATAAAAATGATCAAAGCCAAAGGGACACCCTTCATCATTACCAAATATAAAGAATATTATGAGATGATATTAGCTAGGAATGGAATTGATTAATAAATTAAATCACCAAGTAGCAAGAAGCCACACATACACAGATAATTAAAGAACTTCAATAAATTATGAACTTGGACCCAAATATTGTGAAACAAACTTGTTCACCAACTCTTCAAATTATGGTAACCTCATGTTGAATGTTATAAGAGTATTGTGCAACAAACTTGTTCACCAAATCTTCAAATGATCTAATAGGAGGTGTGAGTTTTGAAATCCATTCCATCGTTTGTCCTCCTAGGCTTCTTGGAAATAACCTCATCATGTAGGTGTCATTATGGGAAAACTCTACGCTCATTGTGAAAAATTCCCTTATGTGATCGCGGGAATCACTTTACCATTGTATTTATCATACTTTGGTATTTCAGAGTTTGGTGGGAATGGTACCATGTTTAAACTTCTATTAAAGGGATAAGGACAAATATCCTCCAAGGAATATCGTGTTGTTGCCCCTTGTTGCATGTCTTGCATTTGTTGTTGAAGTTCTTGTAGTTGTTGCATAAGTGTAGTAAGAGGATTATTTTCATTGTTGGTATCCTGATTGTTTGTGTTATGTTGATCATTGGTGTTGTCTTGATCGTGCATATAGTTTTCATCAATGTTGTAGGTATATGCTCTTGATTTTGTCCTTTTCATGCATCCAGATTGTTTTGGGTGATTCGTGTCAAAGTCCTCGGGGAAATATACACCTTTACTAGATAGCAAGAGGAAGTATTTTTGTTTGTATATTTCGATGAGTTTCTCCAAGAATTTTTTTAATCCAGGGTCTTGTTGTGCCTCCTCAATAACGTCATCTGTTATATCTTCCTCATCCATAGTTAGGTACTTTTTCCAAGTGTTAATTTCTCTATGTCCCATGCTTGATTTAGGTTCTTCTTCCCACTTATTGTTTTTATGGGATTGTGTAAAAATAGGCATGACTCGATTTGATTCAATAAGTGATTGGATCCTTGGGTAGATAAGCTACGTTGATCTTTCCTCCTTTGTTTAGGCATTGAGAGAATGCCAACTTTTGTTCAAAGGCACGTGCTTGCAAAGTTTCTTCATCAAACTTTGTTCCTTTAACATGTAAATAGGTGTGAAAGTGGTGTAAGAAAGTGTGATGTTTTAGGAAGATCTTACATTTTATGTAGAGAAACTTACTTCTCTTTAAGATTGTTTCTTGGGTAGATTGTTTTTTCTTTAAATCAGTTTTTGGATGAAGATTCTTCCTCTTTAAGTGTTGAGGAGTGGTCATACAAGTGATCAAAGTTTCAGTTTTGGTTAATAAATACTTTTGTTTTTGGTATCTAAGTATACTCAAGTTGAATAGAGGATTCGATATGCCCCTATTGATATGACTAAGTATGTCCAAAGGATTTGATAAAGCTTCCTGATAAAGAACGATATATCTTTGATTTTGAAAACTTGATGTGTTTGGACTAACTTTGGATAACTTAACTTAGTATTTTTTATATTGATTTGGTTGAAATGTGAAATTAAAATCACTAGATGATACTACTATAATAAAATATCTTCTGTCTAAGTTGGATTTGATAGAGGACTCAAAAGCGTATTAGAAAATGGTGCTAATTTTTCAAATTTGTTGATAACCTACTCTTTCTTTTGGACAAATCTTCTAACTATGTGCTAAAACTGACTGTTTATGTGCTAAAATATGAATCAAACACGCTACGATGATAATTAGATATGCTATGCTAGCCTTGGAATGCGCTGATATTTTTTGTTTATGCACTAACTGGTTTTTGTTGACTGTGAAATGTTGGACTTTTGTTGGCAGGATGATGCACTAATGTGCTCTACTGAAATGCTAATGTTTGGCATGTATGTGCTACTAAATGAAAGGTATGTTCTATACTAATGTTTATATGCACTAATCTGAACTTCTAATGCGCTAAGTTTCCTTGGTTTTCTCTACCTAATGATTTTTTGTGAAAAAAATTGTAACAACTATGTCTATTTGATGGATGATTTTCTGAAAGATGATTTGAAAACATAGTAGATAGAAGAAAATAGTTTGGCTATGCTAAATAAATAATGTATGTTCAATAGGATTTTTTCAAAACCTTGTTTGTTTTCATGGGTTTGCACAAGAAATACATATCAGATAGACCTCTCTATTCTCAAGGGTCATTTAAAATATCAATAGCCCATGCTTGATACTCCTTCAACTCAAACAGTCCTATCACACCTTAAGCTGCACCCATTTTTTTGTATTTGTCTAGAATTTAATCCAAAGAATATTGTTCCTCAATTGGATTTTTTTCTTGGGAGATGTATGGTGAGTGTCTTGGGGGCAGATTCTTCCCCACCCTTGCACTATGATATTAGAAATATATGGCAAACTGACTCGGCGAGGCTTCTAGTTCTAAAGTTCGTAATCAAGTTTATGTTTGGTCTTCAGTGATCAAATCCCTCGGGAGGCTTCCCAACCTTTAGAAAAAAGGTTTTATGTATCTCAAGGATATTGGGGGAAGGCTAATCATTGAGAAAAACCATTGAATATGATTTTCATCATATCCACATTTGATTATAGTGGGTTGGAATACTTGGTGGTAGTTGTTCCCCACTTAGGTCCTTCCCCTCACACTGGCCTTATAGGCACTTTAGGAGGGTAGACCTGCTAAATTTTTTTATCTTAATGCTAAATTGAAAGAAAGTAAGTAATAGTGTGTTTGGATTTTTGATCACCCAATTAAGGGGAGAGCATATACCTAACACCTTTGAAGCATGGAATACACTCTTTCCTTTTAGCCAATATTGTAATTGTTTTCTAAAAGCTACCTTGGAGATGTTGCTCCAAAAGACATGTGGTTATTTTTAAGCCAAGATAACAATGTGTGAAAAGATACCAAAAGAAAAACCTTGAACTTTTAAAAATGAAATCCTGGTCAACCAAAATGAATTGCCAAAGTAAATAACAATGATCTTGAAAGCTCTTGAAGTAATATGAAAAATGATGGTTCCTTTTAAGCTTCCAAAAAGACAAGTGATTGTTCTTTTCAAGATTTGCAAAATTGGAAAGTTTGTTTTGTTCTTTTTATAGCCCAAAGGAAATATGAACTAATCTTGCCAAAAGAAAGATTTGAGTTGTTGTTCTTTATATCTGTTTGCCAAAAGAAAAATGATGTTTCTTTTAAAGCTCCAAATGAAAAATGAAGTTCATTTTAAGTGCATTAAGTAAATGTGAAGTTCAATTTTAAGCTTTGCATGAAATGAGTTATTTTTATCCTTTTGTGAAAACAAGAAAAAAATGAACTAAAAATCTACTAATTTTTTCTAAAAACCTGCACCAAAAGTTAGAAAACCTGCAAGAAAACAGTGCAAACAGTCAGTTGATATGGTGGACTGACCAGCCTAAAATTTATTTTATGTCTGTTACAAACAAAAATATGTGTCTTTCTACATGCTAAACTATGAATCTAATGCGCTAAAAAAAGATGCAGAAGCACTAAAATATTGAATCAATGTGCTACTTTGAGCCCTTCATTCACTAGACCAATGTTCCTATGTGCTAAAAGATCAGAGAGAACTAAGCGCTAAAATAAGGTGTTTATGCACTATGGTATGCTTCAAAAGCACTAAACCATGAGTTATATGTGCTGTAGAATACCACTTATGCGCTAGGAAATCCCTCAGAAGCACTAGTCTAGTGTTTTAGCATGATCTTTGTGTTCAACCTGCAAGCAAAATGATTTTAGTTTTGGGGGAAGGCCCCATGGTGGGTGCCGAAAATGTATGCAAGAATCAGTGTAATCAAAATATGAAAATTAAGATCAAAAGCTAACATATCAATGATATTTCTAGATAAAAGATTAAAATATACTAAATTAGCTAATGCTTTGTAATGTAACTCATTATTCTCTATCTCATAGGATCCCTCAAGCCAATGGTTTCTCTCATATCATTGAACAACTGACTTGGGAATGACAACTCCAAGAATGAGTGACTAAGATGAAGATGAAGCTATGATAAAGATATTAACAAACTATGCTAACACGATTCATGATTTAAAATGATACACTATATGTTCCTAAATGAGTAAAATGATATGATAACCAAAGAGAGGCAAAGTTCTTGATAGAATTAGACTATAGTGTAGATGCATGAAAACCTCAATATGGATAATGAAGGAAATGAGTCCTATTTATAGAAGAAATAGGGAAATGGATGGTTAAGATTCAATAATCTTAACAAAGGCTAGGACTGAAAGCTATTCAATCCATGTTTACAATTTTCACCAATGAAATAGTGACAATTGTCAACAAGAGGTAGCTTGAGAGGGGATGTAAGAGGTATCAAATTCCTAAGAAGACATGAGGGTCACCCTAGAAGGGTGTGGTTGGGGTTAGGTTAGGTTTAACCAATGGATAAAGCTTTTACCCAAAGGGTAAACTCTTGTGCAAGGGTTAATATGATAACTAGGGTCAAAAAAATGAGTGCTTGATGAGACATGTTCACCCCAACAATAAGAATAATAACTCTAATTGAAGTATCAATCCAAAGTTTGGACATTCATTTAGTAAAGTCACTATTTCCAGAGCTAGTGTTCATTTGATTGTCAACCCAGGGACGTAGTACTTGAAATGGGTTTGCACTATATATGCACTAAGTTCCTATAACAGTTATTTTGCATTACTATAGTAACTAACATTATGCGGAAAAAGGTAAACAAGAATGAAAACTATGGAAAGGCTACAGGAAAACTTCTGAATAAATTCATAAAAGAAATGCTAGATAAATTCAATATGGATAAACAGAAATTACTCTGTTCTGGCTTGGATGCAGGAACAGTCCGTGGATCTGTTTCCAGTGGCTGTAGGAACAGTCAACACAAGAACTTCTACTACAGCTAAGGAAAGAAAACTAATTTTAACGAACACATAGGATCACTCACCAAGTGGGCCCCCTTGGATGAGTGATACCAAGCTTCCCGAAAACAACTCTTAACATATCAGAATAACATAACTTTATTCATTGCTTTCTAAAAGTGATTACATAGTTTTAATATAAAAAAGAAACTCAAGAATGATTATCAAAACTCTTCTGCTCAATTCTTCTCCCTTCTGGCTAACTAACCCTGAGAAGAAGAAGATCTTCTTATTAAAAAGAAATTAACTACAATAGCCAACACAAATCATGCCCAGAAGAAGAGGCGGATGATTAACTGATAGAAGAGATAACTAGGGTTATGCTGCAGGAAACATGGATCTAAACTGAACCACAGTCATTGCATGTCGTGGCGGTATTTGCAAATTCAATGCCCACTAAAGTTAGACATTGGTAGTGTCGCTTGAATTCTCCTCTTATGTCATCCCTTACGCTTGCTCAGCTCTTCTACAGTTTGATCTTCAGTTATCTCTTACGTATCCTTCCCTTCGTCAAGTGTGATAGGAGAATATCAACCACATCATCATTTATTACCTGCACTACAACAGAAATAGCATACAAGGACATACATACACATTTTATTTAATTAACACATCTATTAATTTACATATGATATTGCCCTAAATAATCCACATGGCAACAAGAATAAATCATTTGGCTGTAGGAATAAATGGCATGGCTGCAGGAATAGACTGGCAAAGATAAAACATGATTTAATAAGTTTAGGTTTAACATATGGAATACATATAGTCAACTTCCAATACATCACTACTACTATGCAAACCAAAAGATAACAAAAACCCAAGAGTTATGAAGATAAAAATATGACAAAGTCTCAACTCATCATGCCCCCCAACTTTAAGAGCTTGTTGATCCTACAACAAAAGGAAAATTTCTAACTCTTGCACTAACTCTCAGATCACCAATGTTTCCTTGACCTGTTCCTCCTGAAGCTAAATTCCAGTAGAATCCTTTCATCTTTTCCAGCCTGGACCATCTGGCTGACTCTTCTGTAACTGCATTATAAGGTTGATCCATAGGCTGACATCTCAATAGTGGCCACATGAGAATAGGCAACTGAAAGATCAGTGGTAGCCAGTTGTTGGTCTTCCCTCTGCCTAATTGTATATATCTGGGGGCTCTTTGCATAGTTGCTTGAAAATTTTGCAGTGAATAAGGTTCCCCCTGCTTTAATTTATCTGGTAAGTTATTCCAACACTGAGTTAACCCATCTATTGCAACTGCATTGTTAGTCTGAACTAAATGCTCATATGCCTAGTATATCTTTTCTCTCATTGGAAGCACTAGTTTCCTAACATCATCTCTTACCAGTAATTTTAGCCATTCATAATAAAGAACTCTTGGTTCTTTTGATTCTTTCCTTAATGGCAATGGACAATCAAACTCTAAATCTTTATATGCTCTGGCTTGTGCCCCCATGTTGATCTCATTTTGGATCCATGACATTAAAAATTTGATATGGATATCCCCAATATATAATAAAGGGTTCCACTCACTGTCTGAGGGTACAACATAGTTATGTAAATAAAATTCACATAGCAAATTCTTCACAGCTGGTGGAGAGGTCTGGTAAGCATAAAAAAATTCTTCAGGGGTTTCTAAAGAGGGGCTAGGGTCCCTAACAATGCGGTTCAATTTGAAATTCAAATACCGCTCCTTCAAATGCACAGAATAAACCCTTGGAGGTTCCCTACATTGCATCAATTCGAGGACCATAGTAGCAATTGTTTCAACCTTAGCCTCTAATTCCTCAATTTTGTTATCCCTCTTTTCTATTTCTTTTTGTTGTTTATCAATAATCCGTTGCAATCTGGCCCTCTCTATTTCCCATTGTCTATAAAATGTTAAAGCAATAGATAAAATGCTTAGGGATGAAGGAGGTCTAATAGGTGTTACCTTAGGCCGTGGGATTTCTTCAATAAATTCCTCAATTTGTGTTGGAATCTCTCCAACATTTTCCTCAAACCGATGTGAAGTGTCTCCAACAATCTCTTCAAACTGCTCTGGAATCTTTCCAATTATTTCTTCAGGCTACTGTGAAATATCTCCAATAGTTTCCTCAAGATGATGTGCATTTTCTTCAACAGTTTCCTCAAGATGCTGTGGAATTTCTTCATTAACCTCCTCAAGTTGTCGTGCCACAAAAGCAAGATTTGACAATCTATCTTCATCAACTTCAACCTGGATTTCAGCATCCACAAGGCTTCCTTCTTTTGATGTTTCCACTGCAATAATCTCTGCCAGATCACCTACTGGATGAGCCTTTTGGGTCCTACTTCATGTTCTTCTCACATAAACTTTTGGAGTGGTTACAGGAATGGTCTAAGTTGCTACAGGAGTTTTTCTTTTTGTCCTACGTCTCTTGGTTGTAGGTTAAATTTGAGTTGCATGCGGATGGGTCATAGGTTCCTTCCCTTTTCTCTTAGCAATTGGTGACTCTCTTTGAAGAGAAGTGCAGGGTTTCTCCACATTTGCTTCACTCATCTCTTCTTCTACAATAACCATAGCTCCTTCAGTAATGAGCAAATCATCCTCTGCAGCAACTATGGGAGAAGAGGGTTCTGCCATATTTTCTTCTTCAACTGGTGGATCCTCTGCAACAAGAGCATCTCCAATAGGAGCATCCTCATCTCCAAACTGCAATATATCCTCAAATACCCCCCATTCCATCTATGAAACATCTCTAAGGGAATGTTCTACAAGCAGTTTAACCAATCCATGATGGCTAATGGAACGATTTCCATTTTTCCGCGTCTCCTTAGCACTTGTAGAAATGAGGTGGTATAGAAAATTAGGGACATTCACCCTCCGGCCATGTTGTAAATGACTAAGTAATTTAAAATGCAGTGAATGTAGATTTGAATATCTCCCTTCACAAGTAATGTATTTCATGACATACAAAGCTACCTGAGGCCATTCTGCTGGTAGGGAAACTCTTCTAGTTCCTTGCTTGTCCACCGTTAGAGGTCCATCTGTGGGAATTGTAAATTCTGCCCTGGCGCTCCTTGCATCTTTTGATTCTAGAAACAATTCTCCTTCTTGTGGAAACCCTGTTACTTCAGCTATTCGCTGCTCCGTAGCAATAACCCTTAAACCTTTAACCGTAGCTTCTCCTTTGTTAAAGGAATGCATAAATTTTGTAGCTATTTCTTCATTAAAGTCTCTGATTTTCAAAAAGTAATCAATCCAGCCATGGTGTCTAAAATAATGCTCACAAAGAGCATCTAGCAGCAACACTTCATGGACTGTTGGCTCATGGCAGATTAGATCACCACCCATTTCTTACTCTGTAGCTGAGAAACGGAGGAACAAAATATCTGACAGACTTGCTAAATTGAAATTCCATACATATCTCAATTTTGGTGGTAGAATTTATTGTTTCCTTGCGTGAAATAATAACTTGTTAAACAATGATGGCAAGCAATCAATTCTAAGTACCAAAAAGGATAGATAATCACTAACTTTCGAAACCGAACCATAAAGCACCCCCCAACTTAACCTAGCACGTTTCCACACAAGCTAACGAGATTTTAGGGAGTGCACGTAGATTTAGAAAAGCATAATCATAATGAAATAATAAATGCATAATTAAAACAAAGCACAATATGTACATACCTGCAGTCATACGAAAATGACAACGAAATGAAGTGAAATGACAGATAAGAAAGTGGGATGAAATGAAGTGGATGGAATTTAATTTATGGAGAAGAATATTCCCATAATATATGGAAATATTTATTGTGAAATGATGTGAGAAGAATTATGAAGCGGCAAGCATGTTCACTGCAGTGGCTACAGGAACCTTACCTTTATTACTTTGCTCAATTGCAACAGGAAGTTGATGAGTTGTTGCAGGATCCTTGTCAATTGTTGTAGGAACCTTGGTAGTTGGTGTAGGAACCTCTGTTCCATCCTTTTGGTCAAATTGTTGTAGGAACTCCTCTTTAGTGGTCAGCTTATGATACAGACGTAGTCGATGACCATTCACCAAAAGTTTAAACCGAACAGGATCAATTGTGGTCATATGAACAACTCCAATATTGAAAACTTTTTCTATCTCATATGGACCTAACCACCTGGTTTGTAGCTTCCCCATAGCATCTTTATATCTGGAATCATATAGTAGTGCCCAGTCACCTGCTTTGAACTTCTTCTCTTTGATATACTTATCATGTCACTTTTCTCTCTGATTTGGAATTAGTTTTGTCTGTTGGACAGCTATTTTCCTCCATTCATCTAGAGCATTCAATTGTTGAATACGTTCTTTCTATGCTTTAGATAATGTCATATTTAATTGTAAAGTTGTCCTCAGAGTTTTATGCTTAAATTCAATAGGCATCATTGCCACTTTCCATAAACCATCTCAAAAGGTGTAAAACCAATTGGTGTTTTCCAAGTTGTTTTGTATGCCCAGATTGCTTCCGAAAGCCTATGAGACCAGTCTTTTTTATGAATAGATACTATTTTAGTAAGAATAGCCTCAAGCTCCCTATTTGTAACTTCTACCTACCCATTAGCTTGTGGATGATATGGAGTAGACTTCTTGTGTCTTATATTGTATTCATTAACCAAAGTTGCTATCAATGTTGAAGTAAATTGAGGTCCCTAGTCTGAGACAATCTCTCTTGGTACTCCATATCTTGTAAATATCTCTTCATAAAGAAACTCAGCCACCTTATTATCTCTTGCATGTGTCATGGCACGAGCTTCCACCCATTTTGTTACATAGTCTGTACATACCAAAATGTAGGATTTGCCATTAGAAGGTGGATCAATTGGGCCAACAAAATCTAAACCCCATTTATCAAATGGTGGTACTGATATTTGTGGATATAATGGCATCTCATCAGATTTTGTAGGTCTTCCCATACGCTGGCATCTGTCACATTTCCTTGTGTAATGTGGGACAATAGTATCCTGTATTTAGTACTTTGAGTGTTGTTCTTTTGGCAGCAAAATGTCCTCCACATGGCTCATCATGACATGCATGCAGGATATCATATGTTTCATCTTCTCTCACACATCTTCTCATTACTTGTTCAGTCATAGTATAAAACAAATAATCAGCAATCCATGAGAAGTTAAAACTTTTTTAAACTAACAATCTTCTTTCTTTAGGAGAGAAGTAAAATTGGCATTTTAGCAGCAACTAAATAGTTGGCAATATCAACATACCAGGGAGTGTGAGCTTGGATAAGAAATAAATGTTCATCTGGAAAAGCATCATCTATCACTATAGAATCTTCTTGTAACTGAAGTCTTGAAAGATAGTCTACAACCACATTAGACTTCCCTAGTTTATCAACAACTGTGATATCAAATTCTTGCATCAACAATAACCAGCAAGCCAATCTACTAGTAATTGAAGGCTTATTCATGAGATATTTGATTGTAGTATGATCTGTATGAACAAATATGGGATATCCTGTGATATAGTGCCTGAATTTGTTGAGTGCATATATAACAGCTAACATTTCCTTTTCAGTGAATGTGTAATTTAACTCAGGACCCTGTAAGTTCTTGCTAATATAATATATTGCATTTTCCAATTTGTCGATCTTTTGTCCTAGCACTACCTCTAGTGCATAATCAGATGCATCTATATGAATTTGAAATGGTAAAGACCAATTTGGACCTTTAAGAACTGGTGCTTGAGTCAAGGCATGCTTAAGCTTTAAGAAAGATTCCTTGCATTCAGAGGTCCATTTAAATTCCATATCTTTGGTAAGCAATGAATATAATGGACAATTTTGCTGAAATCTTTGATAAACCTTCTGTAGTATCCAGCATGACCAAGGAAACTTCTTACATCTTTTTGCTTTACAGGGGCATTGATATGCTGAATGACTTCAATCTTTGTTGGATCCATCTGTATTCCTTTTATAGAGATATGATGACCAAGGACTATTCCTTCCTGCATCATGATGAAGCATTTCTCACTATTTAATGACAAACTATAGTCCTCACATCGCTGCAAAACTTTTTTCAGGTTCCCTAATGCTTGTTCAAATTCAAAACCATAAGTTGTAAAGTCATCCATATAGATTTCTATAATGTCTTAAGAAATATCAGAAAAGATATTGATCATTGCTCTTTGAAAAGTGGCTGGAGCATTACACAATCCAAAAGGAAGAATAGAATATGCATATGTGCCCCAAAGACAAGTAAATGTTGTCTTCTCTTTATCCTCCGGGGCTATCTGAATCTGATTGTAACCACTGAATCCATCAAGGAATGAAAAGTATCTTTTACCAGCCAAGGAATCCAATACCTGATCCACAAATGGTAATGGAAAATGAATCTTTTCTTGTTTCCAAATTTAGGGCTCTATAATCAACGCATGCCCTCCATTTTCCTCCTTTCTTAGGGACTATGACCAAAGGTGATACCCATTGGCTATCAGAGATAGGATAGATAAACGTGGCCTTTAACAACTTCTACAATTCTTCTTTAACTATCTCTTTTAAGGCAGGATTGATTCTTCTTTGAGGTTGTCTGAGTGGGCAACACTTTTCTTTTATATAGATATGGTGGGTGCAAATTGTTGGATCGATCCCATGCATATCCTTGTAATCCCATGCAAAAGCATTTTTTATGATATTTCAGCAAGTCCACAAGGGCCTCTTTTTGAGTATCTGAAAGATCTCTATTGATATTTAAACATTTATTCAAATCAACTTCTATCTTGATAGTAAGATCAATCTGGTTCATTTCAGAAAAATAAGAAGAAGATACTTCCTGCGGCAACAAAGTATGCAATATATCAGTGGCTGTAGGAAAGTCCAAACCTGCAATATTCGAAACCAACTCCTACAATTTTTGTTCTTCTATTAACCATTTATCAGAATTTTATAAAGAATTGATTCTTCATTATGTAATTGCATGAATGGCCCTCGAGTAATCATCATAAGGTGATTAATAGAGTCAACTCCCTCAAATTCTTCTCCCAAAATAGGCCAAACGGCTTGTTGTTGATCAAGCTGGGGTCATGTAGGAGAATACAAGGCTAATGTTTTTGTAGAATTCCCATCTGAAATATTCATATCCCCTGATCTACATCCAATATATGCATTAGTTGTGGCAAGCCAAGGTCTTCCCAAAATCATCGGATATCCTCCCAATGTTGCCTTTGGAGATAGAATCATAAAGTCTGTAGGGTATTCCCAGGAATCCGAAATAACCACTACATCTTCAATCATACCAGCAGGTCTCACTGTAGGGCTATCAGCAAGTTGTATAATTGTGGGTGTAGGCCTTAGACTATTGATTTCAAGTTGTTTCATTACTTCTCTTATCATCACATTAATGGTTGCCCCTAAATAAATTAAAACATTTCTTATCTGGTTGCCATTAATGACTATACTTACAACAGGACTACCTAGATTAGAATATTTTGGAATTGCAACCTTGCCTAACATAATATCTTCCAGTTGACCCATAACATGGACTATTTGTGGATCCTTCTTCTTCTTGCCAGGTTTTTTTAGACATGCTTCTCTCAATGCCTTACCATATATGGGAACATCTTTTATTGCTTGCAACAATGGAATTTTAACACAAATATGCTTCAGTTGATCTATAATATCAAAGCCTTGCTCTTGTTCGGTGGGAACTTCCTTTTCTTGCAATCTCTAGGGAAATGGTGATAATATCTGCTTCTGAGGTATTGCATCTGTTGGATCAGATATTTCTTGTTCTTCTTGTACCTCAATGATAACTGGAGGAGGTGGATTAGGCAGTTTTGTCCCAGATCGGAGGTGAATATCACTTAGAGATAGAGAATAGGTTGGGTATTGATTAAGATCAGTTGAATAAGCTTGTTGTTGTTGTTGAGATTTAATATTAGGATTTGGTAGTGGTTGAGTAGGCAACTGCGCTGGTTTACGTGGGACAGCAATGGCTGCAGGAGGAGGTATTATTGCAGGAGGTTGTTGCTGCTGAATAGGTTGTTGATAACCAGAAGATTGGGCATTCCATGGCCTCTCCCCCTCCATTGAGAAGTAGGTTGCCAGTTCCCTTGAAACTGACTTCCTTGGCTTTGAGGTGGATACCAATTCTCTTGTGGTTGCTGCCACTGTGGCATTTGATTACTGAAATGCTGCCCTTGGGCTTGAGAACCATACCAGTTTTGATAATTACCAAGATTTTGAGCATAAGGTGGTTTCCATTGATTATTTGGCACATAATAATTTCCACTATAACCAGAAAAAGAAAGTGGATCCAGAGGCATACCTTGTCTTTGGAAATTTGGCCTTCTTTGAGCAACATAGAAAACTTTCTCATCCTCACCTTGTATTGGCTTGAAGTCAGGAACTTCCACATTTGCAACCATTTTGCATCGGCAATCCTTCTTTCGCTATCTACAATGAGGGCAAAATTCTACAAGAAATGCATCTGATTCTTCATGCTTCTTCTTAACTGCAAGTGTATCAACTGGGTAGCCATATTATTTATAATGTCCTCCTTAAAGTCCTTCAATAGATGGCTAAGTTATGTTGTCCTCGAATTCAGCTTGGCCAAAATCATGAGGCAACCCTACGAAACTAGTCCGTTTCATACCTTATGGTCTCCGGGAGAGCTTAATCAACTTGGTTAGTTAGTTCGTTTCGTTCTTTGCTTTTCATTTTTGTTAGTTTGCATTTTAACCTGCAGATTGGACTTTAAAGTCCAAACTACAGGGGTCTTGGTAAATAACTACACTTCGGCCTTTAAAGTCCGAAGTGTATTTGAGTTTTGTTGTAGTCAACAATTTGGACTTTAAAGTCCGAACTGCATTTAGTTTTGACTACAGTTCGGACTTTAAAGTCTGAACTACATTTGATTTTTATGTTAGTTGCATGTCAAGTTTTAAAGTCCGACATGCAAGTGCCCCTAGGTTGCATGTCGGACTTTGAAACCCGACATGCAACTACGAGTTTATTAATTAGCATTTATTGCTAATTAGGGTTTTCTTAAAAGCTTTTTTTTAAATTTAATTTAATGCATTTTGGTTTTCATTGTGCTCTGTTTTCCTCTTCCGCATGCCCTCTTCTTCTCCTACTCATCGTGATTTAGATTTCCCTTGCGCGACTGTCAGATCTTTTCATCGGTGAATTGGAAGAGGTAAGTTCTTCAATTTTTGGGTTTTTATTTCTCCTTTGTTTGCCTGTTTTCATTTTTTCCTCCTTTTCTTTTTGTTTTTTGTTTGTTCTTTGGATTTTAATCTGGAGGGCAATCGGATTTTGAAGTCCGATTGCCTCCTTAGATCCAGAGTGAAATCGGACTTCAAAATCCGATTGCCCTCCGGATACCCTTATCTTCCCTGCACCCCGGACTTTAAAGTCCGGCGTGCAGGCGAAGAGTTGTCCCTTCGCATATCGGATTTTAAAGTCTGATGTGCAGCATGTTAACCTTTGCATATCAGGTTTTAAACTCTGATATGCAGAGGGGTAGGGGTTGACATGTCGGGTTTTAAAACCCGACATGTCAACCAGATTATTTCCTTCTAAAGTCTGCACATCGGGTTTTAAACTCCGATGTGCTGATTGTAAGTTTTTCCTGCACATCAGGTTTTAAACTCCAATGTGCAGGTTGTTTTTTCCATATTGCACATCAGAGTTTAAACTCCGATGTGTTGTTACCCTATCCCAAGTCTGCACATCGGGTTTTAAACTCTGATGTGCATGTTTTGTTTGTTAAGAAGCAGATCGGACTTTTTTGTCCAACCTGCTGTTTTAGCACTTTTTACTCCTTGGCTTGTTTTGAGTCCCGTTTTTCGATCCGTTTGAGAAAAAAATGATTTTTGATAATGATGAATGGCTAATAATTAGTATTGAATGCAGTCATTGTGCATGAATGTCAAAGAAGCCCAAGTCTTCCTCAGGACAGCCTTCTCCGAGTAAAGCATCATCAAAGAAGATGAAATACAAGTATGACAGCTACTTGAATATGTACCCTGAGAGTTCAGTGGATTCTAACATTAAAGAGATTAGGGAAACTAAAATTGGCCATGTTGACATGCAAGAATTTCTTGATTGGGTTCAGAAGGCTCCTGCACACCTGACCAGTTTGATCAAATCTGAGTTGCATAAGTATGCATCCTTCCCAGTTGCGGTTCATGATCCTGAGTTTGTATTAGCAGTGGCTGATCATTTCGATCCAAGCACAAGACAAGTAAGGGATGATGATCAGAAGGTCATAATGACTTTAGACAGCGTATTTTTCAATAGCATCTTCAAAGGCTCATTGGCAAAAGAAGTGGCTGACATTTCTCAAGAGAGTGCTCAAGAGTACTATGAGAAACATGAAGATAAATGCAAGAAGGTAATCAATACTGTTTATCTTTCAACTGCTAGATCCTCCCTCACTTTCTAGTGGCCTAAGTCTTTTCACAGGAGTGATTTTAAAGAAGAATATAATGACATGGTCACCATGTTATCTAGAGTGAGAGGATTAAAAGACTCTCATTATTTCCAAAGCAGGATGATTTACTATATGAATATAATCAGAAAGGGAGCTGCAAGAATTGATTGGGGAGAACAAATCAGTGATGCGCTTTGTGCCCAACTAAAAGAGGTCAAGGTAACACTAAATTTTTACATGACCTCATGCCTGGTTTATGCAGCTGCCTCTATGAGGCAATATCCAGGCTTGTTAACTAAGGGGGACAGAAGAATAGTGCCTGTTTGGGAATACTATGATCAACTCACTATCAAAAATCAAGATAATCACTACAGGAGAGTTAATGATGCTTTCTTTGTTGTTTGGAAGTGCATTTTTGATAAAGGCCTGTATAAGAGAAGAATATCAGAGGCTGCTTACATCAGGGTTTCCCATTTTGGTTGTGTCTTCCTTCAATTCCCCACATTCACCTATATCTGGATTGGATGCTTCTCAAGTGAGCCCTTTATTCTTCCAAGGTTTCCTTCAGATAAAATTATCCTTATGGAGCTGTGCAGACAATTGATTAATGTGCATGAAAAACAATCACAAGCACACAGGACTGGGCTGAAATTCCCAGAGTCAATTGGTAGGTATTATGTGCTAACTAATCCCAAAGCCAAAAATATGGAGGAGGAGATGCAGTGGAATACCATGCGAAGATTTAAAGCCCGAACCGATTTTGATTTTCGGGGCATAAAGAGAAAGCTCAAAAGGACATACACTCATGTCTATAGGTTTGAAGATGTTTGGGCAGACTGTCAGGATGAGGAGGATATAAGGAGGATGGACTTTAGTCGCCTTACTCTGGAACAAATTGAGAATCTGGATCTTTCTAAAATCCCAATGACTATGGAAGACACGGATGACATAGTAGATCCTATTTACTATGAGAAGAAGATTGATGAATCCCCACTTCCACTTGTGCAATGGTCAAAGAAGGAAAGAAAGTCCATTACTCAAAGGATCTCTCCTATTATAGAAAACACCAATGCTTGGTTGCTAAAGAATCATCTCACGATGAAACAGTTTCCCACCAGTTTGAGAGATGATGACAACAGTGATGGTCCATTGGGCAAGATAGCAATAGCTGAAATTAGAACCAAGAACAGGGCAGACTCACAAGCACTATCTTCAGCTCCAGTGGTACAATCAAAAGGTAAAGGGCCTAAAATCAAATTTATAGTTAAAGGGTCAAAACAAGGTGAATCATCATCAATATCACAAGAGACAGCCGCAAAAGAGACAGATCAACCACCTATCAGTGAAGCTACAAAGGGTAAAGAGGTCGAAGAAGGTGAAATTCCTCAACAAGAGGAAGTTCAGGTAGAAGTACCACATTCAGTTGAGGTAGATACAACAACTACTTCACAAGTAGTTATTCACTCTATTGATTCTGACTCTGATTCTGATCAAGAAGATGAAGATGTTCATGAAGATGGAGATCTAAGTATGGGCATGCCACAATCAGAGACTACTGGTCAATTTTTTACAATAACCAACTTCTCTACTTTAGATGATATGCCTTCATCTACTTTTGAATTTACCATGATGGATTTTAATGAAACTTTGCAAGATGCACTTGCAAAACAGGTGTCGATGGATTTACCAGTCATTACTACCACCGTCACAACCATCCCTTCATTAGTGAGCTCTGAAGCTACACTGACAGCACCCTGAACCCTTCCACCAATAATTGAAAAGGTACCAGCAATGGATGTTCCATTAGATGCTTCAATATCAGCACCATCAGTTACACTAGCAACTGCTCCAGGTTCTAGTCAACCTATTCCAGAATCTTCAATCCCAAGTCAGCAAGAAGCCACTACTCCATCATCCAATCGAGAACCACCCCCTTGGATGGAAGTAGTGGCCCCTAAAAGAAAGAAATAGGTAATATCTCCTGATGAATTTGACTTTGAACTTTTGGTTCCTCCAAAGCCTAAGGGAACAAAGAAGCCAAAGACAGTATCTCGGGTGGTAGTAGACCCAACTTCCAAAAGAAAATATGCTAAAGTTATGGTGCCATTGTCAGATAAGGACAAAGGCAGCATATGATCAAAGGATTATACCATGTAGGTTGTGGAGCTCGGAGTAGAGACACATGAAAGTGTGAAATTAGATTCTCAAACAGCCCTTAATTCTTTGTTAAGAAGACTAGATCAGGAAAGGGACGAGAAAAATATCCTGAAGCAGAAGTGTGAGTAGTTGACCAATGTCCTCCTAAAGGTAACATAATCTTCTCAAGAGGTTGAACCTATAGGATCATCAATAGACAGTGAAGCTATCAAAAAGATTGAGCAGGTAGGAGCTAAGGGCCGAGTAATGGATGAATGGATCTCACGGCTAAGGTCAGAAGGCTCTCATCTCCTGAGTTCAACGATGGAGTTATTATCTGATTATGAAGTGATCCAGAGTCAGATGCAAGGACTCAAAACCTCTTTATCCCAAGAAATTGAGGAATTTGTGAAAAGCACTACCCTTTGGAGCAAAATGGAGGATTTCAGGATAGATGTCCTAGTTGAAAACAAGGTAATTCCCACAAGGGAGAATTATATTCAGATCTTATCCTTATTGTCTCATAAACAAGAGATGATGAAATTAATGATTGCAGAACTAGATCGTGAAAAGAAAGAAGGTGATGATGAGGTTGACCTTATATTTGCTAAAGTAGGTGATCTCCCTTGCTATTTGTATGATGGTGATCAAAATCTCGTCACTGCTGAGGTCATCACCCAAGAATTTCTTTCCTTGATGGACCAGTGCACGGGACAAGATTTCTCCCTCGATACATTTGACAAATTGTTGGAAATTCAAGTCAGCTTTGAAGTGCTTGCATCCATGCTAAAGGATGTTAAGAAGAAGCAAGTGAAGATCCAAGATGCGATATCCCACGTTCAAATCATCACGAGTTCTACCTTGATGCCAAATGAAGAAGAGGTCAAAGCTATCCTCTCCAAGTTCGAAGGTTTTCAGAAATCTAATGAAGAAGAAGAATGAAGTTCCCCCTTTTTGACACTCTTCCTTCATGCAGCTACACCAATAGATGTTGTAAATTTTTGTGCAGCTGCACGTTTTCTTTATGTAGTAGTTGTAGTAAAGTGGGACTGTGTGGTTGAATAAGTCAATTGTGCCCACCTTTTTCTCAACTTCTTTTCCTATATAAGGAGGACCTTTTTGTAAATATTTTTATCTTTTTCATGCTTAGCAAAACTCTGCTGGATTTTTATCCCAATAAAGACTTTGATATTTTGTGATGAGAATTCAATCAAACAAATAAAGAAAACGGTTTTGTTGATTGCAAACTTTTTGTTGTATCAATAAATTTGTTTATATTATTTAATGTTCCTATGTCCATTGAATACATATCATCTTTACGTATTTGATCTTAAGGTATTGCTACATGGTTAAAGAGCTCTCAAATATTGCCAATAGACTTTGTGCTCTTAGCATGCTTGAGAAATTTGCTGATAAAGGAAGTAACTTGTAGTAAGCTTTGTATTGTTGCGGTTATTAGTAGTTTAATTGATTAGAAATTTGCACTTAAAGACTTTGAGCTTTAAGCTAATTTTGTACTTGTTTAATTTGTAACGATCAGTGTAAATTAGTGTTACCATAAAAGGAGACTTTGTGCTACTTAAAAGTAACTCTTACTATAGTTTATTAGTTTAATAGTTCTTTTCTTTGAATGTCTAAAGAGGTAGAGAAACTGTAACTAGGCGAAGGGAGAATACATAAACTCTGAAAAAAGAGAGTTATATGCCCAATGCCAACCCACCATTTTAATTTCTTGATTAATTAGAGGAGAAATTTCATAGGGAACCTCCCCTTGATGAGAGGAGAGATTAATTTCTTAGCATAGCATTGTGTGAATTTCATGTTTTGTCATTAGTACGCTGGTGACAAAATATTCACCCAACAAGTTACAATCTAGAAACTCCAGTACTAGATGCTGATAAAGGTGTTCCTGGCTTGAAACGCCTGTTCTTCTTAGAAGCAGATCTGAAATACTTCTTACAAATTTGTCCTATTTCAGCCCAAGTGGACTGTGTAATGTCACCTCCTCCTATAAGATCCAAAGAATCAATGCATTCATCACTGATTCCCCTCAAAAATATCAACTTGAGGGAATCTTCATTGAGAGTACTATGTTTTGAATTTTTGACACTAAACAGGAACCTCTCCAGATAATCTTCAAGACTCTCATCTTCTTTTTGTGTCATTCTAAAGATATCATCCCCATGACGATCAGTGCCTCTACAATAATCTTTATATTTTGCAAGAAACAATAGTTTCATCTCATCCCATGTATTGATTGTGATACTACCCAAGCTCATAAACCATCTCAAGGATGACTCGTTCAAGGTGGCAGGAAAAATTTTGAGTCTATGGGCATCTATAGTATAGTCAAAACTCCTACAGAGAGCATCAAACTCAAATAGAAATGTGTTTGGGTCCTCTGTCACCATTCCATAGAATTTAGGGAGGGAAGAAGTTGGAATGTTCTTGAGATTGGCATTATCATGCTGATCAAATATGGGGAACTCAAATGTTGGGTTTGGTTGTGGTGGTGGATTATTTCCACCAGGAGGTGGGTTTCCTTGCATTGGACTTGTGGGGGTTGTTACTATATGAAATTCTTCTTCATGAGGTCCAAAGAGGAAATGAAGACTACCTTCTGGGAATTAAGATTCAAGTTGATTCAAATTCTCTGGGGTTTGATAAAGTTCAGCAAAAGGATTTATATCTGAGGAATTATTTTCTGCATGATTAGGAAGACTGGGCAGAAATCTACCTAGAACATCTCTTCTTCGTCTATGCATGCAGATTCATGAAATTTTTCAAACAGTCAAGTATGCCCCAAAAAAAACAATTAATTGAAAACTGAAAAGATAATAACCATAATAGGTTCTTAGTTTGACACCATCCCCGGCAACGGCACCAAAAATGTTCACCCCAACAATAAGAATAATAACTCTAATTGAAGTCTCAATCCGAAGTTTGGACATTCATTTGGTAAAGTCACTATTTCCATAGCTAGTGTCAATTTGATTGTCAACCCAAGGACGTAGTACTTGAAATGGGTATGCACTATATATGCACTAAGTTCCTACAACGGCTATTCTGCATTACTGCAGTAACTAACATTATGCGCAAAAAGGTAAACAAGAATGGAAACTATGGAAAGGCTACAGGAAAACTTCTTAATAAATTCATAAAAGCAATGCTGGATAAATTCAATATGGATAAACAGAAATTACTCTATTCTGGCTTGGCTGCAAGAATAGTCAGTAGATTTGTTTCCAGTGGCTGCAAGAATAGTCAATGCAAGAACTTCTACTGCAGCTAAGGAAAGAAAACTAATTTTAACGAACACATAGGATCACTCACCAAGTGGGCCCCCTTGGATGAGTGATACCAGGCTTCCCAAAAACAACTCTTAACAAATCAGAATAACATAACTTTATTCATTGCTTTCTAAAAGTGATTACATAGTTTTAATATGAAAAAGAAACTCAAGAATGATTATAAAAAATCCTCTGCTCAATTCTTCTCCCTTCTGGCTAACTAACCCTAAGAAGATGAAGAGATTCTTATTAAAAAGAAAATAACTACAATAGACAACACAAATCACGCCTAGAAGAAGAGGCGAATGATTGATCGATAGAAGAGATAACTAGAGTTATGCTACAGGAAATGTGGATCTAAACCAAACCACAATCATTGCATGTCGTGGCAGTATTTGCAAATTCAATGCCCACTAAAGTTAGACATTGGTAGTGTCGCTTGACTTCTTCGCTTATGTCATCCCTTATGCTTGCTCAGCTCTTCTATAGTTTGATCTTCAGTTATCTCTTACGTATCCTTCCCTTCATCAGGCGTGATAGGAGAATATCGACCGCAACATCATTTATTACCTGCACTACAACAGAAATAACATACAAGGACATACATACACATTTTATTTAATTAACACATCTATTAATTCACATATGATATTGCCCTAAATAATACGGATGGCAAGAGGAATAAATCACATGGCTGCAGGAATAAATGGCATGGCTGCAGGAATAGACTGGCAAAGATAAAACATGATTTAATAAGTTCAGGTTTAACATATGGAATACATATAGTCAACTTCCAATACATCGCTACTACTATGTTAACCAAAAGATAACAAAAACCCAAGAGTTATGAAGATAAAAATATGACAAAGTCTCAACTCATCAAGACCCTTGGGTAAAATGAGGGTTAAGTTAGAGAGGAAGTCTCTAACCATGGGTTGAGGTTGAATTAACCATTAATGGTTAGGAAGACTTTGAGGGTTAACTTGTTGAAAACATAAAGCCTTTAATGCATTTCAAAGACTTTGAGGGATTTTTGAGAAGTGACTTCTCTTAAGGAATGTTGATTGTGTATATCGGTTTGTGTAGCGGTTTCTAATAGCTTTTGCATTAGTCTTCTTACCGGTATCCTTGCTTATTGTGAATGTTTTCTTCCCTTCACCTTCATTTGAAGAAGTGAACTGTATCTCCTTACCGGATGTATCTTTTTTGTTTGAACTTTGTTCATCTTCAAATCCTAAGCCACTTGTATCTTTAGATTGCTTCTATTTTCTCAACATCTTGTCCAAGGATTTTGTGCTACCCTTATATTTGCTCCTCATTTTCAGTTCATCCTTACTCTTTTCAAGCTCCTTTCTGAGCTTCACTATTTCTTCTTCCAGGTCTTGATTCTCCTTTTCCTTTTTCATCGAAACAAAGGATGTAACTTCACATATCCTCTTGGCTTCTTCCAACTGGAATTTCAAGTCTGAAATCACGTGATTGGACTCATCCAGAGATTGCTTTAGGTGATCTTGTTCTTCTTCTGTAGCAAGCTTGAACTTCTTGAGTTCTCTTCTTGTCTTACTTAACTCCTCAATAGCACTTATGAGCTCACCTCCTAGATCCACTTCAGCTTCAATGTATTCATCTTCCTCATCTTCCACAATCGATTCATTTAGTGCCATAAATAGATTAACTTATCTTTCACCTTCATGGCAATCATTTTCTGATGCACTCTCTTCATTTGTGGCATCATCCTCAATAGTATATAGGCTATTATGCTTATGGTAGCTTCTTCTTTCTTGTCGGTAAACTTTCTTTTCTTTGTTTTTACCAAAAGATCTACCAAAACTTCTTTGTTCATCTCCACCAGTTTCATTATAGGGACATTTTGTAGCAAAGAGTCTAACTTTACCACAGTTGAAGCATTTGAGTGGTAACTTTTCTTTATACTTGTCGGATCCTCTCTTGATCTTTCTGACAAAATTTGCTACCTCTGCATCTAAGTCTTCACTGGATCCTTTATGAGAAACTTCTTCCTTTCCCTTTTTGATAGAGTTGAAGGTTGCCTCTTTCCTTGAAGATGCTTCATCGGTTGTCCTCATTTCATAGGCAGTTAAGGAGCCAAATAATTCATCAATTGTGAAGGTTTTCAAATCCTTGGCTTATTCTATGGCAGAAACCTTAGTATCATACTTAGATGCGAGAGATCTAAGTACCTTTTTGACAATAATTTCATCAATAATTTCCTCTCCATGTCCTCTGATGGTGTTCACAGTTTCATCTACTATGTGAAGGTAATCTACAATCTTTTCTTCATCTTTCATCTTCAAGCCTTCAAGCTAACCTCTTAGTGATTGCAGCTTGGCCTCTTTGACTTTGGAATCTCCTTCAAATAATCTTTGTAATTTATCCCAAGTCTCCTTGGCAGATGCACAATACATGACCTTGACGAACTCATTATCTGACAGTCTGCTTAGTATAGCATGTTTAGCCTTTGCAAATTTTTCTCATACTCCTTAGATATGGATCAGTGGGAGGAACACTAGGGATAGTATACCCATTCTTGATAGACATCCACACATCAAAACCAAGCTTAGAGGAAAGATAGGTCTCCATTCTTCTACTCTAGAAGGCATAGTTAGATCCATCAAACATAGGGATTTTTGAGGAGGCAGACTCATTTCTTGCCATTATGTTCTTTGACCAAAATCTACCCAAGCTAGAGAAAGCTTTTATCAACTGAGAACCTAGGCTCTGATACCAATTGTTGAACACAATGTACCACTGAGAGGGGGGTGAATCAGTGGTTCCTAATTATCTGTTCTCTTTAAACCAAGCTTTCAGTATCATTTAACAATCTAAACACTAAGCAATCAAACCGGTAAGATATGAGATGATATCAAAAGAGGCAAACATGCAAATGCATAACCCATAACACCAGATGTATGAGGAAAACCCTATATGAGAAAAACCTCAGTGAGAAATGTTGTTAGAGTCCACTACTCCAATCCAACCTCACAATGAAACAATGGATTTTAAATGATTTAGGGAACCAACCCAAGGAGAACCAAGCACCAACTCGATGTAATACAATGAAATACAATTTTAATGCAATGATAGCACCTAGTTGCAAATGAGATCTGCAACACCTAATCAACTGATGTCTAGTGGTTATCACCTTCCTCTATTTCACTGGTCCTTCTTCTATCGGTTATCAAATTGCTCTCTCTAATCTCTTATCGATTGCACTCTACCTCTCTTCTCTTTCTCAGAACCTCACCCTATACAGTATCACACTTGGATGCCTTATTAACTATACAATCTCTACCAGTATGCTTGACTATTAAGATTATAACAGTTTACCTTCCTTAAGTACTTCATCAATTAATTCTTTCAAAGTCATTGGGGGCACAACTTCATAAGTACCTTCATTTTCTCTATATTTCACAGCTTCATCTATTTCAGACTTTTGATTTCTTCCTCGCTTTGGCTCTACCGAATGTCTTAGCTTCTACTCTTGGCTTCTTGGATGGCTAGGCTCCACCAGATTGAGGCTTCTTTACCACTCAGACATAAGTGGTTGTCTTCTTCACCTCCTTCACCGCTTCAATAGATTCAATCTCTATCTCCTCAGTAATGTCTGCAACATACTCTCTTTGTGACTTCTCCTTCTTCCTTTTCTTTTCTCTATCGGTTGACTTGGCTTGTGGTTTGGGTGGAGGGATAGGCTTCTGAGCACCCGAGGTAGGTGCAGACTGCGACTATCTAGGCTCTAATTGCTTGGGATTAGTGGAGACAAGTTTTGAGTTCTTGTGATTTACCATGTCCTCCTCCTTCAATATGTTGTTCTTCCTAACCCTTTGCATGGCTTCCTTGTATATACCCATTTTCTCCACTAGCTCCTCAACCTCCTTTCTTACTTTTCTTTTTCCTCCTGATTCAATGAATTTCTTGTGCAAGTCAAGATCTTTCTCTTTGTATGTACCAAACCTTTCTTCTTTCTCATCCACCGACTGACTCAACAAGTGTTGAGCATATGCATCAAGTGTATTTGCATCCACCTCATGCCCCATTGTCATGATCCAAATAGTCCTAGACTCAACTGCCTCCATATGACATTGATCCTTGTCAACTATGATGCAAATTATTTTCTCATATTTTTTTACAATCTCTTTTGGTATCTTCTCTCTGCTTCGCATCATTGCTTGAAATGATTTGAAATATCCCCACAAAGCATATTTTTGTGCTATAGCATCACCCAATCCCTGCAAGCCTTCCTTGATTTGTATTGCCACTAGTTTATCATAAGCCCGTTGAATCTTTCCAATACCAAGGATTTTATTCATGAAATAAAGTTCTAAACAAACAACAAGAGAACCAAACTTAAAAACATGTTTCTTATCTTGCTTTATCTTCTTTGGGTTGTTCAATAGCTCACTGAAAAGAACTCCATAGATATCATACTTCTTGTCCTCCTTAATAATTTGATAAGCGGAAAATATAGCAGCATTGGATACAGAGTTTTGCCTACTATAATGGTATACCTTATATCACATTACCATTGAAGAAAATCTCACAGCATGCTATATGATATCACTAATTCTCATCGATCGGTTGTCATATTGGGATCCAGTAATGGGTATCACTGTTTTGTTCTAAACTTTCCTCAGACTCGGGATGTCACCGGTTGCATTCAAACAAGTAACTTCTTGAATGGCTTGCTTCATGATTTTATGAGGTCTTTCTAGCCATATAAACTCATCATGAATTCGGCTCAAGATATATCTCACCCATTCATGTTCATCGAACACCAAAAAATGAACAAACTGGATAAAACCCTTGTCCTACAATGACTTGAATTCGGACTTCAAATTTCCCATTCCATCCATCATATGCTTGGTGTAAATAAATAGCATGTCAACATTCCCAAGCTCCTCAATATTGCAGTGGATGTATGCCCTAATATCTTCATTATGTAGCACACTATACAAGACAAAGGAAAAAGAACCTTCTAATTCATCTTCAATGGATTTGAATGGGTGTCTCTTTAATACAAGACTTTCTCTCTCAGTAATCTCAACCATCAATGGAGTTGCAACACTAGATGTAGATGCCATTTCAAAATTAGGGTATGAAAAGATAGCTTGTAAATAGATAAATACCTTCTCAATCTTAATTGGATGTAAGGAATTTTTGACTGGTCGCTTCAAGCTCGGTTATCACTCCTCAAACTCGTTCACCTTGCTCTTCTGTTCTTACTCTTCATTTTCAATGTGATAAATGATTGATAGAAATGCCTTTTTATCCACTGAAAACCTAACTCTAAGTTGTAATAAATGCATAGCCCTAAAAGCTTCTTGGATACCCTACATCTTCAAGAATTTGTCACAGGATACTCAAATAGGCATGAAATGTTTTGGTTATCAATTGCACAACTAATTTTCATCACCTACAACCATCCTTGATCAGTTACAGATCTCTAAAAGGGGGTTTTAAATATCTACATGAAAGGCTTCCCCCTAAGGCTTTAGGCCTTAGTTACCGGATGAGGTTCCAACACCAAAATCAGGTGTGGAGCCATTCTACACATTTGAATGTTCCTTCTTAACCCACATCTTCTTATGTTGATCTCTGATCTCTTCCACTTTAGCTTTTCCCTTTTCATCTAATTTATTCTTGTTTATTGGACCATTGTTGCTCATGTTCTTTACTTATACAACATTTTGCAATGTGACCGGATTTATTTCATGTATAGAAAACAACATTTCTCTGCATAGCCCTGTCTTTCATTTGATTTGGTCTCATCCTGCATTGGTTAGAAATGTGTCCAAACACTCCACAAGTATAGCATCTCTTATTCTAAAAATTATTCATCACTGTTTTGCACATGTTTGACTTATGACCAAAGTTGTTGCATATGAAATATTGACCGGTAAAGGTTGGACCATTATTCATCACATAATTCATCATCCCATTATTCATCTTATTTTTGCATTGACTTGCCATATGACCAAATTTACCACAAACAAAACATTTACCATTGAATTTATAGGCATTAGATTGTCTTATCAGAGGTTTCTTATTCTTCTGATGTTTTCTTTGTCCAGAATCAGAGGATTCTCCTTTCTCATATCCAAGTCCTCGCATGTCTTTCCCATGTCTCTGACTTTCCAGCATCTCATCTAACCAGGCTAAGCTAGATTTGAATTTTTCTTTGTACTCATTAGTAGTAGAAATCTCATCTCTCATAAATATGATATATCTTTCAAGTTCTTGTCCATCATTCTTGCATTGCACCCATTCAAGCTTCAACTGATCATTCTCATAGTTCAATCTACAACATTCATGAGATCTATCCTTCAATGACTGAGTCTGATTTTCTTCACTCTTCTTCATGTCTTCAATCTCCTTGTTTATCTTCATCACAATGGATTGCATCTCATTCTTCAGGACTGCATTCTCTCTAGAAATCTTCTCACATTCATTTCCCTTGTCTTGTAGGACTTGATTGTCAATTCTTTGTTCTTCTTTCTTCTCGAGTTTATCTATCAGTTCTTTTATTTTCTCTCTTGATGTAGTCACTTGTTCTTTCAAATATTCAATAAAAATTTTAGTTGCTTCCAGACTTCTCCTTAGGCTACTCTTCTCTTTCATAGCTGCATCAAGATCTTCAAGTGCCACAGTAAGTTGCTTCTACAAACTGGAATCCATTGATTCAATCTTATGGATCTTCCTCAAGTTGTTAAGATTATTCCAAGGAACTAATCTCTGATACTAATTGTTGGAATCAATTAACACTGAGAGGGGGGGTGAATCAATGTTTTACAATTTTCAAACTTGTTAATCTGATTCTTAAGCCACTAGATGCATAAGAAAGAAAGTAAAGTGCAGGAACATAAAGCAATCAACCACACAACCATAACACCAAGATTTTTACATGGAAACTCGGAAAGGGAAAAACCATGGTGGGATTTGAACCCACAATGTTATTATACTATGGCCAGAAGTATGATAATATTACATAAAGGGAATGCACTTGCATTCAGGCACACTGCCTAGAGCTCACTGCTCAAATACATAAAAGGGAAACAACCTAGGAGGACTCATTGTCCTACAAATGAGATAAAGGAGAAAATACAATGTCTGAACTGGAATATAGCATCTACAAATGCCAAAGATTAGTTTTGGTTCTCAAATGTTGCTCTCCCTTTCTGCCTTGTTTTGCTGCACAATCATCTACCAGAGCACCAATTATGAACTCTGATGTTCATCTACATACCACACATTCACATTCACATATTTCATACCTAAAATGATCATCTGGATCAACATTATATATCCACACAAACTAATAAGATCTCAAACATGTCGGCTTCACAAGAATTGCATAGCATGCAACATGAAACGTGTAACCTAAAGTTGGCTCAATCCATCCAAAAATTCATATGCGGACCTAAACCGAATGATAACAAGCTCCATATGAGTCATCCAAATCACCTCGAACGTGAAACCAATCACTGAAATCAACCCAACAATTTTGCATCACACATTACACCAAAATAGCTTCGCTCAAACTAAATTACCAGATACCAAACCATTAATATTTCTCATGAATCAACACCAGATACTGGGATCATGAAATAAGCTACCTCGAACCTTGAATCATCTGCCTTAATCATCACAACCAAAATTAAATCACTAATATCAAGATATGCACAATGATCTCATGCTCTATTGGTTACGATGTTCCACCTTCCAGACTTATGACATGAACAATATGACATTCGATAAATCGAATCTATGTACACTGGATGTGATTTCCAAACTGGGTTGGGATGAATGACAACTCCTAAGAATAAATAATGTTTCAATCTCCATCGGAACAGTGTCTCTTACCAACAATATTCACTTGCTCTTTCAATATCTTTGCTCCTCCCTCAACTAAAATATGAAAATATCCTTATAGGATTGAGATGACATACCAACCTATTTCCCCTAACACCATGGAAGCCTAGTAGGTCTTAAAAATGATGGATAGATCAAGACATTCTTGGAAAATGTTGAAGTAGTTTTCAAAATCTTCTTTGAAGGAAGTGAATATGAGTGCAAAGAATTTTGTCTTGGTAAGAAGAAGGTAAGTACAACTAAATGGAAACAAGATTCCCAAAGGTTTAGTTTTTCTTTAAAAAAAATTTGATAGGCATGAGGGGTATATTAAGAATAAAATGGCAAAATCAACTAATGCTTTTAGAGAAAATGAGTCAGTAAACATTGGGAGTCTAGATGATCCTAAACTCATATGTATCGATAAATATTGTATGCCTGAAGAAAGAAACAAGTTGAAAAAACTCGTAATCAAATAAAAGGATTTTTTTTCTTGGTGTTATGATGGTTTAAATAACTTCATGGGAGGGAGCTTATGTTGGAATCAAGGAACACTAAGAGGGGGGATGAATCAGTGTTCTACCGATTAATAAATCTTCAAACTTATTCTTGAACTGGACCAAAAGCAAATGCAAGAAAGTAAAATGTAGAAACACAAGATAATCAACCACAAAATCATAACACCAGTATTTTAATGTGGAAACCCAGAAAGGGAAAAACCACGGTGTGATTGGAACCCACAATATTCATATACTGTGATCAAGAGTACATAAATATTACAAAAGGGGAATACACTTGCATTCAGGCACACTGCCTAGAACCAAAGGTTCAATTACAATACAGAAGTCTCACTAACTTACAGATCAAATAAAATGATAACTATAATGATTGAACTCCAAAATAGCATCAAACAATGCATGGATGAGTTTCGGTTAAGTGAAAAAAATTTGACTATAACACCTCTGCAACTCTACTATGTTGTGCTTCTCAGTCAGCTACTGGATCAAGAATGCGCATGTGAAACTGCACCAAATAGGATTTTCAATCACAACTCACTCATACCATCACCAAAAAAGATCTTCTACATTGGTCATATATATCCACAATCACAAAACAAAACAATCATCAAGTCGACCAAGCACAATATGCAATGTAGCATGTAACCAGGTGTCGGCTTAGACTAGATGACCAAAACATATGCGGATCAACCAAATAGTGTCCAAATGATTTCTACATGGTGGCCCTATCATCCCATGCACGAATCTAACCACCCCAATCACCGCAAAGATTTTGGACCAAAAGAGCTTTGGTTATCCTAAAATAATGGAGATAGATTACTGGACCACTTTCTCCACCAGTTACCAAGAATCATGACTACTGGATAGGATTTCAAAGGAGAGTTTCCATCATTGACAACTCTAATCCATTATCTATGCATTAGAATTCACCAGATGAGTGTCAGTTGCCAACAATCTCCCCCTTTGGCATTGATGGCAGCACTCATGAAAAATGAGTAAGTGTTGAAAAATGTACACCGGATCAAAATTTCTATGGCTCCCTCTCATATCAAAATCTCAAAAAAAAAACTTGTATCATTTTGTTCATTTTTCACTATACTCTCCCCCTTTGATAGCAATGCCAAAGTTGGGGTGCTGCTTAAAAACTTATATAAAGGGGTATACACCAAATACTCTATACATACTTGAAGATATCTACAAAAATGGTCTTCAAAAATCCTAAGTGGGTATCCCATCCATTCTTCAAGTCATCCAAAACTATAATAAAGGCACTGAAAACATAGGCATATATCTCTACATCTTTCAATTACGTTGGAACTGGCTGTGTCATTGTCTTCAAGCAATCAACTTTATTGCTTATCATGGTGTCCATTCGGGGAGCAATAAGGTTCCGGAGCTCACTGACCTGCCTCATAATTGGCTCTTTTTCTGAATTAAGGCTCAAGATTTGGTCAGTTAGAGCCATCACCTGACCTTCTATATTGTTGGCAAGGGAAACTTTGGAATCAAATGACTGAGATATACTAACAAGTTTTCCTTGGCAGATATTGATTTGCTTATCTACATCTAAGGTGAATTTGGGTAGTATAAGGCATGACTTGTAAATCTTCCCTCCTTCACTCAATTCCTCAAAGATAGTCTTAAGTCCTTTGTTCAACCTAACGATGTCATCTTCAATAATCTTCCAAAATGTTTGCATACATACCTCCTTAAATATGTCCAATACTTTCTTGGTGGTTGCCTTTTCCAATGATTTAAAATTGGTATTGATGTTATTGAGTAGCTATAAAAGCTTATCGGAGGGGTTAGAGTTTGGATCTAATTGTAGTTCCAGTACCACCTTTTGCAAAACACTCACAAACATCTCAATCAACTTTTTAGCCTCAGTCTCTGATTTGACCAAGTCCTAACTAGCTTGAGCCTGGACTGCTGCAACTACCATTAGCCTTTCAGCTGGAGATATCTAACCAATGTCAAGTGGTTTATCAAAATTAATGGAGATCTACGGGAGAACTCTTTTCCCTTTGTCCTTTGGAGTGTCAATTGTGATGATTACCAGGATATTGTCAGTTTTCTTTCCCTTATCGATCTCTTCTTCCTTATCATATGCTTTGTCTTTATCCACGTCTTCTCTTTCTACAACCTTTCCTTCATTATCCTTTTCCTTTTCTTGTGCACTGGTGTCACAACTTGGTGTAGTATCATCTTTAGGTATCTCTTTTGCCTCTCGAGCTTTCCCTTCTACCATCTCTAGGTGAATAGGAGGAATTTGACTATCTATAGCATCAAGGGTTGAATGGGTCTGGTCTACCAGATGAGAGGTCTCATCCTTCTAAGATTCATCATCATTGATTGGCACCTGATTGTTCTTTAATAACCTTTTCCATATTTCTTCAGTTTCTTTTCTTACTTCCTCTACCCTACCAACCATGAGCTTGTTTACTCTGTTTTTGCTTCTGAATTCTTTCTTATTGGCAAGCTCCATGAGTCGATCAACTTCTTCTTGAGAAATGCAAGCACTATATTTATCAATTCACATTCTTTCATTTATTTATCTAATCTTCTTGTAGTTAGCCTTCTAGCATCAAGAATATTATACAAATCTTTTGGAATGATACGCTCTAACTCAATTAATGACTTGTTGAAGTTATGCAAATGCAATACAACAGCTTCCTCAACTTCCCTTTGATCATTTTCATCAAAATTATCATAGTATGCACTAATATTCTTCAGATTACCATCATTAACTATTTCATCAGTCGGTTATTTTGCAGCTAATGGAGGAATAAAGGTATATTTACCTTCCACCTTGCCAGATTCAAGGTCCTTGTCAAACTATGTCCTTACCCTTCTTCCTTTTTTAGGCCTGCCAGTTAGAGACAGTTCAAATTGTGTCTTCTTGCTTGACTGAGCACCACCAGACTACATTTTCCTAATCATCTTGATAAATTCTCCTTTCTTCTTTGCTTTTTTTGTTTCCTCATTTGAGTCTATCTCAAAAGCAACAGGAGATATAGCTACGTAAGTTCTTTTTGGCTTCTACTTCTTCTTCAACACTCCTTTTCCCGATGAGCTTTGACTTGTTGATGACTTCACCAAAGTGGGAGAAGACTTTGTCTCCTTAGGCTTTGACTAGGAGGGAACCGGTTCAATCTTAGGCTTCTTTGATTCCATATTTGCTTTCTCCTTAGCCTTCTTCATAGCTTCTTTGGTAAAACCCATCTGCTCAGCCACTACCTTTGCCATCTTTGTTACTTTTATCTTCCTTTCTGGCTGAGTGAACTTCTTGTGTAACTCCATATCTTTTTCCTTGAAAGTACCAAATTTTTCTTCTGAAGGGTCAACCGGTTTGCTCAAAAGGTGTTGAGCATAGCTTTCAAGAGTTTGAGTACCTACCTCATAACCCATTGGCATTATCCATACTGTTCTAGGCTCTACCACCTCCATATGGCATTGTTCCTTGTCGACCATGAAGCAGATAGTGTCTGCATATTTGTCTACCACTTCCTTAGGGATTCTTACTCTATTCTTCATTTTGTCTTGGAAGGTTTTGAAGAAACTCCATAGGGAAATTGTCTGATTCTCTTTATTTCTCAGTCTCTACAAACCTTGTTTGATTTGATTTTCTACTGGTAATTCATAAGCCCATTAGACTCTGCATATCCCAGGGATCTCATTCAGGAAGTACAGTGCAAGACAAACAATCAGTCAACCAAATTTGAAAACATTCTTCTTGTCAGTTTTGATTTTATTCAGATTTCTCGGGAGCTCTTCAAGAAGAACTATACACAAATCATACTGCATGTCCTCTTTTACCATCCGATAGGCTGCATATATCATTGTACCAGAGACTGAATTCAATTTTCTAGACTGATAAACTTTGTACCCAATAATCATCGATGCAAATTTAACATCATGTGCCAAGATATCATCAATTTTCATTGAGATGCTATCAAATTGAGCATTGGTTAGCTTTGTGACAATTGGATTTTTTACCCTCCTCAAATTAGGTTTTCTACTAGTTTGATTCAGGAATGTGACTGCATGGATTGCCTACTTGGTTATCTTGTAGGTTTTGTCCAACCATATGAATTCATAGTGGACGCAGCTCAAAATGTATCTTACCCATTCATCCTCATCAAATGTCAAAAAGCGAACAAAGTATGTGAAACCCTTCCTATGCAACTATGCATATTCCAGCTTGGGATTTCCAACTTCATCCATTATATGGTCAGTATATAGGGTTAATATGTCTTTAATTTTGGTTTCCTCAATTGAACCACCACAATCACCGCAAAGATTTTAGACCAAAAGAGCTTTGGTTATCCTGAAATATCAAAGATAGATTACCGGACCACCTTCTCCACCAGTTACCAAGAATCATGACGACCGGATAGGATTTCAAAGGAGAGTTGCCATCAATGACAACCCTAATCCATTATCTATGCATTAGAATTCACTAGATGATTGTCAATTGCCAACAACTTCAACATCATATACCACTTAAGCCTGGGACTTCTCATTTCAGGAACAAATAAAGAAATTATAATCCTAAAATCATTGATGTTATCTTTATGCAGATTAATATGTTGCAAGAAAAAATTATCTATCCTATTCACCACTCAATGTGGGTAGCTAACATTTTTCTAGTGCGTAAGAAGAATGGAGAGATAAGGATTTTTGTAACTTTAGGAATCTAAATCAATCCTCTCTTAAGACAAATATCCCTTGACAAATATGGACCATATATTACAAACAATTGTTGGATTGGAGATGATGTCTTTGTTGGATGGGTTTTCAAGATATACTCAGATCATCATGGATAAAAATAATCAATATAAGACAAATTCTAATACACCTCAAGGAACATTTTCATACAATTGCATGCCTTTCAACCTAATTAATGGAAGCATTACCTTTCAACGACCTATGGATATATTGTTTGGAGATATAAGGAACAAAATAATCATGATTTAATTGGATGACTTAACTGTATTTTTAAAGAGAAGAGAGGATCATCTATAAGATTTAAAAACAATTATTTAGAGATGTAGAGAACACGGTATCTCTTTGAATCCTAAAAAGTCTATTTTCTTTGCCACTGAAGGTAAGCTCCTAGGACATATCATTCACTGACCATGGGTAAAGTCTTTTTTGGTCAAGTAAACTTTTTGAGGAAGTTTGTTCCCAATTTTTTTGAAATTACCGAGCACATTGTAGACATGACGAAAGAAATACAAGGTTTCAAATGGATTGACTCTAGTAAGAAATCATTTGGGGATATAAAAAATGCTATTGTGCACGCCCTCATATTAGTGCACCTAGATTTCAGTATGGATTTCATTATTTATTGTTATGCATCTGAGCACACTATGTTGGCCATCTTGTTGCAAGTAAATGAGCAAAACATTGAAGAACCTATCACCTTTATGAGTTTTCCCTTAAATAAACTTGAATTGAATTACTCATAGATTGAGAAAAATGCACTTGTAGTTGTGAAAGCAGTGAAATAATTCAAGTTTTATATTCTACACTCACATGTCGTAGTATATATACTTGATGCAGTTGTTAAGGGTGTCCTTAATAGGAAATTGGTTGTACTAGGAGAGGCACATGGGTGGAAAAGGTACAAGAATATGATCTATAAATAAAGTTGACTAAGCTAGTCAAGGACTAAGGATTATATAGGCTAATAGCCAAAATTGGAACTAAAACAATAGAGGAAATTCCCATGGTATTATTGGTAAGTATGCAAAATCCATGGTTCTCTATCACTGCATTTTATCTCACTTATGGTTAATTCCCCCCACACTTATCACCTAGGGAGAAGAGAGACCTAAAATTGAAATTAGAAAGGTATGTTATATAGGATGACACCTTATATATGAGAGGCTTGGATGTCACTTTTTTTGAGGTGCATTAATAAAGACTGGCAACAAAAGTTACTAAAATCCTTCCATAATGAATCCTACAAAGGATATTATTCATCTATCGTGATCACATTCAAAATTTTAAGGAAATGTTACTATTGGAATGGAATGTTTAAAGATGCATATCATTTGGCATTGAAGTGTGAGAAGTGTAAAAATTTTGCAATAAAACCACAACTAGCAACCCTTCCTCTTAAACTGGTAGTCATTAAAGAACCTTTCCAACGGTGGGGCTTAGATTTTGTAGGACCAATTAATCCACCTTCCAGCACAAGTTGTACACATATCTTGATAGCTATAAGAAATGAGTCGAGGCTTTACAAGTAAAGTGCACTACCTCAAATTTTTTATGCAATTTTATCAAGGAAAACATTTTTTTTACTGTTGCCTATTTTTTCCACTCTCAATTCAAAATAGATTATGATGAGTCTCAAGTTTTACTCAAAAGTGTTAGAGAGTTTCAGGGGTCAAGGTGGTTAGAAAAATTCCTTTGGTCTATATCTATAAAGTCTTAAAGCATTAAATTTCCACCCCATTTTGAGTAAAAACTTTAAGCTTTCCAAAGTCATTTAATATTACGCTTTATAGAGTAAAAGAAATGCATGCATATACATTGTAAGAGGGGAAAAAAAAAGATGAAAGAGATCCTCCATGTGTTATGTTGGGTTTTCTTTGGTTCCACTTGAGCTTTCTTTCTTTTCTCCTCTTTAATCATTTTCATAGAGATTTTTCTGCAAAAAGAGTTCATACAAGACTTTTTCATGCCTGGTATACTGCCAAAGAAGCCTTAGAGGGGGAGTTTTCAAGAATATGCAAGGAACCATGCCTGATGAGAGAAATACAAAGCTTCAAGAGCATTTAAATCTACTTGTTGAGGAGTTTCTAGGACCATTCTATGAGCGAACCTCATGCATATAATAGGTGTGTTTCCATCTTGCACTTAATCAAATAATTCATACATAGGTATGGTGATATTTGATGTTTTAAAGGATATGTAGTTGCATGAGATCTATAGCTAATTCTCATTGATTTGGTGTCTTCTCAGCCTCTTAGTGTTTTCTTTTAAAGGAAACAAGGTCTTAGGATTTTTGAGAAAATATTAAATGTAATCTAGAAAAAAACAACCTATGAAAATACAGGTTAAGTGAATGAACAATGAAAATAAACCAATAAAGTATATCATGCATTCTCGGAATATCAATTCATGTAATCTTTGTAGCTATTATTGATTCTTCTTAAACACTCATATGTAGTTGCTACAAATAATTTAAAATCCGCTATAGTTGAAAATAGAATAATCAAATTAGTGCATATATAGTTTTAGAGAAGTGTTTTGATAGTCAATATAGGACAATGAGTAGTCCATTCAAAGAACACTTAGTAATAATAGTGCTCAAAGAATCCAAGGAATCAAGAAATGATATGCCAACCCTAAGAATAGTCCAAATCCCAAAGAATGGATAGTGCACAAGCCTAAGATGCAATGATGTAATGAAAGACAGTGGTCATGATAATATAGTGAATAAAGAGTACTCAGACTCATAAGGGCGGTGAACACAATGAGCTTGTACCAACATCTAAAGAGTCATAGTAGCAAGTCAAGCACAAAGAGAAAGATGTAGTCCATAGGGACCCAAGAACAGTGAGGTGACAATCACTTGAAGGGACAGTTAATGAAGAGGAAGATCCATAAATACAGTTTGTAAGAGGTATTTAATTAATCCTTTGTAGCAGTCCAAACATGAGTAAAGCAGCCAAAATCATCAAAGAGAGGTCACTTTATTAGCAAACCTCATCACTTCCATTAGGGTATATGCAAGAAAACATCAAATGTATGACATCCATACAAGGATAAATGTATCAAAGTTATGATAATCAATATCCTTGAATAAAATCCATATCTTGAAGAAGATCACATAGGTCATAAGAAGAATAGCAACCCTATGGTTATAGATAGATCTCCCAAATAGAATGGACCAAACAATATATGGAAGTATACAAGTGAAACAACATGGATCTAAGATTCAAGAATGCATGTCTAAGAAGCCATGGGACAACACAGTCATCAAGGGCATTCCTCGGTGCTCAAGTTTCTCCTCAAAGGAAAGATGAAAGGTATTAGAGTTTAGTCTATTAAGAATAGTTCATGAACATCATGTTAGGGAAAAAGACTCCATAAATAGACAAGGCCATTGAGAATAGTAAAAGGATAGTGAGCATCGTATATGAAAGAGCCCAACACATTCATCATAGTAAAGAGAAGCTCCATAAATATTAGTATTAATAATATGATTAGATAGACAGAGCACCATGAATAATGCACATGCCTAAGGCATCAAAGGCAAGAAGGGTTCAAGGTTGTAGGAAAGTGATAAAGTTTCAGGACAACAGTTTTCAGTAAGACAATCTCCCACAATAGCACCTCCTCAAATGGATGGTCATAGATAAAAGAAACAATCATAAGGCCAAATAGAATTAAAGGCCTAAATCATGAGTTCTACTAATTAAAGACATAGAGTCTCAAAAAATAAAAGACTATTAAAATGCTCTTAGGAAGCCTTGAAATGAAGGTGTCACAAGATCAAGTAGAAGTCTCAATAGAAAGGTTGTATACCTTAAAATTTTTGTTTCATGCATAACCTTGTAATGACAGTCATGACATAAGGTAATATTGTGATCAAAGAGGTAGAAATTAAGGGAGTATAGCAATAAGAAGACAAAGATATCAATGGTTATATTATGACAGAGATCATAAATGTCTTATGAAGATAACTATAAAAGAGACAAGACAATAAGTTGTAGTAGAGATTGGTAATGATCTAGAAGCAAATCATTATCACTGTGGATATATTGTAGCAACTAAGGGTGTAGTCCAAGGCACTGTGACAATTCACCGACAGAGCAAAGGGAACAATAAAGCTTCATAGACAACTAGCATACAAGATATAGTGGTTAGACTAGCACATACACTCCTTACCAGCAACAATCAAAGTACAAGAGTAGTATCTAATTATAATGGGAAAAATATAGTCCAAAAAGGATAAAATTATATTCAAAAAGCATGATACAAGCCTCCATGAAAGATGCATTCTTATGGAAATCCATGCAAGGACAATCAGTAGTTTTATGACAACAAACCAACACTGCAAGATATATGGATTTGTCATATCTTGTTTATGACAGTAGAGAGATTCATTGGTTTGTAATGTCAAAGAGACATATAGTAGCAAGACTCTTCAAGAATAAATTAGTTCAAGATTAAAAGAGAAAATATCTAAAGAAAGAAACAATATAAGGGCTAATTTTTTTGTGACATCTAGGTTTGGATAAAGATTGTGAAAACATTGACCTTTTAAGAAAGTAAAGAGTTATCAGACGTCAAAAGGCTCATCCACAAAGAAGAATGATGAAGGAAAGATATGATGTAGTGGATTTTCATCCCATGTCAAAGTTAGCAAGGTTTAAAAATATCAAAGAGGTGCACCTCTAGTCAAAATAGATGATACAATGAACAAAGAACATAAAGATAAAAACCTACACCTAAAAATCTAACTTAAGATTAAAACATAAGATCAAATTCAAGCTCCCTATATCATAAAATATCATTATGTGCATGAGTTATAATCAATTCATAATCAATTTGAGGAAACCAAAGTCACAGCTTTCACATCAGCTATGAACACCTCATGGGTTAACACTACTAGGGACAACTTTTCCAATAGTTCAACTCTAGTTACAAGCAATTTTGACCCTATTTCACCATTTTTTTCATTAATTTCGACCCAAGAGGATAAGATCATGCAAGGTGGAGATATTTTTCAAGGTGGAAGCATTCAGTGCAAGCAAAGTTTAAGGTTGAAGAGGTGGAGTTCCACTCAGATCCATTAATTAGTCAGGAATGTAGCTTCTTCTATTTATCTTCTTCTTCTCTTCCTTTCTCATGAATTTATTTTCTCTTTGCTTGCGCACACAACAAGAACTCGGCATTGTAGCTGTTGGCATTTCAATAAGGATATTGAGAAGGTTGTTGATGATTATGGATATAACTGATTAAGGATGTTTATTGTCTTAATATTATTATTTTGTCATTGATGTCAAGAAATTGATTTTCTAATTCAGTATGATGTTGCCATATCTTAAGAAGTATGATTTGATGAGTATAAAGATGTCGGTAAAAGAAATAGAAAGATTGTAATGAATAAGGGGAGAAATAAGTTATTCAATGGGCAACTATTACCGAGTTAGACAATGATGAGATCATGATGTTTAGATTGTTTTGATATCCTACATATGTTGTTGATTGTAAGGTTAATACTATACTATGTTATCGAGCAAAGAACCTAGTCGGTAAACCCTAAGGTTATCGCTATCGGTTAATGAAGGCAGAATGTCTATCGAGTAAAGTTTAGTATTTACCGAGTTGCAACTGAGCTGTAACAGAATGCATTAAATAATTAAAAGCATTATTTAATGAAGGAAGCTGATGAGCTAGAATTGATTAAATGATTGGTATGTCATGCATGAAGTTTGTTAAAGAATCTGTGGCAATGGAAGATTGGCAAAAAGATCTATAGCTCATATTGAACTGCAATACCTTAGCACAAGTTCCAAGAAATGTATGCAAGTTCCAAGGCAAGGTAAAACATTTTCAGATCGAAGGATACATTGAACTTGGTCAAGTTTGAAGATCTGATGGCTATGATTGATAATAGGATATGTGATCAAGGAGATTCAGCGGTTAGCAAATTGTTTATAAGTAAGGAACTGTTGATAAACAATGCATGTAGGAAAGTGTAAGCACAGGGATGCTACATAGTGATTATCGAGCACAGAAGCTTGATGACCTCTTTGATTAACAGAGTATAGAGCCCAACAGAGGGACAAGATAAGTCCTATGACTAGATTATATTGAGCAATTAAGAATTTGCTTTAGCATTTTTTGATGTGAAGTTGCAAATATATTTTATTACTGTTATTTTGTAAAGTGATAGAAAATCTCTTAACCGAGTGGACTTAACAGTCTTATTTGTAAAACCCTCTAGCAAGGTGACAATCTGATTGAGTGTTTGAAACCCTTTAACAAGGTCACTTCTAACAAGGTGAAGATCCTAATAGATCTGAGGGAAATCCCTTAACCAGGTCACATCTAGCAATGTGTTTGTAATCTTTAACAGGATTTGCTTTTAACCGAGCATACTCTAGAAGAGTATATTTCTTAGTGGGTCTGAAATCCCATAGTGGTTTTTCCCTATTTGGGTTTCCACGTTAAATCTGGTGTTAAATGTGTTGTGATGTTTTCTGTTTATGAGTTTGCATGTTTTACAGTTCTGGTTACTTACATCTGTTAAAGCTACCGAGGTTGAATCTGTTGATTTTATGGAAGATTAAGTTTGTATGATTCACCCCCCCCCCCTCCCTCATCTTTTCAGCTTGGCATCTGTACTTAACATTTAGTATCAGAACTATCAATAGCTCATTTTATTTCATATTTCAAGCATTTGTAACAACAAAACTTTCAATATTCAATAAAATACAACAAGTTTCCTTCAAAAGTTGATCTTATCTTTTCTTTGTCATTGTGTATGATTGATTAAATATTGTGATTTTACTCCTATATCCTTTATTTAAGTCTCATTTACGCTTTAAAAAATAAGAGATTCCATAATAGTACAAGTTATATGAGTGTGTTTACCATTTTTCAATCAGATTGTAGTTGTAAAAACCTTGTTTTCCTTCAAACAAATATTGAAAATCAAAACCTTCATATGAAATATTGATGCACTACATGACCTAAACTAAGTTGTGAAACAATTCTGGGGTATTTTGAATCTAATTGTGGTTTAGATAGGTTACTATAAATTCTTTTTTGGTGCAATCAACTCCTATTAGCTATAGAATTTCATTTGCAGTATTCTCTCTATCCCTTTTCCTAGTCAATATAATAGTTTTAGGAGGTTGTATAAAGGGAACCGACCCTCTATCTGGAGGTTGATTTTTGTTATAAGCAACCCGCAAGCCTGGAAATCATCCCATATTTTATAGGATTGTTGAGTTTGATACTAAGCATTCAGGGTGCAATCCTTTGTGACAATAGTTACATTTCAGAGTGCCATTGAAGCTAGTATCTCATAATGCTACTAATTTTTCTTCTTCATAAATAGTATTGTTCTGAATGGATAGGTTTTCTACTAATAAGAATTTGGTATCAATCATGAAGAAGTTAGTGGATGAAAATTAGAGGAACTAGTGCAATAAGTTGTATGAAACTTTATGGGCGAATAAAATAACACCTAAAAGAGCAATTGAAATGTTGTGTTTTGAGCTGGTTTATGGTATCAATTCAACTCTACCACTTCCACTCAAACTCTCATCTTGCACATTTCAGGTCATAATTGAATACCAACAATTTAATGACTCATTGTAGAGGAGAATTATGTATTTGACCAGGACTAAGGAGCAAAGAGAAGACATGGTAGACAAGATCACTCTACATTAGGAAAGGCTGAATATATTTTTTTACAAGAAGGCTAGACCCAAAAATTTCATGGAGGGAGACATGATTTTGCTATGGGATAAGAGGACAAAACCAAAGGGAGTGTATGACAATTTTTTATGCCTTGTGGAAAGGCCCATTCAAAATACACCAGGTATGCGGGAGCAATGCATTTAAGTTAGTGTATCCTGATGGAATAGTCTTGCCTTTGCCCTACAATGGGAAAGACCTAAAGTTGTACTAGATATAAAGCAAGTAATCCCTACCTTTTACCATAGTAGAGTAGGTTTGGTCTAGTTTTGGTTTGCAACCCATTTTTGTTCTGCGTGTGTTGGTCCTTCTGGCATCCATTTTCAATATCTATACTTTGTCACCTTTATTGTGCAACCATAGATTCTAGGTCCATGGCTTCATCCTTACAAGTCTTTGTCCTTATTTAGATTTTTCTATTGCCTCAAATTTACCCCTTTATATAAATTTAAGTCATAGTCTTCATCTTTGGGTTCAAGGCTAAAAATTTGTGTTTAAATGTGTAAACAACCCCACATTTATTATTAAATGGTTTGACACTTAGTCATTTTTAAGAGAATGTCAGGGTTTTCCCTTGGTTAGAAACTATTGTCAAAGTCTAACAAGCCTTCTAATACTAGTTCAAGTCTCCACATTTTCCCTCTTAAAGTGTTTTTACATAGTTTTAGCCTTTTTATTTTTGTTTTATAAGTTATGTCAGATCCTGAGGTTTTTTCAATACTTGATCTTCAAACACTTGTATTATTTTGGTTTCAAAATATTTCAAGTGTTTGAGTTTCAAATGCTTTGTCAAAGTCTGACACTGGAACTCAAAATTACTCCTTGTGTTGAATCTAACTTGTTCAATTATCAAGTCTTTATCGACCAAGTTCATCGAATTCTAAAATGAGCATCATGTTGAATATCTAGGCAACTAAGAGGTGGGGTGAATTAGTTGACAACCAATTTAACAATGTTAACCTTAACGCACAGATCTAGAATATTAAGTAGAATTAATAGAATTAGGAAATACATGCATAATTAAAATTAGAAATGAGAGACACCATAATTTACGTGGAAAACCCAAGAAGGGAAAAACCATGGAGAATGCTAATTCTCAATATATAAACACTGATTAACGTGAGACCGGTTAAGGTGATTTTTTACAATGGGTGGCTCACTTCCAATGTGCTTACTGTTAGTGGGCTCATTGCCAATATTCTTACTATAGATGGGCTCACTGCCAAAGAAGAAAGAAAGACAAAGAGAATCCACCACAAGATATTAAAAAATAGTTTGTACTGTCAAAACTGCTTCTAGTAAATATCTCACACAAACACTAGATTCCTTCAATCTCACATGTCTTCAACACAAAAAGCCACACTTAGAATCATCAAATCAAGCTCCTATATATACTGTCTCCAGAAATTATAATATCCATTGTCAACTGAGACAAAGATCTAAAATAGGGCTCCACTAAACATCCTGATGGTGGTAATGAATGAAAAGTGAACCATATCACATCATTCCTCCTCGAACATATCAATGCGCTACATACAACACCAAGGCCAGACCTAAAATGTATCTACACACTATGCAATATCAATATCTAGTCTAAGGCCTCAAGCTCTAAACCACTCCACAACCAATGATAATATAGAGAAACATCTTTGAGATACCAAACGTATCTGGTGAAATAGAGAAACCTTCAAGCACACAAAATACCTAAATCAAACACTCCTGCTCAATGTACCACATCTAAACTTAATATAGACCAAAGGATTAGACATCAATGACAACACATAATGTAATAATAACAATCTCCTTGTTTGTCATTGATGGCAACATCCATCAACAATAATGTGGAAAATGAAAGATCACAATTGAGTGCACAACCATCTCACTCTCCCCCTTTGATAGCAATGACAAAGGTGGACAAAACTCCCCATGAGAAACTCACTCCTGCTCCCCCTGAGATGAACCACATCAATATCAGTCTAGAAAAGAATGTGCATGTTGCTCACTGGACCAATACACACCTGAAATGGACATTAGTTGAAACTAGTAGGGGTAATACCCCTAACTTCTGTCAGAGATACTCAAAGGTATCTTTGCACAATGCCTTTGTCAAAATGTCTGCAATTTGTTCTTTTGTGGGCACATACTCAAGTCTGACCTCATTATCTAGAAATTTCTCCCTCAAGAAATGATACCTGATAGATATATGCTTTGTTCTGGAAGACTCAAACCCAACCCTATAGGAGGTGTGCCTTATCACCTAATCTAATAAGTAATAGATTGATTCTTGGGGGTGGGGTCCATCTAGCCAATATGAATCATCAAACTTGTCCCTTGTTCCCCGAGACCAAATACCCCAACTTCAGGAGGGGTATTGGTTAGGCCTCATAATTCTCTGACCTCTTCGGCCTGACCTGATGGCTAAAGGGAAGGGACCCTCCCAAGAGGGGCCCTTACCTGAAGACGAAGGGCAGGAGCTTGCCCCTTCCAGCCAGTCAAGAGAGAACAACTTTTCCTTCCTTCCTATTAGCCAATTAGTAATTAGAATTATTGATTTGTATTGGTGCCCTATTCGGCCTGACCTGATGGCTGAAGGGAAGGGACCCTCCCAAGAGGGGCCCTAACCCGAAGACGAAGGGCAGGAGAAGTGAATTGATTTCCTGACTAGACTGACTCTGATTTACACATGGGGAGTAGTCCCGGTTGTAGACTCATACTAAAATAACATGTTGTACCAGATTCTTGGAAATTTTTATTACATTGGTATTATCACACATGATTAGAATGGGGTCATCAAATTTCACACTAATGTCCTTCAAAGTCTGCTTCATCAATAAAATCTTAGTACAACAAGAAGATTTTATATGTACTCTGCCTCTATCGTAGGTAAGGACACAAAATCTTTCTTTTTGCTTGACCAAGAAACTAATCAGGAGCCAAGAAAGAATACTCCACTTGTGTTTTTGTTGTCATCAACACTTTGAGCCTAGTTTGCATCTGTGTAAGTTGTGAGTTAAAATCTAAATTTCTGGGATACCATAGACCAAACTCTTATGTACCTTTAATATATTTGAAGACCCATTTTACTCCCACAACATGTGATTCTTTCAGTTCTAATTGAAATCTTGTTGCCAAGCATACTACATACATAATATTTGGTCTTGTAGTAGTCAAATATAATAGTCCTCCAACCATTGACCTGTACCAACTTGCATCTTCCTTAGGTGATTTATCATCCTTAGTTAACTTGCATTTGGTAGTCATAGGTGTACATACCGGTTTGAAATTCTCTAGCCTAAACTTCTTCAATAGCTCTTTGACGTACTTAGATTGAGAAATGAAAATTCCTTTATCATTCTAATTAACTTGCAATCCAACAAAAAAATTCAACTCACCGATCATGGACATCTCAAATTCTTTTTGCATCTCAACAGCAAATTTTTGGCACATGTCTTCATTTCCTCTAAAGATTATATCATCAACATATACTACCACAACTAGATTTTACCTAATTATGTCTTGAAGTACAAGTTATTGTCCATTGAACCCTTCTAAAATCCTTGATCAGTTAGATACTTGTCTAACCTCCCATACCAAGCTCTAGGAGCTTGTTTCAGTCCATACAAAGCCTTTTTTAATCTACAAACAATGTTTGGATCATCCTTCAACTTGAATCCTTCTGATTGTTCAATGTAAACTTCTTATTTTAATTCTCCATTCAGAAATTTTGTTTTCACATCCATCTGATAAACTTTGAAATCTTTGAATCCTACAAATGCTAGGAACATCCAAATTGCCTTCATTCTTGCAACCAGGGTATAATTTTCATCAAAGTCAATACCTTCAATCTAAGTGTATCCTTTGCAAACCAACCTTTCTTTGTTCCTTACTGCCTTTCCATCTTCATCCAACTTGTTTCAATAATACCCATTTAGTACCAATCACATTCTTGTCTTCCAGTCTGCTGACTAATTCCCATGTCTAGTATTTCTCAATCTAATCTAGTTCCTCTTTCATTTCCTTCATCCAATTCTAATCTTTGAAGGCTTCTTCTACTATCTTTGGCTCAATTTTAAATAGTAAACACAACAAGACCTATTCATGTGTTGCTTTGCTTCTTGTGATAACTCCTTTTCTCTTTTCTCAGATGATTTGTTCTTCTAAGTGATTCTTCTTAACATACCTTGGAGTCTTGGATGCAGATGTCAAAGCATCTTAATCATTATTTTTTTCACTCCTAGTTTCTTCCTTCCATTCCTTTTCTCCAGACTCATCTGAATCATATCTTACTACAATTTCTGATTCTTTTGAAGTATTTTGATCAACTTTTACACTTCCACTTTCAATAATTTTATTCAATCTTTTGTTAAAACTTTGATATTCCTTGCTCTTTGTTGAGTAACCCAATAATATGCCTTCATTTGCTCTGCTATCAAACTTTTCAATATTATCTTCATCTAATATAGAACTTGCTTCTAAAAACTTTGAAACATTTTACTGTCAGAGTTCTACCATACCATAGTTCATACGATGTCTTGCCATACTTCCTTTGATACATAATTATGTTGAGTGTGTACATTGTTGTATGAATTGCTTCTTTCCAATAGACTTCAAGTAACTCTGCACCTTTTATCATGGTTATGGATACTTATTGTATACTCTAGTTTATTCTTTATACTACACCAAGTTGCTAAGTTGTCTGAGATAAATTATCCTCCTCTGTCAAACCTTAAACACTTGATTTTCCTACCAACTTCATTCTCAACTTTTGCCTTGAATATCTTGAACTTTTCTAATGCTTCAGATTTTTCTCTAAGAAATGCAACCCAAGTCATTCTAGAATAATCATCAATCAGTAACATGAAATACCTCTCACCTTGCATGCTTCTTGTCTGGGTTAGATCACAAAGATCTATGTGAACCAAATCTAGTAATCTGGTGGACGAGTACTCCTTTCCTCTAAATGTGCTTCTAGTTTGCTTTCTTATTTGAAATTGCCTACAGATATTGTTCTTTGATTCAAACAATCTATGCAGATCTCTTACTACACTCTTTGAACTGATATGTACCAAGTTATCAAAGTTGCTATGGCACATCCTCTGGTGCCATAGCCAGTTGTGATATCAAGAAATGTTTTGTAGCTCCTTCTAACTGGTACATGTTTCCATTTGTCCTTCTAGCTACAACAACCATTCTTGAATCCTTTTGAATATTGCATCCATTGTCCTAAAAGATGACATTATATCCATTTTCACACATCTATCTGACACTTAAGAGATTATGATGCAAACCCTTCACATAATAAACATTGTCAGTGTTATGCTTTCCATCAAAGGTAATTGAACTGATACCAATGATTCATATTTTCTAATCATCTCAAAATCTAAGTGAACCTCCATCATACCTTTCAATCTTTATGAACTATCTTTTATCACCAATCATATGATTTGAGCATCCACTATCAATCAACCATTCATTATTATCTCTTCTAGCATGAAATGTGTTGGCAATAGTCTTAGAGATATCATACTTAGGACCATCCTTTTCTACCAAAAAAAAACAATCACCATCCTCATAGTCTGATTCATCATCTGATATACCAACATCATCCTTAACATAATATGCCTTCTTATTGAACTTTCCCCTTTTTTCTTTAAACTTTTGTCTATTTTCCCTTTCCGGACATCTTGTTGCAATATGACCAATCTTACCACATCTGAAACATTTAAAGCGTAACATAGCTTTGTATTTGCTAGTGCCTTTCTTGAACTTCCTTACAAACTTTTCTTCTACCTTATCTGGGCTTTCCTCATCATCCAAATTGTCTTCAAGTGCCTTGAATGTGATTTCTAACTTGTCTTTGTCCTTTTTGAATTTCCTTACTTCCAATGCAGTTAGGGTACCAAACAATTGGTCTCTGGTGAACTTATTTGGGTCATAAGTTTCTTCAATTACAAATATCTTGTCACTATAGCTTACCGATAATGTCATCAGAATCTTGTCAATCACATCTTCATCGCTCAAAGTGCCTCTGAGTTCTTTGATCCCGTTCACTGCGGTATCAACCTTCTCAAAATAGCTCACAATATCCTCTCCTTCTTCCATCCTCAGGTTCTCATATCTTCTCTTAGTAGTTAATCTCTTTGGCATCTTGACTCTCTCATTCCCTTCATAGATATCTTTTAACTTCTACCAGACTTCATGAGTAGTATTCAAAGAGATAACCTTAGTCAATTCAGTTTTTGATAATGCACTAAATATAGAACACCTTGCTTTTTCATTTTCTTCATAAGCTTGAATCTCATCAGAGTATTGAGTCCATTTGCTGGAAGAACATACTTAGTCTCCACAGCCTTCCAAGTATTGTAACCCAGAGAAACCAAAAAATATCTCATCTTCACTTTCCAGAAATTATAATCAGATCCTTCAAAGATAGGAATGGATAACTTGTGTGTCATTGGATCAAGATCTACCTCAAGCGATTAATCTCTATACCAAGAAACCATAGCTGTGATACCAATTTTTGAATATCTGGGTGACTAAGAAGGAGGCATAAATCAGTTGACAACAAATTTAACAATTTTAACCTTAATGCATATATCCAAAATATTAAGCAGAATTAACAGAATTAGGAAATGTATGCAGAATTAAAATTAGACACAAGAGACACCAGAATTTACATGGAAAACCCAAGAAAGGAAAAACCACAAAGAATGCTAATTCTTAATATATAAACATCGGGTAAGGTGACATCGATTAAGGTGATTTTTTACAATGGTGGCTCACTACCAATGTGCTCATTGTTGGTGGGCTCTTTGCCCAGAAAGGCTCACTGCCCAGAAAGGCTCATTGTCAAAGAAGAAAGAAAGACAAAGAGAATCCACCACAAGAAAAAAAAAAAAATAGTTTGTACTATCGGAACTACTTTCGGTCAATATCTCACACAATCACTGCATTCCTTCAATTTCACATGCCTTCAACACAAAAAGCCACACTTAGAATTATCAAATCAAGCTCCTATATATACTCTATAAGGAAATTCTAATTTTCAATGTCGGTTGAGATAGGGATCTAAAATAGGTCTCCACTAAACATTTTGGTTGTGGCAATGAATGAAAAGTGAACCATATCACACCATTCCTCCTCGAACATATCAACACACTACATACAACACCAATGCCAAACCTAAAACGTATCCACATAGTATGCAATCTCAATATTCAGTCTATGGCCTAGAGCTCTGGACCACTCCAGACCCAATGATACTACACAGAAACATCTTCTAAGATACCAAATGCATCTAGTGAAATTGAGAAACCCTCAAGCGCACCAAATACCTAAATTGAACACTCCTTCTCATCATACCACATCCAAACTTAATCCAGACCAAAGGATTTAACATCAATGACAACGCATAATGAAATGGTAATACATCATGCTTTGATACAATTTCATAACCATTTGGATCCTAACCACTTAATTTAACTCAATTTTTTAAGAGGTGGAGAAAGCTAAAGTTCACAAATTGAAGCCTAAAATAAATATTGGATCACAATAAAGTTAGAAAACCTTGTCAAACCCTAACACTTAATCTTGAATTGAAAGAGAAGATGAAATAAATAAGAAATAAAGGTAACTTTCACAACAAAATGACTAAGCAGAGATAAATTAAAGTTTTAAAATGTCGGTTTGGGCTCGATGGATTACCTTAACTAATGCAAAGTGAAAGTGATGACATTTCTTCCAAGGTACTGATAATTAATGACAAGGAGTTGAAGTAGGTAGGAAATTAATGCAACTTTAGGCAAGATTATTTATCCCCAATTTCATCATTCCAAAGCCACAATTCAAAGGATTAGTTGAGTGTGAAGTGATATCTCATAGCCTAATCAACACACAATCGGGATTCAAGCATATTGAAGTTGACCACCACCACCATTATTGTAGGAAAGGTAGGTTATCTAGAAATAAACATCTTTACAACACTAGGGTTTCAAATTTTGTAATCAAAAGTAGTTGAAATAAGGGCATGCTCTGTCAAAAAAAAATCGGCATTCTGAAAGTATAATCCACAATTAAATATAAATATTTTGGATACAATCATTTAAATGGACTAGAGAGCTCGCTGCCAAAAGTTGGGGATACTTGACTAGGGCACATTAACTTGAAATAATTTTGGGAGCATATAAATAACCCTAACCAACACCCAATTGCACAAAAGTTGGTGAAGAGCTAGTGCAACAACGTTCCTAGTGGCAATTCAATTTACTGATTTAGCAATGGAGTGAATCAATAGATATAATCCTAACACCTAAGAGATTAAGATTTATGATGATAGGGTTCTTGTAACCCTATGTTGAGCCATGATTCACAATTGTTTTCGATTTCCAAATACAGTGAAGTTCTTGAATTGGGATTTCGCCATTTCACAATCACATTTCAATGAGAAGAAGGGCTTATACATAAATGTCATTGCTAGAAATTGGTTTGTAGTGCCAAGGAGAGGACAATCCCAACTGTAAAAAATAATTTATAAATTATACCTGAAAAGAGAAATAGTAGATATAATTATATTGGTACATAGGTTGTAAAGAGATGATATTGCCTATAACTTGGATGAATGGACATATTTATTTCTTTAAGTAATATGTGCTCGTGAATCATATTTGGATTGTGCTAGCATAATCAATGACCAGTTGCTTAGCATGATCACTAGTTTTCATCTCAATGGGTCCTTTAATATGTCATCTTATTTATTCTATGTGTTGGCCTACACATGGTATTGGTATGGTCTGAATCATGTAGAGTAGTATGATGATGATATCCAAATTTATGACTTCTACTGAGAGTTATGCCTGCTGAAGAGATTCCAATTTTAGGAGAGTCAATGATGTGTTTACCATGAGGTTGGTGACGGAACTACAAGGCAACCTGGGAAAAGAACACCTGAGTCAACCCATCTAATCACTCAGTTTGGAAGATATTTCATACAATTACAAAGGTTCACATATATTAGGGTAGGAAGATATGAATGTTTCTCTTAGAATCTTCCCAAGTACTTAGAGGATAAATTTATGCTTATTGAATTGTATAAACAAAATTGTGAGGTTAACAAAAGGTGTTATGAAAGGAAGAATACTGGTATCCTGATCCCTATTACTTTGGGCCTTTACACTTGCAAGTCACAATAAGATGCATTGAATATTGAGAGAGATGTTTTTAAATATTCTACTACCACTTATGATCATCTTAGGCTACATTTTGATAGTAAAGATTTTGTCAAGAAGAATTTGTACCTTGGTATTGAATTTAATCGCATTCCTCATTTGGAAGATTACTAGGTAGACTATGCAGATGATTATGAAGTAATGAAAACGAATTGGATGAGGTTGAGATTAAAGAAAATAATTGATTACAGACTTGGTTGGGATGTTGAATATGCCATTAATGATGATTTTGACTTGGTTGACTCTATTTATGCTACCGATATCCAAATGCAACCTTTGGTCCCCATCAATTGGAGCTACCAGAACAAATAGACTTGGTGATCTAATTATGGATTTAGATTACAACACCTAGTGTATGACCTGCAGTATTAGACTTTTTTACAACAAAATTTAGAACAACAATCTTGTAGAGAGATGTATGTAGCTAAAAAAGGTATCATATTCAATTTTGAAATTTTGTTTATATATTTTTCTATAGATCCTAAGAATTACTAGAACCCTTGGAATTCAAAATGAGTAGTCTAGATAATATTTATTACAATAAAACACAAAACTAATAGAAATGCTATATATTTTTAGTCCAACTTCGCAGAGCCATAACATTTCACTCAGTGCTCGAAATATGGAACCACTTATATTGTTGGAAAAATCTTGACGAACTCTGATTTTAGTCCCTTAACACTAATGATTTAAGGGATCAAAAACACTTTTCACCCCAAATTATCCTTTGAAGGCCTCCAAAAGTGTGATTTACTCGAACATAGAAAATACTAAAAAAATAGATTTTTTATATTTTCCATTATCACTTTTGCCAACACTGTCAGAATTCTCTTGAATTGTTAGATCTGATCATTCCTCTCCCTTGAAAATAAATAAGCCTCATTGCATGAACACTAAGCAGCAAATGAGGAACGTGTATTTGAATTTATTCTCTAGTAAGCCACTTGCCCTAATGAGTAAAATGACCAGCCTGAACCACATGATAAAGAGGAATGCACTTGTATTTTGAGTTCTTTATAGTAGTTTCCATGACCTAATCACTCTATATTGGTCTAGTAGCTTCCAGATTCAATTCTATGTTATGGATGTGCTTAGTAACTTTAGTAATATCTAGTAAAAGAGGAAAATAAGGCTTCAACAATTTAGAATTGAAAACTAGATGAAGACAAAATAAATGAGGATAAATTGAGCTCAAATGCATTTTCACCAACTTGTTTGGTGATTGTGTATGAGCCATAACAAATCTGATGGAGCTTCTTGTTGGGCCCCTAAAGTCACTCCTTCTGGAGATGCAACCAAACTTTATCCCCAACTTTAAAATGGTGAGAAGCTCAATGTTCATCATGAATCGCTTTGTATTTTATATTGTTGTGCTCCAGGATTTCGTGAACCCACTATTGGAGATGATGAATTCAATCAATATATTTTGATGCTTTGTCCTCCTTATCAAAAGATGTTTCCAAATTAGGTTGAATGATAGGTGAGGTCATTGTTGTCACTATAATCACATCATTTCACTCATAATTATCAAACCAAGTATGTATAAAGCTTTATGTGATAAGGGTGTTTTTAAGTTTTTTGGGGGGTTTCACTTAGAGCATTGTAACTCTTTCTTGATGAAGATTTATCAAGAGCTATTAGTTGTAAACTTTTGTTCTGAAAATCCCAATGCTCTCTACTTCCTATATTCCACAAATTCTATTGAGCTAATGGTTATACCCTAAGAGTATCCTAATTGCTCAGCTCAGACCAAACATGACTTTGTGTGAACCATCCATGGAATCATTTATTCTTAAAAATCACATGAATAAATCCTAAATTAGTTTATACTGTGCTAAAAATAAACTTCTAATTTTACTTTGCAATAAAAGAACCTATTTTATGTTTGCATTGAAGAAATAAACACACATTGCAAAAATTAAATCGATTCCATGAGTGAGCACAATAAAACTTTTGTCTCATCTTCAGTTATGCAACTTACTCAAATGCTTTCTAAAAATAAGACAATGTAAATAATTTTGGAACTAAATCTATTCTAATAATAATGATTACTCTGAACATGTAATCAAGAATAATTCCATTAACCTGAGATCATAAAAATGGAACTAGGATTAAGCTATAAATCTCCAAAAATGTTGAAATGGACTATGTGTTACAAGTGCGGTTGTCGTTGCACCAAAAGATTGACCTGTTAATGCCTAATGCAACCACTGTACTTATAGAATCCACAGGAGGTGGTTAAGAAATGTCACAAACCCAAGTGTTGCGCTGCACAGCACAAGGAGACCAAGGGTACACACCTTGCAATAATCCCCCTAGTGCAAGTGAGGGGTTTGAACCTGTGACCAAGCTCTGATACCACTTATTACAAGTTTGGTTGTTGTTGCACCAAACTAGTAACCTATTAATGCCTGATACAACCACTATACTTATAGAATCCACATAAGGTGATTAATCCATGTCACAAATCCAAGCGTTGCATTGCACTACACAAGGAGACCAAGGGCACACACCTAGCAACACTATGAAAATTAACATGCATGAAAAAAGAAAATGATAAACTAAACAAAGTCACCTTCCTTCTGAAGAGTGGGCCCAACTCTACCTCTAGAGACATAACACTGAGATTAGATCATCTTCTTCAAAGTTTCATTGAAATGGACCCCTGAAGGGGAGTACAACAAGATGCTTGATATAGATTTATAGGAAAACAATATTGAAGAACAACGTAATACTTGACTAACATGACTAACTCCTAAAATTGCTACAATGATGGGTAAATATACCCCTATTTGAATTTAAAATACAATAGGTACCATTTTAGATAACTGAATGGCAGTTACTAACAAAATAATTGGAACTAGATGTTCCACTCAGGATCTTTCAATGCATACTGATAGAACTTGGAGTTCCACACACAAAGAACATCACTCAATTTTTCAAAATAGATTCACCATAAATGTGGCAGGTGTCTCACAACAATCAGTAACTCCACATGGCAAAGTAGAATTCAGAAAGCCACCACATCATGTAACGGTTGTCTTATTAAATCTGGAATAAAAAGACTTTAAAGAAAATATGCACAAAATCTCATAAAAATCATATTTAAACTTCACTTAGTAATTACTTCAATCTATATAAATCAAACATTTATATCAAAATACCCTTTCTAAATTAATTCCTAATTAGCTATACAAAACATAAAAGAGATAATATATGAGTCTCCAATTAATTTTTATTCATACTAATTATCAAATATTATGAGATTTTCAGCACAAAATATAATTGATATAACAACAAAATTTAAGACTCATCATCCTCCCCTTCCTAAACTTTAACATGTCATCATGGTCACTAATTTGGTATATTCCTATTCATCTGTTCCATCCAGATCACCAAGTCAACTCTATGCCTCCTGTATTCCACATATGTTCTCGGCCCTACATATCCATTAAAGCTCACCACTCTTCTCTAGCAATTAGTTAATGTAGATCATATTAGTTGAGGCATCTCATCAAATCAAGGTAAAGTCATAAGAATAATTGAAGGTCTAAATATCATGCCTATCTTGTTGGAATCCAATAAAATTGAGAGGGGGGTGAATCAATGTTCTACCAGCAAGATCAATTTTAACCTTATTAACAAAGTATTTCAGTAACTGGTAATCATAAAATAATATAACAGCAAATAGAAATGAAGGAACCACAAGAGCATACACCATAACATAGAGATTTATACGTGGAAGACCTCAAAGAGGAAAAACCACGGTGGGATTGGTGACCCACAATATCTATCCACTGGCTAAATGAATAAATATTACAATAGGAGGTTGCACATGCAGGAAGGCCAACAGCCTAGAGCACACTGCTCATCACAAAAGGATCCTCTCTGACTACAAACACCAAATATGGAGTTACAAACAAAATTTTGAGCTCTGAAAGTGCATCTGCTATGTTGGATGAGTTTCTCTTAAAGCACAGTCTGTATCTATTTTCATTGTGTCCTCCCTTACCGGTATCTTGCTTTGCTTCCCAAACCTCTAAACCAATATCCAAGACCAACTACAGAATATTACATTCACATTTTGTCGATCAAGATCGCTTGCACAATATCACATCACTATTCTATTACATTACCAAAATAACCTAACCGGGCTTACTTAAATACCCTTCCCAAACACAAACATAAATGCCTTATATCGGCTTACAATGATATTACAATTTATTTACATGTCATCCTAGACAAAAATGAATGCATTCAACTTTGTGATTGATGTCGTTGATCATTGTCATGGAGACCTATTGGACCAATCTCCTATGTCAACCTCATATACCGATTCCTAGTTTTCCGATTTCCCTTGTCTATCAGTGTCGGTTCCTTGTGTGTCGGATGACTTGAATGTTGGTTTCCAAACAATGAATAATGATGAGTACTGGTTAAGTGACCAACCCAAAATGGTGTGTGTTTCCATCAATGACAACACAACTAAACCGGATGAGTGTCTATTGCCAAAAATCTCCCCCTTTGGCATTGATGGCAACACTCATGTGAAAAATGGATCGCTGAAGTGTTGTTCTGGTTCCTCCCAAAACTTATGACCAAAACTGATAGTAGGGTCAGATCCTACTCCCCCTAAGTTATACATTACTTCTTATGTCCCTTAATAATTTTCACATCAACCTCTCCCCCTTTGACATCAATGACAAAGACAGGGTAAATGAATGAAAGAATGAGAGAAAAACTGTGATTACTGGATCTAGATGTACTTGAATATATCCAGTTAAGAACCCTTCAAAAATCATAAGCATCCCAACCAGTTTTCAATGTTCTCGAAATGGATACAAACCCATTAAGAATGTATGCATGAATTTCTTCTTCTATTAGGTCTATCGGTGTGGGTTTATTCATCAATTCAATACTTTCTCGCTTATGAAGTAACAAAGTATTCAATCAGGGACTTACTAACCCTCTCAATTCTCTTGCTTGCCGGATTAATCTATCCATATCTTTCTCCAAGGCTGATATCTCAGATTCTGCAACCAAAATTTGACCATCAATAGCACTGGTCAATGACTGAGTACCATCAAAATTGTTAGCCAAATGTTTCAACCAGGCCTTTACCGCTTTTATTTTCACCTCCAGGTCAGTTGTAAGTTTGTCGATGTTAGTAAAAGACCTATATATACATCTGCACTAATTGAGAGCCTCATCAATCTTTTTTATTTCTACCACCATCTTAGCCTTGTCTGATGTGAGCATATTGTCAGAGGTGACCTTTCGTGGTGCATTGTACCTCTCTACTAACTGTCAATTTGAAATATATTAAAGAGTTTTAAACTCTTTGGAAATATGATCTTTCAAACCTTTCAGTTTGTCGAATGGGCTTCCAATCTGATCTACCTTATATTCTGGTGCAAGTTGCTGCAAAACCAGAATGTCCTTCTCAATAACCTGCTTGTCTTCAGTCCCTTCCTTCCTTAACTTCTGAGCTGCAACATACATCAATTCTATTGTCTTCAAAATCTGATTCACCTGAACATCCTTATAATAAAATGATTTAAACTCTGTGCAGAAGAGATATTAAAGGGAAGGAAACTCTTAGGACAACATATGACAAGGTTTGATTTAACCTTCTACACTTCGGACTTACTCAGAGTCTAGGCGGGTATACCTTTGTGAACTAAATTCACACTTTCAAAAGATAAATCCATAGCAAACCAGTCCAGAAAACCAGTAGATCTAATCACCTTGAAACCAACTAAAACAGAGGAATGAAAATTATACTCATATTCAGTATTTTGATCTACAAAACATGCAATAGAAAACCTTGATCTATACCAGTGCCTTATCCAAGGTCACAGAGTCATCAAAATTCAAACAATACTCCCCAAACAGAATATCTCTACACATCCCATTGGCTCGGCTTTTGTTAATCCCTATATATGCCTGACATACATGAGAATTTGTGCACACCAAATCAAACTATGCTCATCAAGATTCAAAATATCCTATGAAGAATTTACCGGTAGAGGCAATCCCTGCATATTTAATTTCCCTCCTAAAGAGAAAAGCTAGCGAGCACATCTACTGAAAATTGCCTTACAATCCCCATTCAAACAAAATAACCCTGGATTATTCAGAATGAAACAATAAACAACTGCAAGCACATTCAAAGATGACACAAAGTTTTACTCAAAACCGATGGTCTGTATATTGATATATTTTCAAGAGAGTATTACAAAAACTTTTGAATATTCTCCATTACACTTAGAAAAGCTCAGATAAATTTCTGTAGCGTTTTCTTACAATTCTTTGCGATACTTTTTCCACTAGTCCTGGTATCCATTTATAACAATATGGATGCACATAGCTTCAGACTTTCCTAGGAGATCTTGTTACAATTATTGCTTCTCAAGAAGAAGTTACAAAACCTTTTGCAAAAACGGTTACAAGTCCTTTTCGACCTCTACAGCTTCTTCAACTTGCTATTCGATTACAACCTTTTCTAACTGTTCAGGAGCGCCCTCTAACTGCTCTACATCCTAGATGGCATATTTTGTTGTCCATTCATTGTACACATCATCAGTGGGCCATGTGAAATTAATCACTTTTGTCTTAGCCTTGGTCAACCTTTTCCAGGAATTTCTCATCTTGTTGACTTCTGAATTGAGAAAACCATAATGAGACTTGATTTTCTCTATCTCCTGAATGGTCACAACAAAGAAGGAAGCATCATCTAGATCAACAATTCCTTTAATCCTGGCTAATAGTTTGGCCTCTAATTCCTTGAGCCACACTTGTTTGTCCTTCAGTTGATCTGGGCTAGCAAAAACTCCTGGGAGCAACTCAAAAACCTGATCAGTATACTCCTTTTTGTACAAGTTAATTTTCCTATCAGCATTATCCACCCCTTCTGCTAATTTCACTAGATCCTTGGTGGTATCACAAGTGGATTTGATGATAGGATTGGCCCCTGCTTCATCATAAGATGCACAAATAGACTCCAAGTCCTTCTCTCTAGGCCTCCATTTGTCAAAAATACATGTCAGAATGGCTTTATCTCCATTGAGCTCATTCCTCATATCCAAAATCTTGCTTATGTTATTATATAGAAATGAGGCACTCATTGTATCTGCAAAACCTGAAATAGTAGCCCTTACTTTATCCTCATATTTCTTGGCATACAGGGCCTAAGCCTGTTTCAAATTCTCTAGCTCTTAAGGAGTAATCTCAATCATCTGGGAGCTAGAGGGTGTTGGAGATGGTGGGAACTCAATGATAGGACTGCTAGGTGGAGGTCTTGTAGGAGAAGAGGAGATCATCAGTGTTGAAGACTCACCTTGATGGTATTGTCCTGTCAACTGGCTTTGCAGCTTAGCAATGATGTTATCTCTACCTCTTACCTCTTCCTTAACACTATTATAGGCCTTCAAAATTGTCTCCAACTTGACTTGGAGGTCTGCTTTCTCCTTGGCCTCCCTTTCTGCTACTGCAACACTAAACTTTGCAATCTCTAACACAATACTACCAGCTTCTACCACCCCTGTGCTCTGCACTCTCTTTACTATCATTCCACCAAGGTAGCTTGACCCTTGGGTATCTTTGCTTTTCTTATTTTCATCTCTCTTGAGAGACCACATGATGAGTGTAGCATTATCCTTGCTGAAAGTGATTCCCTCCATGGGCTTAGTTTCTTTCATCACTGCCTCTAGTACCAGGGCATCTGCTATGTCCCACTTAGGGAGAATAAGCACTCCAGCTTGTGCCACCATATCTCTTCCTTGCTCAGGAGTGATGGTTTTAAATTCTTCCATCATTTCCTATTTTATTTCTTCCTCTACCAGAGCTAGATCTTTTCTAGGCTTCTCACCTTTTCTCTTCTCGCATCTTGCATTGTATTTATCTATGTTTTGTTTCCATACAAACTGCATAAATGCTCCCGAAGTAACAAAATTGTTGTTAGCCAAGAAGTCATTATTGGCTTGCTTTATCTCAAGATCCAACTCCTGGCCTTTAAGTTTAGTGGTAGTAATATTCATTTCAGCGGCAAGGGGTTCTTCTGGCATTCCTTCCTCTACCTCATCATATGTGTAGGCAATTTCCCCTAAGCTGCCCAACTGTAAAAGTTGCTCAACTGTTGCTTGCTCATCTCCTATGTGGGTAGGGGATTGGGATGGAGAGTACAAAGTTGTATCAGATTGTACTTATTTTCCTACTCTCTATTTTTCAGGGCTCTCTTGGATGTCAATGACATCTTGTATCTTCCTCTTTCCTTTGGAGGTAGAGGGCTCCCCTGTTGTAGGCATCAGTACACTATAACTAGATTTCTTATGCAGTGTGTAAACACTAGGAGGGATTGCTTTGGTGGAGGCATACCTGCTTAGAATCATTCTTTCCTTTTCAGGGTTGCTTTTAATCACAGCTTCCCTTTTCTCCTTCAGGGTCTGCATCAAATCCTCAAAGCAAACAATTAAAAACTTTATTTTCTCCTCCAGAGGGAAAAAGCTAGACAATGGGTCATAGCTAGCATCAAACTAATGCACAAAGTCTAAGCCTTTCTTATAAGCCACCCATTTCTCTTTCCTTATTTCCTGCTCATCCAAATCAAACTCATTTCTGATGAGGTCCTCAGGAAACTGAAATTGATGGGGTCTTCCTCTACACATTGTGCTCTTTCTGAATATGCCATTCAAGAAGTCTTCTGGATCTACACACCTGGCTATTGTAGTTGACAAATGATAGGGTTTGAGAAAGTCTTCAAAACAATTCCAACCTCCCTTGGTTATTATAAATTGATGGGCTATGGTAACCGTAGGGAAAATAGTCCCTTTACCCCTGCCTGTCAGCTCTGCCTTTTGTACACTACCAATCTGTCTGAGGACTTCTGCAATTCCCACTTTGAGAGGGACCTAATAGGGAAACAAGAATGGAGTTCCCTTAAAACCAAAAACTCTGAAAACTATTGAGACTGGGTATAGATAAATGTCACCCCAATTATGAAAAATCTTTATGCTCTTTGCAAATTCTTTTGGTCTAACAAACTCCCAAAGAACCTTACGGATTCTTGGGTTCTCTGAGCAGAGGAGAGTCCTAATCTTGGATGCAAAATATTTATCAAATTTTAAGAAACTAGCATCCTCTCTATCCCATGACAAGACAATACTCCATAGTTGCACTGGCATCTTTTCTCCTTCCTTCTCTTTGATGAGGTCCAATCCACTAGCAAAGTAATCACCTCCTTTGAACAGAAATAGATGCATAAGGAGTGAGTACCATCCGAAAGGCCTATCCACCTTCCCATTTTTTATTCCTATTAGCCCTCCATGGATAGCATCAGCAATGAAAGAAGCATAATCAAATGTTACTGCAAGGGAAGGATTCAAAATCTGAGCAATCATTAGCAAGTAGTGATTGGGCATATTTGCTTTAGCATCTTCTCCCAAAACTTGGCAGAGTGACCAATACATTCCCTTAGCCCTGAGGGTGAATGGATTCAATGAGAAGGGCTCTTTTGTGTTGGGTCCTGCAACTGTCAACCCACCTATCTTCACAAAAAATTCCTTAAGAGGCCCATTCCTAAGATGATTCCTTTGTGCTCTGTATATTTGAGCTAATGATTTCAAGTTTATGGGTTCCAGAAAATTTGTGAACTCATTGAGCCCAAAAGCACTCCTGAACTCTTCATTATTAATTTCAATAAGGGCTTTTCCATTTATGTTCCTAATGCTTCTTGTAACTGGATCATAATTATGTGCAATTTGAGTCAATAGATCCATGTCCATGAATACCCCTAGAACTACCAACTTCCCTACATCTAATTCCCAAATGCTATTTTGTGGGGCCGGAGAATTCCTCATTCCAAATCCAACCTTGAATAACCCCAACCCAGATAATCTGACCTATGGATCTCTCAACCAGTTGCCCTTATCATATAGCCCTTCTCCTATCTTCAAACGAGGAACTCTAGGCACTAACTCTTTTACTTTTGATGTTTGGTTAGTTGACAACGTCAACTGCTCAAGAAAATCATCACAAATGGCCCTCTCCTGATAATTAACCTTCCTGAAAAACTCTCTCTTAGGTGTCATTTTGAAAATGCAAGCAATCAAAATACTACCCCCAAATGGTTCAGCGATAAATCAAGACCTTAATTAAAACACTACAAAGCAATTACCACACAGGAGTACAAGAAAACCTGATTTTAGCTCGAAGGAATCTTCTCTGCAACTGAATTGACTCGCTCTGTATCTAAAGACAAAAGCTCTGTATCTCCTTTTCTGCAATAATTCTTTTGAATAATACCTTTACTCAATCGACAGGAGATCATATATGGTACCCAGGGTCTTAACTGCAACATTGATTCCGCATGCTTCGGTCGTCCCTTCAGAATTGAATTCATGAGAGAATTTGTATTTTCGCTCCAACGGGCCACAACATTCCTGTAATTTTTTCCTTTCGCTCTTTCGCTGTTTCATGAAGCATAACCTTCAAGCAATTTCATTAAGTGAAATCACGCCAACCGTCCGATCAAAAGAAACTTGATCGGTCATTATACTAACTTAACAGTCTTACCTCCGCTTTAGGCCCCACGTCCTTTTCACCATTTCGCATACTTTATCTTTCGAGCACTTCTCCTTCACGAAACAACACCAGACGTTAGATGGAATTCTAACTGCTCGGCATTTAACTCTCACCGGGACCGCCAACATCTTTACTAACCGCGCCTTTACTTTGACTGCTAGCGGTCTTTCGCTATTTCACGGAGCTTAAACATCTATCAACTTCAGGCTACAAAACAATGCAAAGCATTGGATCAGATTGGAGATGACCATCCTTTAAGGGGAGCCCTTTATCTCTGCTTTTCTTACGTCTCTTTTTATTGGTTATTGATTACCACATGGCACTCAACCATTGGTTTTAGAAAACCATTCAAGCCTAGTTCCACGTTGGCCACGTGTCTCTCCCTTTTACCGTCGGTTACACCTTGGCGGGCCCTCAGCTTCTTCTAAAACCACGTGTCCACCGACACGTCACCATCTAGCTGGACACCTAGATGAACCTCTTTTACTTTCGCTATTTCACAAAGCATATCCTTCAAGCATCTTGCAACCGAAAAATAGCATCGGCAGTTGGATCAAAACAAAGTCGATCCTCTTTTAACCTTTGTAGCGTCCTAAAATTGCGACACTTGCAATTTCGACTGCATTTCGGTCTTCACGATGGCGACGCAACACGCAACCTGAATGGAGACCCCGAAACTTGTCCACGACACTGAAAACTGCATTTTTCAAGCACCCTGGCCTGAACCTCCTTGCACCCTGCTGTCCCGGGAGGTGGGACCAGAGCGCCCAGCGCCCTGGTCCTCCAGGACCAGGGCACCCAGCGCCCTGGTCCCTAGGTCCTATTTTGGGCCCGGTCTCCTAAGGGGTCTCGGGTCTTTTTGTTTGCAAATTGGAAATTACATTCCCTGGTCGGCCTAAGGTCGGAAAATCAGTCTATCAGCCCTAAATGACAAGTATATAAACTACATTTTTCTCTCTCATTTGGCATGAGGAGGATAGGTGTAAAAAAGGCGTGGAAACTATACTCAAGCATTCAAGCATTCAAGCATTCCTTCAAGCAATTGATCATTTCAAGTCTCCATTCAAGGCTAAGTGTTGCATTCAAGACAAGGATTCAACCATTGAAGAGGAGATCACATACTACATGCTACATACAACATCTAAACCTTCGCACATAAGGATACAAACATCCTTAGAACAAGGTATTAGTACTTGTTTTACAGTCATTTACATTTATAGCACTTGCTCATTTCTTGGTTAATTCCAAAACCGGGGTTTGACCTAAAGGCAAACCCCTAATCCCTAACCCCCCAATCATCTTCACTTTTCTGTGTGTAGGTTGCAGGTACGCAGCTGAAATTGAAGATCTGGAATCCTTGTGCAGAGACGAACAGATCCCCCTTCGTTTCGCGGATTTTTCAGAGGACCGTGGCGCCGGGCGCCATCGTCCTGACAACTTTTGCTCAAATTTGCAGGACAGCACCATATCGACATTTTACTGCTAATTCCAGGTCCGCAGCTTCATACTGTATTCATATCTCAGTTTATAAGCGAATCTTTGTCACTTTCTATGCATTCCTAGCTTAATTATTCTATGCACATTCTTTACAAAAGAGGGTAGCCTTGCTTTCTTAACCCTTGAAACTCATTTAGCATCCAATCTTGCATTGTGTGGGATTGGATCTTGTGGGTTTCAACCCCTCTTTTGAATGTAAAGTCTCTTCCCTAAGTGAAAACCATCAACCCTAGAGTGAATCTCCCTTCTCTCTCCTTGGAGTTGGAAGAGGGGAGAGCAACTAGGGTTCGATCGCGATTTTCCGCTTTACATTTTGGTGAACCCAACGTGAACATCCTTTCTGATTTTTCATGCTTAGATCTGAAAAAATTGATTACATTTCCATGTTTGATCTTTTGCAAAATTTTAGAGGTGATTGCATAAAAACCCTAAAATTTATTTTTAGTAATTGAACTTGTGAAATGTTTAATTATTAATGCTTGTTTCAGATCTGCCCTTCTATTACAAATTATCAATTCATATTTGTGCTTTAATTTTGAAAATGAAGTGGTTAAGTGTTAAAACCCTAATTTTTGAAACCCTCTTGATTCAACCTTTGTCCGACAATTTCATTGATCAAAACATTTCCAAATCAGTTGTAACTTTGGATTCCGCAATAAAATCACAATATCTTTCATCCCTGAAAATTTGGAAAAAAGTTGCGAGGACCGTGTGCACTCCGAGCGCCATCGTCCCCGACATTTTTTCCGAAATTTCGGGAGCTAGATCTTACTGTATTTTCCTGCTAAAATCCAGAATTTTGGCTGATTTTATCAATTTTAACACCTTCAAAATTACAGTCAAAGTTGGTCTTGTGATTGCTTGGATTAAGGCTTCTAAACATTCAAAAATCATTGAAACTGAAATTTTGTGTCAAAATTGTGTTCTTACTGTCCTAAATCTGAAAAGTGTGTTTGCATTCATTCGAAATTTCAGTGCTTTATTCAAATTCTTACAATTTGTGACTTTTGAAATTAAGTGCTTAATTACAACAACTTTAATTTCCGCTTTCAAAATTGAATTTTGCGTGAAATTGAGTCAACTTTTAAATTTCAAAATTTGCATTGCTCTTGACATTCCCTCTAAAATCATAAAATTCAAAATTTCAGTTTCCCTCTCTTTTTCAAAATTCAAATTTTGCATTTTTCGACAATCTTGGTAGGGTTCAATTTTGAGATTGCAACTTTAATTTGGCCTATCTACAGATCATAAAATCACTCAATTTTTTCAGATTAGCTCTAAAATCATCATACCTTTCATCCCTGCAAATTTCAAAAAAAGTTGCAAGGACCGTGTTGCACTCCGAGCGCCACAGTCCCAGACATTTTTTCTGAAATTTTGGGAGACTGTTGTGATTGCATTTAACAGCTTAAATCCAGAAGATTGGCTGATTTTACTGAAAATTGCTACCTCTAAATTCAAAATTTCCTCTTCCTTTCTAGTGCATGAGTCTTACAACAATAAGCCCTACTTACACTATTCTCGTTAGACGAAGCCATAGAATTAAGTCTTTCCGAGGTTTAACTACTGAGGAGATGGAACCTAATTTGAATAGCCTTTTTAACGAGGACATGGGTAATTCCTCTAATCCTCCTAATGATGAAGAAGCTCTCCATGAGGTTTCTGTAGAACAACTTTCGAAATTGGATAACCAATTTGACGATTTTCACCAATGGATGTCTCATGAGTATCCCGATAGTCAAGCTCTTCCTTTAATTGAGGGTCTAAAACGTATGCTTCAAAGTGATAAGAATGGAATTGATATTTTGTGTGGTATTTCACACATTGTGAACTCGAATGTGATGCCTATAAAGAGTTGTGCCGAATCTTTAGGTTATACACAACCTCCTACACAAGTCAATCATTCTATTCCTTTGATGACTTCTATTGCTAGCATACCTGCCTTTACATCAAACATAATGACCACTTCTATACAAGACATTCCCCCTGTGATCACTAGTCATGGGGGCAATCCTTCTTCTTCAATTAACCCTCTTCCTTCATTCAATCTGACTTCTTCATTCATTCCTTCAATGAGTGTTCCTATTACATCTCCACCAATGAACATGACGCAAGGGGGCAATTCATTTAATCATTCCACTCCTCCTTGTAGTGTTCCTCCTGTCCAATCATCCCCTATAATTGACTATCATAGAGTCCCACCACCTTACTCTTTACCTTCTTTCAATAACATAACACCTCCATCTCAATCTAACACATCTAATATGAACTCTTCGACTGAAGCGACCATTAACAATCTTGCACAAACTGTCTCTTCTTTACAGCAACAAATTGCCTCTATGAACCAATCTAAGTTTAGTGTGCCCACATTTGATGTTGCGAGCCCACTTTCTCTTGACACTGTTCGAGCTATTCCCCCTAAACATGTTGAAATCCCGCATTTGGAACTTTATAATGGTAAAGGTGATCCTCTAACACATGTTAAGACTTTTCAAACAATTTGTACCGATTTTGCTTATGACCCAAGGTTGCTTGCAAAACTGTTCACTAGAACATTAAGAGACAAAGCCCTACAATGGTATTGCTCATTGCCTTCTTATTCTATTACTTCTTTCGAACAACTTGCAAATGCTTTCATTCAACAATTTCAAAACAATATAAGTCCTAAAGTTACTTTGATTGATTTAATGCATTGTAAACAAGGTGTTAAAGAAAAAGTGACTGATTTCATTGGTAGATATAAGCATCTGTATGCTCAAATTTCTTTTCTAGTGCCTGACAATGATATTCAAAGAATCTTTATTTCTAATTTACAAAAAGATATTCGAGACAAACTTCTGTTTTCTGAGTTTACTTCTTTCCAACAGTTGTGTGCAACTCTTCACAATTATCAACTGACTGTGAGTCAAATGGAACAATCACATCCTATGGCTCCGAGTGATAAGGGTGATAGCAGTCAACAACCATTTGGGAAGTTTAAACCGAACAGAGATTCCATCAAATTCAATGAAAACATCATCAACAACAATGTGAATGCAGCATCAGGTGTTCCTCCTATTTCTAAATTTTTCAAGAAAGAAAGAAAGTATACTCCTTTGAATGAATCATTGCATAGTATTATGAATAAGTTATTGGAACAAAATGTGCTTACTCTTCCTCCTATAAGACAAATTGATCCTGCAAAGATTACTTCACCTTATTTTGATAACAAAGCCTTTTGTCAATTTCATCGCCAGCCTGGGCATGATACTGAAAAATGTTTTTCTTTAAAGGGTAAAATTCAAGATTTGATTGATAATAATACTATTTCTGTTTCTGGAGTGAATGATAAAGGCAACACATCTGTAGCTCCTCCTAATCAAAATCTTCATATTTTCACTGATCCATTACCTTCTCATACCTCTAATGCAATTGAGGCTAATGATTCCTCTCTCTCATCTGCTGGTCTTGTGTCTATGGCTCCGAATGTGATTAACTTTGTAGAGCAACAAGAAAACCCTAAAGAACCTTCCATTACATTTGATTCCAGTGAAACCATTAGGGCACCTGATGGTCCTTTATACATAGTTGCAAAAGTCAAGAATACACCTTGCCGTGGAGTGCTTATTGATCCTTCGTGCATGGTTAATGTTATTACTGAAGAATTTCTTTTTACTTTGCAATTGAATCAAGTGATATATGACAAAACAGATGTGATTGTGAAACTATTTGATGCATTTTCTTCTCCTGCAATTGGTTCTATTACATTGCCTATTGAGGTCCATAACAAATCCCTTGATGTGAACTTTGCTATCATTCCATCTTCCGAACAATTTCATGTGAAGCTTGGCTATCCTTGGCTATCTTCCATGAAAGCTATTGCTTCTCCTATTCATAAGTGTTTGAAATTTCCCCATAATGGTGAAGTTGTTACTGTCAATCATAGTCTCTTTAAACCAGCTGAAAGAACTTCTAGCGTTCCTATTGATTACTTTTGGCCTAAACAATTCCAGTCTCTTCCTCCGCGAAGTGATCATCTTTTTAAATCTTATCAAAAGTGGAAAACAGATATGATCCTATCTCTAAGTGAACCTAGAACACCCAAACTTGACATTCCTATCATTCTTGAGAAGGAAGTTCTTCCTTTGAAAGATAAAACTAATGTCTTTCCTCAAGAAGATTCCCAACCCATCCCTATGGATGTGACTATGTCTATATCTAATAAACTTCTTAAAAGTAGACCTATCCCTCCTCGTCATGATGGACTTGGTCTCCTTCCTAAACCAAATATTCCTCCTTTGTATGGAGCAGTTCCTCCTCCTTCTTTTTATAGAGAGAAGAGACCTTCTTCTTCTCCTATTATCCAGCCTAAGAGACCACAACCTAAACACCCAAGTGATAAGGATGAGAACATTCCTCCTCCTCAATCTTCTTCACTGCCTACTAAGACTAGACGAAATCGTTCTGCACGTGAACGCCGGCGAAAGCGTCGTCTTAGGGCTCAAGCAGCTGCTTCTCAAACTTTACAATCTCCAAAAACACCTTCAACAAGCATTATTCCATTTTCTCCTCAGCCGAAAATTGAGCCAAAATCTCCTAAACATAAGGTGCATGATGGTCTTGATCCTGTGCGAATTAAAGACCCTATTTTTATAAATCTTGATGATGATATAGATGAAAATGTTATTCATGATGAAAATGTTACTCCTCTTGCTTCTGATAGTGAATATGAACTTGTTGATATTGATAACCATTTATCTAATGAATTTTCTAAAGCACTTATCCTAGCTCCTAGACAAGAACAACGTGGCTTGGAACATGAACATAGCCCTTGTTTGGATCTTGTGATAGCTCCATCTGCTGTGTTGAATGTTCCTCCTCTAGCGTGTTCCCTGCCTTCCCGAAACATTGATCAGCAAGATCAAGGGGTAGATGACGTGCTAGACTAGTTACATTAGCATAGCAGATTCTCTCCTCCTCTCTTTCGTTACTTCCTCTATATGTTACTCTCATTCTTCTATTTGTTTTCCTTAGTGTTGTCTACTTGAGGACGATGCAAAGCATTGAGATCTCTTTTGGTCTCTCTCATGTTGACTCAAAAGACACATGTGTTCCCTTCTTCTAGGTGACCTTCCTTGATTGGGGAATGAAGAACAATTATGCATACATACATATGATATACATGAATTATCATACAGCATACTAACCCCGAGGAAAGTGAAGTCACCTTGTGCTTTGTGTTTTGTGTCTATTATCCTTGGGCTTATCTCACACTTGGGGGCTAAATCCTTGCGATAACGTGCTCCTTTCCTTTCTCATTTCCTATATGTATCACTACCTTAAAGCAATCACCCCCGGTGAGGTGTGTGTGATCGCTTTAACGTAGGGGGGCATACATCCCGTTCATATCTTTTCAAGATACTTGAAAATTTCTTGACAAACTTAGCTTTGCCTTGAAAATTTTTGATATCTTTCTTGCATGACTCATAGTGAGGGAACCTTGCTACTGACAGTCATGGTTCTCCCTCGTGATCTTCCCTTTTACTTTGTCAATCGAAGTTGTAAGATCCTTAGTCCACTGGGGGCTTGGTGTGTCTTGCCTCCTTGACGTGGTGAAAGTCTTTCAATGTTGTTTCCTTGTACTTTACCGGAAGTATGAGCATACATACTCCCGCTAAAGTGGGGGCTAAATGTAGCGTCCTAAAATTGCGACACTTGCAATTTCGACTGCATTTCGGTCTTCACGATGGCGACGCAACACGCAACCTGAATGGAGACCCCGAAACTTGTCCACGACACTGAAAACTGCATTTTTCAAGCACCCTGGCCTGAACCTCCTTGCACCCTGCTATCCCGGGAGGTGGGACCAGAGCGCCCAGTGCCCTGGTCCTCCAGGACCAGGGCACCCAGCGCCCTAGTCCCTGGGTCCTATTTTGGGCCCGGTCTCCTAAGGGGTCTCGGGTCTTTTTGTTTGCAAATTGGAAATTACATTCCCTGGTCGGCCTAAGGTCAGGAAAATCAGTGTATCAGCCCTAAATGACAAGTATATAAACTACATTTTTCTCTCTCATTTGGCATGAGGAGGATAGGTGTAAAAAAGGCATGGAAACTATACTCAAGCATTCAAGCATTCAAGCATTCCTTCAAGCAATTGATCATTTCAAGTCTCCATTCAAGGCTAAGTGTTGCATTCAAGACAAGGATTCAACCATTGAAGAGGAGATCACATACTACATGCTACATACAACATCTAAACCTTCGCACATAAGGATACAAACATCCTTAGAACAAGGTATTAGTACTTGTTTTACAGTCATTTACATTTACAGCACTTGCTCATTTCTTGGTTAATTCCAAAACTGGGGTTTGACCTAAAGGCAAACCCCTAATCCCTAACCCCCCAATCGTCTTCGCTTTTCTGTGTGTAGGTTGCAAGTACGCGGCTGAAATTGAAGATCTGGAATCCTTGTGCAGAGACGAACAGATCCCCCTTCGTTTCGCGGATTTTTCGGAGGACGGTGGCGCCGGGTGCCATCGTCCTGACAACTTTTGCTCAAATTTGCAGGACAGTGCCGTATCGACATTTTACTACTAATTCCAGGTCTGCAGCTTCATGCTGTATTCCTATCTCAGTTTATAAGCGAATCTTTGTCACTTTCTATGCATTCCTAGCTTAATTCTTCTATGCACATTCTTTACAAAAGAGGGTAGCCTTGCTTTCTTAACCCTTGAAACTCATTTAGCATCCAATCTTGCATTGTGTGGGATTGGATCTTGTGGGTTTCAACCCCTCTTTTGAATGTAAAGTCTCTCCCCTAAGTGAAAACCATCAACCCTAGAGTGAATCTCCCTTCTCTCTCCTTGGAGTTGGAAGAGGGGAGAGCAACTAGGGTTCGATCGCGATTTTCTGCTTTACAACCTTATGTTTTATCTACCTTTGGGGATGAAAAACCTTTTCACCATTTCGCAGGGCATAAAGCACGAGCATCTTACCCTTGTGAATTCACACGAGCCGTTGGATTATTTTATACTTGCTTGGTGCTTAACCATTTGAATAGACTCTGGGAAACGTGGGCCCTCCGACTCAACCTCAAACACCTGGCATCTAGTCACTTTTAGAGCTGACATGTTAGTCTTTCATTAGCCAAGAGAAAACACTAGGTACCAATTAAATTTTACCATCTTCCAGGTCACCTCTTATCTCGCAGCATGACTCACCTCTGGGACCCACCTTCTTTTAACCCTTGGACCCGCCTCGCTGACTATTGTGGCCTCTGCCACGTGCAACCATTTCACTCGCTCTTTAGACCAGTTGGATTGTCTACTTGGAGTGCCACATCATTTCACTACTTTGCGAAAGATAACTGTCAAGCATTTTCATCCAGCGAAACAGTGCGAACTATTGGATCAAATGGGACTTGATCGCTTTTTAGTCACTTAGAAAATCCTCGTATGCAGGGTCCCACCAAACGCTTTCACCATTTCGTGAAAGGTATTTTGCTTGCAAGTTTAGGCTACGAAATAACACTAGCCGTTGGATCTTGGACAAGATGAGACCTCTTTAGACAGGACCAAAATCGCCATTTAGAACGCAAAGCCTTTTCACCATTTCGCGAGTCTTAAACCATGCGCAACTTCGCCTAACGAAATAGAAAAAACCATAGATCTTCCTGAGAGATGCGCACCACTTACTGGGCCCGACAACATTATGGGGGAAATATATAAGGCATAAAATTTTATGATTAATTCAAATGATCGCCTAGGCAAATGACAAGGGGGGACACTTTCGATGAACCTAGGACCTATTACTTAAGTGGATAAAGTAACAAAGAAATAGAACCAGAGGGTTTTTTGATAAAACATTGAAAGATTTAAAACTAAAAACCCTAAACCCTTAAGACCTAACACAGAGTTGAAGCAATTGATAGCATGTCCAATTCAAAATTTCAAAATCATAGCCAATTATGGGAAAGGAAAACCCATTTTTTAAACAATGATAACAAATTCAAAACTGCTCAGCTGCTCAATATTCTTTTGTGCAAAATCAACTTGACCGGATGAGTCAAGTGCCAAAAATGAATGACTATCCAAAATCTTCCTGGAGGATTCAACCTTATGACTTGCATCGGTGGCTTCGCCACTTGGTGCAGTAACCTATTCAACCTTAACCTCTTCAGTATGTACATTTGGTGCTAGAGGTTCAATATCCTCAACCTGTTTATTTTCTGTATCCACATCAATAACCTCTATATCCGAAATGTTCTATCCTGGTGTATCCTTCTTATCCTATACAATTTCATTATTATCTATAGGTTTCTCTACATTTTGTAAAGGTGGTTCTACCAGATGAATATCTTCTGTTAGTTTCTATTCAAAAACCAGTGGATCCATGCCCAATATACCTTTCCCCTTATCATCTATCAGGATGTCTAGAGTGTTATACTTTTGAGGGACTTCCGATGATGTAAAGAATCCAGGTTTATCTACAAATAATTTTACCCAAGCCTCATGTGTCTCCTTAACTATATCATTTACTCTACCTACCACGAGACTCACATGTCGGTGTTTACTCTGGAAAATTGTTTTATTTGCAAACTCTAGACACTACTGCATCTCCTCGTCTATTATGGCTCCACAAATAGTTAACAAATCTTGTATCTTTATATGTCTATCCTCTTCAACCATTGATAACCTTCTAGCATCTAGTTTATTATACAAATCTCCCGGTATTTGCCTTTCTATCACAATTAATGCTTTCTTATATATATATCTAAGTATAACAAAACTACTTCCTCAATTTCCATTTGCTCCTTATCATCCATATGTAAATAGTAATGTTGTATATTACTCAAAATTCCATCTTTAGTTATTTGATCAAGCAACTTAGCAACTAAGAGAGGAGGAATGACTTCAATACTCTTACCGGATTCGAGAGCTATATCTACATCTGATTTCTTCTTCTTATCGGGAGTAGAAGTAGACTCCTTAACCAGTTTCCTTTTCTCTATGGGCTTCCTCTCCTTCAAAATTTTGTTTGGGGGTGCCAGAGGGGTGACTTTCACTCTCTTCTTCTTTACTTCCTTGGGCTTCTTCCTTGGTATCCTAATGAAAGTCTTGGGAATCTATGGGGGCTCATCATCAATATCAAAATTGGGAGTAACAGGGACAATATAAGTCTCTAATTTCTTCCTCTTTAATACACCCTTGTCAGTTGCTAATGTTGGTGGGGCCTAAACTGCTGTTGGAGAAGATCCTTCAGCTAGTCCAATAATCTATTTGATTTTAGAAGACATCTTTTGTATAGCTTCCCCAACCTCCTTGATCTTTCCTTCCCTTTTCTTCTTGTTGAATCCTATCTAAATTTTGGATTCCTTCTGCTTTGTTGTCCTAAAGGTTTTCTCTTGTTCATCTATCGGGGAATCAATAAGAGTCTTGGCATATAAGGCCAAGATCTCAACATCTACCTTATAGCTCATCTCTATGATCCATATCTTTCGTGGTTGCACTGCCTCCATCAGTGTTTCATCCTTCCTCACCATAAAGCAGATTTTAGTTGTGTATTTGTCAACTATATGCTTTGGAACTCTTTCTCTCTGCCTCATTGTTTTATGAAATGATTTCAAATAACCCCATAGAATGGAGTCTCTCTCCTTTTCCTATCCCAAACCTCTTATAGATTCTTTAATTTGTTTTCCTACTAGCATATCAAATTCCCATTGTGTTTTACTGGATCCCGGTAACTCATTAGGAAAGAAAAGCATCAAGTAGACCACAAGGTTGCCATACTAGAAAACACCTTTCTTCTCACCCTTAATCTTCCCTAGGTTTATAATTAACTCGTCACACATCCATTGATAGAGATCATACTTTTCATTTTCTTTGACCATCTTGTGAGCACAGCAAATGCATGAACTGGAAATAGAGTTCAACCAGTTTTATTGGGTTACCTTGTAACCGATGATCATGCTTGCAAATTAAACAACTTTGTCTCTAATAGTGCTTATCCTCATTGATCGGTTGTCAAAAATTGTGTCGGTTAACCTCCCCACCTCGTTGTTAGGTATTTTCTTCTTTTCGAGAATCTGACTAGTTTGGGGCAAATCGGTGATTGCACAAATAGCCTCCTTAGTGATCTTGTAAGGCTGGTCAAGCCATATGAATTCCCCGTGGACTCGACTCAACACATACCAAATCATATCATCTTCGAATTCTGGCATCTCTAAAATATTCGTGAAACCCTGATCCTTCATAATTTGGAATTTTGGTTTCATCGATCCCCTTTTGTCCAGCAGATTTGTCATGTACATTGTTTTTTATCTCAGTAAAACCTAAATCCTCCATAGTGCAGTGGATATATGCACAAACATCCTCAACATACAAGACTCTGTTAAGAACCCTAGAAAATGCATCGACTGAATCATTAACCATCACAATCTAAGGACATTACTTGAAAAAAGGGCGTGGATAGTCCTTGATGTCAACAACAATAAGGGTAGCCACCCCTGTTGGAGCGGAGGTCAATCTAGAAGCCATTGCAAACAAAAGATAGCTCGAAAACTGATAAAATACCTCACAACAATCACCGGTGAAAGCTCTTGAAAATATGCTCTAAATGCACTGGAATTCGCTTTGAGAATGCTCTTGATCGCCTTGAATTGCCTTGAACTCACTCTATTTTTCTCTGAATGTTGTGTAATAAAAAATGAACCAACATTTCCCTTTTGTTCTACGAAAACCCTAATTTTTCATTGACATTAATGCATGTCGGCATATCATACAGGATTCAAAATCTATAATCTCAATACCGGAAAATCTTCAGACTGACTTCTCCAAGATCTGAAACAAGCTTTCAGACCACTACTAGGGGTAAAGAAAGATTCATCATTAATTTGCCTCCCCCTAAGGCTAATACCTTAGTTACCAGATGAGTTTCCTACCAGTGCAGGAACATTTTGTTCTACCAGTTGAGTGACCAGGTTGATTGTCTCTTCTGTTTGATCTTCAGATTTCCTCACCCATTTCTTCTCTTGCTCCTTTCAGATATCTTCAACCTTTTGTTTTCCTTTCTCATCATTTCCTGTCAGATTATCCATGCTTCTACAGAATTTAGCAATATGTCCTATTTTGTTGCATGCATAGAAAGTGACAATATTTTTTTGAATTGCTTTGTTGTATCCTTGATCATTCCTTGACCTATGACATTTCCATATGTTCATCCAAACTTTCCACATGCATGACATTTCACATTCATTCTACAGTCTTATGTCCTATGACCATACTTCTTATAATTTGAACACTAACTGGGAACTACATTGTTATCCTGATTTGCTCTATTTCCGCAATGTCTTGCCATATGACCAAATTTATTGCAAAAAAAACATGTGCCATTTAATTTATGTGAATTAGGTTGCCTTACCAGTGTATTCTGATTTTGGTTGACAGGTGGATTCTCTTGATTGGTTGTCTCATTTGCATTTGCAGTACCAGAGCTTTCTCCATGCTCAAATCCAAGACCTCTGGCCTTAAACTTGTCTTTGTATTCATTTGTAGTATCCAAATCTACCCTTAGGACTGTTATCAATCTTCCAACTCCTGCTCATTATTCTGGGATTGCACTAGTTTAGTTCTCAACATATTATTCTTATGCACAGGCCTAATGCATTCCTCGTATCTGTCTTTCAAAGATTGCCAAGATTTTCTTCATTCTTCTTCTAGTCTTCAATCTCCTTGGACGTCCTCATAGTTAGGGCTTGCATTTCATTCTTCATCACACCATTATCTTGACTCAGCTTCTGACATTGTTCCTTAAGGGCATCCTTCTCTTCATCATCCTGATTTTGTAAAAGTTCCTTCCTTCTAATTTGAACAGATGATAGCCCCTCATGTAGGATAAGAATGAATTCCTTTTCAGAGGTCAATTCATCTTGCAACTTCAAGTTGTTTCTCCATACTCATCTCCATGGATTCTAAATTTAGGATCTTCCTTAAGCTGTTAGACTTACTCCAAGGCACTGGGCTCTAATACCAATTGTTGGAATCCAAGAACACTGAGAGGGGGGGTTGAATCAGTGTTCTACCGACAAGATCAATTTTAACCTTATTAACAAAGTATTTCAGTAACTGGTAATCATAAAAGAATATAACAACAAATAGAAATGAAGCAACCACAAGAGCCTACACCATAACACAAAGATTTATACATGGAAAAACTCAAAGAGGAAAAACCACGGTGGGATTGGTAACCCACAATATCTATCCACTGGCCAAATGAATAAATATTACAATAGGGGCCTGCACATGCAGGAAGGCCAACAACCTCGAGCACACTGCTCATCACAAAGGAGCCTCACTGACTACAAATGCCAAATATGGAGTTACAAACAAAATTTTGAACTCTAAAAGTGCATCTTCTATGCTGGATGAGTTCCGGTCAAAGCACAGTCTGTATCGGTTTTCACTATGTCCTCCCTTGCCGATATCTTGCTTCGCTTCCCAAACCTCTAAACCAATATCCAAGACCAACTACAAAATATTATATTTACATTTTGTCAATCAAGATCGCTCGCACAATATCACATCACTATTCCATTACATTACCAAAATAACCTAATCGGACTGACTTAAATACCCTTCCCAAACACAAACATAAATGTCTTATGTCGGCTTATAATGATATTATAATTTATTTATATGTCAGCCTAGACAAAAATGAATGCATTGAAATATGTGACCAATGTCATTGATCGCTATCATGGAGACCTATCAGATCAATCTCCTATGTTGGCCTCATATATCGGTTCCTAGTTTTCTGGTTTCCCTTGTATGTCGGTATTGGTTCCTTGTGTGCCAAATAACTTGAATATCATTTGCCAAATAATGAATATCGATGAGTATCGGTTAAGTGACCAACCCAAAATGGCATGTTCTGCCATCAGTGACAACACAACTAAACCAGATGAGTGTCAATTGCCAACATATCCAATCTTCCCTTTTCTCTTCTATCTGAAGAATAGAAAATCCAACTTTGGTTAAACTCAATGAAATATTGGTTGGGGTGATAGATTTCCTCCTTCTCAATGGTACAAGTATAGAGTTAAACCTATTTGTGGTATCTTGGATGGCTCTAAATGGGAGTTGGTTTTGAATATCCTTGAAGCATCTAATACTTCCTTCCAAATTGCTAGTGTACAAAGGAACCATATCTCTTAGTCTAGCTATTGCAACAAACTGACCCCTAAAGGCCATTGAATTGGGCACTTCATCTTTCATGAGCAAGCCTAGTCTACCTTGGGCTTCCCTATAATCTCTAATTCTCTCTTCCCAATCCAACTAGTTTTGGAATAAAGATACAAAAGATCTAATCTATAACTCTCCTATATATAAATTAAAAAATTACTAAGGACAATGATCCATAAGGAACCCATGCTGAAAATATTAACACATTTGATTTTGGACAATATGATGACTTCTTATAAAATTTGCAAGGAATTCAAAATCATTCTCATATTTTACATTCCTCTTCAACAACAATTGACTAATTTTCCATTTCAAGAACTGCTCTCTAAAAAAAATGCATACATACAAAATGATTTTATCATAGCAAGCATAGCAAATACCAACTCTATAATATGTGTCATTCTTTTCTTAGCTTCTTCCTATTGCTTACATGCTTGTTTAAGCTCTTTCTTTAATTGATCATTTTCATGCTTGCATTGAATATCAATTAGAGATAAGTATTAGGGAGTAGTTGTAGATGTTGAGGCTTCATATCATTAGGTCTTGAGGGGTGTTCCCTCAATTTCTCCTCTTTCATTTTCAACTCCTCCTTTAATCTTAGTATTTCGTCTATATTTTAAACTGCCTAAGCACTTGCCTGTTTTAAGACATCTTCAATTTCATGAAGTTGTTTCTTTATGTTATATGTTTCATGTACTGACTTTTGAATAGTATGCTATATATCAACCTTAGTTTGCTACAAATATTTGTCTTTATTCTTTAAGGCTTCTTCATAAGCCACAATTCTTCTTCTATTTTCCTTTGCTTCTCTAGTCTTAAAATTATCATTGCATGTACCTCATTTCCTTATCTTCTTCTTTTCTTCTTCTTAATTTATCATGAGAAGGACCCTCTTCTTTTGTTACAAGTTCCTTTCCTTCCCTACGAACAAACCTCAATGAAGGTGGTGAGTATTGGGGCTCTTGTGCGAGAGGTGATAAGGGTTGTTGAGGTTGAGGTTAGTGAGTTTCCTCACTAATGGAAATTTCATGATTGCTACCCTCAACTTGAAATTCCTCATGAGCTTCAACTTTTGAAGAATCTTCTACATTAATATATTTAGGCCCTTGAGATAATGAATGATACTCGGGTCTATTTTTCTCTAAAAACTCATAAACTATCTCAACCTTTTCTTTGACACTAGGAGAAATGGGGACATCCTGTGAAGCATGAATTTCTTCCCATTCTCACATAGGGGTCTGCTTTCAAGCCCTAGTAGGGGACTCTTGAGCAGATTTTTGTTCTTCATCCTGAGCCCCAATATTAATTAAAGTGGCAGAGGCATCTATGGGGCCAAATGTAGCTTCTAACTACTCTCAAGAATATCTTCTAAGAATGCTCCTAGTAACCCTAGATGAATCACCCTTTTCAAATTTAACTTTCTTAGGAGTCGGCCCTTTCTTTTTCTTTGTTTTTCCCTTATTTGTAGGCCCCATCAAAACTTTCAGCCACTCATCCTTGTCTGACTCTTTTTTTAAGAAAGTGATGTTTGATTATCAAGTGGATTAAACTATGGTGACATATGGGACTTCCCCTATTCTAGACCTTGGCTATCATTGCAACAATTTTAGAAATCAAGAAGGTAGGAAGGTTGACTCTTACCTTAGGTCTAGTATTTGCATATCTAAGGTGAGTTAGGAGCTGCATCACAGGCCCTAAAACCATGTCGTACTAAACATCACAAGTAAATAACTTCATCATCCTTAATATTGTTGTTTTTCATGGTTCGTTTAAACTTGCACGACATACCCTTTTAGTACTTCCTTTATGCAGTTGCAACTCTGGCCTCTACTCTTCTAGCTCTAGTTCCTGGTAGAATGTATCAACTAGATCCTCAAAGTTTAATTTCCCTTTTCTGACAAGCTCACTTTCTAATGGAATATTGGAAATTTTGCTGATAATTTGTGCATTGTCTTCAATTATTTCCCCTTACACTCTGGTGACATTAACATAGAAATTTTGCACAAATTATTCAACTAAATCCAATTCAAATCCTTCATACATCCTTATTAAATCTAACCACCCTATGACCTGAAGCAGTCTTTTTGTTTTTGGGTCCAACCCATAATCTTCAAGCTCTGACTTTCTCTTTTGACCAATTGTGTAGTACACAATTCACCTTCTGAGAACACTTTGCTGATTTTTGGATAATTTTAGCAATCTTTTTCTAAAAGTAGCAACTTAGATATTTTGAACTAAAACTAGAATGGTGATAAAAATGCCTAAATTGGTAATTATGCCACACAATTGTAATAAATGCAATTAGAACTATGAATTTATTACCAAATTAGGTCTGCATCATGTGAATTGTCATTCTATCTTAGCTCTGCATTCAATTCTAGCAAATTGGGCGCTCCCACACCTCACTCAGCTTATGGTGACGACTATCTAATGTCACCAACTATCCCTTACATTCACTTTTGGAGTAATGATTATCATTCCTTTTTTAAATAACTTGTCATTTATTGTGACAATTATTCACATGCCTTGCCTTATTTCACCTTAATTATGACATAAACATCTACTTTTATCCTTTTAATATTTTGGCTCTTATGATTATTAGTATGTTTTTAAAAATTAGTTAATGTATGGTGACTCGCTTTACTTTAAAAACATTTCTCATTTATATTATGCTAACTAACTTCGAACACTAAATTCAAAAATAATGTTAAGAATAAATGTTTACCTCACATGTCCCGCCTTCAAGAAAAGTCCTAATTTAATGTAGAACAAGTCAGGAGTTCTCAGGAATTTATACATCAACCAATTGAAATAATACATTAATTGATCAAGAGCTACTCAATGTTCATTTATGAGGTGATCAGGAGCCACTCAACTCTTTTATTTCCTTTGAAATCATCGAGAGCTTTCTAGATTCTTTTTCTTTGCTAATGTGAATCTTATACATTTGAACCATCAAGAGTTGTTGGTAGCCATCAGGAATGAAAATAAGTTGATTAGAGTGAAGTTTCCATATTTATTTTTCAACTTACTGCTTAAGGTATGGACCACCAATTCTAGTTTTTATTTTTTATTTTTTTGGGGGGGGAAGATAATTTGTCGTTTTTAGTTTTTAGTTTTTAGTTATCTTCCTTATTCATGCTTCTAAAAAATTTCTTAGATTATTGCATCCAATGATGGAAGTCATGTCCTCCATGATAAAATTATCAACTATTTATTGACACTCTCCTTAAAATTCTTCTTTTGATGTTGTTTTATCATAGAACTTCAATCGATGACCATTAACCAACATTGCCTTTCTTTCTCCATCTATTGGTATCAGTTGGACAACACCATTATCAAAGACTTGATCAATCTCACATGGACCCAACCATCTGGTGTGGATTGTCTATAATCAAATAATAGGGCCTAATCTCCTAATTTGAACTACCTAATCACAATGTTTTTGTCATGCCAATATTTCCTCTATTGTTGAACAATCTCTATATGGTGTAGTAGATACATCCTCATTTCATCCATTCTATTTAGTTGTAAAATCTTGACTTTTTTTTAATTCAGAGAGTTTTATTCCTACCTAAAAGTCTCAAGCTCAAACTCAATAGGCATGGCAGGCGTCTTGCCATAAACTGACTCATACAAGGAAAATCTAGTAGTGGTCTTCCAAGTTGTATTGTAAAACTACTTCTGCTAACCGATTAGATCAATTTGTTCTCTTAGATGAAACAATTTTTGTAATAATAGTTTCTAACTCTCTATTAGTAACTTCAACTTGACCATTAGCATGTGGATGATATGGAGTTGATTTCCTATGTGTAATATGGCATTCCCTCATTAAAACTTCTATCAAAGTTGACATAAACTAAGGTCCTTGATCATATACTATCTCCCTTAGTGCACCAATTCTGTCAAGAATATACTTTTAAAGAAAATTTACTACCTTATCTTCTATCACCACAAGTAATGCTTTGACTTCTTCCCTTTAGTGACAGTTACTACAAACTAGAATGTAGTGGTTCCCTCTAGATGGTAGATCAATGGGACCCACAAAATCTATTCCCCATTTCTCAAAATGTTCTAAATCTATCTGAGGTTGTAAAGGCATATACATAGTTTGTGTCAGTCTCCCCATATGTTGGCATTGATCACAATACCTCACATAGTTAGAAACATCCCTTGACATAGTCGGACAGTAATATCCTGCTCCAAGGATCTTATGCACAATACACACAACAGAGTAGTGTCTTGCTTTTGGTCCATCATGGCATGCACAAATGATGTCATAAACATCATTTTCTGATACACATCTATGAAGAACATGATCATGACACATTTTAAATAACATTCCACATTTAAACCAGGAACTTTCACGAATTGATCTTTTTTTTTTGTCTAGAATTGAAATGGCTGGGACTTTTCCCCATCATAGGATAATTTGCAATAGTAGAAAACCATTAATATTGAATGGATATTACAAATAAATATTTGTCTAGAAATACATCATTAACTAGTTCATCATTACCCTAGAATACCATCCTTGACAAAAAGTTAGCAATAATGTTATCTTTCCCTGGCTTATCTACAATAGTTATATCAAACTCCTACAATAATAGGAACCATTTGATAATTCATCCACCTACAGAAACTTTGTTCATCAAGTACCTAATAACAGCCTAATCAATATGGATAAAAACCCTATACCGAGTAATGTAATGTCAAAATTTATTGATTGAATATACAATAGCTAAAAATTCCTTTCCATTTGTAGTGTAATTCTTTTATATTGGACTTAAATTCTTATAGATATAATATATTAGATTTATGGATCCGTTATCTTCTTTTTTGTCCCAATACTACTCCAATTGTTGACTTAGATGCATCAACATAGATATGAAAAGGTTCTCCCCAAACAAAGCCTTTGATAACAGGTGCAATAGTTAATGTTTTCTTAACAAGTTCAAAAGATTTATAACAATCATTACACCATTCAAATTCAGTGTCCTTCTTGATAAATGTAAACAAGGGACCAACAATTTTACTAAATCCCTCAATCAATCTCCTGTAATAACCTGCATACCCAAGAAAAATTCTAACATCAGTTTGGGTTTTAGAAACCTCAATCTACTAAATAATCTCAATCTTTTTAGGATCCACTTTAATTCCTTCCTTTGAAACCTCAATCATCATTAAGGAATATTTCTCATAATTAAAAGATAAATCATAATCCTTTCTCCTTTATAAATCCTTGTTTAAACTTTCCAGTGCTTCTTCAAACGTCTTTCCATGAATAGTAAAATTATCCATATATATCTTCACATAAGTAGTAGTCAAGTCTGCAAACATTGTGAATATTGCCCTCTGGAATATTACAAGTGTATTACAAAGTCCAAATGGAATAAATTTTTATGAAAACATGCCCCAAGGACAAGTAAAAGTTGTTTCATCTTTATCCTCAAAAGCTACTTGAATCTAATTATACCCGCTAAAACTATCAAGAAATAAGAAATAACTACTTATAGCTAAGTTATCAAGAACTTGATTAATAAATGGAAAAGTAAAATCACCCTTTTTAGTGGCTTTGTTCAATTATCTATAATTCACACACACAACATTTACCATTATTTATTGGAACAATCACCAATGGGGAAACCCATTGACTGTCTGATATTGGATAAATGAAACCAACTTGGAATAGATTTTCTATTTCTTGCTTAGTAAAACTCTCCTAGGATAGGATTAATTCTTCTTTCACCTTGTCTTACAAGTTTAACATCTCCAGTGTAGATGTGATGTGTACAAAATTCTAGATGAATTCTTGTTATATCTTTGTACTCCCAAGCAAAAGCTTCTATATGACACCCTCAAACTTGCTTTAACTCATTTTCTTGAATGTTCCCTTGCTAAACAGTGGTTTTCCTCCCTTAACAGTAATCTCCTTATCTTCATTTTGGTCATCAATTAGATTCCCTAAGAATACATTCAAAGGATAAGGATAAAGTAAAAATTGAGGTAGATATTTCTTATGATCCTCATCTTTTATAACCATCTTCTCAATTAGAGAACATTCCTTAAGGGATTTACCAATATTTTCTACCCTTTAAGGGATATATGAATTTTAGGAGCTATAATAAACTCTTCTTCCTCTTCTAAGTTTTCCTCATAATCTTCCACATATTCAATAAGTGTTACCATTACTAACTTGACAATTCCATCTCCCTCAGAATCTGTATCCTCATCCATCCAAGAATAAGTTTTTGGTTGTATGGATAGTATAGCCAGTGGATAAAGAGAATTTATTTTGTTTTATCCCATTAGAAATTGTCATATTAGACCTTTAGTCAATTGATGTTGCAACAATTTCTAACTAAGGCTGACTTAATATGATTGGGTAATTGGTGTCTTTCTTTCTTGCTTTCAACACTAAGAAATTAATTGGATAGTCACATGCATCAATTGTGATCATTACATCTTCCAAAACTCCCTCAAGTTTAGCAATTGACCGATCTACCAATTGAAGAATAGTAGTGGTTGGTTATATTACTATCATCTTCTAATTTTCAACCATATCAATCATGATAACATTTATGGCTGCCCCCAGATCAATCAAAATATTTTGTATCTCAACACCTTTTAAACTTAGAGTAATCACTGGACTTCCAAGGTCACTATATTTTTGAGGAAGCAACTTGCCTAATGAACCATCAGAAATTTTAGCCCCAACTTGAATTGTGGAGGGCAATTTCCTCTTTCTTGTTAGGGGTCTTTATAATAATGATTTAATAATATTATCGATATCTAGAATGTCCTTAATAACCCTTAAAATAGGTATTTCAATATTAATCTTCATTAGTTGTTTTAAGAGTTGAGAATCTTCCATGATAATATGATCCTTCGGGAGGTCTTTGGGAGTTACCTTGTTTGTTCTAAGGTGATCAGGACACCTCAGGCTATTCCTAGTATGAGCTAAGGATAGAGACAACTCCACATTCTTAGGGTTGTTTTGGATTTGACGCAACCATGATCTAGAGGGTCCTCAAAGAGGACAATCCGGATCATGCAGCAAGAGTAACACAACGGAAGCAACAACACAGAATGAAGAAAATTCAAGATCAGATATCCACAATATCATAGATTCATCATAAACTAGCCGACAACATGTGGGCAAACATGCAGGCTTATAGGCCTTATTACAGAATACATTCTAGAACACAATCCATCTTGACCTCCAAGAGGTATTTGTATTACAGATCATGAATCAAAAACATCATATATCTTCTCTATCTCCTACCAAATGATCAAATACTAGAATATATATAGCATCTGAAACACATCTAAGTTGGCCACAAAAGATCACATTCTCCAAGACAAGAAATTCCAACGTGTAAGATAGGTCGAACCCAAAATGTGAAGATCTCCTCTACAAAAGACAAGAATGAAATGCGAACCACCAAGGAATGTCAGCCAAAGACCCAGGAACATTGAATGAAGTGCCAATTAGATCTATTAATCACTCTACAAGAGAAGAAATCTTCAATTAGTCATTAAGCTCAAAACTACTTTGGGAACCAAGAAACAAATGATCCAAAAATGACAACTTGCCAGAAAAGGATCCAAATGAACTAAAAATATAGAATAAGGAATGAGAACAAGTCTAGAAGCCAAAAATCCGATCCGCAACGGAAAATGAACAACTACTGGAGAAGGTTGAACAAAACACAAAAGCTGCAACATATAACTGAACAAGAACAAAATTGAAAAACAAATATTTTTGGTTGATGCAAGATTTCTCATCGACCGGGGATGCTCTTGCATCAGATACCCTAGGTAGAAAAAAAATGTTCCATGAGAGGTAGCTCATGAACATCAAAAAGGATTTTGGATTAGACCCCATGCTCATTTATAATCCAAATGTCCTCTTTGTCTACAAAATTATTCCTCCTTACCCCTTCAAGTAACTCAGCTAAATTCCCAATCTTCTTCTTCTCTTCTCCTCTCTTTCCTTGCTTCATACTTGCACATTGTCTCTTACCACCACTTCCCTTCTTCTGTAAATTTGATTTGGTTCTTCCATAGGATTTCATCTTATCTACCACAATAACTCTAACTTTTTTGTCATCTAGTACCACTTTCATATCAGAGCTATCCACATGGTCCTTCTTCAAATCCATACCATCATCCAATATAACCTTCGCAGCCTACTCCTCAAAATTGCAACTCTTCACAAAACTCAAATTCTTCACTTCCTTCTCCTTATCCTTCAAAGAAGCCAAAGTAAACTTCTATCCATCCTTCTCAATAGTGATCAAGTTTCTTCTACAATCATAGATAGCTCCTCTATCATATTGCCAAGGTCTACCCACCAAAACATGACAAGCACTCATAGGCAAAACATCACACAAGACTTCATCTTCATAAGGTCCAATATTAAAATTCACCAAACACTTCTCTCTCACCTCTACCACATGATCATCTTGCAACAAGATTACCTTGTAAGGACAAGGGTTCTCAAGCCTCTTCAAACCAATCTTCTCAACCATATCCTTCGATACCAAATTTTTAGTACTACCACTATCCACAATAACTTTACAACACTTACCACCTAACTTACAAACAGTCTGGAAAATATTCTTCTCTTGAGTAGGTTTGGTTTCTTCTTTGCTTTGCTCCATCAAGACTCTTCTAAATATAAGGGATTCTCCCAGCTTTGGTGCTATCATACTCTCATCTGCAACTCCAACATCTGGTTCCTCACATGCCATGAAATTCCTTGTCATTCCTTTATTACTAGTTCCCTGAGAACACTCATAAGATCTATCTCCAGTTTCTCCACACTTGAAACATTTACCCAAAAACTCCATGTTGCTATTGTCATTTCCTTTTCTTTGAATCTTCTGCTCTGGTTCTTTACTCCATTTAGATTTTGATTCTTCAGTAGTCTACTTCTAGAAATTTCCATTCATATGCCCTCTACTTGTTGCATATCTCTATTTTTCTCTAGGGTTATTTTGTTGTCTTCTTTTCACTTTATCTTAAGCCTTCAAAGCATATTGGTAAGCCTCCTCAACTATAGAAATTTTCAGCATACTCATCTCATCCTAAATATTAAATCAAAGTCCATTTATGTATCTAGCCACCTTGTCCCTATTCATCTCTCGATGTCTAGATCTGATCATCACTTTATAGAATTCCTCAGTATACTCTTTCATAATCATGTCTTGCTTCAAATTCTGCAACTTCTTGAACAACTCCAATTCATAGTCTCTCTGAATGAGTTTAACCTTCAACCTTGCAACCATATGCCTCCACCAAGTAATTTTCATCTCACCGTTCTCCACTCTATCCTTCTGAAACTCTTTCCAGGAAAAGGCAGTGTGCCCTTGTTGGAAATATACACTCATCAGATTCATTTTGTTGTCATTGATGGCAACAAGATTAGATGGAAGTCATATACCGGCTTTGGAGCATTCAAGACTACACTGGCACTGACACTGGCACCAACATCAGTACTTGAAGGAAGTAGACATCAAGGGATATTTATTTAGTAAATCATTTTGTAATTCTTGTCGAGGCCGACATTGAATAACTTTTGTAAAAGCATTGTACGCGGACATAAGGCATATTTTTTGTAATGGGTATACAGGTCAATCTGCTAGGTCATTTTGAAGTGTGATAATGATATGACATGGGATGCGACAGAGGAGAATATAGCAGAACTATATAATGTGAAGTATATGTATGTAGATCATTTGTATGTGAATGTTATATCATGCAATGATCTGTAGATAGCTTGGAAAGCAATCTTGGAGGAGAAGAGATATCAGTAGTAGTGTTTAGGGTTTATGAACCGGTACAGAGCATAGCTAGAACCTAAACTCTATTTGGCATAGCAGATGCATTTTTTTGAGTTCAATTTTATTGTTTTATTTTAGTAGAAACTTGTAGTCAGTGAGACTCTTTAGTGATGAGCAGTATGCTCTAGGCAGTGTGCCTTCCTACATGTGCATTCCCCCATTATATGTAATATCCTTTCATATGGCTAGTGAACTGATATTGTGGGTCACAAATCCCACTGTGGTTTTTCCTCTTTGAGGTTTTCCAGGTGTAAATTATGTGTGTTATGGTGTTCATTTATGTGGATGGTTTATTTGCTTCAAGTTATATGTTTATATGTTTACCGGATTATATGTGTATAGTATAAAAGGATAAATTTTTGTGTTACCAGTAGAACATTGATTCACCCCCCCCCCCCCCCCCCCCCCCCTCTCAGTGTTCTTGGATCCCAACAATTGGTATTAGATCCTAGTACCTTGGAAGAAGTTTAACATCTTGAAGAAGATCCTGAAACCAAAATCTTTGAACATGGCTATGCAGAAGAAACTTGAGATGGCTCTTGAGGATTATGATGTTGAAAGGATGAAGAACTTGAAATTGCAAGAAGAATTGAATTCTGGAAATGAGTTCATTCTTATCCTGCAAGAAAGGTTATCATTAGCTCAAGCCAAGAGAAAAGAACTTTTGCAAAACCTGGATGATGAGGAGAAGAATACACTTAAGGAACAATGTCAGAAACTAAGTCAAGCAAACATGCTCATGAAGAATGAAATGAAAGATCTGACTATGAGGTTATCAAAAGATATTAAGGATAGAAAGAAGAAGGAAGATAATCTTGTTATATCTCTGGAAAAAAAAATTGATGAATGTAGAAGATTGACTCATGAGAATAATCTGTTGAGAACTGATTTTGCACACTCACATAACAATGAACAAGAACTTGAAAGACAAATAACTACTCTCAGAGATGATATGACTACTACAAGTGAGTATAAAGAAAAATTCAGGATTAGTGTTGCATAGTTGGATGACTTATTGAAAAGACAAAGGTAGATTGATGATTCTAGAGGACTTGGATTTGTACAAGGTGAAAGCTCTGGTACTACAAATGAAGATCAAACAACCGGTATGCAGAACTCATTAGAACAGAGGAAACCGGTAAGGTAATCTAATGTTTATAAATTCAACGATAGATGTTTTGTTTGCAATAAATTTGGGCATATGGCTAAACAATGTAGAAATAAAGCAAATCAAAACTATAATTTTGTTCCCTATCAATGCACAAATTGCAAGAAATATGGTCATAGATCAGAAGATTGCAGAATGAATGTTAAATGCCATGCATGTGGAAAGTTTGGACATTTTTCTAATCATTGTAGGTCAAGGAATGACACCGGATTTGTCAAAGAAATTCAGAAAAACAATGTTACATGTTATGCATGCAACAAAATAGGTCATATTGCTAAATACTACAGAAGCAAGACTCAACAGGTTAGCAATGATAAAGATAATGAGAAAGGAAAAAAGAAGGTAGATGAAATACAAAAAGATCACACCAAGAGATGGGTTAGAAAATTTGAAGAACCAAGTGGAGATCAATCTACATCGGTAACTCCACCGATAGAACAGGGTATTCCTCCACCAATAGGAAATTCCACTGGTAACTAAGGCATAAGCCTTAGGGGTTGGCAGAGTCATTGCAAAATCCTGCATATTACCCCGGAGGAGTTCTAAAGAGATCTAAAGAGTTGTGTTCATCATTGATGAAGGTTCACCAGGCACAAGACTGTGAAACTAGCATCCGTAGGGTTGTTCGTGAAGCATTTATTACAAAGAAAGATTAGGGTTTTATTCATTGATAAAAAGGGGTAAGTGAATTCAATTTCTCACCGAGCATTCAAGCATTCAGAGCGAAGAAAAGGCAAATTTTCAGGCGAATTAAGAGCAAGCAGAGCCATTCTTAAAGGATTTCAATCAAAAGCACTCAATCTTTCACCGACGTTCACTTTCAGGTATTCTTCGAAATGACATTTGGATCTTCAACTCCTACTTTCATTGAAAATCCCACCATTGTTGAAGTCAAGGATAGGTTAAGGCCCGTATTCAAGGAGGTTCCTGAAATCGCTAAGAAGGAAGACTCTGCGGGAGCATTTTCTAGGAATCTCAATGGCGTGATGTATGTTGAAGACGTGAGGGCATACATTCACTACACCCTAGAGGATCTAGGCATAGAGGACATCAAAAGCATGTATCAATCCGTGATACTAGGAGACTCCGGAACCATCAAACCAGAATACAAAGAAATTGAGGATTTAGGGTTAACCAGTATTCTGTACATACCAGAATTCAAGAATGAAGTTATCAGATACATTCTAAGCAGGGTTCACAATGAGTTTATTTGGCTAGATAGGCCTTACATGATCACTAAGGAGGCTATTCAAGTAGTCACTGGCTTACCCAAAGTCAGACAAGAACTTGGCAAGAAAATTTCCAACACTGAGGGTGAGAAACTTACCAGTGCAACTCCTGATAGCATATCAATGAGGATCATCATAATCACCGACACTGATGTGAAATTTGCAAGCATGATAATAGGTTATAAGGTAACTCAATCTAACCGATTGAATTATGTTGCTAGTTCATGCATTCATGCTACATATCAAATGCTAAGGAACAATGCAAAGTATGATTTATGTGAAAAATGAAATAGAGGAGGCTATTTTGTTACATATAGACATTTATAAGAAAGCCTTAATAGAAATTTTGAAGGAGATACCTCTATCTTTGTATAATAAACTTGATGCTAGAAGACTTGACGTTGTCAAGAGAGATAGGGAGATTAAGGAAGTAGCACTTTTGGAAATGTGTGGTTCTATAAACAATGAGGAAATCAAAAGATGCATAGATGTTGCAAATAGGACAGTTTTCAATAGTAAACCTTGGCAAATAAGCTTGATGATGGACAGGGTTAATGAGGTGATAAATGAGACCAGTAAGGGTTGGACCAAATTCTTCTAGAAGAATCCTAATTTTCTCACATCTCATGAAGAATTTATTAAGGCTACATCTTCCACCATTCTTGACAAATAAAAAGGGAAAGGTATTTTGAGTAGTTCAACTTCAATTTTGACTACACCGACAGTAAAGGAGAGTGTACAGTATGTACTGGCACAAACTATTTTTGAGCAAGGAAATGTACAAGATACTGTAAATACTATGGATAATACTCCATCGACAGTAATTGACACTGCACCAAGTGGCAAAGCCACCAATGCAAAAGAGGTTGTAGAGGATAAGGTAAAGGAAACTGAGTCTATACTAACAGTTAAAACTGATTCCTCGGCAAAGGTTTTGGCAATTGACACTTCTCAGGTTGAGAAGAAATCCATCATTGAGATGAGTCCCACTGAGTTAATGATGATGGCTACTCGGAAACTATTGAAGGAGGGTACTATAGACAAGGGAATAATTGATCAATTAGTTACATTATTGCATAGGTTGTTACCTCATTGTCAGATTGAAGATGGAGCAAGCCCTTCTGACAAGCTGAAGACTCTAACAGAATATATTTCTAACAATTTTCAATCTCTGAGGCGGATTGCAGACCAACGGGCTCTAGAAAGATTCCCTACAACTAAAAGAGCAGCCTTTGACCAGATAATAGAAACAAAGAAAAAGAAATTTGAGGCAAAACTCATTCTTATTGAGAATTGTCTAAAACAAGGTACAAATATCTACAGAGTGTGTTGTAACATAGGAATTATTACAACTAATGTAGATAGCATATTAAAGGAGTTACATGATAAGGTAACTAGTTTTGCTAATTCTTTTGATGGATTAACCACACTGACCACATCTGTTGATGGAAAAATTTTGTCCTTGGAGAATCAAATTTTTTCTTTTGAGAAGGAGAGAGATAAAGTCATTATGAGAGCAAGAAGTCTTGAGGATTGGTGAGTCCCAGATTGGATTCATTGGGTGTTCATAAGAGAGAGTGCATGGACATGATTGCTAAACCCACACTGGTAGATGTCAAGAAGAAGGAAACACTTGCCCACTTACTAAGTGGACTAGCATCTATATCTAACACCTTCAAAACTGGTTGGGATACATATCTTCAGTTGTTGAATAAGGCTTACCCAGAAATTTTGAAGTTGGTTAAACTCCAGTGAAATAAACAGTATTCATTTATTCTTTTGTTCTGAATTATTTCAAATTTTTTCACTGGTCTGTGGCATTGATGCCAAAGGGGGATTATGTATATATGTGAAAAATATCAAAAGAAGCAGACAGGATCACATGGGAAGGATATCCAGATATCAGAAGGAGTGTATTGCTCAGGGGGAGCATATTTCAGATTGAACCGGCAGGGAATCCATTTTTCACATGAGTGTTGCCATCAATGCCAAAGAGGGAGATTGTTGGCAAATGACACTCATCAGACATTTTGTTGTCATTGATGGCAACAAGATTAGATGGAAGTCATATACCGACTTTGGAGCATTTAGGGCTACACCGACACCGACACCAGCACCGGCATCAGTACTTGAAGGAAGCCGACATCAAGAGAGATTTATTTAGTAAATCATTTTATAATTATTGTCGAGGCCGACATTGAATAAATTTTGTAAAAGCATTGTAAGAGGACATAAGGCATATTATTTGTAATGGGTATATAGGTCAGTCTACTAGGTCATTTTGAAGTATGATAATGATATGACATAGGATGCGACATAGGAGAATATAGAAGAACTATATAATGTGAAGTATATGTATGTAGATCATTTGTATGCAAATGTTATATAATGCAATGATCTCTAGATAGCTTGGAAAGCATTCTTGGAGAAGAAGAGATACCGGTAGTAGTGTTTAGGGTTTATCAACCGGTACAGAGCAGAGCTAGAACCCGAACTCTATTTTGCATAGCAGATGCATTTTTTTGAGTTCAATTTTATTGTTTTATTTCAGTAGAAACTTGTAGTCATTGAGACTCTTTAGTGATGAGTAGTATGCTCTAGGCAGTGTGTCTTCCTGCATGTGTAGGCCCCCATTATATGTAATATCCTTTCATATGGCCAGTGAACTAATATTGTGGGTCACAAATCCTACCATGGTTTTTCCTCTTTGAGGTTTTCCACATATAAATTTTATGTGTTATGGTGTTCATTTATGTGGATGGTTTATTTACTTCAAGTTATATGTTTATATGTTTGTCGGTTTATATGTGTATGGTATTAAAGGATAAAATCTCATGTTACCGGCAGAACATTGATTCACCCCCCCCCCCCCCTCTCAGTGTTCTTGGATCCCAATAGCCCTTTCAACTTAGTTTGTGCTAACCGAACCCTCTAAGGGTCTTTAATATCTTCAAACTCTTAGTAGTCTTCCAACTCTCTGATCCAATACATCAAGTCTTCCAAATTCAATGTACCTAAAAAGTTAGAAACCTCAAATTTATGAATTTTACTTACTTTTGCCACCGCTCTAATAAATCTATCTTCTCCTTTGCCTGTCAGTCCTTCAACCTCTTCAACTTATAGCTCTTCCCTTTCCTCTTCATACTCATCCTTTATTTCTAGATTCCTTCACAAACCAACCAACGCGTTTTGGATCTCATTCCTCATCTCATTTCTAAAATCCTCCATCATCTTCTCTACCCTTGTAGGGTTCATCCTTCTCGGCGGTGATGAGGGGAAATCATTGTACTTTTTATTATAGTTTGTATTTTATACTTTTATGAATATTCAAACTAATATGCCTAGCGGCATACCTTATTGCATACATGTTTGTTTACTTTTTACTATAATACTCTGCTAATTATAAGTAATATTAGAAGTAATAGTTATGATGCAATGTTTATCTTTTTTCTTATTTAGATGATGAAAATATGGTGGTAATCAGAATTATATCTTCAAGTTTTGTTCTATCTGTATTTATGTGTTTTTAAATACATTGTGAGTAAACAAGTAGAATTCAACAAGGTTCATGACAGTTGCCGCATAAAAGATGATAACCTCCAGTTATTTTAAAATGAAGATCTTCCTTGATCTCTCTTTTTGTTCTTGTTTCATTGGTGCATTTCATCGACGTTATTCAGAACTCAACTTCCTCTCGGAGATGATTTATTTCTTTCAAATTTTTTCTCCTGTTGTTCTTGTAGTCATTACAATCGTTGTAGGTGGGTAACCTTAGTTTAAAATTTGAATAAGGATATTTATATATCCCTTTGGTCTCAGTTGTGTAGTCACTCAGAATTCAGTCAATACATAGTTTTAGTTGAGCTAAATCTTCTTTGTAATACTCAGAACTTGACTTCCTTTCAGAAGTACATATCAATGAAAGTAGAAAGTTGATCTCAGTACTTGTGTTTCAAGATCCCACTAGACAAAGATGAGGACCTACTTGAACGAATGGAGGTGATCTTTGTTGTGATTTCAGTTCTTTTATAGCTTCAAAATTGAGATTAATTTACTTTGGTTCTATAGTGTCATAAAATTGTGCCTCCTGCAATTTTAACCACATTCGAAGTCCTCACTTTGGCAATGACACCCTCCTTTTTGACCAAGACCTCTTTCTGCATTTTCACCCCTTGACCCCTTCCTATTTGAGCCCTGAGATAGCCTCAGGACCCTGTCCGGGCCCCAAAATAGGGTAGCATAGGGGCGCCACGCCCCTATCCTAGGGAGTTACTAGGGTTCAATTTTTCCACTTAACATTTTGGTGAACTCAACATCTTACACATTAATTTTGATTTTCCATTATTAGATTTGAATAATTGCACTTTGAATTTCAAATTCTCATTTACAAGTTTGATTTATTTGCAAATTTTAGAGGTTAATGACATAAAAAACAATTTTTCATTTTGAGAAAATTAAGCTTGTGAAGTGTAAAAAAATTAATTACTTGTTTCAGATCTGATTTCTATTTTAAAATTGCAATTTAAATCTATCTCTTTATTCTAAAAATTCAGTGGTAAAATCATAAAAACCCTAATTTTTAAGATTCCTCTATTTTAGACCTTTGACTGCAAGTTTGACCGATCTAGACATCTCCAAATCAACTATTTTTTTGGATTCCGCATTAAAAGCATAATTTCTATCATCCTTGAAAATTTCAAAAAAAGTTGGTCAGATTGTGTGCACTTTCACCACGGTCCTCGACTTTTTTCCTGAAATTTTGGGAGACTGAATTCACTGTATTTTTCTACTCATATCCAGAAAATCAGTGTACTTTATCAATTTTAACACTCTGTAAGGTCAAACACAAATTCAAAATTCATCACATTCAAATCTTACATTGATTTTCATAAAAAGGTCCTAATTCTAGATCTTCTTTTCTAGCAAATTCAAATTTTAATTAAGAGACCTTTAATGACAATTAATAAATTGGATTTACTTTCTCTTTCGCATATAATTACATTGCTTTTTGCATATATTTACTACAATCATGTGTCGGATAAGAGTTTCTTTCATTTCTTGTTGCTTCTCTTTATTCATAGCACTTGGTCATATTGTGTTGTTAGGATTTCCAAATTATTTTCTTTTCAATTAGATCTCAAAGCTTTCATGTATCATTTATGTTGCATTATGGTGATGTTATTAACAAAATGCATTCCCTATGTTAATCACCTTAAAGATTTTGTAGATTCTAAACCTAAAGATCCTAACCTTTGTACCTCTCCTAGGGTATCTTGTGTGAATGAAATGAGACCTAATTCTTTAACCATTGACCTTTCTAAAAAAGAGCAAGCATTGGAAAGTAACATGGATCCATATTCTTCTACACATACCCTTGAGAAAGAGGGGCAAAATCAAAACATCAACATTCTTACATCTTTAGATCCTCCTTATTCTCCTAAAACATATCTTCAACATCAAAGTATATGTAGGGAGGATGATGTCATGCATTTTATGCATGACCTTTCCCCTCACATAGAAATAACTAAAAATGAGCTTTTAGATGATGAAGATGTTCCTCCCCAGTCTTCCAAAAAGGATAAGCTTGATAAAGGAAAGGAGATTGTCATTTCACATGATACTCCTTCTTCATCTACAAAACCTTTTCTTCCTCCTTAAACATCAGATTTCAAAGAAATTCATGATCTTGTTCCTCTATCTAGTCAATTGCAACATTCTCATAGTCGTGGCTTTCATATAATTACAAAACAAGGTTTTAAAGGACAAGGAATTGGGAAAGTTGAGCATAAAATTTGTGTTCCTATAAATCCTCCTACACAAACTACTACAAGAGCCCTAGGAAGTGGTACTCCTCTTTCTATGGATGAATTTCTTGGGCTCCAAAACTTTAAAACCCATCTTCAAAGACAACAAATCAAGAGAGCCCACAAGACTGCTTCTTCTTTAGAGCATCCTTTTTGTTCATTTCATCAAACCCATAACCATAATGCTAATGATTGCCCTGCTTTTCAAAAATCTATTCAAGATGGCATAGATAGTGGCAATATTATAATTGTGGATGATGAAACTTATTCTCCTAACAAACCCTTTCCTTTATGTCAAGATGATATTTACCATCCTGACAGATTAGCTACAAGAATCTATTGGAGATTGAAATATGACAAGAACATTTCCTTTCCTCCTCAAAATAAAAACAAAAATCTTAAGCAAGTGAAAGGTATTGAATATTGTATTTTTCATGATTCATATTCACATTCTCTTGGAAAATGTTATGCATTGAAGAAATTTGTTGAACTACAATATGATCTTTCACAAATTTGAACTACAATTTCTTGGTAAAAACATAGTGCCTTAGCACTTATTTTCCCTTCATGTTGCTCTTCACCCTATGTCATAACTAGCACATTTAATGGGGGCTCTTTATCATTTGTGGTGGTATTATTTCAATTTTACTTACTTTGGAGCAACAACATGAAGTCCTTGTTCCTTCTTCTTCCTATGCACGTGTCTTTGTATTTATGCATTATTCATTATTAGATCTCCTTTCTTGCATTGGTTTATTCTTATGTGAGCAAGTACTTCTTGTTTGGTTTTCCACTTTTCTTAGAGAAGAATTTCTTTAATAAGTAATGCACCTCCTCTCTTTCATTCATTCTCTTGGCAAACGTACCTTTTCTATGGCTGCGATTATTCTCAAGCACAGTATGCCTCCTTGCATGGAATGATCTCTTGAGACGTGCATATTGCTTCCTTTGGAGAATTTGTTCCATTAGGAAGGCATATCACTTTAAAATAAACACCATTGGAAAATGTGTACCTCATTTTCCCCTTGTCCTTCTTACTTGGGGGGCAAGGATTTTTGCTCCTATCTCTTTCTCTCTATCTTGTGTATCACTATTTCCTTTAAGGGGATGCATTTTTTAAATCCCCCTTGGGGAATATCTTATACTTTTTCTTCCTTTTGAATATTACCACTTCTTGCAATGTGTAATTTACATATACTAAAGTCTTCTCTTGCATGCATTCATGTAAGTTCATTTCACATTTGCTTATGTTTAATCTCTCTCTCTAGAAGATTGTGTAAGCTCTTCTCATTGTCCCTACACTTGGGGGGCAATGATCTCTCTCCCTCTCTTTCTTTAAGGATCCACTTTGCACTATTTTGTGGATGGTGTGAGTTATATTACTTGATGTTATTCCTTGTGCACAGTTGTTGGTTGTTGGCTCAAGGATTCTCTCTTATACAAGTGGTGTAATTCCTTGACTGCAACCTCCTTCACACTCGATAATGTACATCTATGATAAATTCACCCATCCCTCTGGGGGCTAAAAGTGAGTCATCCCTCATCAAGAATTCCTTTAACCTAGGAATAGGAGGAAGGATTGCATTATTTTTCTCTCCTTTGCTTTGTTCTAGAAGATGTTATATTTGTCTAAGACAACTCCTCTTGGGGGTAGATGTCTTTTGAACAAAGATCTCTTCTCCTCCAAGGATCACCTTGACACTTATAGCAAGATATCTCTTTTTAACTATCTTATCCTTCCTTGAAGATTATTCCCTATCTTGCTTGGATCTATGACATTGTTGCATAATGGATATCTTCTTTGTGTTGAAGGTAGGTATCCTTGTTCTACTTTCTTTAAGATATCAACATTAACCTATGTTGACATCTTAAGGTGGGGGGGCACCCACACTGCTCCTTTGTACTATACTTTTCTCATGCATTGTACAATGGGACATTCTTAGAACCAAAGGGAAGCCTCTTAAAGCAAGATGTCATCACTTTTCTCTTGTACAGTAGGTCATTCTCAGAACTAGAGCATAGACTCTTGGAGCAAGATGATGCTACTTTTTCCTAGTACAGTGGGTCATTCTCAGAACCAAAGTACAGACTCTTAGAGCGAGATGTCTTTACTTTTTCTTTTCTTGTACAGTGGGTCATTCTCGAAACCAAAGCATAGACTCTTAGAGTGAGATGACGCCACTTTTCTCTTATGCAGGGTGATTATTCTCGGAACCAGAGCATAGAATCTTCGAGCGATCTATCACACCTTTCTTGACACTTGTACTATACATTCTATAACAGGTTGTAGCGTACTCTGGAATAGACTCCAATGAGGCACTTCAAACCTCACTTGCACACACATGCACTTGAGGTTGAGTGGAACTAACGGTGTTCCCATTCTCCTCCCTTACATGGATCACCTAGACAGACTTTGGGGTCTAGATTTCCATGTCCTTCTCTCCATGGATCACCTAGTTTTAGGGGCGAGATGTCCATGGTTTCTCTCTTGTTCAGCTTTCTTCTCATGGATCACCAAAGTGTGTATTCATGTCCTCTCTCTCCTTCCTCTCATGAACCCATAGTTTTGCTATTGATGGTTCATGGATGATGTCAACTTTTCTATTTTATGTGATTGCTTGTGTTTATGTGATGGAATTGATCTTTGTGTCCTGATTAGTTGTTGAGACATCTGAGTATCGAGGTCTCTTCGGCTAGTTGGTTTTTCATCTTGTGTCTTGTGTCTTTCATGTGTCTTTTTCACTTTGTTTTTGTTTTCTATGTCTTATTTCTTTTTGTTTTGTGTGCTCTTGCATATTTTTGAGTGAGTTAAGATCCTAGGATTGGGGGCTTTTGTTCCTCAATATTAGTGACGTCTTATACTCCTTGTGGTATTGCTCTGCATCTCTCATCTTCATCTCTCTTTTCTTCTACTTTACCGGTAGTATTGGCATAAGTCGTACACCCATTAAAGTGGGGGCTAAATTTAGTGTCATAAAATTATGCCTCTTGCAATTGTAACCACATTTGAAGTCCTCACTTTGGTGACCACACCCTCCTTTCTGACCAAGACCTCTTTTTGCATTTTCATCCCTTGACCCCTTCCTATTTGAGCCCTGAGATAGCCTCAGGACACTGTCCAGGCCCCAAAATAGGGCAGGACAGGGGTGTGGCGCCCCTATCCCCACCTCATAGGGTCGCCCTATGTTGGGTATGTCGGTCCTCTATGCATAATTTAACTTTGGGATTTACAATTCTTCTTTCTCGACCTTCGATGATTGAAAATTAATCATTGAGGCATGTATGAAAGGAGATTCAATTCCCTCATTTGGGGGGTGATACATGAGCAAGATAAGGATAATAAGCAAAATTCAAGTAGAAGGTCTTCATCATTCAAGCATTCAAGTCTTCTTCATTCATCCATTGGAGCAATATTACAACATTCAGTTGCAAGTATGTGTGTGTGTGTGTTAGGGTTTTGTCATGTTACATGCCATTTCATGCAACACTTGTGATTACATTCAAGAAGCAAAGCAATCATCATCGACAAGTTGCAGATCTATAAGGTATATATTTCCATTGTTTACATTCAAGCATTCGCAATTACTTTCTTTCAAGGTTGATTCCTCAACCGGGGTTTAACTGAGGTAAACCCCTATCCACAACCCCTTTTTCTCTATTTTTTATGTGTAGGTTGTAGGTGCACAGCTGTAATTGCAGGTTTGGGCTTCATTTACAGAGATGGAAGAACCCTTTTCATTTCGCAGATTTTGTGGAGGACCATGTACGTTGTCGCCACAGTCTCGATGACTTTTCTCCAAATTTGTAGGGTATATCCGTATCAGTCTAATTAGCTCAAATCTAAACTTACAACACGATCCTAAACTAATAGCTCCTCATTTCACTCAATCTCTCTCTTTTTTCCACATAGTCGACAAGTCAACTTTCCCATTTACAAAAGAGGGTAAATAACATCTCAACCCTTGCAATCCACTTGGAATTCACATCCTTATTTCTCTTGGATTTGGATATAGTGGATTCAAGCCCCTCTTTTGAATGTAAAGTTCTCCCAAGTGAAAATCATCCTAGTGACTTCCTTTCTCTCTCCTAGGTGGGGAGTCACTAGGGTTCAATTTTTCCACTTTACAGGTTCTTTTTCACTAAGATGTTAAGTTTCAATTGTTGGTAATTTCTTTCCAATAATCAGCATTAGATTTGGAGTTGAATGTTATTGTTAGGAGAAGTAATACTTAGTTTTACATTGTTGTTGGATAGTGTAATTATTGTAGATTAGATTGGTAATAGCATGGTTAATGAGATACTTAATTTGATGGTAAAATGAAAGAAAAATTGTTGTTAAATCGAATAATGGATTTAGGTGTTATGTTTGTTTTTTGTAAGCGTAATTAGATTCATTTTCAGCACTTAATCTAGATTCAAATTCCTAGACTTAGAAGTAGTTTCAAGCTTTCTAGGGAACTCCATGATTCCAGCTTAATTTAGTTCTATTACATTTGTGTTGTCAAACTTGAGTCTTCTTAGAAATAAGTTGTTCAGAAATCCATATTTTAGTTTGATTAACAGTTAAGACTGATAGCTCCTGATCGACTCTTGATGGAGTTTAAACCAACCATTAGTCACTGTTGTATAGTGCAAAACCCCCCAAAAATTGTACCACAAAGAAACCTTATCGCAGACAGCTTTAGACACACCCTGATTCGATATTGAGATAAATTAAATGGTGCGAGTTGACAAAGCAATGACCTTTCCGACCATTTTTTGACACCGTTGTCGGGGAACATTACAAAGATTAGACTATTGAAGTTAGAATTTTAGTGTTGATAAGGATAATTCGAGTAGTTGATGAGAAAATCTAGAGATCAATTTGGAACATTTCTTCCAAGAAATTATAACCTTGATCAATTGTTTGAAGAACAACAAAAAGAAATTGAAGAACAAGTTGAACATTTTGAAAAAAACAACAAGATGGGTGAAAGAGTGCAAGTTGAAGATCCTCCACCACATAGGACATTCTCATATCCTATTAATTTGAATCTTGGATATAGTGAACCTCCTATGAAAAATATTTCACCCTCGGTGCTACCAACTTTTAGAGGAAAAATTTTTGAAGATCCTGAGCAGTTTCTTTTTCAATTCAAATTCTTATGTCAGACATATGATTGCACATCTGATAATTAGAAGTTGAAGTTATTTCCCTCCTCTTTGAAAGAATCAGCATTAAGATGGTTTATGGGTTTACAAGTTGGTTCAATCTCTACTTGGCCTGAAATGGAAACAGTTTTCTTAGATAAATACCAAGATTATTACAAAGTAAGAGATGGGAAAGAGGAGTTGTTTCGAATGAAACAATTAGAAGATGAGAGTTTAGAAGATTATGTTGATAGATTCATGTTTGTGTATAAAAGGTGTGCCAAAGGACTTAATGATGATATAAGTCAAACAATTTTCTTACAAGGAGTTGATGACGAATCAAAGGAAGCTTTGAATTTAATGGGGAAAGGAGATATTAATAAGATTCCTTTAGAGGAAATTGTTAATATTTGTAGAAGTTACTCTAGAACAAGAGTCGGAACTAGAGGTTCCAAAAGAAACAAAGCTTTAGGACCTGATGTATCTCAAGTTATGGAAGAGCTAGAAAATTTAAAAACTAATATACTCCTCCATCTTAATACTCAGGTAGAAAACAAAAACACGGAGCCTTCACCCATCTAATGCTCAAAATGTAGGGGAAACATCTTTTAAGGGAGTGTCCAATGAATCAGCTAGAAATCTGCAAAATCTGTGAGAAAAGCCATGCTACAAATTGTTGCAACTTGTTGCTAGAAATTAAGAATCATTTGAAGAAGCCACCTATAATTGAGAAATAATTTAATTATGTGGTACAAAGATCACAAAACATTGAATTTGATTATTATTCAGGACAATAAGGCCCACGTAACAATTGAAACCAATGGAATCCTGCTTTTCAAGTGCAACCACCTACTACATATTGGGGACCTCCTAAATGTGTTAGCCCTCGGTGAAATCAACCCCAATGCAACCAGCCACAATGGAACCAATCATGGCAATAGAATCAATGGCAGCCTAATTCTCAACTATGGCAGCAAAATCAAAATCAAAATAAGTTTCAGCCATGGAAAAATCAGGGACCTAAACAACCTTGGGGACAACCCCCACCTCTTATCACTGGTCCTAATGCACCTAACGAGCAGGTTAACCAACCTCCAATTCTAGCTCAACCTGTGCCAAATCCAAAAAATAACCGTCCTCAAAAAGCATTCAATGTTGATTTTAACCCCTTTGGTTTAAACTTAATCGAGAAAAATGACATTCGGTTGAGTAATCGTAATGGACCCTCTAAAGATAACTCGAAGAAACATGAGGATAAAATAGAGGAATTAAAAGAAAAAGATCACAAGTCTAAGGAAACATCGAATAAATCTCCTTTTCCAGAATAGTTAGATCCTCCACAGAAAGCTCCTGATATCTCCCAATCTGAACATACTAATATGGTTGATTCTCCACTTTTGAGGGAATTGAAGAAAAACAACATTGAAATTCTTTTGCTGCAAGCTATCAAGGATATTCTTGAGATTAATTAGCTTATCAAATCATTGTGCATTAAGATACCAAGGAGGAAATGCAAGTTTCCACCCACGATTCAAATAGGGACCAAGCTTACTGATGTTTTGTCAAGAAGATTACTTCCCCAAAAGTACAGTGATCCAGGAAGTCCTATGATTACCCTAAGTATAGGAGGAGTGGAGATTCCCAATGTCTTAATAGATTTAGGGGTAGCTATAAATGTGATAACAATGAATACTGTAGAAATGTTAGGAATGACCAGGGTGCAACCCACAACCATAGTACTTCAGTTAGCATATCAGTCCACTGCTAAACCTGAAGGCGTTTTACAAGATGTCACTATGACAATTGATAATTGGGACTATCCAGTCATTTTTCTCATTCTAAAAGATAGGAAGAATTCTGTAGGTTATCCAATTATTTTAGGAAGACCTTGGTTAGCTATGGCTGCAACTCATATTGATTGTAGATCAGGGAGTATGACCATATCGAAAGGTTAAAAGCAGAAGGAATTGACACTTTATCCTCAGCTAAACCTACCATTCATTCTAATACTCAACAATGGGTTGATGATGATATGGATTTTGAGGGGGATGGAGTGGTCGAGTTGGCCATGGTTACTCTAACTGAGCATATGGATGAATATGAAGAGAATGTGGAACAAGGGAATAAGTTGGATAGTTGAAAAGAAAAAGGTGTTGAAATTTAAGAGAATTGTTCTCTCAATAGAATCATGGATGTGACTAATGAACTCCACATTAATAACCCATATCCCTGTCCTCTCAATACTCTTATTGGAGAACCACGAGTGGATAAGAGTGAAATAAAGAAAATTTTGATTTCATCAAATAAACCTTTGTTTATTAGCTCATCCTTATTGCCTATTGAGGAGGAGAAGTTAAAAAAATCTTAGAAAACCATTTAGAAGCTTTTGTGTGGGATTACATTGACATGAGAGGAATACATCCTTCAATTTATACGCATCATATATACACAGAGGATGTAAAACCAGTCAGGCGAGGTCAAAGAAGAATTAATCCTCTTTTGAGGGATTTTGTCAAGCCAGAAATAGAAAAGCTACTAAAAGTTGGATTCATCTACCCAATCTCTGATAGCCAGTGGGTTTCACCATGGTGACTGAAAATTTTTGCCTGGGGAGGGAGTAGCAGTATGCATCTTTGTCACAACACTGAATGGAAGAAACCAAACCCACTAAGAGCTTGGGTGGATTTTAGGGAACTGAACAAAGCCACTAAGAGGGATTATTTTCCTCTCCCATTCATTGATCAAGTGTTAGATAATCTAGCTAGTAATAGTTATTTCTCCTTTTTAGATGGTTTTAGAAGGTATAATCAAATTCAGGTGGCTAATGAGGACCAAGACAAGACAACATTTTCTTATCCTTGAGGAATGTTTGCATATAGGGTTCTTCCTTTTGGACTGTGCAATGCACCGACCACCTTCCAAAGAGTTGTTTTGGCCATCTTTGCTAATTTGAATACCTCATGTGTTGAGGTTTATATGGATGACTTCTGAGTCCATGGTAAAACCTATGATGAAGCTTTGAAAATTTTGAATAAAGTTTTACAAAGGTGTAAGGATCACTGGTTGTCTTTGAATCATGAAAAATGTTCACTAATGATGACAGAAGGAATTGTTTTAGGTCATCACATATCCAAGGATGGTATTAAAGTAGATCTAAAGAAAGTTGAAATCATCCAACAAATACAAGTTCCTAAAATACAAATCGATGTGAGAAGTTTCCTTGGTCATGCAGGTTACTATAGATGGTTTATTGAAGGATTCAATAAGATTGTTGAACCTCTGTTCACTTTTCTCAAAAAGGATCCAGACTTCATGTGGACAGATAGCTGTCAGGAGTCATTTGAAGCCATTAAACAAGCTTTGATTACTTCGCCCATTATCAAAGGACCTATGTGGGGAGAGCCTTGCCACATTCATGCAGATGCTTCATATTTCGTTATTGGGATAGTTTTAGTACAAAAAGATGCAGATGGAGCAATGCATGCCATCTATAATATTAGTAAGAATCTAAGTCCAACAGAAAGAAACTATACAACAACTGCGAAGGAATTTTTAACGGTTGTATATGCTATCAATAAATTTAGACACTACATTACTGGCTATAAAACTTTTGTCCACACAGATCATGTTGCGATAAGGTATTTGATGAATAAAGTTATTATAGGAGGATCAATAATCATATGGTTATTGCTTTTACAAGAGTACGATATTACTATAGTGGATAAGCCAGGAAAGGATAATGTTGTAGCTGACTTTCTTTCTAGGATGGTTATGCAGGGAAATGATGAACCGGTAGATGATTTTTTTTCGAATGAACACTTGTTTGCAATTTCAGTACAATCGCCTTGGTTTGCAAATACAAAAAACTATCTTGTAACATGGAAGTGTCCTAGTCTTTTTAATTCTAAACAAAAGAAAAGACTAATTCGGGAAAGTTCTAGATTTCAGTGGATCGATGGGTTATTATTTAAAATGTGCCTTGATCGTGTACTTCATAGGTGTGTGCAAAAAATTGATGTCTATGACATCATACATTCGTGTTATTTTGAACCAAAAGGAGGACACTCCTCTGTGATTAGAACTATTCATAAAATCCTAGGAGCGGGATATTTTTGGCCTTCCATGACCAAAGATGTTTCATTTTATGTGAAACATTGTGATGAATGCCAGCACATGGGAAGACCAACAACAACTATGGAGATGCCTCTTCATCCTCAAATAGCTCTTGAGCCATTTGAGAAATGGGGAATCGACTTCAACGGACCTATAGATCCTCCTTCTAGAGGATGTCATCACATTCTAGTTTGCACTGATTATGTCAAAAAGTGGGCAGAAGTTAGGTCATTGTCAATAGCTCGAGAGGATAAAGTTGTTGATTTTTGTACAAGCAAATCCTTCAAATATTTGGTGCTCCAAGGGAAATAGTATCTAATCAAGGACCATAGTTTGTGTCTTCTATAATGGAGGTCTTCATGCAAAACTATATGATTAAACATTGGAAATCTTCTTTGTATCATCCTCAAGCAAATGGACAAGTGGAGGTGACTAACAGAGAATCAAAAAACATCATTACAAAAACAATTTATCTCTGGAAAGTAGATTGAGATGCTAGATTAGATGAAGCGGTTTGAGCATATAATACAACTTGGAAAATTACTACAGGTTTTTCTCCATATGAAATAGTCTATGGGAAAACTCTTGTTATGCCTATTGAATTTGAAATAAAGATGTTAAGGATGACATGGGAAGTGAGAATCAATCTCACAAAATCAAAGAAAGCTACGATTTTGTAGTTAAATAGGCTGGATGAAATGAGAATGGAGGCTTTACAACATGCTGAAATCATTCAAAACCAGAGAAAAGTATGGCATGATAAACATATTATGTCAAGGCAGTTTAAGAAAGGAGAATAGGCATTATTGTTCAACTCAAGGTTCCAAGAGTTCAAAGGGAAATTTCATACCAGATGGTTGGGGCCTTATGAAATAAATGAAGTCTACAATAATGGTGTAGTTCAGTTGGTACCCATTGATGGTGAAAAGAAGGTGATGCTAGTTAATGGTCATCGTCTCAAGTTATATCACAAACTAGCATCATTAGAATTTTGTGAGGAATTACAATAAAAATTTGAACATTTCATCATGGAAGATGTCACTTCTGTGATAGGATCCAATAATGCATAATTCTGACAAAGGCTGAATAAAGAAGATAAATTGAAAACATGAAAGGGCGGTTTATCTTTCTAAAAAAAAAAGATAAAAAACTAGAAATGGCAGTTCATACTTATGGAAAGAGTTGAAAACCAAAAATGAAATGGCCGCTTTTTCCTGATCAACTCCAATTTGCTTGTGACAACTCATAATGGTTCTCAAGATTCCAGAATAAGTCTTTTGTTGAAGCAGCTCCTTCCTTGCTCTTGATCGTTTCTAATAATGGATCTTGTCACTTCATTTAATGCTTTTAGGGTTAGTATAGAGCGAGCCTAGAGTAACTCTTGATTTGATCATCAGTTTCATACTAATGAAGTAATATCATTACTCTGGACGGCTCCTAATCATTATGTTGCTTCCTTTTTGTAGCATGTGATCAGTTATACATTATCGCTCCTGGCCTACGAACATTAAATCATTTGAAGGTAACATTCATTATAAATATTGTTTCGAAATATTTTCTTATTAATTTTGTAGATATTAAAGTAGGGGTAATTAAGTGTGTTGCATTAAATATCCGCTAGCTGTTATTTGTTGATTTAAATAAAATTTAAAATATTAACTGGAGAAATCGGGGATAAATTCAATTGACGTCATCTGTCAAATCAAAATGAAGAGGTAATGATTTGATTGATTTGAAGTACACTCTTAGAGATCACTGCCAAGCCATCAAATCATGACATTGGTATGAAATGATGGTGTGTGATCATGTGATTTAATTTGGAAATGAATGAAGGAATGTGTGCACATTAATGACCAGTTTGTATAATTAATTTTTTATTTTTGAAATGCTAGATTATTCTATTTGTATTTTGTGTTTTAGAAGTTGGAATTTTGTGTTGAGTGGAGAATTTTACTGAGTGTTTGTCATTTTAGCAACCAAGGTTGAGTATAAGGGGCAAAGGATTTGAGGACTAATGGGAAACAAGAAAATAATAGAACCAAAGAACTTTAGTCTTGACCTAGAAACAAAGGGAATTTTAGCTCAAGTGGGATGGTTGGAATTCATCAAGAAGTATGAGGGATTTAACCCTAGAATAACTATGGAATTCATTTTGCATTTACATGTTAATGTCACAAGGGTAGGCAAGGAAATGATTGAAGTAACTCTGCAGGTCATAAGTGAGATTGTTGGAATAACTTTGGAGGAAGAATCCATAAACAAAGGCCACACAAATTTTGAAGAAGTGGTGAATCTATTCCATGAAGGGGATGGTCCAAAACCTAAACTGCAAATGCATAAAGGTAATGTGAAAGGAATAAAAAGAAATAATTTGGAAGAGCCACGGAAAATGGTTGTGTTATGGCTAATGAAATTTTTCACATGTGAAGGGCAGTATGGCACTATACTAGGACCTGCATCAATGCGGCTTCTTATTCATTTGAGGTATGCCAATACTCGCTCCTAGGCTCAAGTAAATCTTCCTTCATTTTTATTTTCTCAATTGTCAGTAATGATAGCTAGGACTAAACTCTCAGAAGGTCATGTAAAATATCCTGGGTTGATGCATTTAATTGTTAAAAATCATTTCCTTAAGAAAGAATCTAGAAGGGAGAAATGGTTAGAATTCTTGTCCTCGCTTGTTAAAAAGAGCAATAAGGGACCCATCATGAAACATTAGATGGAAAAAGGGGAATCTTCTAAGAAAAGAACAAAAAGAGGGCAAAAAGAAACATAAATATTAGAGGAGGGCCCAGAAGATAAAAAGCAAAAAGAAGAAATGGATATGCCTAGTGTTACTAGAGCTACCCAAAGTTCTTTAAGGAGAAAAGTTGAAAAGGAGGCGAGTGAACCATCTTCTTCTCTCATACCCATATAGCTTCTGATGACCCTGTTGTTTCTCAACCCAATGAGTCAATACCTTCTACAACAGCTCAAAGCCCTTGTGCCCCTTGTGTTGAAGAGAATGTTTCCCTTAATTTACACAAACAACCCCGCAGACTCCTGATAATCAAACCCCTATGTCAGCACAAGCAGGCCAAGAGCCTTCAAAAAATGTTGCTTCTGAAATACCCCAGGCCGAAGTTGATACTGGAGGAGAGTAGCCCATAATTATTAACATTAAAGATTCTTCTGATGAAGAACTCATGCAAAATTCTCCACAATTTGATTCCTCCTTAGATGAGGATGTTGAAATGCAAGAAGTTCCATTTGAGCCTAAACCTCCATCGTTGCCTCCTCATGTTGTGGAAACAGAGCTACCTCTATCCTCAACATTTGTTAGAAGGGAGGGGAAAGAAATTTTGATAGAAGAGGTTCCTCCAAAAATTGATAGAGGAAGAGAGGAGGAGGATGTTGAATTGCAAAAAGTTTTGTTAATGTCTAAACTGGAAGTTGAGTTGGCCGAGGCTAAGAAAAAGATTCAATTTCTGGAAAGTGAAATGAAGAAAGATGTTATTTATAGATTTTAATTATAGGATAGAATAACACAGTTGCAAAACAATGAGGAAACCATGAAAAGGAAAATAGAGCAAACTGAAGAGGCATTGCAGCAGGTAACAGCCAAAGCTCTTAAAGGAAATGAGGAAATTGAAAGGTTGAAAAAGGAATTAGTAAAACAAGGAAAGAAACCTATAGAAGAAGGTCCACAAATTTTTCCCCAGGGTACTTCTACTTCTTTTGCAATCCCTTAGGAACTTTATTTGCTCATTGAGAAATGTACAAAGGAGAATGCAGATTTGGAGAAACATTTGAATAAAGAAAAAGAACAAAATAAGAAAGCAGAACAAAGAATTGAACAAATGGCAGACTTATTTGCAGCTTTACTTGCCTTGAGAAAACCTTTGGGTTTGTATGCCTTATTCCTCAAGGAACAATTTTTGCAATGGAAGATTAACCAATTGGTTTTGAACAGGAAGAGTGATTATGAAGATGACAATGACTTTCTAGAAGATTTCTTCAGAAGTCATCCCACTTATCAAAACCAAATGTGTGAATATTACTTGCATCACTTCTTATTGGGCCATCATTATGAATCTTTTATCAATATTTTTGTGGGGGAAGTTCAAGTTAGGGCATTTGTGTCCTTACTTCATAATCAAGTGGAATGGGAAAAGAGGTTGGAATAATACAGAGAGAAGAAGAGTAGACTAGGCCTTCCTATGAGAGATGAAATGCCTAACTATCTGCATTCAAAACAAAATACACTTCCTTTTCAAAAATGTACAACAGTCAACCAATTTATTAGGACAACTTGGAAGCCAATATTACTGCATTCAGAAGTGTTCAAAATGAGGGTCTACCATACAGGGCTTTGCAAGAAACAAGGCAGAGATATAACACTATTCCAGCCCTTCTAAGAAGAAGAGAACCAATCTCTCCAACAAGTATTCTCTAGGGTCTTGAAAGGGTGAGATTAGTCATACAAGTAATAGAAAGACAAAAAATTGACTAGGTAGGCATGAGATTCAGACCTCCTATGATTCTATGCCAGTACCTCTACTAAATGCACCGAAGCACATTGAAAGGGATGCTAAAGAACAATGGAAGGAAAGAGTGGGGTTGTTTAATGAATATGTTCTTTCTTGGAAATATCAGGAATATAATTTTAATAAGCTTGATTTGACAGTCTTGCTAGAATATCAGAACAAGAATGTCCCAGATCAACCATGAGGACATGGTTGAGATCAGGCAGGGGGGAAATGATGAGGGAAAATCATTGAACTTTTTATTATAGTTTATATTTTATGCTTTTATGAATCTTCAGACTAATATGCCTGGCAGCATACCTTATTGCATACATGTTTGTTTACTTTTTACTATAATACTTTTCTAATTATAAGTAATAGTTATGATGCAATGTTTATCTTTTTGCTTTCTTACATGATGAAAATATGGTGGTAATCATAATTATATTTTCAAGTTTTGTTCTATCTGCATTTATATGTTTTTAAATACATTGTGAGTAAACAAGCAGAATTCAACAAGGTTCATGACAACACCACATAAAAGATGATAACCTATAGTTATTTTAAAATGAAGATCTTCCTTGATCTCTCTTTTTGTTCCTGTTTCATTGGCGTGTTTCATCGACATTATTCAGAACTCAACTTCCTCTCGGAGTTGATTTATTTTTTTCAGATTTATTCTCCTGTTGTTCTTGTAGTAGTTACTATCATTGTAGGCAGGTAACCTTAGTTTAAAAATTGAATAAGGATATTTATATATCCCTTTGTTCTCTATTGTGTAGTTAGTCAAAATTTAGTCAGTGCATAGTTTCAGTTGAGCCAAATCTTCTTTATAATACTTAGAACTTGTTTTACTTCCTTTTGGAAGTACATATCAATGAAAGTAGAAAGTTGATCTTAGTACTTGTGTTTCAAGATCCCACCAAAGGAAGAGAGGGGCTCGCTTGACCGAAGGGAGGTGATCTTTGTTGTGATTTCAGTTCTTTTACAACTTCAAAATTGAGATTTATTTACTTTGGTTCTTTTTCACTAAGATATTAAGTTTCAACTGTTGGTAATTTCTTTCCAGTAATCAACATTAGATTTGAAGTTGAATGTTATTGTTAGGAGAAGTAATACTTAGTTTTACATTGTTGTTGGATAGTGTAATTGTTGTAGATTAGATTAGTAATAGCATGGTTAATGAGATGGTTAATTTGATGGTGAAAAAGAAATCAAAATTGTTGTTAAATCGGATAATGGATTTAGGTGTTATGTTTAATTTTTGCAAGCGTAATTAGATTTCAAATTCTACAAGCGTAATTAGATTCACTTTCTACACTTAATCTAGATTCAAATTCCTAGACTTAGAAGTAGTTTCAATATTTCTAGGGAACTCCATGATTACAGCTTAAATTCAGTTCTATTCCATTTGTATTTTCAAACTTGAGTCTTCTTAGAAATAAGTTGTTTAGAAATCTAGATTTTAGTTTGATTGACAGTCAAGACTAAGAGCTCCTGATAGCTCTTGATCGACTCTTGATGGAGTTTGAACTAGCCATTAGTCACTGTTGTACAATGCAAAACCCACAAAAATTGTACCATAGAGAACCCTTATCACAGACAGCTTTAAACACACCCCGGTTTGATATTGAGATTAACTAAATTGTGTGAGTTGACAAAGCAATGACCTTGCCCACCACGCAGCATCTTCTCCTTTGATCCAGTGTAACTACCTCAACTCGGTGATCTGACTACAAGTTCCAATTGCCTTATAGTCATCGATCTATTGAACACACTTGCAGCCTACCTCAATTCGGCATTTGGTTCACCCAACGGAATGCCTCAATATTTGTAACTAGCTCTGATACCATCTGACATAGCCTTAGCCTAGAGGGTCCTGAAAGAGAACAATCGAGATCATGTAGCAAGAGTAAAACAATAGAAGCAACAACACAAAATGTAGAAAATGCAAGATCGGACATCTGCAATATTCATATATTCATCATAAACTAGCCGACAACATGTGGACAAACATGCAAACTTACAGGCCTTATTACAAAATATATTCCAGAATACAATCCATCTGAACCTCCAAGAGGTATTCACATTATAGATCATGAACTGAAAACATCATATATCTTTGCTATCTCCTAAAGGATCAAATACAACAATATATATAGCATTTGGAGCACATCTAGGTTGGCCACAGAAGATCGCATTCTCTAAGATAGGAAAATGAAACGTGTAAGATAGGTTAGACCCAAAACATGAAGATCTCCGCCAAAGACAAGAATGAAATGCAGACCACCAAAGAAGGTTGGCCAAATACTTAGGAACATCTAATGAAGTGTCAATTAGATCCACAAATTGCTCCGCAAGAGAAGAAATCTACAACTAGTCGTTAAGCTCAAAACTGCTCCAAAAACTAAGAAATAGATGATCCGAAATCGACAACTTGCTAGAAAATGATCCAAATGAACTACAAATCTAGAATAATGAATGAGAACAAGTATGGAAGACAAAAATATGATCTGCAGCAAATAATGAACAACTACCAGAGAAGACTGAACGAAAAACAAAAGCTGCAACACAGAACTGAGTAGGAACAAAACTAAAAATATTATTTTTTGGTTGATGCATGATTGCTCATCAACTAGGGATGCTCCTCCATTAGGATTAGGGCCTCTTGAGATAATAGGTTGTCCAAGATCCCCCTCTTGGTTTTCCTACCATCCTTAACCAACTTCTTACCAATAGTTTGACATGGAATTTTCCAACTATCAACATTTCGATTCCATTTATCTATGGTAGAGGGGGTATGAGAGTCCCATTTATTAATTTGTCTGAACATAAAGATGGCATTCTTTACATCATGATTTTTCAACAAGTTGGTATTGAGCATAAATTTATTGACCCTCTTTGGTTGAGGAGAAGAGTTGAGATTCACAAAGATTTGAGCAGAGATTGAATGATGATCTGAGAGAGTGAAAGGTCTTACCTTCACCATGGTACCATTCCCATATTGCTAGAAAGAGAAGGAATCCTTATTAGCATAAAATCTATGTAGTCTAGAGTAGATCCTCCTATTTCCTTGTTTTTAAGTACACCAATTGTATCAAATATCTTTTTAGTCCTTCTTCATACCTTCCAAGGGTTCAAACAATCTACGCTTGGATTTCTTTCTATCTCAATGCAGCTTCTCCCTACTTTTCCATTCCAGATTAAGTCCTCCAATCTTATCTTCTACATTCTTGATCATATTTAAGTCTCCCCCTATAATCCAAGGAATTTTAGGGAGGTTAGAAAACCATCTCCATAACTCAATTTTGTCTCTATAACCATTGGAGGTATATAGGGAACATATACCCACCCTAGTGTTATCAAATTTCAAAATTATCCATACTACTATGTTACAAGGGGAGGAGCTACTGTCAATAATCTTGGACTCCCATTTTCCTCCAATCAAGATGACCACACCCCCTTTTCCTCTATCATGATTAGTATTGAATTGCAATGCATCTTTCTAAATGGTTGACTTCTAGAGTAAACTTAGTAGCTTTAACCTCTTGGAGAAGTAATATATCAGTGCTTCTATGTTGGTTTAAGCAACCATTTAAAAATGTGTTTCCTATCTAGAGATTTAAGTCCCTTAATATTCCAATAAATACAATTCAAATTCATGAGAAACTTTGCTTGATGATTCCTTTAGTAGCTTTAAAGTTGTAAAAGCACTTAGGGAGCTCCTTTTTGGTATCTTTCCTCTTAGGTAGGGGAGATTGTTTTCCTTTAGGCCTTCTCCTCTTCCTTCTAACTTTGGTGAATAAGCCATTCTTAGTAGGAATCAATATTTCATATTTCTCATTATCCAAGTTTTTAACTTGTTCCTAGCAAGAATTATCCTCCTCTTTTGTGATTGAATCACCGAACACGGATCCATAGTTAAATTCATAATCCACAACTTAGGTACCAATGAGCTCCTCGTAGAGGCTCAGACTGGAATTGTCATAGGGAATAATGGCTAGGTCCTAGGGGCCATTTGAGGTCAAATTATTAATAAAGGGGTTAGCGTTAATAAATTTTAAAAAATAATACATCAGTGTTAAGGGTGTTGATCTGAGTATCTCTAAACTGAGAGTTGCTATCATCAATTTGAATGGAGTTGGGAGTTTGAGTACCACAACAAGGGGGAGGAATCAATTTATCTTTACATTCCTGAGATACCTTAGGTTGAGGCCCAACAATAATGTCAAATTTATTAGCAAGATCCAAGGGATTTGTGCCCTTCGTGGGGGTATCCAAGCTAACTACCTCATCCAAGTTCATGCTAGAAAGGCTTATTTCCTCGATACCTTTAATAATAGCCTTGACTAAAGAGTTCATATTGCCTTTAATAGCATTAATCGCATATAGAAGATCATTAGAATCATCATTCATAGGCATAGGGGGTGAAAAATATGAGGGGGGACCTCAAAGCATTGTGAAGTCTCCATCATAGAAGTCATGGGGTTCTTAAATTTCTCAATAGTAAGATGTTGAGCATTCTTTCTCCTACTATTTGCCAATTTTTAGAGGAACAAACTGCTCAGAATTTCCAACTTTGGAGTCCCTAATTTGGGACAGAGACATCACAATAGAAGAACGAGGGGGGATCTGCATTAAAGTTCCCAAACTTAGCAGTTCCCTCCGGAGTAGGGAGACTATCAGGGGGGTTTTTAATCGCAATAGATACTGCCTCCTTTATAACATTGAGTGTGTCAAACACAAGACCTTGAATGTCCTTTGTGGGCTTGTGATGTGAATCTAAAGGGGAATGCAAAATTTCATTGGGAGTCTCATTCCTAGAACTACCTTTGGAATTGGTAGTCGGTTTACGCTTCACAAGAATAGGGCAATTTTGGTGCAGGAGCACCTAGGACTTAGGCTTATAGTCTTTTCTCAATTTTGGCTTGTACTGATCTTAGCCAAGTTAGGTACCTAATAAGGACTCTAGGAGGGTCCAAGAGTGATTGTGATGAGTCAAATGTAGGCCTAGATTGAGTTAGTTTCTTCTTAGGTTTGCATTTTATGCATAAGTAGTGGTTTGAGTAGGAAATTGACCTTCTTGATGGTCAAAAGTGGAAAAAATTGGTATAAGAATTAGAGAGGTTTAGGATAGTCTTAGGAATGCTTTAAAATTCATGAGTAGTGACTTAGAATGGGTTTCATAGGTTAGAAAAGCAAAAAGTGCAAAGTTGCAAAAGTTGTCATGACAACTTTTGAAAGTTATCATGACAATTTTTGTCCTAAAATGCTTAACGATGGAGTTAGGGATAGTAAAACACCCTATAATGCCTCCACATGTGGGGAATACTATAAAAACCTCCTCTTGCATGGTTACCAAGGTTGGAGTTTTGTTTTTGTATGATCAACAATCTGAAACTACTCTTTTTCAGACTATTTGTAGCTATTTTGGCTTGTTTTGCTCATAATTTGAATACAAATGGATTGAATCCATAGATACAATAATGGATTGAGTTTATTTGGTGTGTTTCAGAGTTATTTATTTCATTTTCAAGCTTTTTATTTAGTGTGTGACAATGTTGTCATAGTTTTGTTTGCAATTAGCTAGTTTTGGCTTGTACATAGCAATTTTGTGTAAAATGGTTGCCCCATGAAATCCCTCTGTGATACCATCACGACCTATTGGGACATGGAAGGAAACCACTTTTATAGTGTATATATGTAGGGAGAAGTTATAGAGATGAATATTGATATGACTGTCACCTTGTTCTAGGCGAGTCCAGGAGCAACCCGATTAGAGAAGACAGGGTGAAATTGGAGTGTAAAGTGAAGGGGTGAATATAAAACCACAACAAAACCTTTTGGAAGGGTCCATGAAGTTCATACAGATTTTCCAATGCAAGGAGAAACCTTGACAAGACCATTTGATTCCCATTTCACAAACTTGACCAGTCAATGCCGGTTAGAAGGCCTAGAAACCCTTCAAAACCCTCATTTTTGGGTTAGGGCATTGTACGGTGAGTTGGGAAACCAAAACCACCAAAATAACTTGGGGATAGGTGAGTATTTGAAGAAAAACCAACCCTGTTGTAGGGTCTTTTGGACCATTTTCTTCCAAGCCCTAGAAAACCGGATTTTGGAGGCCTAATAGAGGCTCATTCCTTGTAGCCCTTTTCTAGGCAAAATGGTGAAATCGGTAAGTAAGCTAATGGATGCAAACCACAAATGGACTCAAATGGTATTAATTTCATGTTAGAAGCCACCTCCACACCTCTACAACAACTCACAATAGTAGGAGGTAAAATTGACAAATTGAGGTCAAGACAACAATGATGAGCAAGTGGGAAACAACTTGAAATAGTAGGGTTCCTAGTTAAACACTTGATGCAAACACCTTTAGATTGATAAGAAGCAAGCCCTAGAAGAGATTGAGAAGGAATTGGAGGTCTTAGAGCATAGCTAGACCTGGAGAGTTGGTGGAATTGAGCAACACCAACTAGGTGAAGTGTGAGCAAGCTAGGTGAACCCCATCAAATTTCTCTGAATATGTCCTTCTCATATACATAGAAAGAGAGTGTTAATTCTACATTAAAATTAAATCAGACAAACCTTGGGGTCATCATCTAAGTTAATTTCCACATATCTAGGAAGATCCTTACAACATTCTAGTGAGATTAGAACCCTAGTGTCCAAGTGAGGGACCAGAGAATGAGTGTTGTCCACTTGAATGACTCTCTCGATAGAGGAAAGCATTTGAGGGATAAAATTCCAAAGCAAAGGTAGAAGGTTTTTTATATGTATCCACCTCATGTAGGAAAGGACCAATATTTCATCACTCATGGCCTCGAGCAACCATTTGAGGGCCCTTAAGGTACATTTTCCTATGGACCAATATTGTTTATCAATGACAATTGTTTGTGATTTCGTGTCATTAAAGAAAATAATAAACATACCTTTTTGAATCATCCTACAGAAAGAAAAATGCAACCCTAGCTTTTCAATCCAAACATTTTTAAACCATTCATCCATATATTTACAAGTCAGTCAATTAGAAATGTTTGTAGCCGCTAAAAAATATAGCAATGTCTTTTAATCTAGATTTCTCACAATTTAGGGCATCAACCATTTTCGAATTAGGAAAAATGGAAAGACTAGAAAGAGCAAGGTTACCTTACTTACCTCCTCTTCTAGCATTATCACCATTAGCTTCCACAATCGAAGAAACCACAACCTCAAACTTTATAGAGTCAATGATAGAAAATGCAGAGGAATTAATGAGGGTCACTTTACAAGACTTGGCCTCAGTCGTAGCAACAATTCCTGAAGACCCATCCCATTCTCCAAAATTAAATACAATGTCATTTTGATTGTCATCCATATCAGTACATTAACAACTCAATGCAGACCAAGTGAAAAGAATGAGCATTAAACAAAAAACCAAGGAACAGAGTGAGAAAAGACCACTTACTTGTGTGGAGGAGGTCGTGCGCCCTCCTCCACATCCTGGAGCAACCAACCCCTCCACAAAAGACGAAACCCTAGCAGAGAAGCCAATGTTGCAGCCTAAATTAAATGAATTTATTTAATTTAATTTCCCTCCATTTTGAATAATTCAAATTTTATAAAACTCAAATTTCTTCTAATTAATTTTAATTTCATTTGATATTTTTGAAAATCAAAATGAAAATTAAAGGATATTTCATGCTAATTTCCTACAACACATGCTAAAATTCTAATTGGCACTAACGTCCAATTGACTCTCAATCAGCCCTTTCTGACTAATCGATTAGCTCTCTATCACCTTTTTCTGACAGATCAATCAATTTAGTCATCTGATCAATCAAATCAGTCTACTGGATAATCAATTCTATTAATTATCCAATTAAATTTTGTGACTGATCCATCAATTTTGTTCAACTCCCAATAAAACTAGTTATTTCTGCAATCAAGCCAATTAATCTCTGAAATAGACTCAGCCAGGATTAGAAATTCTCTCCCACCAACTTGCACATGAAATCTCAACAGTTGATCGATTCAATTCTAAAATCAATCTCAACCATCCAATCAAACTCTCCATAATCTACCAATTCAACATCAATTACCTTATCCAACAACCATTATATTTAAATTCTTGTGCTAAAATTTTGTAGGTCTTCCATAGCGCGCCTCTAAGAGACAATATACCACAAGAACCAAAAGAACAATGGAAATGATGTGCATCAATTCAATAAGGAGTTTTTGATGCTTAATATTATTTCTTTGTTAATTTATATGCATACTTTCATTGGTATTGCAATAGAAATCTTGTTAATTAGATTTGGTTTAATTGGTACTTGATTATTTGATTACCAATAATGAATTTTTCGTGTACAATTTGGACTCCCCATTTTTGCAATCAGAAACTTTATTTTTCTTATTTACGATTAGATTTTCACCAATTTAACTATTTGAAGATATTTGAATGTATGTTGTGAAGTTGGCTCTCAAGGGAACATAGCTTTTCCCTTTGAAGGGTCATATTTCCTCCATTACAGGGTTCAATTATATTTAACATATAACTACTTATGTAGATATGGTTTAATTTGGTTTTTAAAAAAATTATAAAATTAATACATTTAAAAATAACATATAATATTACTACACTTCTCAAAATATAAACAAAACAAAAGAACATGTATAGAATAATCTTCCACAAAAACAATCCATCACATGTAAATATATATCCTTTACAATAAATTTCAAACTAAAAACGAAATAAAATCACATGCATAGAGAAGACTAAAACAACTCAAGACAATCCACTCAATAACACATGGTCCTCTAGATTAACTATTGCAAATGTGAAGTTGATAGTGTGTCAGTATGGTTGTCATTGATGTAGGAATATGAAATTTTAAAAAAGAGCTGAAAGCTGAACTGGTAGAAATTATGGCTAGGGAAGAATGCTATTGGAGACAACCAAATTCTTTCATAAATCAATCTCGATCAACAAAAATAGAAAGAGAATGGTGGAATTGGAGAGAGAGGATGGAACTAGGACACAAACAATCAAGGAAGCCAACCAGGAAGTGGTCAGATACTTCCAAGCCATTATGATTAGAGACACAATAGATCATAGGGAAGAAAGAGATTGATTTTTTAATAGCATCCCCCCAATAATCACAGAAGTTAATAATGTGAAGTTGTATGGACTAGTTATAATTGAAGAGGTAAAAAATGTCATATTATTTATTAGGTTAGACAAGGCACCTGGCCCAAATGGCTTCCCAACTAACTTTTTTCAATGTTTTTGAGAAATATTGGAGGATCTTCATAAACTTGTCAAAGATTCAAGGAGGAAAATGACAATGTTGGATGCATTTAATAGCACCTTTCTTGCTCTTATTCCCAAGAAGAAAGATGCTCAAAATATGAGTGACTACCACCCCATAGCTCTATGCATTATGGTATACAAAATTGTAACCAAAGTTATTGCAAAAATACTCAAGAAGGTGCTTGAGAGAGACATTTCTGAGGATCAAAGCAATTTTTCTATAGGAAAATCAATAATCGAAGGCATCATTGTTGCCCATGAAACAATACATTCAACAAGGAAAGCCAGATCCCCAAGCATGATTATAAAATTAAACATCATTAAGGTGTATGATCTATTTGACAAACACTTTCTTCTAAAAGTGCTAGGTAAGTTTGGATTTCAGGAAAATTGAATTAAATGGGTAGGGAGTTGCACAATATCTCCAAAATTCTCAATTTTAGTCAATGTGAAGGTACAAGGCTTCTTTGATTCCATGAGAGGCATCAAACAGGGGAATCCCCTATCCCCCTTCCTCATTATCACTATGGTAGAGGCCTTAGGCAAAAGCATATCCAAAAGCCAGAGAAAATGGATTGTGGAAAGGGATTATGTCAACCCCCAGGGTGGATTCGGTCACACTACAAAAATTTGTGGATGACGCCATGATATTTGGAGATACTTCTAGGAGTGAAGAAAGGACTATCAAGAAAGTTGGATGACTACAACAAGGCCACATGACAAAGAATCAATTAGAGGAAGTCAGAAGTGTTCTTCCTAAATGTTCAACTTAGCCTTCAAAGAGACACAACTCATATCATGAGATTAAGAGTAGCAATTTTTTTTGGGAGGTTTTTGGGGATGCCCCTATTTGTAGGAGCCAATAAAAAATGTTATTGGGATGATTCAATTAATAGTTGCGGAAAGAAAATGGAGCTTTGGAAAGGAAAATGGCTAACATCAACTAGAAGAATCCTCATTATCAAAGTTGTCCTATCAGCTATACCAATATATTTAATGTCATGCATGAAGATTCCTAGATCGGTGGAGGAAATCCTAATCCGATAATGGATCCAATGATACAATAAGATCCCATTGATATCATGGGAAAAAGTCTATATACCTCAAGATGTAGGGGGGTAGAAGTGAAGCAACTATGGATCATGAACTTGGTCATGGGTGTCAAATTAATATGGAGTGTGTATAAGAATAACCATAAATGGGTACAAATTATCAGAAAGAAGTACCTGGATTCTGATGACCCTATTCATATTTTCACCACCAGAAACCCACCAAGAGGATTGGCAATTTGGAACTCCATGATAGAAAGTTGAGACATCATCACCGAACACATAACATGGGATGTCAGAAATGGGCAAAAAGCCTCCTTCTGGGGGGGGTTGATGGGAAGGGTTTTCAGCCCTTAGCAATCTCCTTAATATGGAAGAAATAAAGATAGAAACTACTAGGGAATGGGGAATAAGAGTAAGTAATTATGGGGAAATTATAGCAATACAGATGGAGATGGAGAAACCTCAATGTTCTCAATGCTCCTTGGGATCAAAAGGAATGTCTGGCGAGAATTCTGGAAGATAGAAGCATTGCCTATTTGGAGGAGGAGGATGAGATTAGATGGTGTGCCTCCAAGGATGGTGAATGCAAAGTTAAAATTGGGTCTGAATTGAAGGAGCAGGGTATAGAGGATGATCAACGGCTGAAAGCACTACTATGGGGAAAATAATGCCTACCCAAAGCTAGCATCTTCACATGGATGGTAATTCAAAACAAAATCCTTACACAAGACAAGCTAGATAAAATTGGCATTAATGGTCCTAGTAGGTTTCCCCTCTATGAAAGCAATGAGTAGAATGAAAATCATCTCCTCTTCACGTGTGAATATGCAAAATAATGATGGAAATATTTTATTGTAAAACTGAGTCTCAATGGACCTTTCCCACAAACTCTTAAACAATGGTTTGTTATGTAGGCTAAGAAAGAATTTAAAGGGGTGTTTGGTAGTGTATGGTAGTGTATTCCATCCTCAATCACATGCAACCTATAAAAAGGACAACATAGGAGGATCTTCAAAGAATCTTCTATGCCTAAAGAAACCTTAATCCAAAAAATAGAATCAGGAATCATAGAATTGGTTAATTCAACAACTGGAAATCAACCTCTAAAGAAAAATATCTACACCAGTTGGGATGAGGAAATGACCAAACTATTCAAAATTTTGACCTTGGCCAGGGAGAATGCTACTAAGCAGGCTTTAGAGATAAGAAAAAACATAGATTGGAGGTTGCCTGAAGATGGCTGGATAAAGGTCAATTTCGATGGGGCTACCGGAGGTATCCCTAGACCATGTGGGATAGGGGTCATAACATAGGACAAAGATGGAATAGTGTTTGATGAGAAATAAAAGCATATTGACCTCGCCACCAACAACATGGTAGAGTTCATGGCCATTGTCAAAGGTTTGGAATAAGGCAAGGAATTAGGTGCGAAGAAAATACACCTAGAAGGGGACTCACTAATCATAGTTAATGTCATCAGACTGAACCAAACACCCAATCAAAAATTAAACAAATGTCTTGCACCAATCAAAAGATTAATAGGTAGCTTTTAGGAATTTAAATTAGCCATGTCTATAGAGAAGGGAACGGCTAGGTAGATGAGCTGGCCAAGAAAGCGGCGGAAGAATGGGATATCCAATAATTTGTAGCCAATTATATTGAGTGGGACCACCAACATAGATGGAAAATGTCACCCCAATCCTTAGGAACACATTTTAATTATTCATTAAAAGATATGGGAGTAATAAAAGGGGTATGACACACACGGATGATGACTAGGTATATCATCTGAATTAAAGTACCAATATTGAAACTGCAGTAAGGAACTCCAAGATTAAGCATGTAAAGGGTTATAAGGAAGATTGAGTTGATAAAAGGACATGTGTCAGTAGTCTGCCACACAATCATCCATAAGTTGGTTGTGGAATTTACTTGAATGGTACAATCGAGCATGAAAAATAGGAATGTGCCTTAAAAGTTTGAAGTATGTGAATATCCAACAATGGAGGCAAAACATATATGACACAATCATGTCTAGGACACCATACTAAAAATAAGTGGGGGAGTTATTATTGTGAGAGGTGGCTAACAACCTTAAAAGGAAAGCCAAATGAAGTATACCATTTTTTCAAAAGGCTAAGTTAATTGCACTGCAAAAGCCCTCTTTTAGGATGGACACACTGATTCTCTTGGAGACTATGAAGAAGCAAATGGTGTTTCTTGGAAGGGTAATAGACAAGCATTTGTTTGCAATGGTGGCCACACCTCTGGTCCTGCATGCCATCAAAAGGATTTTGGGGGAGGATTTTATTCAAGCATACCATCATTATCGGTAAACATGAACATTTCGGCTATGTTCTTAGCCATGATCATCTATATGAGAATACACAAGGCACAAGCTAAGAAGTTATGCCAAATGTTGTTTAAGCTCTTTTTTTTGGGCAAAATTGATGTGGCCCTAGACAATATTAATAAAAATATTGTAATCCCCAAGCTACAAAACTATTATATGAGCCTAGGTAATGGAGTGGAAGTAAGGAAAGAACCCATTATCCAAACCTTGAACCAGAGCCCCTGGAGGAAAGTTGGAATGAGAAGATGAGGAGCATCAATTTCCTGATGAAGCTGGCCAAAATGAGTCTGAGGTTTCTTAAGGGCTAGATGAAGAGATATGTGAGGGAGGAAGGGTTTCTAGAAATGGAAAGTGAGGAGGTGCCTGACAAAGATATTCAGAACCTAAAAGAGGCAAAGTATTGGGGGTTGAGCCTTGGGGAAGAATGGATTGAAAATGATTC